>NC_139470.1:32622500-33222500 GCF_057233095.1 Heloderma suspectum
CGGTTGTGTCGGGGTTCAATTTCAGCTATGTTCTGAACTGTGTTCTTGTGGGCCACAATTTGTGTCAGAGGAATTCATTCCAGACCCAGTGGGAATTGGATCAGCAGACATCCTCACCTGCCCAGAGCAATGGGGGAGCTGGATCAGCCGTAGAGTGGCTAAGAGAATTTTGACCAAAGCCAGGAAAGCCGGGGCTGATCCATGCCTAGCGCCTCTGGACCACTGCAACACACCCTCACAAGGGGCGGATGGGAGGCCAGCACGGGCAGAAGGGTCGAGGGAGAAAGACCCGCTTCCACCTGGCTTGTTGTTCTGGATGAACACAGCTGCCTGAATGTTTGGACTCTCCGTGGGGGTGTGGCTATGGGGACTGTTACGATGAGTGCCTGCACACTTCAGCATTTACCACTGGAAAGAAGGCGCCTCCAGCAAGCAGAAGATGCCACTCCAGTATTTTGCCCACAGACTGGAGAGATCACCGATCCTTACCTCAAAGCGGTTCGCAGGCAGGCACTTGAGCCTCTTCATCTTAACATCCAGTCCTTGCAGATGGATTGAGAGGCGGGGAGGAGTGGCATCTGTAATGCAAACGAGCATTCTGCCCAGCATAGGTGTTGCCTTGGCCCAGGCTACACGGAAGCGGTATGAGAAGCGCTTTCTGGTTATATCTGGATTTTCATGGAATTGCTTTGGTCTGTCAGGGGCACACAAAGCAAGAAAAGCAGAGAATACGCTACCTAAAAACCCCCTTTCGCAGGTCAAACTACCCTTGAGACCACCTGACTCTGGGGCTGGGTGGGCAGTCCCGCCAGTAGAACTGAATGTCATCACCTGGGTAGATGCTGCTCAGCGAATGGGAGCGGCTTGTTCCCTGCCCCTGTCCATGCTCCCCTGCTCAGGGAAGTGTAGTGGAAGAGATGAATTATGGCCCTGCAGTTTACCCCAGACCTTCCCCTTGCATCCGCCATTTGTCTTCATAAGTGCGCTCCACTTCTAGAATGGTTACATTGATAGGAAGCCATAGCATCAAAGATGCCTTATTGCATTAATGAAGCCCTGCTCCCTGCACTCTTGGCCTTTGGAACAGTACAGGATGAGTTACTACCCAGTACAGATTGATTATGAGTATTGTGTTAATGCACTATTGCACGATTACACAATTGTGAAGCAGCAATACTGTGAAATCATAAATCCAAAACAAACAAGAGTGCCTTTTCTCCAGAAATTTCCCTACATTGCGGTGGCCAGATTGCTAACAGGGACCAGAAGGTCCAAACATATAAGACCAACTCTGGCCAGCACCAGAAAGAATGAAGCGGCTCGGCCAAAGCCGAAAGGACACTCAGCTGTGGATGTGTCTGGTGGTGAAAAGAAAGTCCGATGCTGTAAAGAACAATATTGTTTAGGAACCTGGAATGTCAGATCAATGAATCAAGGTAAGCTGGAGGTGGTCAAACATGAGATGGCAAGATTGAACATCGACATCTTGGGAATCAGCGAACTAAAATGGGCAAGCATGGGTGAATTTAATTCAGGTGACCATCATATCTACTACTATGGGCAAGAATCCCTTAGAAGAAATGGAGTAGCACTCATAGTCAATAAAGGGGTGGGAAAAGCAGTACTGGGGTACAATCTCAAAAACGATAGAATGATCTCAGTACAATCCAAGGCAAACCATTCAACATCACAGTAATTCAAGTCTATGCCCCAACCACTGAGGCCGAAGAAGCTGAGGTTGATCGGTTCTATGAAGACCTACAACACCTTCTAGAACTAACACCAAAAAAAATGTCCTTTTCATAGAATCATAGAATAGTAGGGTTGGAAGGGGCCTACATGGCGATCGAGTCCAACCCCCTGCTCAATGCAGGAATCCAAGTCAGAACATCCCTGACAGATGGCTGTCCAGCCTCATCTTGAATGCCTCCAGTGTGGGAGAGGGAGAGCCCACCACCTCCCTAGGTCATTGGTTCCATTGTGGTATTGCTCTAACAGTCAGGAAGTTTTTCCTGATGTTCAGCCGGAATCTGGCTTCCTGTAACGTGAGCCCATTCTTCCGTGTCCTGCACTCCGGGATGATCGAGAAGAGATCCTGGCCTTCCTCCCAGTGACAACCTTTCAAGTACTTGAAGAGCACTATCATATCTCCCCTCAGTTTTCTCGAGGCTAAACATGCCCAGTTCTTTCAGTCTCTCTTCACAGGCCTTTGTTTCCAGTCCCCTGATCATCTTTGTTGCCCTCCTCTGAACCCTCTCCAGTTTGTCTGCATTCTTCTTAAAGTGTGGTGCCCAGAACTGGACACAGGACTCCAGATGAGGCCTAACCAGTGCTGAGTAGAGGGGAACTAATACTTCCCGGGATTTGGAAGCGATGCTTCTATGAATGCAGCCCAAAATAGCATTTGCCTTTTTTGCAGCCACATCACATTGTTGGCTCATCTTCAGCTTGTGATTGACAACAATTCCAAGATTTTTCTCGCTTGTAGTGTTGTTGAGTCATATATCGCCCATCTTGTAACTGTGCATTTGGTTTCTTTTTCCTAGGTGCAGAACTTGGCATTTATCCCTATAAAATGTCATTCTGTTGTTTTCTGCCCAGCGCTCCAGTGTATGCAGATCACTTTGAATTTTGTTTCTGTCTTCCAAAGTATTAGCTATCCCACCCAATTTTGTGTCATCTGCAAATTTGTTCAGCATTCCCTGCACCTCCTCCTCCAAGTCATTAATAAAAATGTTGAAGAGCACTGGGCCCAGGACTGAGCCCTGCGGTACCCCACTCTGAACCCTCTCCAGTTTGTCTGCATCCTTCTTAAAGTGTGGTGCCCAGAACTGGACACAGTACTCCAGATGAGGACTAACCAGTGCTGAGTAGAGGGGAACTAGTACTTCCCGGGATTTGGAAGCTATGCTTCTAATATTTATATTTTCATAGGGGATTGAAATGCCAAAGTAGGAAGTCAAGAAATCACCGGGATAACAGGCAAGCATGGCCTTGGTGTACAAAATGGAGCAGGACAAAGGCTAATTGAGTTTTGCCAAGAGAACACGCTGATCATAGCAAACACGCTTTTCCAACAGCACAAGAGGTGACTCTACACATGGACATCACCAGATGGTCAATATCGAAATCAGATTGATTATGTACTTTGCAGCCAAAGATGGAGAAGCTCCATACAGTCAGTAAAAACAAGTCCTGGAGCTGACTGTGGCTCAGATCACGACCTTATTATCGCAAAATTTCGGCTTAAATTGAAGAATGTGGGGAAAAGCACTAAACCATTCAGGTATGACCTAAATCATATCCCTTATGAATATACAGTGGAGGTGAGGAATAGATTTCAGGGATTAGACCTGATAGACAGAGCGCCTGAGGAACTATGGATGGAGGTCCGTAACATTGTTCAGGAGGCAGCAACGAAATCCATCCCAAAGAAAAAGAAATGCAAGAAAGCCAAGTGGCTGTTTGATGAGGCTTTACAAGTAGCTGAGGAAAGAAGGGAAGCAAAATGCAAGGAAGAAAGGGGAAGATATACCCAACTGAATGCAGAGTTCCAGAGAATAGCAAGGAGAGACAAGAAGGCCTTCTTACATTAACAATGCAAAGAAATCAAGGAAAACAACAGAATGGGAAAGACGAGAGATCTCTTCACGAAAATCGGAGATAACAAGGGAACGTTTTGTGCAAAGACGGGCATGATAAAGGACAAAGAAGGCAGGGACCTAACAGAAGCAGATGACATTAAGAAGAAGTGGCAAGAATACACAGAAGAACTATACAGGAAAGATCTTAATGTCCCTGATAGCCATGATAGCACGGTCACTGAACTTGAGCCGGACATCCTCGAGAGTGAAGTGGGCCTTAGGAAGCATTACTAACAACAAAGCTAGTGGAGATGACAGTCTTCCAGCTGAGCTATTTAAAATCCTAAAAGATGATGCTGTTAAAGTGCTGCACTCAATATGCCAACACATTTGGAACACTCAACAGTGGCCACAAGACTGGAAAAGGTCAGTTTACATTCCAGTTCCAAAGAAGGGTAATGCCAAAGAGTGTTCAAACTACAGTCCAGTTGCACTCATTTCACATGCCAGCAAGGTGATGCTCAAAACCCTACTAGCTAGGCTTCAGCAGTATGTGAACCGAGAACTACCGGAAGTACAAGCTGGGTTCTGAAGAGGCAGAGGAACTAGAGATCAAATCGCCAACATTCGCTGAATCATGGAGAAAGCAAGAGAATTCCAGAAAAACATCTATTTCTGCTTCATTGACTACACTAAAGCCTTTGATTGTGTGGATCACAACAAACTGTGGCAAATCCTTAAAGAGATGGGAGTACCAGACCACCTTACCTGTCTCCTGAGAAACCTGTACGAGGACCAAGAAGCAACAGTAAGAACCGGACATGGAACAACCGAGTGGTTCAAAATTGGGAAAGGAGTACGACAAGGCGGCATATTGTCACCCTGCTTATTTAACTTATATGCAGAGTACATCATGAGAAACGACGGGTTGGGTGAATCACAGGTCGGAATTAAGACTGCCGGGAGAATTATCAACAACCTCAGATACGCAGACGATACCCCCCTAATGGCAGAAAGTGAAGAAGATCTAAAGAGTTGAGGGTGAAAGTGGAGAGTGCAAAAGCTGGTTTGAAACTCAACATTAAAAAAACGAAGATCATGGCATCTGGCCCCATCACTTCCTGGCATATGGAAGGGGAAGAAATGGAAGCAGTGACGGATTTTATTTTCTTGGGCTCCAAGATCACTGCAGATGGTGACTGTAGCCATGAAATTAAAAGATGCTTGTTCCTTGGGAGGAAAGCTATGGCCAACCTAGACAGCATAGTAAGGAGAGACATCACCCTGCCGACAAAGGTCCATCTAATCAAAGCTATGGTTTTCCCAGTAGCAATGTATGGCTGTGAGAGCTGGACTATAAGGAAGGCTGAGCGCCGAAGAATTGATGCTTTCGACCTGTGGTGCTGGAGAAGACTCTTATGAGTCCCCTGGACTGCAAGAAGGTCAAATCAGTCAATCCTAAAGGAAATCAACCCTGAGTGCTCATTGGAAGGACAGATACTGAAGCTGAAGTTCAAATATTTTGGCCACCTAATGCGAAGAGAAAACTCCCTGGAAAAGAGCCTGATGCTGGGAAAGACTGAAGGCAAAAGGAGAAGGGGATGGCAGAGGATGAGATGGCTAGATAGCATCACCGATGCAATGAATATGAACTCGAGCACACTCCGGGAGAGAGCGGAGGACAGGAAGGCCTGGCGTGCTCTGGTCCATGGGGTCACGAAGAGTCGGACACGACTGAACGACTGAACAACAATGTTTCCAAGCCCAATTCAAGGTGCTGGTTTTAACCTATAAAGCCTTACATGGCTTGGGACCACAATACCTGATGGAGTGCCCCTCCTGACACAAACCTACATATGTACTACGCTCAACATCTAAGGCCCTCCTCTGGCTGCCTACACCGAGGGAAGCTTGGAAGACTGCAACAAGAGAGGGCCTTTTCCCTTGGAATGATCTCCCCGACAGGGCCCACCTGGCGCCAACATTATCTTTTCGGTGCCAGGTTAAGACCTTTCTCTTTCCAGGCATTTGACAGTATATGATAAGTGTGTAATCGATCCTGGAATGTCTTATGATTATGGTTGTTTGTTTTTGAGAGTTTGTTTGAAGTTGTTTTAGATATGTTTCTTTTGTGTATATTGTCTGTTCATGTTTTTTTTATGCAAATGTTTTTTAATCTCTGTATATTGTAATTTCAATGTTTTTAATCTTTGTAAACTGCCCAGAGACCTCTGGCTATTGGGCGGTATAGAAATGTTGTTGTTGTTGTTAACAACAACAACAACACATTCCTGAATCTGTGATCCCACTCAGTAAAAGTGTGTAACCAACATGTCTTCCTGTCAGCCTCCTTTCTCCACAGAAATGACTGAGTGACTCTGCCGTGGCCATTGTAAGTAGCAGTAAAGTAGCAGCGAAGGTGTGACAGAAAAACTTCTTAAGCACTGTGAAGACAGTGCCCTCCAACTGCCCCTGAAACAGCGCAACTGTGAAACAGTGCGAAGTAAAAATAAATACTGGAGAAGTGCCCTATATCCAAAACACGTAACTGCAAAGTGGTGAAAGGGTGAAACCATGCTACTCTGAAACAGCGCTTCTACAAAATACAATTAAACAGTGGAGAAGGAGAGCAGCAGAAGATAGTGCCAAGTGCCCTATATCCCAAGCAGAAAAGTGCAAAGTGGTGAGAGAGCGCAACCATGCTGCTGCGAAGTAGCACTACTACAAAATAGTGCTAACTGGTGGGAAAGAAGCCTGTGTCCAAAAAGCGTGCTACTCCCAATGGGAGAAAAAAAGAAGGGGGGGGGAGGGATGACATTCCCACCCAGTGTAAGTGTGTCACCAAGAAGTCTACTTGTCTGCCTTCTTTCTGCACAGAAACAAGACTTCTACAGCTAGGTAGAGACATATCGCGATATCGCCCATACAGAATAGCTCTAAATTACTTTAGTGCTATAGTGGTATAGCAATTTAGAGCTATTCCCTATTGCAAAGCTTTGGAACGGCAAGTTTGGTTGTCTTTAGGGTTTCAGTAGTATTTTGTGCAGTTGTCTCTATACCTGCCCTCATGGCTTCTAACAGCAGGGTTTGATACTGGGTGAGGCGCTCTAGCCCCGCTTGTGTTTTGGGATCTCAGCGAGGATTTTCTAGGGTCACTCTCTCTCATCTATTCTTTCTTCAATTCTCTCTTTCTTGGCGAGTAAAGATGAAGAATCAGCCCCCCGGGCACAGGCTAGACCCCTCTTCGAGTGGAAAGTGTGCCATAGGACGGTCCCAAAGCAGAATGAAGTGGAACGACCATGTTGAAGATCTCTGTCAAGGTAACCATATTTAGCTTTGAACTGTCCTAGAATTTCATAGAGCCTGTAGCTACTGACCATCGGCTATATGATTTCTGAAGAGCGTAACCATTAAGCTTTTGCCGTGGGATTCCCTGCAATGAAGAAATCTCACTGATTTGAGTGTCCAGTGTTAGACTGCCTGAGTGTGTGTGCTGAAGAGACCGAGGAACCAGACAGCATGTTCCTGGCCAAGCCAAAATCACGCTACTACCATGCTCCTGGAAGCTGCAATAAACTGTGTAAGCTGGGAGACCCAACCTGATTGAGAAGAAAAGAAGATATTGGAGTAACTGTCTTGAAAAACAGTGAGATCTGTGTAGCTGGCTGGCTGACGCTGTCAGTGATGTTACAACTTTAAATTAAGACTGTTTTCCTGTTTGAGACCCCAGCGAAGAAAGCTAACCTGAGTTATTTGTTGCCCGTGCCAAAGCAAAGATTTGGCTGCCCTGTCCCTCATCGTGTCCTGTTTTGAGCTTGGGATTTACAAATACAAACAAACTGGGAAGCTTGCCTTTGAAGTCCTGCAAATCACCCCACCGCCTCCCCGAAGAAGATTAATGGCTGTCTGAAAAATGCAAGTATAAGGCAATGCCCATCACCCCCCAGTGTCCTAAGTTTCAGCACTTTGCTTTCGTGTACCAGGTTAAGGGAGAAGAGAAGAGATGTGTGTGTGTGTGTGTGTGTGATATTGTAAATCCCTGGCTAGCTTGTCTAGTGATAGATAGCCCCGAGAGCTTTTCCCCTAACTTAGCCATGCAGTTTAAAACTGCCTTGTAGCTTTAAGTTTACCTTTGCAAAAGAGAGAGGATCATAGTCAATTAGCTCCTTCTCTCCTTGCAAAAGAGAAAGTTTTGTTGTTTTTGATGTTTTTAAAATAGCTTAAATTAAAATTTCTATGTCGACCCATTGAAAACTCAGAAGCACTGGCAATGTGTTTACAAGCTCCCTAGTTCAGACAGTCACTTCCCCTCTGCAATCTCTGAGCAACCGAGCCAAGACAGATAGAGAAGGGAGAAAAAAAAAAGAGGAAGAGGCAGGAGGCAAAAAGAAAGAACATTTGTAGGGAGTCTGGCAAGAATGCCGGCCCTGCCAAAGATACACCCTCCTCGAAAAGATGAGGATCCAGACCCGCCTGTTGCCCACCGGTTGAGAAGTACTGACAGTGGAGCCCAAACCTTGCTCCCCTTGAGACAGATAACCCAGTTAGTGGCCAATCCAGATCTAAGTGCAGATGAACGTTATGTACCTGTTCAGGCTTACACATATGTACCTTTCACTACTTCTGATTTACTGAATTGGAAAACCCATTATGCCTCATATACGGAGAAGCCCCATGAGCTAAAAGAGCTGTGCTCCAGTATCATGGCATCGCATATGCCAAATTGGCAAGATTGCCAACAGTTGCTGTTGACTTTGTTTACCATTGAAGAGAGGTGCCAGATCCTTCAGCAGGCAAAGCAGATTGCCCTAGAAAGACCTCCCAAGACTTATGTAAATGCACAAGAATAGATGAGAGAGATCGCCCCTAGAAAATCCTCGCTGAGATCCCAAAACACAAGCGGGGCTAGAGCGCCTCACCCAGTATCAAACCCTGCTGTTAGAAGCCATGAGGGCAGGTATAGAGAAGTCAGTTAATATGACCAAGGTGTCTGAAGTGCTGCAAGATGCCACCGAGGCCCCCAGAGCGTACTTAGAATGCCTTGTAGATGCTTATCGCCAGTATACCCCCCTCGACCCAGAGGCCCCAGAATCAATGGCTTTGCAGGAAAGAATCTGACGGAATTATTGAAAGTAGCTCAGAAGGTATACGTGAATGGGGATCAAAAAAAGAAAGAAGAGAAAAAGAAAGATAGAAGAATGGCCAAGAAGGCAGAATTGCTCACTGCAGCGTTAGTGGAGCAGTGTGGTAAAAGACGAAAAAGAAGTAGAGGACCAAAAGGACGTAGACGAGGGAATGAGAGAGGACCTGGCAGAGGCAGGGGATTCCTAAAATGGAACCAGTGTGCCCAGTGCGGACAAGATGGACATTGGTGGCGTGAATGCCCAAATGGAATGAATCAAATACACAAAGGAGAGAACCAAAGAGGCCAGAACGGGCGAGGGAGGGGACAGCTTGGTTGGCAACCAAACTGGCAAAAGCAGAGGTCTGTAGGAATGTATAAAGAAGCCCCTTCATTAAAATGGCTAAAGCCAAAAGTCTTAAATAAGACAGACCGGGCCCCCTTAATCTCGGCTCCGTGGAGCCCCTAGTCACCGCCACTGTGGGGGGCCGTGACATTAACTTCATGATTGACACTGGAGCGGCATCAAGAGCAAGCAAACGTTAGCCTTAGACAAGAGGTCCAAGCACTAGGCAAAGTTCTTCAAGCCCAGCATCGCTTTGTCTTAGAAAATAGGCCCCAATTCCCATCACAGAAGTTCATCCTTTCCAATCAGGAGAAGAAGCATAAATTAAAGAGTAGAAAAATAACCCTTTAACTCCCAAGTAGAGAAGACCAAAAACTGTCATACTTTCCACCCCCACAGCCATGAAGGTAGCTGGAATTAAACCCTGGATACATTAGACACGAGTCAAGAAAGCAAAGGGGGGGGGGTAGACTGTAGCTGAAAATCCTTTAAAAGTCATTCTGAAGGAACAGTAAGAAAACTCAGGCTAGACCCTACTGTGAGCGCACCTGGAGACCGCCCACCCGGCGTACGGTCAGACCTGCAACTGGAGAGAATTGAAGAAGGGGACTAGACCCTACTGCAGGTAGCCAGGTAATAGCTGCCCAGCGTACGGTCAGATTCCAAAGAAAACCAAACACTTAGATCAGCACTGGCTGATGGTATAAAAAGTTTTGTATTGTGCTTCGCAGACTATTATGAGCATTCGCTTATCAAAAATGCTATAATTGTAATGAAATTATGCATTTAAGGGGGGAAATGTAGCAGCAATGTAGAGGGTCAGACTAAGTAGCCTCATGCCTCACGTTTTTGCTGAGCTCTTTCTCCTTCAAATACATTTTGCAAGCTGAAAAGATGCAGGAATTTCTTGTCAACAAGGCTAAGGTCAAAGTTATCATGTTCTCTGCTTAACATGTCCTATAAGCCATTTCCTGGGCTATAAACAATTGTGCTGGAAGAGGAAATGCTAAATACTGCAAAACCGCACAGAAAGGGGCGGCGGGGGGGTTGCCTATGTGTCACAATATCTATAAAAACAATTTGCTGATGTACTTCGGGGCTTTTGGCACTTTGGAAGTTATTCCGGCCATAAAGCCCGCGCGTTAAATAAAGAAAAACTCTTTTTCCTTCACTCCGTGGTCTTTCTGACTCTGATTTCTGCAACATTTCAGTGTATCCCCTTTTTCTCCACCTTTGGTTCTCCACCTTCTTAAGCCCCTGAAACAAGAAGGTGATGGGGTACAGAAAGGACCAGAGGCCCTGATCCCCCACAGGACAATGTAATGAGCCCTTAAAGTAGTGTGATTTCGATGTCATGCTACGGCGGGCAATTTACCCATTTTGCACTTTCAGGAGATTTGGGGGGATTTACCCAGGGGACAGCAGAGAAGAGAGCTGCAGGAGAAAGCCCCACTGACGTTGATCCCCAAAGGACACACCACAGCCCAGGAAGGAGCAAAAGGACAGGGGGAATACAGTCTGCAAGTTCCCAGTAATGAGAAGCTGTATTACAGCAATTTTGACTTTGCAGCATGTTGCAACAGCAATTTAGCAATTTTCTGGGATTTGTGGGGATTGCAGGGTAAAAAACAATCAACCAGTGGGGGGGGGGTAGTTTAAGGAAAGTGCAGAGAATGAAGCCTCCAAAGTGAGCTGCTGGAGGTGCGATATAGCAAGATAGTGCGAAAAAAGAGTAAAGGGGTTACTTTGAAGCTGTGCTATCTTGCGATTGTGGTCTACTATCGAAGAAAGAAGTCATGACGTATGGTGGATGGCAAAGCAGAGAGCACTACTGAGAGGCAGAAACACCAGTAGGCTAAAGATGTACTGTGGGGCAAGGAACCAGACCTGTCTCTTCCACATGCTATTGCATTTAATCCAGAGGAATGAGGCACACTGCAGCTGAACCACTTGGGAGCCGCATTTTTTAAAAAATGCAGTAAAACTGCTCTGTGCAAAGGCAGTGTTTACAGAGGGAAGCAGCGGTGTTGCTGCAGATTGGTGACGTCATGTGCTGCAAATGTTCTCAACCTGCTTCCCCTCCTCACTAAGCCACCCCAGGTCACAGGCACACCCCTAGGCATGCCCAATATGCAGGATTTAATTTGGGGGAATGGGCACACTGCAGCTGAGCTGCACAGGAGCCGTGTTTAAGGGGAAAAGATACGGAAGGCGACTTTGTGAAAATGCACCATTTCCAGGGGAAAGCTGCAGGGTTGCTGCGGAGTGGCAACAATGCCACGTTTCATGAATGACGCTGATGTGCTCTCACTAAATCACCCGTGTAGAGTGGGCCCCAGGGAGCTACACGTAGAACCTGATCTACTTTCTGTCCACCTCTGCTTTAAAGGAACTTCTGTCCTACAAAAATAGGCCCATTTTATGCCAGTCTAACTGTCATGTCTTCCTCAAAGAATCCTGGGAATTGTTTTGTGAAAGTGCCGAGAGTGCTGTTGGAGAACTATAGCTTTACCTCGGTCTCTCCCCTCCCCTCCCGCAAAAAACCAAACAAAAACCAACCCGCTCCTGGGAGGGGGCGGCTCCACTGCCCTTCCACCTTGTTTGGGCTGTCAAAGGCCTCGTTCTCTTTGTTCCCGTGCCTTCCTGCCAATGTATCATCTGTTTTCATACACTGTTTGAAAATATAAAGAAAAGGCTATGGTGGCGAATTCTGAAAGGAATAAATACAGACAAATATAGCCTACATACAACCCAAGATGTTCATGAATGTTTAGTTTTCGTTTCTGACAATGCAGCGGTTGCCTTCCCAGCTGGCCTTATGGTTTCATGATCGATACCTTGGAAACCTCCCCCCCCCCCACCGCTTGCTGCATAACATGAGGTGGCGGAGCGGGCCCTGGAGAAGCCAACAGGAATGTCATACAACTGCCCAAGGAACACAAAAAAGGAGTGGAATGTCTCTCCTTGCCTTTAGCAGCGGCAGTTCCAGAAAAAGCAAAACTGAACCTATGTGGGGGGCATCACGAGGCCCCTCCACAGCAAGTCCCAACCCACAGTAAGAGCGGCGTGCAGGTAGGAGTGGTCTGGGGAGACACCTACCCACCAGATGGTTTGGATTCCAGGTCTTGTAACCAGCCCCTCTTCGATAGCCATGAGATAAATTTAAAAGAAAACACACATCCAACCAATTGATTTAAAATATTTTTTTAAATTTGCAGAACAAACTTGCATATACAGAAGACATTCATAATTTGCGCACGACTCTTTGACACAGCGGTGCTCATTCTTCGGTATCGACAAGCTCCCCCCCCCCCAGTGTGCACAGCTGATCCTGTGTTTTCTCAAGAGCCGCCCTACACAGCTGTTGCACTGAAGGGCTTCACTGCCTCTGCCTTGAGTATCAATTAATGGGCGCCCTCCTGTCCTAAGGGCAGGATCAGGATCAGACCTCGCTCCTCTGTAAAGGTGTGTGCCACCCTCAGGGGCCTCTGCTCAAAAACGCAGCATTACTGTCAAGGCATGTGGGAATGCAGGTAAGGGTCACCCGATGCAGTAGGCCCACCCACGCCCCCAAACCCCATGGCCAGGGCAGCACGAGCAGCCTTTGCTGGGGAGCACGGCGGGCCAGCAAGCCGAGCACAAGCCCAGTATGACGGGGCTGCGAGCGAGCAAAGGGCAGGATGGCCGCCAGGAAGGATGGGAGGGCGTGGGAGCGTGGCACTCCCTGGCCTTGCTGGAGGCCTCCGCTTCAGACGGCAGCAGTCACAGCCTAGAAGTTTCGATTCTCGTGAGAAATCCACACGTTATAAATGTGTATAAATGTCTCCTCTGGCGTGAGGTGACACCCCTCCTGTCAAGGGATAGGGCAAGGCCCGGTGCGGAGACGCCCTTTGGTGCGCCGAAGGCAGCAGGAGGGCAGGCAGCACTTCCCATGGATGCACACAGACTCACCCCTTCGGGGGGGCTGGATGCACCTGATCTCGCCCACTCCTGGAAGCTCAGCAGGGCCAGCCCCGGTTAGCCCGTGGATGGGAGCCTGCCTGGGAATCAAGCTTCCTGCACCGAGCAGGGGGTTGGACTCGATGGTCTTGCAGGCCCCTTCCCACCCAGTGATGCTATGATCTATTTTCTTTGCTGTGCTTTCAAAAACACGGCAAACCTTTGGCCAGCAAGCCAAGTCTTGAGAGTGTCCTCCGCAGGCAATGGCAGCTCCTGCCCCAAAGTCTGCCTGCCGCTGCCCCTGGGGGCCAGTCATCCCACACCTCCACATCGCTCTTCTGAGCTCACTGCAAAGGGGCTTTCGCTTTTCTGCCCATGAGCTGAAAAGAAGAGTCCTTTAGCTTGGGAGCAGGCCTCCATCCCCAAAGCAGCAGGCTTAACTGCTCCTCTCAGGAACAAGAGCGATCACATTATCCAGGGAAATAACGGCCTTGCTGGCAAGAGCCTCAGCTGCCCCTGCCCCACTGCAGAGAAGCATCTTTGGGGCCCTTATTGAAACACAGACTCAGACCTGGATAATCTCTCCTCCCACCCCACCTTTCACAGTGTGGTCAGCCCTGATTAAGGGCCAGCTGCCTCACTGGACATTCTAGTCCTCCATGAGAAAATCCCCACACCGGTTTGCGGTTTGCTTTCCCCTGAATGCTGCAGCCAGAAGCCTCATTCACATTAACTCAACACACAGCCTGGATGGAAGTCAGTGCCTGAAGCTTGCAAGAAAAAGAATTCAGCTGTGCTCCCTCCCTCCCTGATTCTGAGAGGGAGCAGCAGGCGGCCAACACATGGGGCTACTTGGGGGCTCAGCTCTTCATCTTCCATACAGCTGCTCTTGGTATCTCTCTCTCTCTCTCTCTCTCTCTCTCACACACACACACACACACACACACACACACACGCTGCAAGTCCAGCTCCGGTGCAGCCAGCAGAAAGAAATGTGTGATGGAGGAAGAAGGAAGCCAGATATGATTCTTTCTTTGGGGAGGGGGGGTTGGTTGGTAGGACCCAGAAGTAGCTTCATCACAAAGGGGCAGCAGCCTCTCCAGGGGCGGTTGCAGCAGAATGTCAGGAGGGGGCCGGCAGGCTGGCTGATCCCCCTTGGTTAGACTCACACACACAGTTGTCCTGGGGCTAATAGCCAGAGGCTTCCCCTTGCTTCCTTGTGTCAGAGTGGGGGAAGAGGCAGTGGCCATCCTTGGAAATGCCTTGCACAACATTCAGGTTCTGGCTTGCAAGGTGGATCGAGTGTCCCCTTTCACGTAAGGCCTTCAAAGTGTCCTGCAAGGGAAAGAACAGGCGGCAGTAAAGGCCTGAGCCTACATACACAGCTATCTGGGGACAATCAGATGACAAAAGTGGCCTGGCCATGAGGCAAGACAGAGGACCACTGGACCAGGATGCCGCTGATGGCAGGAGCACGGGGTAGGCCCACAGCTCGACTCCCATGGAAATAAGCGGGAGCTCTGCACAGGCATGGCGGGGGACTGCTGGTGTTGCACATGGAGGGGCAGGTCTGGCCACTTGAGGACTTTTGATGGAGGCCAGAATGCCACCAGGGCACACTCTACATGGCCCTCCTGCACCGCAGCCTGCAAGCTGGCACACTGGCAGAGGAAGGGGGGAGGCGAAGTCACACACTGGCGCTGTTTCCCCCTGGAGGCCCCACGTTGCTCCTCCACCTGAGCCCTGGAAACAGGTTGCGTGTCTCACCTGAGGGAAGCGTTTCTCAACTGCAATGGAGTTGTTCCTGGTGGCAAAGAGAATCGGAGCCTCGATGGCATAATCTAGATCATACCCAAACCACAGCTTGTTGGCGATTGCCTGCAACAGAAGGAGCTTGGCCACTGGATTGCATTGCATTGCCTGCAACAGAAGGAGCTTGGCCCATCCATGGAGGGAAAGCGTAGCAGGAGGCATTTGTCATGGAAGCCAAGCCTCGGGCAGACCCCAATGTCTGGAGGCAGCAGATGTCTAAATATCCAATGCTGGGGACAAACAGGACGGGATGGCAGCCATGCTCTCCATGCCCTGCTTATGAGCTTTCTGGGGGCACCTGGCTGGATGCTGCTGGAGACAGACTGTAGGGCTAGATGGACCAAGTTGAGCTGACCCAACAGGGCAGCCCTTGGGCTCTTATTACAAGCCTTCTTGCCTGACCCAGGTCCAGCCTCCAGGCAGCTCCCTTTACGTCAGGCACCTTCTGCTCCAAGGGCTTCTCCCAAGCACTGATGGGCAAGTGCCAAAATTACTTGTGTGCAAATATCACATTCACGGATCTTATGAACAGTTTGACACACGTCCCATCTTTGCAGCCTGAACTGGGTTCTTAACCCGACTCCTTTTTCACTTTCAGCCTTCTTGGCTTAGAGAACAATAGTATTGCTGCACCTCCAACTGTGTGAAACTTTCAGTAGTAATGGCTTGATGAGGCATGTTTTTATGTAGTATTTTTTTATTCTGCTGTTTGTGGAAAACCTCTCAGAGTAGCTAACAATATTAAAAATAAAAATATAAACAATACATAAAAATAGCAAAGACAGTAGCACCAGAGAGAGAAAGCAAGAAGCCAGATTTAAACTACATAAAAGCCAACATATGAAAGAGCTGCAGCTGGCCAGGTGAGCCACCAGAGGGTGAGCACTTCAAAATCCAGGGGCCACGACTGATGAGGCCCTCTCAAGGGTTACCACCATGACCAGAGGGACAGGAAGGGCCTCTCTGAATAAGGACCTCTCAGCAACCAAGCAGCTGTGCTAACTACAGTTGATGAACCTTCTTCAAGGGCAGCCACACATACAGCATGTTGCCATAATCTAAGTGGGACATTACCAGAGGGTGAATAACTGGCCAAGCTGGTCTAGAAGAGGCCATAGGTGCCACATCAGCATCAGCTAGTGAAAGGTGGTTTGTGCCACCAAGGCTGCTTGAATCTCCCAAGGAAGGGTTGGATCTAACAGCCCCCAGACTACAGACCTGATCCACCAGGGGAAGCATAACCCCATCCAGATGAAGCCAAACACCATCAACCCCTACAAAGAGCGTCTCCAGCTGATCAGAATTGAGTTCCAGTTTATTGGTCCTCATCCAGTTGCAATTCTTCTCCTGGTTCTCTCCATCACCAGCTTACTAGGCTTGTACCCACTGATGTGTAGGGGAAGAGACCCCTGTCCCTGGAGACTGGCTGCACAGCCCTCCATACAAACATTGCATTCTGCACAGATGCCCAGTTGCTTGAAGGGCTAGGCTGGAAGAGGGAGGCAGAAGGAGAGGGGGCGGGGGGGGGAGGAGGAGAGAAGAAGAGGGAGGAGGAGGGCCTCCTCAAGAGCAGCAGCTGCCAGCCAGCCAGCCCAGGCTCTTTCATCAGGAGGCGTTCAAGACGAGGCTGGACAGCCATCTGTCAGGAATGCTCTGACTTGGATTCCTGCATTTAGCAGGGGGTTGGACTCGATGGCCTTGTGGGCCCCTTCCAACCCTGCTATTCTATGATTCTATGATCAGCAGGAAATGCTTTCTACTGTCCGCTCCACACAATTAGGGGAAGCTACCTGAAGATGCTCTTTGCAGTTTGGCCTCCGCGGCAGAGCCCCTGCCTTGCCTGCCGAGGGTCCCAGGTTCAGTCCCTGCCAGCCTCTCCAGGTAGGACTGGGAAAACTCCTGAGACCCTGGAGAGCCACTGCCAGCCAGGTGTCGTAGACAACATGGAGCTCGATGGACCGCCGGTATCAGGAAGCGGCTCAGGTGCAAGGAGTGGTGTGCTGCCTCAGGCTCTCGCTCAAAGGAGCAGCCATTACTGCAGCCCAGAGAGAAGGGCCTGCAGGGAAGCCTGGCAGCGCTTCAGTGCCCACATGTATCTACCAGGCAGGACTATATATCCTTTTTAGGACTGTATTCGAGTGATTTTTTTAAAGTGCTAATCTCGTATGGAACTGTGTTGTTAGCTACCATCTTACTGGAAAGGCAGGTTACAGATTTGTGCGTTGAATGCTGTTTGGTGCCTCGAAGAACTTCAGTGGTCCCCGCCAAGGCCAGGAAACTAGAGCTGCCCACTCACCTGGGCTACGGCAGGGATAATTAGGGTTCCGCCTGAGCCTCCAATCACCAGCTTGGACTGCCCATCACTGGAAATGAGAATGGATGGAACCATGGAAGATGGAGGCATCTCTCCTGGGTGGGGGGAGGTGGAGAAAGGGTTAGCTACTAGGATGATCCCTCCCTCCCTCCCTCCCTCCCTTCCAATTTTTGTTTTCAAATCACGCACCATGAACAAACATCACATACCCATATTAGCAAACATATAGTCACATCACCCAAACCAATGTGGTATCATGACTACTATACTTAATCCAAATGAAAATCTTAGGGCGCAATCCTATCTAGATAGGCGTCCACCTCCGAACTCGGAGGCGACCACCTATCCAAAGCAAGGCAGGAGAAGTAGGGGGGGGACACAGGATCATTCCCTCCACACCTCTCCTGCCCTGCTTTTTCTGCTAGACAGCTGTTTCCAGCTGTCTAGCCGCGGGGGGGCCGAGAGGGAGAGGAGGCTGCTGTACATCAGATGTGTCATACAGGCAGCTCCGCTCTCCCTGCCCCGGAACGCCCCCAGCCCCGCCCCTTTCCAGTTGCTCCACGCTCCTCTTCCAAGCGCAGAGGACGGGGCTTCTCTGCGCTGCCTCCGTTATCGTTTGGCCATACTTAATAGCTGAATCACCATTTCTTTCCTCTGCCTTTTATTATGCACGTAGCTGAAGAAAACCTTTTTGATACTTTTAGCCTCCCTCACTAACCTCAGCTCGCTCTCAGCTTTAGCCTTCCTGACGCCATCCCTGCAATTCTGTGCTACCTGCCTGTACTTTGTTACTGGGCCTTCTTCCCACTTCTTATATGTGTCCTTTTTTGTTTTCAGGTCATCTCTAAGCTTTTTGTGAAGCCACATTGGCTTCTTCTGTTGTCTTCTACCTTTTTTCTTGTTGGAATTGTTTGTAATTGTGCCTTTACAATTTCCCTTTTTAAAAAAACTCCCACTCATCTTGGACTCCTTTTCTCATTAGTGTCGCTTGCCATGGGATCTTACTTACCATTGTTCTGCGTTTATTAAAATCGGCTTTCCTAAAATCC
The DNA here is from genome assembly GCF_057233095.1 of Heloderma suspectum. NCBI lineage: Eukaryota > Metazoa > Chordata > Lepidosauria > Squamata > Helodermatidae > Heloderma > Heloderma suspectum. The sequence goes on from NC_139470.1 coordinate 32,640,667, forward strand.
AGGGTACGTGTTTGGCTACACTCGCCTTTTGCTTCCTTTAGAACCAAGAACTCAAATGTAACATGGTCACTTTCCCCCAGAGTTCCCGTAACTGCTACTTTATCCACTAAGTCATCTCTGTTGGTTAGGATCAAGTCAAGGATAGCCAATCCTCTAGTTCCTTCCTCTACTTTCTGTAGGAGGTAATTATCAGCAACACAAGTCATGAAACTCTTGGAGGGGCCACGTTTTGCAGAATTTGTCTCCCAACAAATATCGGGGTAACTGAAGTCCCCCATTACTACTACATCATGTTTCCCTGAAACATTGGCTATTTGCTTTTCAAAAGTTTCATCCTCGTCTTCTCCTTGATTGGGTGGCCAGTAGTAGACTCCGACCACCATGTTCCTTTTATTCTTTGCTCCACTTATTTTAACCCAGATGCTCTTGATGGGGCTACCCAGCTCATCCTCCTGTATTTCTGTGCAGAGAAAATGGGTACAGTGCAACCCCACCTCCCTTTCTATTCCTACTGTTCTTTTTGAACAAGTTATATCCTTCAGTTGCTGTATTCCAGTCATGAGAGTCATCCCACCAAGTCTCCGTTATACCTATCAAGTCATAATTTCCCTCCTGTATTAAGAGTTCAGGTTTGTTCTGTTTGTTTCCCATACTCTGGACATTAGCATATAGACATCAAAGACCATGTGCTTCATGGTCTGGCTTTCTTCCTACATGTGTCTGAAGACTATTATTGGGCGCTATCAGAGCTGTTCTCTCCGTTGTGGTGCATGAGCCTTCATCCATTGTTACCCCCAACTCTACACCTCCCTCCACTGTAGGATTCAGTTTAAAGCCCTCCTGATGAAGTTCTTCATGCTGTGGCCAAACACATTCTTCCCAGCCTTTGTGAGGTGCAACCCATCCCTTGCCAACAGTCCATGTTCCAGGAAGTATAGCCTGTGGTCCCAGAATCCAAATCTCTCATGCCGGCACCACCTTTGTAGCCAGTCATTCACCCAGAGTATTTTTCTTTCCCTTTCTAGCCCTCTTCCATCTACTGGAAGGATGAATGAGAAAACTATCTGGGCCACAAAGTTCTTGAGTTTCCCTTCCAAAGCTTCAAAGTCTGACATGATTTCTTCGTAGCTCCGCTTGGCAATATCATTTGTTCCCACATGGATGAGAAGAAAGGGATACCTGTCAGTGGGCTTTATGAGTGCAGGCAACCCTTCAGTCATGTCTCTAATCTGTCCTCCCAGGAGACAACACACCGGGCAATTCCATGGATCTTTGCGACATACTTGGGTTTCGATCCCACACAGCAAGGTTGTTGTTGTTGTTCAGTTGGAGTCTCCCACTATTATTCCTCTTCTTGTTGCTGTAGGCTTTGGTTTCATCGCCTCTGCTTGGCTGACCTTCAGCCTCTTGCTCACTCTCATGTGGGGTCCCCAGTAATCCTTCCTCTGCAGGCTGCCCTCCAGTCTCATCCGCAAGTACCTGGAAACGGTTCCACAGCTCCACTGCCTCCACTGGTGCACAGTGGCATCTAGTTCTTCTGCTCCTGTCACCCTTTTCCGAGGAGTATCCTCTACTGCATTTTTCCTCACCTCAGCAGTTTCCTCTTCTGCCTCAGCTTGCTGTTGCTCTCCTAGCTCCTGTACTTCACTTTGCTACTGTAGTTCCACTGTTCTGTCCAAGAACTCTTCGTCTTCTCTTATTCCCTGGAGGGTCAACACTGCTCCAGCCCTCTTTCTTTTTCTTGCAGCAGCGTGATCAACTTGCACTTGTTGCAGGTGTAGGCCATGTTGTTCTCAGGCAAGAAAAGAAACACGGCACACACCTTGCAGGTCACCACCACTGGAGAGTCTTGTCCTTCCATAGTCTCTATTCCCTTTTTGTTTCTAGCTTTCTAATTGTACTGGAATAGCCTGTGCTTTGTCCTCTATTCACTGGGGCTTAAAAACACAGTCCCACTGGTATGGAAGTGTGTGTTACAAGAAAAAGAAATTTTTAAAAATAAAAAAAAATGTTAAGGAAACAAAAAAATGTTTCCCCTGCCTAACAACCTTGGCCAACTCATGTTTGCTCCCTCCGTTTGCTCTCTCTGATCGCTCACTCTCTGGGAGTTTGCTTCCTTGTATAGCTCCTAGACCAGCTAGAGCAGCTTCCTCTGCTCTGCTCAGCTAGGAGACAGGAAACAGGAAATAGATAAAACTTCCTTACTTCTTCACTTCATGGCAATACGTATCTTCACAGCTGTCAACAAATCCCTAAACACCTCATACTATGATTCTTTAACTTCCTCCTTGATATAACCCAGCAGCATAATCAAGGGATCCAGTGCGATCATATATCCAATAATGGAGGGTGCAGTCCTATGGCGATAGTTGGCCCCCCTCTGAACTATCCGGTGCAGGGTGGGAGAAGCATGGAAAGGATCTTCTCCTCTGCGCTCCACCCGCCCTGCATTAGCAGCTAGACAGCCGATTTTGGCTGTCTAGCCAGAGCGGTTTGGAGCGGGGAGGCTGGATGGCACAAAGGAAGCACTGTGCCAGCACTTCCACTGTCCCTGCCCGCAGGAATGCTCCCTTTCCCCCCACTCCACACTGCTCTTCCAAGCGCAGAGCCAGGGACAAACCACGCCAACCACGAGGGGGCGGGGCGGGGGGTTGATTTTCCGGGAACTGACGTCGGAGCACTGTCTCCAAGGTCAGTTTCCAAAACTGAAAAATCCTATGGCCATTTAGCTGCTGTCTAGCAGCCATAGGATACTGCCCTAAACTAATGATATATCTGGTCTTTTCCCCAGCAAATAACAATTTTTGGACAACCAAATACGCCAAAAATTGGCATTTCCTTGTACGCATCTCCAGCACTGCCCTTAATCATTTTACGGATCTTATTTACACATATCGGGGTTTAGTACCAGCAACACAGAACATTATAATAATCTTCCCTTTATATTAATACACAGAGACAAAGATGGTCATTTATTAAAAGTGAATTGCCTCAGTGATTCAGTGAGCGTTCTCCCAAGTGAATTTTCCCATTTTTTTCTTGAGATTATTACCTAGATCTCCATTTTACACCAGGATGTCATAAATCTCAGAAACTAACCCATTCTTTTTTCCAGTTTTAAAAATCAACTTTTCAAAACCTAATAGTCCAGCCTTCTTCACATTACCCTCTAAAGCAGTGGTTCTCAACCTTCCTAATGCCGCGACCCTTTAATACAGTTCCTCATGTTGTGGTGACCCCCAACCATGAAATTATTTTCGTTGCTACTTCATAACTGTAATTTTGCTACTGTTATGAATCGTAATGTAAATATCTGATATGCAGGATGTATTTTCATTGTTACAAATTGAACATAATTAAAGCATAGTGATTAATCACAAAAACAATATGTAATTATATTGTGTAATTACCTGTTACCATCACAAGGGGCAGTATTCGCATCAACCACAGCTGAATATAAAAAGACCAATCAGCATCCAGATTAAGTCCCCATGGTGCAGATTTTTTTTTTTTGCAGTAGTTGATGATTTTACAGTACACGATTTTGCATTTGTAAAATTGTAAAAAAGTAGTTGATGATTTTACAGTACACGATTTTGCATTTGTAAAATTGTAAAAAAGTAGTTGATGATTTTACAGTACACGATTTTGCATTTGTAAAATTGTAAAAAAGTAGTTGATGATTTTACAGTACACGATTTTGCATTTGTAAAATTGTAAAAAAGTAGTTGATGATTTTACAGTACACGATTTTGCATTTGTAAAATTGTAAAAAAGTAGTTGATGATTTTACAGTACACGATTTTGCATTTGTAAAATTGTAAAAAAGTAGTTGATGATTTTACAGTACACGATTTTGCATTTGTAAAATTGTAAAAAAGTAGTTGATGATTTTACAGTACACGATTTTGCATTTACCCTGTAATTATAATTCATGAAGTGTCATTTCACCTCCAGTACTGCTGCTTTCAACACAGCAGCTGCTCTCTACACACGTGTGACTGGTCCGCATAACTACATTATGGCGCCAACCTGTCACATGCACCTGTATTTGTAGGGGGTGCATGTGATGGGGTTGGCGCGATGATGTCATCACGCCGGGTACTCGTACGTGGGCGTATCTGCATGTGGGCGGACCCGCCTGGAGACGGATAGAGGAGCGGTGTCTCGGTTCCTAAGACCATTGGAAATATGTGTTTTCCGATGGTCTTAGGCGACCCCTGTGAAAGGGTCGTTCGACCCCCAAAGGGGTCGCGACCCACAGGTTGAGAACCGCTGCTCTAAAGCATCTGTTCCCACATAACTTGTGATCTGTAGCTACTGGAACGAATGGGCAGTATCCAGTTGGGGCCTTGCACGTGCCCATGATATGTACAATGCAATTGTGATGTCCCCTTTTCAAACTCTTCACAATCTTGATTTCTGGTCTATTTTTGTCCTACATCTATCCCACACTTCAAGAACTTTCTCAGCTATTTTCTGTTTTTAATATTGGAGATGGAGTACATCTGTCTGTATCAGAGACCAAATTCTAGTGAGACTGTACAGAACACCAAACTTACTAGTATTACCAATCCAAATTGCATTAGATTTCAACCATACTGCAGCATAATAGTATATAATAAGAGGGAATTTCAAACGTCCTCTGTGCTATATTGCTTCTGAAAGGCTGACATTCTTGAGATTTACAGTTCTTCCAAAGGAACTTATGGAGCATCTTCTGCCAACTTTTAAGTTGGCAGATGCTGGGATTGCCATATTCACAGTAACAAAAAGTATCCTAGGCAGCCCTGCAGCCCCTGCCACTACAGTTTGCAGCAGCAAATAAACCCACTGATTTGCCAACAAAAATCAGCAGCAAATCCCTCCAGAACACGACACTGGCCAAACGTAGCTCGTTTCCAAGCTAATTCTATCCAGTGTAGCATTCCGTGGCAATTTGACACCAAAACCCAATGGCAGATGAGTGAGGTTCTTTGCTGTCACTGCCCCCCCCCCCGAATTCTGCAGGGCCGGGCAGCAGGAGTGCAGCCCACCTGGGGGGTGGGGAAGGGGAGCAAAAATGGCCCGTAGACTTCCTGAAGTTGCCCATCCTTGTGCTAGATTAGGTAATCAGTGTATAATGTGATCTTGTATTCACGTGATTCAATTTTAATACTAGACATCCTTCAACTAGATATAATGCTTATAGCAAGTGGCTCAATTAAAATTGCAAAAAGCGAAGCAGAAAGAGGACAGCCCGGCCATGTCCCTCTTCCAAGTGACTTTGTGTTAGATCTCACTCCATAAACTACCAATGTTGCTTGGGGGTTGTTAATCTGGTACTGAAAAGGGTTAACAAAGAATAAAGAGGGCTGATTTAATCTACAAGAAGAGACCCTAGAAGACCCCAGACTCATAAGCAGCTTTATATTCCAGACTCTTGACCCGTGGGCGAGAAGACCATGAAGTTTGATTCTATACTAAATGATGTTATTTCACTAACTGAGACTCTAACTGAGATTTTTCAGGACTGTTTTTGAAGAAGGGAAAAAAATGCAGCAGTCTTTACAAGTGGCTTCACAGAGCTTGCCCAAGGCCACGATGTGCTGGCAGAGTGTCTAAATGAGATGAACAGCAGAACTGAGCATGCTCAGATGCCTACTGAGAGGAGGAAAAGTACTGTTTCGACTTCTCGTGGTGTACCCCTGCTGATAAGAGAATGTCCCTCCTCGATGCTAGTTGGGTGGGGAAGTGTAGCCCTGAGCACGAGCGACAACTAGGAGGCAGCGTTTGGGTGGATATGACCAAAAATGGCCAAGGATGACAGGGAGTTCAAAGAAGATATACCGAAGAGCAATGTGTCAATCAAGATAGCATGCCCAGATGGCAGACTTTGGGTCTTATGTTGAAACATTTCAAAGTAGCCCATTTGTAATAGTGCCAAACATGTTCCCCAGACACATGAAATCATGGGAGATAGATGGGACACCTTGTTTCTGATTGGTGAGCAAATGCTCTAACCACATGCACCCCATTTCCTATTGGAGGCTGATTGTCTCATTGCTCTTTGGGTCCCACCTTTGACCAGAGCAGGGGTATAAAAGCCCAGGGAATGGGAGCTCCGGGGTGTTGGTGTTTTTTGTTCCTGCTGCTGCTCTACTTCCCTCTTTCTGCCGTGCCACCAGACCCACGGATTTAGGTAACTATGGACCTTTTTCGACTCTTAGACTTTGGGACTTAAGAGTTATTTCTGGGTTTGGGACTTGGAGTGTTTTCTAAGCTTGAGACTTGGAGGTTGTATCTGAAGAGGGGATTTGGAATCCCATCTTCAAAGGTGAAAACTGGAATTATTCCCAAGTCTTGAGTTTTCTGTTCACTCCAACTCCTTCCTCTACTCTTCCTATGCCTAGAGGAACTTAGTAATGCTTCAGCATAAGTTTTGTATTCAAGTAAGAAGCAGGAGGAGGCCATGGGTGGGTTAACACATAGGTTAAATTATTTTTGTTTAGTTTTGAACTGCAAGTAGTAAACAGGAGTAAGTTGGAAAGAGGAGTCATAACAATGCTAGAAGCTCAAGCCGTTATCTTAATGGCCAAGTTCATAGTACCAGCTTTGGCAACTGCAATTCTTTTGATTTATCTTCTGTTTTTGTTGCATTCTCTTTCCCTGTATTCGGAGAATTTCTAACGCTCATATAACCACCAGGCTATTTCTTTTATTTTGTATTTCCCCTGAATTTTCAGCAATAAAGCCATAAATATGGTTTCAAGTTACAGTCTTGTCTGTAGTGGTGTTTTGGGTTCATGTTTACCTGTTGGGATTGCGTGGTTACCCACTGGGGTGCTTCAGACCCATTTGGTGCAGGTTCTGAGATTAAACAGGACCGAATTTACAGGGGTTATTCTAAATGAACTGGATACTTTGCATGAAAGTATCTCCCATGTCAAATATCTGTAATACATTAAATAAAAACTGTCATCTAACCCAATCAAAAGCCTTCTCAGCATTGAGAAGGATAAATAGTGTTTGTTAGTGCTGCTCTTGTTCACATTAATTGAGAAAATCCACCATTATCTGGGTATTATCTGTTAATGTGCACCCACTAATGAATCCTGTCTGATCTTGATTTACTGTATATCTCAAGATATTATCTTATTCAGTCTTTTGCAATAAAGAGTCATAAAAATCCTGATTCAACAGGGATATTGGTCTATATGATGATGTCAAAACAGGAACCTTATATTTTTTATAAATCGATGTTATTTTTGCTTCAGGAAAGAATCAGGAAAAACAGGAACTGCAACAGAAAATAAATAATTGAGCAATAAGTACTACCAATTCTGCCACAAAGATTTTATAGAATTCCCCTTGGAACCCATCTGGTGCTGGAGATATATTGCCATCTTCTATAAAGGAAGAATTTAACATATCTTTATTGATACTTTCCAATTTAGGAATATCCAGTTTTAAAAAGAAAGTGACCATGTCCTCAATATCTGGTCCATGTGATGAAAATAGTGCTGAGTAGATTTTAGGAAATTCATCTACAATTTCATTCCTTGTTTGTGACATTTTTTTTACATTCCAAATAAACAGTGGCTATGTTATTTATTTTCTGTTGTTCTGCCAACTTGCTTGCTAGTAATTAGTCTGCCTTATTTCCTTTTTCAAAAAAGAAAATCCTGTTAGTAAATAATAATGACTGTTTTGCTCTTATGTGATTTTAGAATCTAATATAATTCTTTTGATTTCTAACTCTTGTAAAACATTTTCATCCAATATTTCTTTATGCATACTTTCTAATTCATCTAATTTTTGTTTCAATTTTCCAAGGCCTTCAAGGCTTTGGCAGTTTCCCATACCGCTAGCCATGTTATCCCAGATTCAAAACACTCTTTAATCAGCATCCATATTGATACCACTACTTCTTTTGATTTTAATAAATTAAAATTATATATCCAATATCTATATTGTTTACAAGGTCCTGAAAACTACCCCCCACCAAAATATGAACATGATCTGAGAATATTTTTGTCCTATTCCAACAGTCTATGTATACACAGCTAAGTCAGATGAACATGCTCCTTGAATTGCTGTTATAGGGGATGGAATAGAGAGTAAGGTTTTACTGACATTAGGATACCTCCAGCTATCCATTAAACAAAATAACTAAAAACCCACTTCTACCTTTTTCGGGAGGAGCCAGTATACTTCTGTCTTGTTCACTTTTCCTATCTATCAGAGGATTCATTACCCCATTACAGTCATCCTCAAACCCTTCTCTGAATTCTTGTGTCTAAATATTGACCCATAAAAGGTAATTTGGCTAGTACTTGCTGCATAAATATTCACCATGGTTACAAAGTTCCTTCCAGCATAATATATCGTCCATCTGTATCTTTCATACCATCTATGAATTTAAACTGAATAGAAGCTTTGATGAATATAACTACTCCCTTTGTTTTTGTTCTGGCACATGAAGCATATAATATCCTACATCTGAGTTGCTTCAGATATTATACTTTTTTTTCACAGAACTGGAGTACTGTGTCCAGTTCTGGGCACCACACTTGAAGAAGGATGCAGACAAACTGGAGAGGGTTCAGAGGAGGGCAACAAAGATGATCAGAGGACTGGAAACAAAGCCCTGTGAAGAGAGTCTGAAAGAACTGGGCATGTTTAGCCTTGAGAAGAGAAGGCTGAGGGGAGATAGGATAGCGCTCTTCAAGTCCTTGAAGGGTTGTCACGGAGAGGAAGGCCAGGACCTCTTCTCGATCATCCCAGAGTGCAGGACATGGAATAATGGGCTCAAGTTACAGGCATCCAGATTCCGGCTGAACATCAGGAAAAACTTCCTGACTGTTAGAGCAATACAACAATGGAACCAATGACCTAGGGAGGTGGTGGTCTCTCCCACACTGGAGGCGTTCAAGACGAAGCTGGACAGCCATCTGTCAGGGATGCTTTGAGTTGGATTCCTGCACTGAGCAGGAGGTTGGACTCGATGGCCTTGTAGGCCCCTTCCAACCCTACTATTCTATGATTCTATGATTCTTTAATATGTGTTTCCTGCAAAAAATATGACATCCTCCTGTTTCTCTCTCCAAAAACACGTAACTTTCCTTCACTTAACTGGAGAATTAAGATCCTTGACATTAAGCTTAAAAACCTAACTTTATTCATTTTATTAAAGCTACAGTTATATCTTTAGATGAAATCATCAAGATCCAGTTATTCTCTATAATGAAATGACATAGATTCCCTTCTAATTCCTGAATTGTTTGTTTCTACTTGTTTACCATTTTGTCTTCCTTCCTGTGTACTGCTGTTGCTCTTTATTCAAGTAGATTCACCCACCTCATTAAATTCTGAATCTAAGGTTGGGGTTTCTCATCTAACTCTCTAAGTGAACTTGAGATTCATTCAAAGCCTCTGCTTCTATATTTGTGGCATCTAACTAATTTAAAATATATGTACTTCCTCTTTTGTTCTTAGAAAATCCTGATATCAGTGTGGTCCTGAATAACTCTTAGAAATAAATCTTGAGAATTAACATTCTGAAACACGATTAGAATATCCCTTTCTATTGGATGATCAATTTATTTTAAAAAGAAAAAGCAACACCTTGTGCATTTGGTGTTTTTACAGCACAACACCTCTACATATTTACTCAGAAGTAAGTCTGGAGGTCAATAGGACTTACTACTAGATAAGCGAGTACAGATTCGCCGCCTCAGGGTGCTTTCCAGATGAGGCTTTTATCAAGCAAACAGCTGGTCTCAAACATGGAATTTTATAGGGATGTTAGAGAATTCCGCCCCCACAGAGTCCATGGCAGAACGGACCACCCACCTCCGCCACACCACGAAGGTGCCCCGGAATGGATCCTACCTGCCACGGTCCGGTCCGTCCACTGCTGTCCTGCAGAAGAAAATGGCATCCGGCGTAGCAGATGCCATTTACGTCCCTTCTCTTTGCCGTGATAGGCTACATAAATATTTACGTAGCCTATCAGGGCAAAGAGCAGGGACAAAAATGGTGTCTGCTACGCCGGACGCCATTTGCGTCCCAGCGGCTGCAAGCCCACCAGCAGCTGAAGCCAGCCGGCAAGGATTCCGGGGGGGGAGAGACGGATCACCTCCCCCCCCCCGCGGACCTCCCGCGGACTCCAGGTAAGGAGGTTCGTACATTCAGACAATGTGCTTTCCATTTGTAACCCTCCCGTGTTTTCCTACTGCTTCTTCCATCTTTTTTCTTACTAGGTTTCTGTTGCTGTTGTTAAGGACAGAAAGATGGAATGAGTGCCTGATGCTTTTGGATTAGTAGCAGCAAGAGCCCTCTGCCTAGCGCCAGGAGCGCCTCTATCTAGGAGCACCCTTGACAGTGCGCTAGAATAAGGGGCAAAGCCAAGGCACATGCACAGAATCGGACAGAACGTTTTTGTTCACTATCAAGTCTTCTTCTTCAGGAAGTTTTTTTTAATCATTGGTCAATCTTTTTAAAAAATGTTTGGAGTCCTTCTTGCTGCAGAATACACCTTCAGGCTAATGAGCCAAGAGAACATTCCCAGTGATTTTGATGTCCTCCTATCTGAGCATCCCAGACTCATAGCCACACTTGAGAATGAGCTTCTGGAAGAGGGCGTTGGGGGAGGAGCTCACCTGCAGTGATCTTTCTGCTTGACTGTTTCATACAAAAGTCAGCTAGTTCATTGTTTAAGAGGATTCCAGTTTGTTGCGAATACACCATGGAGCCAAACCTAAGTGGTGAGAGAGCAAAGGTGAGAGGGGACCAGAAGGCAGGTTACTGGAGTGAGATTTGGGGTTGGGCAAAATGGCCCCTCAGCATCCCTATGTGATTCTGGACTCTGGCATTCCTGTGAGCAGAGTGATCAGTGTGGGCTGCCCTGAGGCAAGACCTCTTCTGGAAAGAACTGCTGACAGCCTATAATATTCCAGTGATGTCCCAATGGCCTGCCTCCCATGACAGGACAGCCCACCTTGGCTTAATTTACCTACGGGGGCTGTCTCGTTGTGCTGGGCACCAAGGGCAACATTTTTGCAAGGCGTCCCTGGGTGCCCAGGTTGCTGTGGCTAGTTATGAGAACCCAGGCGGCAGGGGTTGTTTGAGGGTTAGACAACCCTCAACCCATGGCTTGTCATATGAACCAGGTCAATGGGAGTTAAGGGTGTCTCTACATGAGCGACTTATTGCATGCTTGTGATTGGTCATTCACAGAAGTTTGCGGGTCCTTTACACGACAATGTCAACCTCCAGGACATCTCCTGCACATTTTCCTCGCTATCCCGCTTTCAAAATGATCAGAGCTGGTAATAAAAGTTAATGGCGTCATACTGCCAGTGTGTAATGCTGGCAAGGCACTATGACCTTGCTGAGGAAGGGCTTTCTCGATTCAAACCACGTGTCTGCCACGTACATGCTTGAGCACATTTCTTGATCGCAGGCTGATCAGAGAACAGGGTAAAATACCTCCCTGCAATGAAGGGAGCCAGATCTGATCCAAGCTCAGAATCAACATCCTCTGTTGATTCAGAGCGCCCCATTAAGTTCAATGGGGCTTACTCCCAAGTAAGTGTGTCAAGGGCTGCAGACTTGCAGCACAACCTTATATCCACTCAGAAGTAAGTCATAGTGTTCCTGGAGGCTGCGATGAAACAGTACAGCAGAAGTTAAGTGACAAAAATAAGACCCCCCCTCCTTTGCACATATGCCAGAGAGGGAGGTGCTTCCTCAACTCAAACCATGTTTGAATTGCCATGTGGGAGCCCATCCAAATCCCACAAAGAGACTGAAAGCAGAAAGCCCCAGTAAGGATGTGGGTTTTTTGCTTAATGTAGAGACACCCTATGATGGCCCCAAAAGGCACAGGACAGCCTTCCCTAACCAGGTGCCCTCCAGATGTTTTAGACTACAACACCCAGCATTCCTGACCATTGGCCATGCTGGCCAGGCTGATGGAAGTTGAAGGCCAAAACATCTGGAGGGGTGGCGTAGGTGCTGCGCGGATCCTGATTTCCCCCAGCAGACCAAAGGGAGGCTTGTGTGTATCAGGAGACAGAAAGGACCAGCCAGCAGACCTTGAGGGGAGATGGGGAGAGGCGCCCAGAGCGGGGAGAGCAGGGGTCGAGTTGCAAGAGTCTTCTGGTGCTGGTGGGTGCCCTGATGCCTGATGGGGAGGCAGCATCCACTGGGGTGGCTAGTCCTGCGAGCCCCCCCTTATGCTCAGCCTGCTGGTGTGTATCCATACACGACACAGAACAAAATGCCGGTCAGGCTCCGGTGACGGCATTCCAGCGAAGCCAAACCCGAGGGCAAACGCGTGTGCCTGTGGAACACTCACCACCGAAGGCCTGGGATGCCGGCGGGTGGCCTTAGGGGCAGGCTGCTTTCCTGGAGCAGTGGCAGGAAGGGGGAGGGCTCTGCAGCCCAGTCCTGCAGGGTTCCGCCTCCCTAGGCTGTTCTGTCATTTCTACTTCTATTGTTAAAGGTGGGGGATCACACATGGGCTCCCTGTCCCATGTTGCTGGCCCGGAGACCCAGAACTGGCCACCCTTGGAGGAGCTGCTCCCTGGCACCCACTGGAGCGGGAGGAGGCTGGCCCTGAGCAGGGATGCCGCAAGGGATGCAACAGGCAGCCTGCTCTCGGAGCAGCGGGCTTCCCGGCGTCTTTGCACAGAGGAGCGGGTGGAAGGGACCTCTTTGACTGAGGGAACAACTGGGCTGGCCCAGAGCTCTTGAGACGGGAGCAGTGCCCCCGAGAGGGAAGGAGGGCTGGGCCCCTGCGCGTGGCCTCCCACAGCCTAGCCGTCCTTGGGCTCTTGGGCTGTGCCCCCTGTGCACGCATGCATGGTCACAAGTACGCACGCACACGCCTCCCAACCTTCCTTTCAAATGAGAAGTGGTGCATAAATATTGCAAATCAGTGGATAAGTAAGTGACTAAATAATGAACCTGCCCCGCACTCCCTCCTGGCCTTCTTCCCTGTTGCAGCCCTTCTCTGCTCCCCCCCAAGGCTGCCCAAGCCCTCGGCTCCTCTGCTGGTAAGGCACTCGGTCCAGATCCCACCCGCAGGGCTGAGGGGGAGCCTGCTGTTGCAGGCAGCCAGAGCCGGCCCTCGGCCAAGCAAAGCGCCGCAGGAGGACCCTGCTGCTCCCTGCCTGCAGCCTGCAGCCTTTGCCCTCCCCTCCCCTCCCCTCCCCTCCCCTCCCCCCCCCTCCAGGGCAGTGAGCCCACCCAGCCCCTTGCTGCAGCCCTCTCTGGAGTGGCCAAGGGTGGAAGCTGCTCCCTTCTCCTCAGGAGGCTGTTTCGCCATTCTCTCTCTCTCGCTCGTTCTCTCATCAGGCTGAACCTGGGCATGGACAGATTCTGTTAAATCCGCTACCTCCGTCTTTCACGGACGGTGGCTTTCATTCCGCCATCTGCTTGCTGACGGAAGTGGTTTTTTAAAGGGATGGATGGGAGTTTTGTTCCTCTCCTGTCAATACGCGCCTGCACGAATGAGCCTGCGCCCATGTCTGTTAGTCCGTGCGCACCCGCACAAGCCCACAGTTGCACAAACCCCAAAGCAAAACACTGTCCACAGGGCGGAAAAGGCCGGTCCACTGCGGAGTTTGAATCCCCGGGCTAACACCCCTAGCTGAACGGCACATTGTGTTACATGCTGATCCTGCAGTGAATCCTAACTCCATCTTTTTACTTTAAGGTAAGCTCACAGGGCCCAGATCCAGATTAGGACCACTATGTGCAAGTAAGGGGGGTTAGACCTTCCCACACAGCCACACCCCCTAAATTCACCCCCTCCCGTGCAAGGATCGGGGAGGGGGAATCTCCATTGGCACCCCAATTACTTACGGGTGGTTGATGGTGCTGGTGGCTGACACAGCACTCCCATCCTCAGCAAGAACAGAAACGTGAGAGGTGCCAAAACGCCCCATCCCTGGCCTGGTGAGGTTGTAATATTTGGCTGGATGGTCCCCTCGGTCATTGATGAGCTGCCTGACTTGGGCGGCAAAGGAATCCGATACCAACTCAGTCATCACATCCTGAAAACACAGCGCATCTCAGTCAGGCCAGCTCCCAGATGAGGCACTCCCTCTGCTGCGAGCAGGTGTGGAGGGATGCCTGGGGGACATGGCCCCAGCGCCTGGGACAGGCCTTCAGCCTGGGGGCACGCGTGTTCCACTGAGCCTGCAGGGCTGAGGGACCTGCCTCCCCCAGCCCCCAGCAATTTGGGTCAAGCAAGGCACGCCCGTGCCCGTTCAGTAGGTGCCTGTCCATTCAGCTATACAGTGAAGGTGAGGAACTAACTTTGTTCAGTATATGAAGTACACAGGTGAGGGGTTTCAACCCATCTCTCCCCACAGCTCTGCTGCTTCAAACTGTCCTATCCCCCAACCCACCATATGTAAAACTCTCTGAGCTGGCGGCCATGGTGATGTGCCTGGCCCGTCATGGCTTATCATGTCAAGCAGGGAGGAAAATGCCTCTTTGACAGAGGGGGAAGGCCCAGGCACCTCAGAAGACGCCATTTTAAGACCTCCTGAAGAAAGCCACCTTGAACCTCAAGGACTGTAAAAATAACCAGCTGCCTGCAAATGTTGGAATAAGCAACAGCCATTAGTTAAAATCCACTGATCAGAGAGAAAAATAACGGGTTGAAAAGCCACTAAATGATTAATGCATGTAGGGAGTTGGGGTTCTGGTTTTGGCTTCACTTTTGCCTATTTACTTTGCCTACTTTTGTTGTAACAAGGAGATGCCTGATAATTTTAAGTAAAGGTCCTGTTTAAAGTAGTCAGTTGCTTCTGTCTCAAGTGTGGTCAGGCAAAACTTAGGCCCACTTCACATGAGGCTTTTATCATGCACTCATGGTCAGTCACTCATGGAGGTTTGTGGGTCCTTTTCACAATGTTGTCAACTTCCAGTGCCTCTCCCGTCATTTATAAACTTTATTCTGCCATTTTTAAAATAGCTGAAAATGCGGTAAATAAATATAAACTGCCATCAAAGAGGTGATGTATTTCTGCAATTATGCAACATTGCAGCACCATCTACTGGCTGTACAAATGAAACATATGGAACTTGGTGAGAAAGGAAGTCCCCGATTCAAAGCATGTGTCCGTGCATGTAAAGGAGCTGATCTTAATCCTGCAAAGAATCTGGAAGCAAAAGCCCTGGTAAGGATACGGGATTTCAGCCCTGTGTGGTGAAGCCCTTGCTCTGCAACAGCAAGTGCCCTTTCTTAGTCAAGATGCCCGAGATGCCCATGACCAAGAGTGGTCGCCAGACAACTCATAGGAAGAACATAAGAAGAGCCACCCTGGATCAGACCCATGGTCCATCTAGCCCAGCTCAAAGCTCTGTTGGATGAAACGGAGCATCTGGATTTCACTTCGCTCTGGATTTTAGCCCAGATTTAGAACTGAAACTGCCTTGCTGGACTACCTCTAGAAAGGGAGACAGGGAGAATGCAACCCTGTTGATTCTGGGTCTCTCGCTGGCATTTGAGATGATTGAACATGATATCCTTCTGAACAGGCCCTCTGGGATGTGGGTTGGTGATTCTGCCCCTACCTAGAGGGGCAATTCCAGGAGACTGTTGTGGGGCTTTACTTCAGCCCCATGGCACTGACATTATGGCGTCCCTCAGGGAACCCTTCTGCCCCACACATGGTTCAGCATTTAGATTGTAGAATCATAGAATAGCAGGGTTGGAAGGGGCCTACAAGGCCATCGAGCCCAACTCCCTGCTCAATGCAGGAAACCAGGTCAGAGCAGCCCTGACAGGTCGCTGTCCAGCCTCAGCTTGAAGATGAAGCCCTGAATGAGGCCAGAGTTCAAGGATTTGGGTACCATGAATATGCAGATGACACCCAGCTCTGCCATTTCCACCTGCGTCAGGTGAGGTAGAGGAAGTGCTGATCCAGTGTTTGGGAGCAGGAAGGGTCAATAAGATGAAACTCAATCCTGACAAGATATTTTAATTATGTAAAATTAAAACCATAGACTTCTGCATGTTATGATCAAGATAAGGAACAAATAATAAAACAAAACATTAACTTGTTATGAGTTCAGAATAAAAAACAGTATCTGAGGTTTGATGGAGTGCATGCAGAGGTTGTATCATTTAACTGAAATACACGAGGCGTGCACTAATATGATGCTTTGTGCACACACTGAATAGCAGTGTGTGTGTAGTCACACGTCACAAAGACCACACACAGACAGAGTCAGGCAGACACTGAGAGACACACAGAGACTTACAAATCAAAGAAGACTTAAATTAAATCAAATGCTATGAGGGCCAGAAAGAGGAATGGGGAGAAGGGAAGGGACTTACAGAGAGCAATCAGACTCAAGACAAAACCACAAATAACAGCAAGAGTAAAGGGGGAACATATGATGCCAAGGATTGGGGTTACTTTAGGAAAGGCTGGAATAAGGAAAGGCTGCACAAGTGACAGCACAGCCACAAACGCCAGTCCCTCTTCAGGTGCGGCTCCCTGCTCCTGCTCCCAACAGATGGCAGACAACTTGATCCATTCCCCAACGGAAAACCAGGGCTGCCAGTCATGCAGCTGCCTGCCTCTGCCTCCCCACTCCTTGATACGAAGAGCTTGCAGAGCTTGTGGGAGGCTCAAAAATGCATTTATTTATTTAAAAAATTTCTTGGCCACCTTCCAGGGCAGAAGCTTTTCCAAGGCGGCTCACAGCAATAAAATACACAAAAACAGTTAAAACGTTAAAGCGATAAAAACATAAACACAACAAAATAGCAAATAAAAACAACAATAAAAGCTGACAATAAAGCCAACAATATCAACTCGAGACAGAAAAAGTAAAAAACACACCCTCAGAGGCGGCTCCAAGGGCTTGGGGCTGCTTCACCTCCCACCGTTTTGGACCCATTGTCTTGTATTTGGAAGTGGTCCAAATATCTCCAAGGTGGGGATATTTGCTTCAGATCCATGCCTAGGTCCAACTTGTAAAGAACATCCATCATGATCCTGCATTTAAAACAGAAGCAGAAAGCCCCGTTTTAAATGCAGGATTAGAGATCAAAGTCCGGGAAGCGGCCCCGAGGACACCCACCTCTTCAACTCCAGAAACATTTGGGTCATCCACTTTTGCTCTCTGGCCATTCGCAAACTTCAGAGTCTCCGCAATATAGTGGTATGCCTCAGCTCTTCTGCTAGGCGTGTTCACGGACTCTTTGGTGAAGTTGAACCCTGAAAAACAGGAAGAGTTGGTGGCAAGCACCCAGCAAATAGCGTTGCCATTATTTTTGCCGTAGTCTACGTAAATCTTTACGTAGACTACCCCTGCCCAAACAAGGAATGCTAATGGCAGCGCCCATGGGCGCCGCCATTTGCGTACGTGCTTTTTTTTTTCTTCAAAGTCACCCGTGATAGGCTACGTAAAGATTTACGTAGCCTATCACGGCTGACTTTGAAAATCTAGCCATGATAGGCTACGTAAATCGTTACGTAGCCTATCACGTGTTTGTTTGTTTGTTTTACTTTACTTTGTAATGGCGGCGGTGGCAGCCGGTCGGAAGAGTGGCCGCTGCCCCCGCCCCCGCCGAAACGCCGCCGGGACCCGCCGCTGAGAGGGACATTCGAAGGAGGTAAGTCCCATCCCGGGGGGGTGGCGGAGAATTTCACCACCAATTTCGGGGGGCCGAATGCCAACGCATTCTCCTGGAGATTTGTGGAGAAATTCTCCGCCATCCCTACCTCTCATTCAAATCTTCACCAAGGTTGGCCATAGAATCCCTGTCCAAATGTCTGGAGACGGTGAGTGGCTGGATGGGGAGGAATAAGCTGAAGCTGAACCCTGACAAGACCGAGATACTTTTGGTGGGAGACAAGAGGAGGCTGGGGGATGTTGACCTTGTGTTGAATGGGATACGGCTACCCTTGAAAGACCAGGTCCGCAGCCTGGGGGTCATTTTGGACTCCCAGCTGTCCATGGAGGCTCGGGCATCAGCTGTGAGCCGGACAGCGCTGTATCAACTCCATCTGATATGGCGGCTGCGCCCCTTCCTTCCCGACCATCTGCTCCCATCGGTAGTACATGCCCTGGTCTCCTCTCGTCTAGACTACTGTAATGCGCTCTATGTGGGGTTACCCTTGAAGACGGTTCAGAAGCTGCAGCTGGTACAGAACGCGGCGGCTCGCCTGATTAAAGGCAGCCACGGGCAAGCTCACATCACTCCAGTGCTGAAGGAGTTGCACTGGTCACCAGTTGTTTTCCAGGCCAAATTCAAGGTGTTGGTTTTGACCTTTAAAACCCTATATGGTTCCGGCCCAGCCTATCTCAAGGAGCGCCTCCAGCAACACCAGACAGGCCGCTTAGCAAGATCAGCCTCGGATGGCCTTCTCTCTGTCCCATCAGCCAGGACAGCTAGACTGGTGGGGACGAGGGAGAGGGCCTTTTCTGTGGTGGCCCCCACTCTGGAACTCCCTCCCTAGGGAACTCCGCCATGCCCCCTCTTTAATGAGCTTCTGTCGTGCATTAAAAACATGGTTGTTCAGGCAGGCATTTGGGGTGGGTTAGGGTATTTTAGAAAATGTTTTTATTGTAGAATTTTATTGTTTTAAACTGTTTTAGTATATGGTTGTACATCACCCAGAGTGGCTGGGTGACCAGCCGGATGGGCGACTAATAAATTTAATAAATAAATAAATATAATAAATAAATAAATAAATCCATAATACCTGTCAGGGGGCTTTATGAGTGGAGGCAACCTTTCAGTCACATCTCTAATCCGTCCTTCCGGGAAGTCTCATTTCTCTTTCTAATTCCATGCTATCTCTCACCTTTTTAATTCAGTTAAAGAGCATTTCAGTCTCTTTCTGGACCTGATTCAACTTCCCTCATGTCTGACTTCCACCACCATCCTGCCCTCTTCTGGTGCTGTGCTGTCCCTCCTCAGCCTGCTTCTGTCCCCTGAGCCAGCGCCGCTCCCTCTGCCATGCCTGGACTGCCCCATCTTCTATGCAGCTTTAACCAAATCCATGCTGGCCCATTCTCTGGTCTGGCGCTACCCATGATAAGCCATGTGTCCGAGCCCTCCAGGCTCTCTCTCAGCACTCATTCCATCTCCCCTGCTGGAAGCATCGACTGTGTTGTGGCACAACATGAGTTCAGGTGTTCCCTATGCTGTTCAGGCACAGGTGCCGATGTTTGTAGATGTGGACATGGGGTGACCATCAGGGAACGCTCTGAGACACTGCTCTGTCCAAAGACTGTCCTCTTGCAAGCACCTGCCCATTAAGAGGAGTGCAGAGCCTCTGGGCAGCTCTTGCCGTGGGTGTCTGTGTGAAGACAAGATGGTGCTTCCCTTGTGAATGGGTACAACTGGCTACATTTTTGCCTTTCACCTCTTTCTGGGCCTTCATACAACCTCATTCTTTGCCTGCTGAACCATGCTGCACAACTCCTGACCATGGGGAGCGAATGCTCGCCTTGCCACTGTTCCATCCCCAAAGCTACATTCGCTTGAATGTGCACCTGTTCAGCATTCCCCTTGGATAGCCACTGAAGGCTGGCTTTCAAGAAGAAAAATGGTCCACCTGGCAGGTGGCAATTCTTCCCCAAACCGCAGGCTACAAATGCCGCCTTAAGCAGAAGCCCAGCACAAGCCCAGCAGAAGCCCAGAGCAGGAAGAGTGCCAGACGCCAGGCATTTACCTTTTAGGACATTGAGGATGAAGAAGAGAATGGGCCCTGCGGCAGGTCGTGGGGCAGAGTACACGGTGTACTGGCCTAGCAGAATCTTCACAGGGCTCATCACTGTGACGTGATAATTCTTGAGGTCATCCAGTGTCAAGGTGCCTCCTAGAAAACAAGGCAGGAGAACAGGGGAGGGCTGAGAAATCTCACAAAGCTTTCAAATGCTGACACTTTGACAAGGTCATAGATAAAGGCTCCTCTTTCGAAACAGAAGTCAGAGATGACTCTGCAGAGCGATGGCGCATCTGCTCCCCTGGCGTGGCGTCTTTGCGACAGCCAGCCCCGCGTCTATGTGCAGCTCCTGCCACCCCCTCCCTCCGGAGGGGGGAGTCTGGACCCTGGGACTCCGACTCGAGCCGCCAGGGCCCTAAACACCTCCATGCTTCCCTGAGGGAATTGTACCCCTGGTGCTTTTTTGCTGGAAGCTGCTTTGGGAGTCCTTCTTGGGCGAAGAACAGGACTGCTGCCAAAGCCACCGGCCACGCCAACGCAGCATCACGCCGGTCCCAACTCCGCTTCTTCTGGAGGCCCCGTCTCCTTCAGCCCTCCCGGCTGGGTGACACAACAGGGAGCTCTCTGGCTTGGGGATGGGGCAGGGCACTTGGAGCTGTGATTGAGGAACCAGGTGGCTTTTACTAAAACCTGGAGAAATTAACTTGGCACAAATGGATGTGATCTCATGCTTGCACGCCTAACTGTTTCCCAAGCTGTGTTAAACTTGCAGCTGATAGAGGTGGCTCACTGAGGTCACATTTGCGCTCGGTGAAGAGCGTGCACTGACGCTGCGGCCGGGAGCCTCTGCCCAGGGGCCACGTGTAGCCCGAGGCCCAATTCCTCATGGCCCTCAACATCATTTCACTCCCCGGATGCTGTGGACACACTCTGGCTCTCCAAACCACCCCTTTGGGCACTGCTTCACCTGCATGTGCATGTGTGTGAGAGTGTGACCGGGGGGTGGGGGTGGGGGAGAAAAGGGATGGGTGGCACAGAAAGAAGGTGATGCCGTCCTGCAGTGCTGCAAACTCTGCCCACTTTGGGCTCAGGTTCCACCCACCTTCAGCTGCACCCCCCAGACGTCTTTTCCTGTGGATTAACAGCCTCCCCTTCACCCCTGCAGCGAAGGGGCCTGGCCCGGCCTGGCCCGGCCCCTACAGATGCTGAACTGGAGAGTTTGACTTTGGTGGCAGCGTGTGTACACGGGTGCATGCACATACAACTCCTAATCTCAGCAGCCTTGAAACCGAAATTGCTCAAATCTTTCAAAGAGCTCATTTGACTTCTCTAAATAAACATTACTTACAAAATCTGAATGAATGAAGAAACACCTAAATGGATGAGTCAGCCGGCATAATGGGGGAATGTCCACCATGGAGGACAGTAAGCATTCAGCTGGCCATGGTTGGAAGCAGAATGCTGGGTGGGATGGCCCTTTGCTCTGATCCAGCTTCAGAGCTCTAGGTACATGCTAGACAAAAGGAAAGGGGGTGATCTGGAAGGGGTGAAGGAGAGAAGCCCCCAAAGGGATGGTCTGCCTTCAGAAGTACATTATCAGTGTTGCCATAAAGAGACCTGTGCAGCGAATGGCTTCTGACTGCTCAGATGCCAGCACTGGCCACTGCAGAGCTTTGACGGCAGAGGAAGCAACAACGGAAGGAAACGGCAGGGCGGGAGGCACGCAGGCTTCCGCAGGAGCATGGAGACAAAGCCAGGCAGGAACAGCCCACAAGGAAGGAGGCATGGGCTCTGGCTGGTGCAGGAACATAGACACATTTCCCAGGAGACTGGGAAGGATGCTTGCATCCTGCCCCACAGTGCTACTGGCGTGGATTGGTTTCAGGCAAATGTGATCTACTTGGTTTTACTTGAGCTCTGAGGTTCACTGACAGGAGGGGAGAGAAGCCCACCAGTGGGGTATGGAGGAAGCAGAGATATCGACATATCCTCCAAGATTTCAGAGCTGGAAGTAGGGCACTCCTATAGATACAGAACTAAAAGTATTTATTTAGAGCATTTATATCCAAGAGAAGTTAAAAATCTACATAGGAACAAGTATCTTCAGTTTAAAAAAGAATCAGTAAAGAGCAGCAAGGCAGGTTAACACAACCAACCTGATAGAAGGCCTGGGCAAATAAGAAGACAATCTTCATTGGGCATCAAAATGGTACAAGATTCAGTGCTGGGCCTCTCTGAGGAGAGCCTCCTACAGAAAGGGCCCCACCACTGAAAAGGCCACCCCCCAGCCAGCCCCATCAGGCAGAGGCACCTCGAGCAGGGCCTCGGAGGCAAGCCTTGGCATTCAGGCGGGGTGTTGAGGGAGGTGCTGGAATTACCGAGGGGGATGGACACTATTCCGAACCCCTTTTCAAGGAAGCCATTGGTGGATTGGAGGATGGGATAATAATTGTAGAAGTCATCAACAATCTTAGCTACGCTGACGATACGCTCTTACTGGCTGATAGCATAGAGGGCCTCCAAAGGTTAATCGATCACGTTGTGGTAAGCAAAAGATATGGTATGAAGCTTAATCAAACCAAAACAAATGTGATGATGGTGAGTAAATATTCTAAGATAAATGCTCAGGTTATATTAAATGGCAAACTGTTACAAAGAGTAGACATTATAGCCTATCTGGGAGTTAACCTAAATGAGAATTGAGACCATACTCATGAAATCTGAATTCACACTGAGAAAGCAAGATGCGCCTTTAACCGCCTTAGGAAAGTTCTTTGCAACTTGACCCTAAACCTTCATATTTGCCTCGTGTGCTCAGGTGCTACGTTGTCTTGGTGCTGGAGTACGGAGCAGAGGCAGCCTGGGCTCTCCCAGAAGCTGCCCACAAACACCGGGAAGCCTTCGAGCCATGGCGCAACCGTCGCTGCTTAGGATATCTTGGACACGTTATGCAACAAATGACGCCATAATGCAGAGAATGGGAAAGACCAAAGAAATTCCAAAATTTGCAAAAGAAAAGAAGCTATCATACTTCATTCATAATACGTAATGAGAAATAGCAGCTTTTACAACTCATAATGCAAGGCAAAGTGGAGGGGAAAAGAAGACCTGGCTGATGTAGGACATCATGGCTGAGGAATCTGAGACAGTGGCCAGGAAGGACATCTACTTCTTTATTTTGAAGAGCAGTAAATAAGTTTATATGGGCCCGAGTGAATGCCAGTGTCCAATGAGAATATGGCACAGAAAGAAGAAGACAGATACTCTTTTTGTGTCATCTCTTAACCATTCTTTGAAGGCTATGAGGGCATGATTTGGTTACAATTGGGAGAGGTTAGGGACGGGGTTTGCATCCACTGGCAAGTGCAGTGTAAAATGATGCAAAGTGTGCGTGTTGGGGGCAGGGGGCGGGGGAAATCCTAAACTCACATATGTGCTAATGGGGTCTGCACTGCCGTTGACTGATCAGGAAAGAGATCTTGGGTTATGGAGGGCAGCTTGATGTCATTCATTTACCAGGCTGTGGGTGCTGTGAAAAAGGCAAAGTTCATATCCGGGATCATTAGAAGCGGAATAAGTAATAAAGCTGCTAATACCATACTGCCTTTATACACATCTATGGTGTCACCACACTTGGAATATTGCATACAGTTCTGGTTACTGAACCTCATAAAAGATATTGTAGAATTGGAATAGGTGCAGAAAAATGATCAAGGGGCTGGAGCAACTCCCCTGTCAGGAGAGCTTACAATGGGGGCAGGGGGTCAAGCTTTAAAAAGGGGAAAGGGGCATGATAGAGGTATATAAAATTATGCATGCTGTGAAGAAAGTAGATTCTCTCATAACTGGAGTCATCCAATGAAACTGAATGGTGGAAGATTCAGAACAGGCAATACGAAACACTACTTCATATCTTGTTGTTGTTGTTGTTCAGTCGTTCAGTCATGTCCAACTCTTCGTGACCCCATGGACCATAGCACGCCAGGCCTTCCTGTCCTGTGCTCTCTCCTGGAGCGTGCTCAAGCCCATATTCATTGCATCGGTGATGCTATCTAGCCCTCTGCCGTCCCCCTCTCCTTTTGCCTTCAGTCTTTCCCAGCATCAGGGTCTTTTCCAGAGAGTTTTCTCTTCGCATTAGGTGGCCAAAATATTTGCGCTTCAGCTCCAGTATCTGTCCTTCCAATGAGCACTCAGGGTTGATTTCCTTTAGGATGGACTGATTTGACCTCCTTGCAGTCCAGGGGACTCGTAACAGTCTTCTCCAGTACCACAGTTCGAAAGCATCAATTCTTCGGCGCTCAGCCTTCCTTATAGTCCAGCTCTCACAGCCATACGTTACTACTGGGAAACCATAGGTTTGATTAGACGGACCTTTGTCGGCAAGGTGATGTCTCTGCTTCTCACTATGCTGTCTAGGTGTGCCATAGCTTTCCTCCCAAGGAGCAAGTGTCTTTTAATTTCATGGCTACAGTCACCGTCTGCGGTGATCTTGAAGCTCAAGAAAGTAAAATCTGTCACTGCTTCCATTTCTTCCCCTTCCATATGCCAGGAAGTGATGGGGCCAGATGCCACGATCTTCATTTTTTTAATGTTGAGTTTCAAACCAGCTTTTGCACTCTCCTCTTTCACCCTCAACAAGAGGCTCTTGAGATCCTCTTCGCTTTCTGCCATTAGGGTGGTATCATCTGCGTATCTGAGGTTGTTGATAATTCTCCCGGCAATCTTAATTCCGACCTGTGATTCATCCAACCCGGCGTTTCTCATGATGTACTCTGCATATAAGTTAAATAAGCAGGGCAACAATATGCAGTCTTGTCGTACTCCTTTCCCAGTTTTGAGCCAATCGGTTGTTCCATGTCCGGTTCCTACTGTTGCTTCTTGTTCCTCATACAGGTTTTTCAGGAGACAGGTAAGGTGGTCTGGTACTCCCATCTGGTACTCCTAATGCTGGACTAGATGGACCTTTGGGCTGATCCAACAGGGCTCTTCTTATGTTTTTATGCTTTTAAACTCATATGGCCGCATACATTACAAGGGACTTATTTAACTCCAGCTCATTTATAAATAAGTCAAAAAACAAAGCAAAATAAAACAGTCTCAATCCAGGGCCCAACCTACACAGCCAGTTTAGCATGGAGCGAGAACATCTTAGCGCCGTTTACAACAGATGATGCTGTTGCCAGTCCGCAGCCACCTGGCAGCTTCCCTCTGGAAAAGGCACATTTTTGGAAAGTCCTTTCTTCCTGAAACGCAGCTCCCACGCAGTTCCGTTGCAGTGTGCCCCGTCCCCGCATTAAATCCTGGGTGTGCCTCTGGCTGTGACCTGGCAGTGATCTGGTCAAGGGGCGGGGCCACCCCTCCCCCCCATTCTCTGTTTTCCACCCATTTGTAGTAGGGGCTTTTGGACACAGGCTTTCTTCCCATTTAGCACTACTTCGCACTGCTCCACCCTTTCACTATATCACAGTAGTGCTGTTTTCTCATTCATAATATGTAGCCTAGTACAGTAGCTGCTTTCCCCATTTATAGTATATAGCCTGTATTTCTCATTGACCCCCCTGGCAAAGGCGAAGTGCAGGCTGGAGGGGCAGGATTGCAGCTTGAGATCGACAGGCATATGGTCAAGGAACACCAAATTACTTTGAATGAGTTCAGATCTCCAGGGCCAGATGAACTGCATCCTAGAGGAATAAAGGAGCTGGCAGAAGAACTCTCGGAACCACTGTCTATTCTCTTTGAGAAATCGTGGAGGACGGGGGAAATGCCAGATGACTGGAGGAGGGCTAATGTTGTCCCTATCTTCAAAAAGGAGGAACCCGTGAACTACTGACCAGTCAGTCTGACATCCATCCCTGGGAAAATTTTGGAGCAGATGATAAAGCAATCCATCTGGAAGCACCTTGAAAACAATGCAGGGATGACTCGAAGCCAACATGGATTTGTCAAGAACAAATCCTGCCAGACGAATCTGATCTCATTTTTTGATCAGGTCACGTCCCTTGTGGACCATGGGAATGCTGTAGACATAATATCCCTCAACTTCAGCAAAGCTTTCAACAAAGTGCCCCATGATCTCCTGATGAGCAAACTAGCGAAAAGTGGGCGAGATGAAGCAACGATCCGGTGGATCCACAGTTGGCTACAGAATGGGACTCAAAGAGTGCTTATCAATGGTACCTTCTCAAACTGGGGAGATGTAACGAGTGGGGTACTGCAGGGCTCAGTCCTGGGCCCAGTGCTCTTCAACATTTTTATTAATGACTTGGAGGAGGAGGTGCAGGGAATGCTGATGAAATTTGCAGATGATACAAAATTGGGCAGGATAGCTAATACCCTGGAAGACAGAAACAGAATTCAAAGTGATTTTGATAGACTGGAGCGCTGGACAGAAAACAACAGAATGACATTTAATAGGGATAAATGCCAAGTTCTGAAGAAGAAACCAAATGCACAGTGACAAGATGGGGGATACGTAGCTCAAGAACATGACAAGTGAGAAGGATCTTGGAATTGTTGTCGATCACAAGCTGAATATGAGCCAACAATGTGATGCGGCTGCAAAAAAGGCCAATGCTATTTTGGGCTGCATTAATAGAAGTATCGCTTCCAAATCCCAGGAAGTACTAGTTCCCCTCTACTCAGCAGTGGTTAGGCCTCATCTGGAGTCCTGTGTCCCATTCCACACTTTAAGAAGGATGCAGACAAGCTGGAGAGGGTTCAGAGGAGGGCAACAAAGATGATCAGGGGACTGGAAACAAAGCCCTATGAGGAGAGACTGAAAGAACTGGGCATGTTTAGCCTTGAGAAGAGAAGACTGAGGGGAGATATGATAGCACTCTTCAAGTACTTGAAAGGTTGTCACAGAGAAAAAGGCCAAGATCTCTTCTTGATCCTCCCAGCGTGCAGGACACGGAATAAAGGGCTCAAGTGACAGGAAACCAGATTCTGGCTGAACATCAGGAACAACGTCCTGACCGTTAGAGCAATACGACAATGGAACCAATTACCTGGGGAGGTGGTGGGCTCTCCCACACTGGAGGCGTTCAAGACGAGGCTGGACAGCCATCTGTCAGGGATACTCTGACTTGGATTCCTGCACTGAGCAGGGGGTTGGACTCGATGGCCTTGTAGGCCCCTTCCAACCCTACTACTATTCTATTCTATTCTATTCTATTCTATTCTATTCTATTCTATTCTATTCTAGATTCAGACTAGCGCAGTAGCGCTGTTTCAGGCATTCACAATAATGACGTAGCTGCTTTATCCATTCACAATACGTAGCCTGTTTTTCCCATTCAGAATCATTCAGTATCTTTTAATCTTTCAAAATATCCCAATGCTGGATGAGAGGGGAGAGGTGTTAGGTAAACTATAGGGGCTTAATTCAGTGCTGCCAGTAAACTTCCCTGAGCAGGGGAGCGTGGACAGGGGCAGGGAACAAGCCTCTCTCATTTGCTGAGCAGCACCTACAGGATTGATGAAGTTCAGTTCTACTCCACCCACTGAACCCCAAAGCATGGGGGTTTCAAGTGCTGCGTGACCCATGAAAGAGGGCTTTTAGTTAGGGTATACTCCACTTTTCTTGCTTTGTCTGCCCCTGACGGACCAAAGGAATTTCATGAAAATCTGGATATAACCAGAAAGCACTTCTCATTCCATTTCCATGTAGATGGAGCCCTGATCGTTGCAAGACCCACTTCTTTCTTCCCTCCACTGTAGAGAGCTGTCCATTAATTCCTACCCCTTTGTTCTTGTTCATAGGTAAATCTTAATAAGTAAACTGCTATTTTTACTCAGGAACCTCTGGAGAGGGACTTGGTCAAGAGGTTTTTTTTTTGAAAGCCCAAGTATGCCAGTTTACTGCATCTACAGTTTTAGAAATAATTTCCAAAGCTTGCTCGTAGAGGAAGTCCCATTGCAGAAGCGTAGTCAAATGCCATTGTAGTCAAACGCGTCCCCTGGATTTTAGGAAAGCTGATTTTAATAAACTCAGAACAATTATCAGTAAGGTCCCATGGCAAGCGACTCTAACGAGAAAAGGAGTCCAAGATGGGTGGGAGCTTTTAAAAAAGGAAATTCTCAAGGCACAATCACAAACAATTCCAACAAGAAGAAAAGGTGGAAGACAACAGAAGAAGCCAATGTGGCTTCACAAAAAGCTTAGGGATGACCTGAAAACAAAAAAGGACACATATAGGAAGTGGAAAGAAGGCCAAGTAACAAAGGAAGAGTACAGGCAGGTAGCACAGAATTGCAGGGTTGGCGTCAGGAAGGCTAAAGCTGAGAACGAGCTGAAGTTAGCGAGGGATGCTAAAAGCAACAAAAAGGCTTTCTTCAGCTACATGCATAGTAAAAGGCAGAGGAAAGAAATGGTTGTTCAGCTATTAAATAAGGATGGCAAAACGATAACAGATGACAAAGACAAGGCAGAGGTGCTCAATTCCTACTTCGGCTCAGTCTTCTCCCAAAAGAGGGTCTATGACCCCCCCTCCCCCCGCAAAGGTGCAGTACAGGCTGAAGGGGCAGGATTGCAACTTCAGATTGATAAGCATATTGTCAAGGAACACCTAATTACTTTGAATGAGTTCAAATCTCCAGGGCCAGATGAACTGCATCCTAGAGTAACAAAGGAACTGGCAGAAGAACTCTCAGAACCGCTGTCTATTCTCTTGGAGCAATCATGGAGGACGGGTGAAGTGCCAGATGACCGGAGGAGGGCTAATGCTGTCCCTGTCTTCAAAAAGGAGGAACCTGGGAACTACAGACCAGTCAGTCTGACATCCATCCCTGGGAAAATTCTGGAGCAGGTGATAAAGCAATCCATCTGGAAGCACCTTGACAACAATGCCGTGATTACTCAAAGCCAACATGGATTTGTCAAGAACAAATCCTGCCAGATGAATCTGATCTCATTTGTTGATCACGTCACCTCCCTTGTGGACTGTGGGAACGCTGTAGACAAAATATCCCTCGACTTCAGCAAAGCTTTTGACAAAGTGCCCCATGATGACCTGATGAGCAAACTAGCTCAAAGTGGGCTAGATGAAACAACAAACCGGTGGATCCACAGTTGGCTACAGAATTGGACTCAAAGGGTGCTGATCAATGGGATCTTCTCAAACTGGGGAGAGTTAATGAGTGGGGTACCGCAGGGCTCAGTCCTGGGCCCAGTGCTCTCCAATATTTTTATTAATGACTTGGAGGAGGAGGTGCAGGGAATGCTGATGACACAAAATGGGGCAGGATAGCTAATGCCCCAGAAGACAGAAACAAAATTTAAAGTGATCTTGATAGACTGGAGCGCTGGGCAGAAAACAACAGAATGACATTTAATAGGGATAAATGCCAAGTTTTGCACCTAGGAAAAAGAAACCAAAGGCACAGTTACAAGATGGGGGATACGTGGCTCAACAACACTACAAGCGAGAAGGACCTTGGAATTGTGTCGATCACAAGGTGAATATGAGCTAACAATGTGATGTGGCTGCAAAAAAGGCAAATGCTCTTTTGGGCTGCATTCATAGAAGCATAGCTTCCAAATCCTGGGAAGTACTAGTTCCCCTCTACTCAGCACTGGTTAGGCCTCATCTGGAGTACTGCGTCCAGTTTTGGGCACCATATTTTAAGGAGGATACAGACAAACTGGAGAGGATTCAGAGGAGGGCAATGAAGATGATCAGGGGACTGGAAACAAAGCCCTATGAAGAGAGACTGAAGGAACTGGGCATGTTTAGCCTTGAGAAGACTGAGGGGAGATAGGATAGCGCTCTTCAGGTCCTTGAAAGGTTGTCACAGAAAGGAAGGCCAGCATCTCTTCTCGATCTTCCCAGAGTGCAGGACATGGAAGAATGGGCTGAAGTGAGAGGAAGCCAGATTCCGGCTGAACATCAGGAGAAACGTCCTGACTGTTAGAGCAATACGACAATGGAACCCATTACCTAGGGAGGTGGAGGGCTCTCCCACACTGGAGGCATTCAAGACGAGGCTGGACAGCCACTTGTCAGGGATGCTCTGACTTAGATTCCTGCACTGAGCAGGGGGTTGGACTCGATGGCCTTGTACGCCCCTTCCAACCCCACTATTCTATGATTCTGTGATTCTAAGCCATGCTGATACTTCCCTACCTAGGCTTGTTCTATTGTATTGTATTGTTCATAATTCTTGCTTTCCCCCACTTTATGTGTCTTCTGCCACAGAAGTTAAGCTGATGGTCCATCATTTCCTGGCTTCCCCCACATCGTTTTTTTAAATGCTGCTATCTCAAAAGAGCACCATGGAATATGATTGCTTAAGCTGCACATCTCCTCTGGAAAACTGTTCCAGTCCCTTGAGACCATCAAGCCTTGCTCCTCCCAGACACCAAATTAAAAGAGCATAAGGTTGATGTCAAATAACATGGAAAGTTATTAGCTCCATGCCTGGGTGGAAACAGCAGAAGAGCAACTTTGCTGGAAGGACTGGGCAGTGGTCGCCTACCCTCTTCCTTCACATCTTGCACCAACTGCTCTGCTGTCTTCCCAGTGTAGAATTCGCTGGCTCCATTTTGTGCCACAGCTCTCAGGGTTCCCACCAGGGCTGGCCAGTGAAGGGTTTCTCCAGCTCCCAGGACAATTCCTTGGTCATTGCAAAACAGTTTACTGAAAGAGAGGGAAAGGGCCAAGGCCCCTATCATCAGCTTCGGACTCTTGATTTTAACAGCACAATCTGCCACGGGAATTGTCCTGAATGCCCAAATATATGCAACTTCAAGAGTCGAGGAGACGCTGTGAAGGAAGGCAGAGGGGGGCACCTCCCCAAAGCCTTAATCCTGGAAAAATTCCTCTCCGGTGATGCCACCATATCCCCCCCCCCCCATGCCCAGCTCTTCCTGCAGGGGCAATTCAGCAAGGCTGAGTTGCAAGTAGGTCCCATCCATACCAATGGGACTTGGCAATTTAGTTCAATGGAGAGCTGTGGTCAACTTCCACTGGGGTGTGTCCTGCATGCATGTATGCGAGTTCTCCATAAAGATTAGCTAAGTACCCAAAATGTGCTAGTTCTTGTCAGGCAAATAATAACCAACAGGAGCTGAATTCTGAATTGATCTGGTTCTGATGGGCCACCACCAATGCTGGCTTCCCCCACCAATTCACTTCCACAACACCCCACACCCAGGCAAAGGGCTCTTTAGGCCCCACTGTGAGCAGCAAGGAAAGCTCTGGACAGTGCCTTTTATCCCTCTCCATGCCCTCCATCCACGCTCGACACAGGGAGATGCCTCAGAGACTGAAGTGCATAAGAAGAAAAGAGAATCAGGAGTGATGCTGGGAGCCAGATGGGGATCAATCCCCCCCCCCAGGGGAGAGGCTGGGTTGAGGCCCTGGGCTGCCAGATGCCTCTCCTTCTTGCCAAGCCACATGAAAGGACATTTGCCAATAAGAGACACTCTCGTTCTTACCATTCCCAGGACTCTAGTAAAGAGAGATCTAAATGGGACATTTGTGTTTCAGTGGTGCAGTCTAATTCTACAAAGGTTTCTCTTACCACAAGGATGATTTTTTCAAATCTGACTGCAGATAGTTTAGAAATTTGTTCAAGACTTCAGGTACCCTGATTCCAGGGACAAGGAGCTTGATGGTGGGTTCAAACAGGGTCTTCCATGGCAATTTGCCATGGCGTTTGTGGGCTTCTTCATAACCGCGAAGTTCCCCAGGAACAGCAATCCAGGGAGCCCCTACACAAGCAAATCAAAAGCTGTTTCATTGCCCGTATTGCAGTAGCTTCTCTACAGAGACCACAGTTCTGGATACCATCCTCATTACCCTGTTAAATGGGACTCTCTGCCCTGCTGGGGGTGTCACTGTTCCCCAATTCCATTCCATTTGTAAAAAAATTGCAAAGAAAAATGTGTAGGAAAAACGGAGAATCTCAGTTGTCATCCAAAGCAGTAAGGATCTAGTCCTCCAGCCTGTGATTCAAGTGGGCGAACTGCTCTGGCCTGGAGGCCAGCTCGCCTCCTGGTTTGGTGCCAGATGATGTCCATGCTAGATGGCGTCGGGGGTGGGCCTGCCCCTCGTGAATCCCCTCCCCTTTCCCCAAAGCCACACCCCCAGACATCAGTCCCTTTCTCTGTGTCACCAGCCCTCCTCTTCTCCCATCCCACCCCGTGCGTATATGAAGGGATTGCATTGTCACCTGGTAGGAGAGTGTCTGTACAGTTACCCAACAAATCTTCAGGGATGTTTTGGGGGGCCCTTTCGCGAGCATTAAGGACTTCAACATTTCCTGGAAAAAAGAACGGGAAATGTCGGCCTCAAGCATTTTGTGCTGCGGATGTTCCTGCAGATGCAGGAGATGGTGGCCACCAGCATTGTCACCTTCTCCCAATTTTACCCAAACACACACCCCAATTTAAGTTATTCTCTTCCCTCCAACATATAAAGTATTCGTTGGTAACCTACACTTTAATCATCAGGGTTAAAAACACTTATCCTGTACTGCTGCAGAAATAAAAAATCCTCCCTCTTTCAGCAGCATCCTTAAGCACATTTTTGATGCCCCCACCAATTAATCCATCATCTCCTGCAGATGAGAGATGGGCGGGGCTGGCTGAGCATACCTGTGGATGCGTCGTAGATGGTGAAGATGACGCCTCCCCCCAGGCCCATGCTCTGGGGGTTCAGGACAGAGGTGCAGACCAAGGCTGCAATTGCAGCATCGACAGCTGAGCCACCGCGTTGTAAGATATCCCTGTTGGACGAAAAGAAGGGGAAGGGGAGCATTTAAAAAGCGGCGCATGAAGAACTGGGGGTGGGAAGCTCATTGCACATAAGGCACAAATGGGAAATTGCACAGGTGGACTGGGGCACAACGGCAGCGTGAGAACTGGGGAGGAACGAGAGAGGCAGGCAGGCCAATAAGGCCACAGAGCCTGCTCCAGCTAGACTGCCCCTGCACCACCGCCATCCCACACGGCCATCTACGCCCCACGCCAGAGGCCGGCACCAGCGGGGCTGCTTCCTTTGTTCTGCATGGGTGGTTCTTGGTGTATCCAAAACGTTGCAAGCTGCTTTGAGGACTTGAGCCCAATGATGGGACAGAAATGTGCTAATTCAATAAGAAGAACTCTGACGCTGGATCAGGCCAAATGCCTGTCTCTAGCCGAGCATCCTGTTTCCACAGTGGCAAGCCCACAAGCAGGACAGGAGGGCAATAGCCCTCTCCCACTGTTCTTCCCCAGCATGCTGTCTCTGGTCCTGGAGGTAATATGTAGCCATCATTTGTTTGTTTGTTTAGAGTATTTTAACCCTCTCCTCAACCAAAAAGGCTCCCAGAGCAGCTTACAAATAATCAATAAGACAGTTCCTACTCACAGGCTTGCAGTCCACATGAGGAAAAGGGGTGGGGAGGGAACGGGAGGGGGTTCATTCTTTCAGCAGGCCTGATGGAGCGGCCCTGCTCTCCCTCTCACCTCCCTCAGTGCAGCCTGCCGGGTAGTGGCCATCGGGAAATCCCCCATGAATGCATCTGATCCCCCGTTCAAGCCATGCAAGCTGGCAGGCATTGCTGCACCTTGCAGCATCTCATGCCATAGCTTCACTATGCGCTGAGCGAACAAGCCCTCCCTTTCCCCTGTCCTGAAGCTCCCTCCAAAGAGCTTTATAACTGAAGCCCACCGCGTTTCAGTAATATGAGGGAGAGAAATGTTCCCCTCTCCACACCATGTGCAATTTTATACATCTCTATCATGCCCCCCCTTCCCTTTTTTTCTAAGCTAAATAACCCAGATATTGTCACCATTCCTCATAATGGAGCCTTTCCAACCCCTCAGTCATGTTGGCTGCCCTTTCTGGCACCTTTTCCAGGACCAAGTCTACCTGGAAATGCAGAAGCATGTTCTGCTTTTATCTGGATTATAATGAAATCAGCTTTGGTCTGTCAGCGGCACACTAAGCAGGAAAAGTGGAGTATACACCATCTAAAAACCCACTTTCACAAGTCACACAAGAACACTTTAAACTGCCTTCATTTGGGGTGGGTGGAGTCCCGCCAGCTGAAGCGAGCATCATCACCCACAGAGATGCTGCTCAGCAAAGGAGAGAGGCTTGGCTGCCCCTTCTCCTTTGTGTATTCCTTAGTTGTAAGTGCATTGCAGTAACATGACTGCGAAATACCGCGGCTGCAGGCTGCTGGCCACCCCCTCTCCTTCCCCTCTCTGCATTCTTCATTGTGGACTACAAACAAGCCAGCTGCTCCACTATTATGAATGAAACTGCCCTATTGTGAATAGGAAAAAAGAGGGCAGATAGCTAATGCGCTACTGTGAAGCCTTGAAGCAGTGCGGCTCTGACATGCTCAATGGGAAAAAGATGCTACAGTGGGGGTAAGGCAGCAAGTACACTATTCTGAATGGTTGAGACAGCGCTGCTGCAAGATTGTGAGTGGGAAAAAGATGCTACAGATTCTCAATGGGTGAATGCTTGTGAACGGGAAGTAGTGCTAAGCGGGAAGACGCCTGTGTCCAAAAAGCGGGAATTGACCAGGTCACCCCTTGACCAGGTCACAGAAATAGGCCTGGCCAGGATTCAATGTGGGGGGATGGGGCACGCTGCAGTGGAAGTGCAGAGCCGCGTTTAAGAAAGACAATGCACTAAAAGGACTTTCGGGAAACGCACCTTTTCCAGAGAAACGGTGGGTGGCTGCAGATGGGCGGCGGCAGCATCTGTCACGAATGGCCCTGAGGTGCTCTCCCTCCATATGAAATCGGCCATGTAGGCTGGCTCCAGCTCTATCGTATCATTTTTTGGTGCAGGAATCAAAACTGCACACAGTATTCCAAGTGAGGTAGGACCATAGATTTGTGTAAAGGCATCAAAATACTGGGATTTCCTAATGATCCCCAGTATGGAATTTCCTTTAAAAACCAGCTGGTATGAAAACAGCTGCTAGCTATTACAGCTAGTGTTAAAAGCTAGGCAGACATTTTGATTGACGTCTGAATCACAACCCTGAGATGGATCCTGGATGGTGCCGATATTGGTGGCTGCAAAGCGTCCTGTCTCCACTGAGTTGCTGGAGGGGAGGGCAGCAGATGTGCCTTATGGAAGTGACAGGCACAGGCAACGCAGGTGGAGTTACAAAATAGTGCCCAGCCGCAATGGTTACAGTGAACATGTGCTGAGCTGGGACAGGTCTGCCCACCCACTACACCACTGTCTATGTCAGAATCACACCTCTTAAAAACACAGAAAAGTAATTCCACACCAAACACCTAATCTGGAAGCAGCCAGACAGTCAGTCCAGGGATTTAAGACTGTTTTACTTTCAAGTAACCGATGCAGTAATATTCATACTCCCTGAAGGAGGCAAAGATCCAACTTTAGTGCCCTCTCTTCTAAATGTTTTCCATAAAGTTTACACTAGTTTTATTAGCAGTGTGTTCAGATAGTATTTTATTATGTTTATATTCCATCTTTTTCCTCTTGCAAAGAACCTACAGCAACTCACATGATCTTCTTCTGCTACACAGATGGGGTGATTTCTTCTGGGATTAATTTAATGAAAGATGCTAGACCAGGATGACTTTAATCTGCACTTCTTTTTGTTTTAGTGCTTGAAGCACTGGCAATTTTAAAATTACAGAAAATAAGATAGAAGGGTTAAGATAAATGGAATTGTAGAGAAAATTAAACTATATGCAGATGATCTTGTATTAACGGTTACAAATCCCTTGAAATCAGTAATTTAAGTACAGAATTTAATCCCTTAGCAGAATATAAGCTGAATAAATGTGAAGCTATAATGGCCTCTCCCTCTCACTTGACGCCATGGAAGCCCACAGTGGTGGCCCGCCTGCAGAGGCTGAGCCACCGGACTTCTGGAAAATGCACCAGCTGCGGGTAGAAGACCCAGCTGGAGGGAGCTGCAACCAGCAAGCGAGCATCTGCGCGCTGCCCCTCTTTATGCACTGCCTCAGGAGTCCCTAGCTCAAAGTAACCCCCCCCCACTGAATAGTGTACCGTGGAAGCAAGGGGATGTGCTGCAGACGTTTGTTTGTCGTACCAAACTCCGTTGTTCTGCTGCAATTCTGCAAGAGGGCCTTTCTTTGCCAGCTTTCCTCTGCTTTGTCTTCATACTTCATGTCGGTGTGCGCAAGGGCACATGCTGGGACATGATGATCCCAGTTTGCCCCTGCCCTCCTGGCAGTGGCAGCTGGTGACTCTAGGGGTGGTGGTTCCATTCTGGGTTTTAGTTACCACCAACCAAAACTCTGAAGTTGCTATCCAGGGTGCTAAACCACACCCCCAAAATGGGTTCAGCACCTCGGACAGCACCTTTAGAGTTTTGGCTGGTTGTAATGAAAACCTGGGATGGAATCACCGCGCCTCCAGGACTGGAGTCACCAGCTGCCACTGCCTCCTAAGCTGCATTACAAATCCACTTTTAGGGGGCATTGCCAGTAATGTACATGGGCACTGGCACAGCCCAACTCCTCCTCCTCCGCTTCTTCTTCCAATCGAACATGGAGCAATGGCCTGTCATGAGATAGTGTGCTGGGGCAAGAAGGTGGCACGAACCACTGCTGGCTGGGACTGTGGGGCCAGGCTATCAAGGCCAGGCTTGGCTTGCAAGATCACAGGGTGATTAACAGGCCATGATGGCTTATTCCCCAGCCCCGCCACATGTTCCGGGGAATTAGCATAGTTATCCTTGCCCGTGTGGCTTGCCATGCTGTGCAAACCCAGCCAGGTCGGCTTGTTGCCATGAATAACAAGCTGCCCAGAACCCCACAAGAGCCCAGGCTCGCATGACAGAACGTGCTGCTGAGGGCGACTGCGCTAATCCCCTGCACGCCTGGCAGGAGAAACAAGCCACCACGACTGTGTGGACCAGGCCGCTGCCTCATACACACACCTGACACTCAGAACTCTAATCCTGATGTATGGCATTATTTCCTGACTTTTATTGTTTTAATGTTTTCCTACTGGAAAAACCAGTGTCAGCCATACCTTGGCCTGAGTACCCCATGCTACTGCAACTGCTCATCACAGGCAATGCCACTTGAAGGAGCATTGGCACATTACAGCTCAAGCTGAGAAACTCCCTGCTGCTCTCTTTACCTCCCCCCCCCCAAGCTTACTAGACAGAGGAGCCCCTTTTCCACCACCACCCTTCTTTTCCTTGGTGGCTGGAGAAGAAAGCATCAGCCTGCAGCCGCCCACCATCTTCATGCCCCAAGAATGCCTCTGAGGCCCACATGTGGCCCAGAGGCATTTATGGAAAAGAAGACACCAGTGGCTGGAGGCCCTCACATGGCTCAGAAGCCAGCCCAGCTGCTGCTAAGAATATCTATTTATTTTTCTTGTAAGTGGGAGGGGTGGGGCCCTTGACAGGCACCAAGAAAGGTGTCCAGGGGTGCCCATGAGCACTACATTGCCTACCCCTGGTCTAAAGCAAACATGCACAACCCAGAAGACAATGCAACCCCCTCAGAGTTAGAGGGCTGCACAGGAGGACCCACAGCTCCTCCCTTAGAAGGTGTCACAATAATTTGTGGGTTTTGTGCAAAGCCTGGGAATAAACAAAACTGGGAACAGTCTTATACAAGTATTTGGGTGCGTCCAGTTTAGAGTCCTCCAGCAATGCAAGTGAAACTGTGACTGTGGCTCCAGCTAATCCAGTCCCAGAGACACCGACCCGGCCCGGCCCAGTCGCCCTGCCCCCTCTGAGCACTCCTCCTGTGCTGGCCACATCAACACTGTCCCTGACTCCACATGGGAAGAGGCTGGAGGAGCCTTGCTGTGCATTTGGAGGAGTTTCCCCCAAGTGTCTGGGAGCAATAGGGAAAGTGAGCTCACAGCCTCCAAAGGTGCGCACGCACGCACACCAAAGAGCAAAAGCAGGGAAAATGCTGTCTGAAATGGCAAACAGCACGGATAATGGTGGGTGTCTGAAGAACTCACGAGGACATCACAGAATCCAGGCAGTTGCCTAAAATTGGATGTGGTGGGATGTAGCTGCACCGAAATGCAAGTCCATAAGTGCTGTGCAAGCAGGAGCACCCTCATGGTGGGGGGAGGACCTGGGACAGGGAGTTGGAGGGGGGTGGCAGCAGCCATCCTGTCCCAGACTTCGCGAGCTGGCTCTATGGAATGAACAGCTACTGCCCTGCGCCAGAGAAAAAGACTGTTCTGTACTGATGAACTCGTTAGGAAGAGTAATATATAGTAATCACCACTACTACTGTTCTTACAACGCAGGGCTTTTTGCCGTCTGGAATATATCCACGGACCACGAGGCGGCCTGTGAAGCTTCTGCATGTGCCACACACGCAGTGAAGCCTCCCCCCCGCCCCCTCCTCGCATGCCCAGTAGCCTGACTGGGTGAAGGCAGCCGACGCCCCCCCTGCGCCCCCGCCCTGTGGAGAGCGCAGAGACCGGCAAGCTCAGAGCCTGAGCTTTGCTGCTGGACGGCCAGTGGGAGTGTAGTGGTGAGAGTGATGGACTGGGAGCTGGGAGATCTGGGTTCTAGTCCCCACTCAGCCCTGGAAGCTCACTGAGTGGCTTTGGGCCTGTCACAGACTCTCAGCCCAACCTACCTCACAGGGCTGTTGTTGTGAGGATAAAACGGAGAGGAGGAGGAGAATGTAAGTCACCTTGGGTTCCTTGCAAGAGGGAAAAAGGCGGGATATAAATGGAATAAATAAATAATGATAATAACGGCCTCCCCCTCACCAGCAACAGCTGCTGACCAGCTGCATTCCCTTCCAAAGAAAAGTGGGAGTGCTTAGTTTCTGCAAATTGAAGAGAACTCAGAAGAGAGGGAAACAATGGGGAGAAGATGAAGGAAAGGGCCTTGAGCACTCTAAGATGAGAGGGAAGCCCAGTGCTCTGCAAATATTTGAGCAACAAGGCCGATAAAGCGCTCCGATGCTCCCAAGAGGAGTCGGCGTGCGGCCCTGCAGGGCTGCCCAGTCCAGACAGCGGTTAGGTCACGGGAATGCCTGAGTCATATGACCAATGGAGTGTTTTGCCTGCTAATCCAGCTGCAAAGTCACCTTCCCTGGACATTTCTGAAGGAGAGTTTGGAGGGGGCCCACAACCTGCAGGGCAGGTAGGGTAGGCAAGCAAAGTGACGCTGCTCCTTGCTACCTGCCCCAGTTCCAACATGAGGATTTTTCGAATCTGCCTTTTAACACAGGTTGGGAACCACAAGAGGGCCTGGCTGCTGCCGCCCCTCCCTCTGTCCCCCACTCACAGTCATCCGCCATGCGTCTACTCAAAGTAAGCCCCACTGAGCTTGAGGGGTAAGTGTGCACAGGGCTGCGGCCTCCATCTCCGTTCACTCAGCAGCACAGAGGCTGCGGTGGGTGCAGCTTCCCCGTCTTTTCGCCTGATCTCTCCCCAGCCTGCTGTGTGGGGCAAAATTAGGAGTCCTGCTGGACAGAGCAGGGGAAGAGAAGCCGCACTGGAGGAGTAAGGCTGGAGCCCAGTAAGCAGCAGCCCTGCTGGGGAGCCAGGCCAGAGGCAGGCAGCACTGCGGCTTCTGTGAAGACTCAGCCTGCAGTAAGCTCTGGCCACGTGGCTTTTGCTTCTTCCAAAACCTGCAGGGCTGGAGGCTCCGCGGAGCAGCAAAAGCGCCTGTTCAGTGTGGGGCCCGGGGCCCGCCCAGCCGACTTCAGAGACCGTTGGCTGAGGCTGTGCAGAGTCTCTGCTCCCCTGAGGGCCAAATGTGACCCGCCGGTGCTCCCCCAGCCAGGGAGGACCCCATCCTTAGGCAGAGCAAAGCAGGGGTCTCAGACAGCAGATGCTGGGGGGGGGCAGCAGTAGCTGCTGGCAGCTGCTGCTGAGCACCCCCCTTTCCCATCTGTCAGAGAGGAGTGCCGCACAGGCTGCATGAGCCGCCTGGGTCTCCGGAGATGGAAGATCCTGTGCTGTTGACTGCTGACCCAGCTGGGTTCTGCATGAGGAATGTGGGGGGCGCCATGCTGGCCATCGCCTCAGGCAGCAAAGCGACTTAGCCCAGCCCTGCCAATCAGAAGGCCTTGTGCCGTTCTTCTGCCTTTTCCTCCTTAACAGATTTACCATGGTAAGAAAAAAGATGGAAGCCGCGGTGGGGAAACATGGGGGGGGGGTGGCGCATGGAAGATGTGGCCGTCTGGGAGCCCTCCACCCCCGTTAAGCTCCATGGATCAGGCCGGGGTGACAGCCTTGTCTGGAAGCGCGCGCAGCACCAGGCTTGGGGCTGCTGGTCGCCATCGCAGACTGGTGGACCTGA
The DNA here is from genome assembly GCF_057233095.1 of Heloderma suspectum. NCBI lineage: Eukaryota > Metazoa > Chordata > Lepidosauria > Squamata > Helodermatidae > Heloderma > Heloderma suspectum. The sequence goes on from NC_139470.1 coordinate 32,680,614, forward strand.
CCGGGGAGGGCCCGGCCTTCCATCCATCCGTCCGTCCGGCTGAGCCGCAGCAGGTCTGGGGCCAGGAGGCCTGTCAAGCCATAGCAGCAGGACGCTCCCAGCACAAGCCCGCTGAGAGGCCAGGCTCTCATGTAGCTCCCGCTGCTTTCAGTGAGGTTTGGGTAGGAGAACTGTGAACGGGGTCCTTTGGGCTACCAAAGGGTGTGAATAGAACTCAAGCGAAAAAGGGACGTGTTCATCTTTTAGGGTGCCACAGAACTGCAGCAGGCTAACTTGGGTCCCCCCTCGGAATCAGCAAAGCGGTTCCCACTGGAAGCAGAAGCGGGGCAGGGGGTGAGAGGGCAATGCCAGACTAGGGAGTAAGGGAGATGCCTCAATCCCACGCCTGCACAAGAATCGGACATGGTTCTAAGAGCAGCCTTTCCTGGTGGAACAGACCAAGGATCCAGCTTGCCCAGCATCTGGTTTCCCACAGTGGCCACAAGCTGGGAAGGAAGGAAGGCCACAGCGCCATCCTGTTGGTTCCCGGTACCTGGTATTCACGTGCATTCTGATGCCCCTGATCATGGAGGCTCCATTTAGCCACCATGGCGAATAGCAGCTGCGAGACCTGACACCCACTGGGAACATCCCAGCTAGCGGAAGAGTCTGCTCATGAACAAAAAGGTGCCAGCTGGCTCCAGTTTGGGCTCCGGTTTTGGTCTTATAGAGCAGCTCATAAACTCAGAAATAGACTCTGCCCAGGTTTGAGAGTTCAGCTTATCTTTTAGTTGAAAACATACACACAAGGGACTCCACAAACCACACCCCTTCCTATATCAGATACCCAGCACCAGCCCCTCAGCCCCTGGCATCCTCACGGGAGGCCAAACTGCATCCCTTTCTCAAGCCACCTGCCCTTGATCTGTTGTCCCCTCCAGCCACCCACTGGCTATTGTTCTCTCCCCCAAAAGAAAATCTCCCCTCCCAGGGGGCTCAGCTGACCTGCATTTCCACTCGCTGGAAGCCTGCACAGACCCGTCCTTCAGCCACAGCCTCCCTTGCCTTCTCAATGGGGCCCTCTGATCAGGCTGGCTGTGGCAGCAGTGGGGGCAAGCTAGCTAGAGCTCTCCTAGGAGGCCGGCTCATGAGGGAGCCAGATTCCGAACAGAACTATTAAGACCCATTCCAGTCAGGTTCCAGGCCCGGTTATGGAACAGAAACAGCCCTGGTCGCCCTGATTGATGACTTACAAGCTGCCATCGGAGGTCCGCCATGCTCCCTCACTGCAGACTTTGAATAAAACCTTGAAAACGTATTATTTTACCTTGGTCTTCTCTTGATGTGACTACTATTGTTGCTGTTATTGCTGCTAACATTGTTGCTGGTTTTATTGTTGGCTTTTATTGTTTTTATCACTTTTAGCATTTTAACTGTTTTTATGTATTTTATTGCTGAGAGCTGCCTTGGGAGGGCTTCTGCCCTGAAAGGCGGCCAAGAAATATTTTAAATAAATAAATAAATAAATAAATGAGGAGCCCCAGTGACAAAGTGTCAGCACACATGCGAGTTAAGCACCTGTGCAAGTTTAGCAAAGGTGCGAGAAGGCCAGGCAGTTGACTCTTCCCTGTCTTCTCATAGTAATTACAAGGAATTATAAAAACTCCTCAACTTCTCCGAGTAAATAGCTTAGTTTTCCAGGTAAACAAACCCAATAATAACAATTTAAAAACAGTTATGAAGGTAGAAAGCCAGCAGAGGTGTGGAGGCTACCCAGTGTATTGAGTGCCACATGTATAACTGTCTACCTGCTGGACAGAAGTCGTGGGTGTGTGCTCGGTGTAATGAGCTCCTGGCTCTCAGGGAACAAGTTCATTCCCTTGAGCCAACGTTGCTGGCCTAGAGAAGGTGAGAGAGGCAGAGCAGTTGGTGGACAAGACTTTCAGGGACCTACCAGCAATGTCCCAATCCCTGGGTGACAGCTCCTCTGCTGTCATGGAGAATGGGGGCCTTGGGGAAGGAGGAAGAGAGAAATTATCCCTTAAAAGGGACACATTCCTCAGCAGATGACCAAATATCCTCTTGCACCATAGGTGAGCCTCCAGGGGGTGGGGGGCTTATGCTAATGGGAGATTCAATCATTAGACACACAGATAGCTGGAGTTGTGATGGGTGTGTAGACCGCATGGTGAATTGCCTGCCTGGTGCAAAGGTTGCGGACATCACGCGCCGTCTAGGTAGCCTAGCAGATAGCGCTGGGGTGGAGTCAGTGGCTGCGGTCCATGTTGGTACCAATATGTGGGGAAATGTAGTCACGAGGTCCTGGAAGCCAAATTTAGGTTGCTAGGTAGGAGGGTGAAATCCAGGACCACCAAGGTGGCTTTCTCGGAAATGCTACCTGTTCCATGCACAGAGCCAGCTAGAGAGGCGAAGCTGAGGTGTCTCAATGTGTGGATGAGATAGTGGAGTAGGGAGGAGGGGTTGAGATTTGTTAGGCACTGGGGAATGTTTTGGGACAAGCTGGGCCTGTAGAAGAGGAAAGGGGTCCACCTGAACCAAAACGGAACCAGAATGCTGGCACTAAACATCTAAAAAAAATGTATAAGGTGGTAGAATAGCTTTTAAACTGAACCCTGGGGAAAAGCTGACAGGAGGTGGGAAGCATCCGGTTCAGGTTGAATCACCCCAAAGGGATCAAGATGGGAATGTTTCTGATCACTGAAATGGAGACAGGGAGGACATAGGCCATGAGCGTACGGTGAGACACTATAGCCAGTCAAAGAGGCCTAAGGGCCATAACAAAAGATGCACACGCCAGAGACATCTTGGGGGAGGGGGGGAAGACAGCGTGTAGAGGTGTTTCTATGCAAATGCTAGAAACCTCTGAGCCAAAATGGGAGAGTTGGAGTGCCTGGTTTTAAAGGGGAACCTAGATATAGTGGGCGTTACAGAAATCTGGTGGAATGGAGAGAACCAATGGGATATGGTCATGTCTGGATATAAACTCTATACGAAGGACAGGGAAGGAAGGACTGGAGGAGGTGTTTCTCAGTAGTCAAAGAGGACATAGTGTCAGGCGGAGTAGAAAACCTTAATGGGGCAGACTCCGCCACAGCAGGGCAGTGGATGACAGTACTGTGCTCCAAAACTAATTTAGTACTAGGAACATGCCATCATCCCCCAGACCAGAACTCTCAGCATGATCTTGAGATGGAAAGTGAAATCAGGAAGGCCTCCAAAAGAGGAAATGTAATAACGGCTGACGTCAATCAGCCCCGCATTGACTGGTCAAACCAGTCATGACAAAGAGGGTAAATTTCTCAATGCCCAAAACTAATAGGAGAGTTGGCCAGGGGGGATCTTCACGACAACAGAATGAGAAATGTGTTGGAGTATTACCTGGATTTTCATGGAATCAGCATTGGTCCATCAGGGACACACAAAGCAAAATAAGCCACGTGTACTGTACCTTTCAAATCCAGTTTTGAGGAGTCACACAGGTGGGGGGAGTAGAACTGAATGCCATCAACCTGGCACGGGCTGCTCAACCAATGACAGAGGCTTGTTTGCTGCCCCTGTCTAGGCTCTCCCCTGCTACTACATAATTATGAATGGAGAGCAACTAATTCACAATTCTGAAAGCTTCCCCCTGCAACTACATTATCTGCCCCCATTTTCTGTGCACACTTTTGCCTTGGGAAGCCAAAATCCCTGATTCTCGAGTGCAGCATCTGAAGGTTTCCCATGAGATTATCCCATGAGATCTTCCAACCCACCCCAATTTTGTCCCATTCCAGCTCCCTCCCCATTTTTCCCCATGTGTGCACTTTTGCTTTGAGAAGCCAAAATCCCCAATTCTCGAGTGTAGCATTTGAAGGCTCCCTCTGATAGTGGCCCAGCCCCCTAATTTCACCCCATTCCAGCACTCTGCCACGAGTTATTGCTTCCACCACCACCGCTCTCTCCTTCTCCCTGCTCGCAATGAGAAGCTCCCATAAACCCGAAAGATTGTTACCGTGATAAAGCGGAGAAGGGACTTTACATAACAGTGGAGAAATGACTTTACATCAGAGAAACTATAGAACATCAAAGAAGGTCGCAATAGTGATTTAAGAGAGCATGGGAGAAGCAAAAGAGTGCTTTAGGGAGAGTTACTAAAGTTAGCCTTTAACCCTTTCACTGCAGGGGAGTGAAATTTTTTTACTTCTGAGTACACATGCACAGAAGGGGGATATGTCAAATATTAAAAGCAGGCTACCAAGGTGAATGAATGTCCCCACTACTGTGGTAATGTGAGGGGGGTTGCTGCTGCGCTCCTAGGGATTTTCTCAATGGGAAAAACTACTTCCACTGGGGAAACAGGAGGGAATGGGGCATCCCACCCCCTTGACCACGTCACTGCAGGTCACAGAGGCACACCCAGGATTTAATGTGGTGGGGAGGGACATGGCACACTGTGGTAAAACTGGCAGGGAGCCACTTTCAGCAAAAAAAGTTGGAGTAAAAGGAGTTTCAGAAAATGCAGCTTTTCAAGATGGAAGCAGCTGGTTGGCAGTGGATTAGTGACAATGTCATCTATCGTGAAGGACCTCAGAGTGATCTGATTTTACACCAGATCACTCACTAAGACAGCCCTCAGGTCATGGAATCAACCAGAGGGGAGGTGAGCCTGGATTTAATCCTAAATGGAGTCACCCAGGCCCTAATATGAGGTGTGAGTGTTGTTGAACCAACTGGAAACCGTGAGCACAGTGCTCTCAGAGTTATGTACGCCACCTTGAGTTCCTTGGAGGAAAAAAGGCAGGATATAAATGTAATAAATAAATAAATAAATAAATATTTAAGTGGGAAATTGCCCAGGAAGTCCAGCACAGTCACATTTGACTGCAAAAGAGGAAACTCCTCTAAAATGAGGGAACTGGTGAAAAGGAAGTTGAAAGGGGGAGTCAAGAGGGTTAAATCCCTTCAAAATGTTTGGCACTTACTCAAAATCACAGTAATAGAAGCTCAGCTACTGAGTCCTAGAGGTCACCAGCATGGCTAACAAGCAGTATCATGGAAGCTATTAGAGAAAAGAAAGCTTCCTTCAGAAAATGGAAGTCTTGCCCAAGTGAGGAAAACAAAAGGCAGTGGAAGCTTGCACAAAGGAGATGCAAGCAGACAAGAGATGCAAAACAACATTTTGAGAAGCATATTGCTAACAACATCAAAGCCAACAATAAGAAATTCTTTAAATATATCAGAAGTAAGAAACCAGCTAGGGAGGCAGTTTTCCATTGGATGGCAATGGAGTTAAAAGAAGTACTGAAGGAGGATAAGGAGACTATGGAGAAGCTAAACCTTTTCGGATGTCTTAACTGCAGAAGATATAGGACAGATACTTGTGCTTGAAATGATGTTTTCAAGAACGGAGTCTGAGGAACTGAGGCAAATAGTGGTGACAAAAGATGAAGTTCTCAACCTTATGGACAAATTGGAAGTTAATAAATCACAGGGCCCAGACAGTATTCATCTTAGAGTTCTCAAAGAACTCGAGTATGAAATTGCTGATCTTCTAAATATGCAACATGTCCCCAAGATTGGCCTCTGTACCAGAGGACTGGAAGATGGCCAGTGTAACACTTATTTTTAAAAAGGGATCCAGGGGTGACCCGGGAAATTACAGGCTGGATTGCTTAATGTCTGTTCCGGGTAAATTGGCTGAAAGCATTATTAAAGATAAAATTAATGAGCATATAGAAGAGCAAACCCACCTGTATAGAAGGACAAACCCGCTCCCCTCTCTGGAGAGAGATAACAAGAAGGGTACCGTAGGGCTCAGTCCTGGGCCCAGTGCTCTTCAACATTTTTATGAATGACTTGGAGGAGGAGGTGCAGGGAATGCTGATCAAATCTGCAGGTGACACAAAATGGGGTGGGATAGCTAATACCATGGAAGACAGAAACAGAATTCAAAGTGATCTTGATAGACTCGAGTGCTGGGCAGAAAACAGCATAATGACATTTAATAGGGATAAATGCCAAGTTTTGCATCTAGGAAAAAGAAACCAAATGCACAGTTACAAGATGGGAGATACGTGGCTCAACAACACTACAAGCGAGAAGGACCTTGGAATTGTGTCGATCACAAGCTGAATATGAGCCAAGAATGTGATGTGGCTGCAAAAAAGGCAAATGCTATTTTGGGCTGCATTAATAGAAGCATCGCTTCCAAATCCTGGGAAGTACTAGTTCCCCTCTACTCAGCACTGGTTAGGCCTCAGCTGGAGTACTGCGTCCAGTTCTGGGCACCACATTTTAAGAAGGATACAGACAAACTGGAGAGGATTCAGAGGAGGGCAATGAAGATGATCAGGGGACTGGAAACAAAGCCCTATGAAGAGAGACTGAAGGAACTGGGCATGTTTAGCCTTGAGAAGACTGAGGGGAGATAGGATAGTGCTCTTCAAGTCCTTGAAAGGTGGTCACAGAGAGGAAGGCCAGGATCTCTTCTTGATCATCCCAGAGCGCAGGACACGGAAGAATGGGCTCAAGTGACAGGAAGCCAGATTCCAGCTGAACATCAGGAAAAACTTCCTGACTGTTAGAGCAATATGACAATGGAACCCATTACCTAGGGAGGTGGTGGGCTCTTCCACGCTGGAGGCATTCAAGATGAGGCTGGATGGCCCCCTGTCTAGGATGCTCTGACCTGGATTCCTGCATTGAGCAGGGGATTGGACTCGATGGCCTTGTAGGCCCCTTCCAACCCTACTATTCTATGATTCTATGAACGCTGCTGAAAAAGAATCAACATGGCTTCTGCAAAGTAAGACCTGTCTCGCTATCCTTTTAGATTTGAGAGTTTCAGTAAACATGTGGACAGGGGTGATCCAGGCGACATAGTTTACTTTGACTTCCAAAAGGCTTTTGACAAAGTCCCTCGCTAAAGATTCCTGAGCAAACTTAGCAGTCATGGAATAACAGGAAAGGTCCCCTTATGGATCAGCAACTGGTTAAAGAACAGAAAGCAGAGAGTAGGAATAACTGGTAAATTCTCCCAAAGGAGGGATGTAAACAATGGGGTCCCACAGGCATCTGTACTGGGGCCAACGGTTTTCCACTTGTTCATAAATGATCTGGAATTAGGAGTGAGCAGTGAAGTGGCCAAGTTTGCTGATGACACCAAATTATTAAGGGTGGTTAAAGCAAAAAGGGATTGCGAGGAGCTCTAAAAGGATCTCTCCAAACTGGGAAAATGGGCATCAAAATGGCAAATGCGGTTCAATGTAAGCAAGTGTAAAGTGATATATGTTGGGGCAAAAAATCCCAACTTCAAGAATAACCTGATGGGATCTGAGCTTGCAGTGACTGACCAAGAAAGAGATCTTGGGGTTTTGGTGGCCACCTCGATGAAAATGTCAGCCCAGTGTGTGGCCGGTGTAAAGAAAGGCAAACTCTGTGTTAGGTATAATTAGAAATGGAATTGAGAATAAAACTGCCAGTATCATACTGCCCTTATACAAATGTATGGTGCGACCACACTTCGAATACTGTGTACACTTCTGGTCACCACACCTAAAAAAAGGTATTATACAGCTGGAAAAAGTGCAGAAAAGGGCAACTAAAATAATCAAAGGGCTGGAGCATCTCCCTTATGAGGGAAGGTTACACCAGCTGGGATTGTTTAGCTTGGAAAAAAGGAGGGTAAGGGGAGACATGATAGAGGTCTACAAAATTATGCATGGTGTGGAGAATGTGGATAGGGAGACATTTTTCTCCCTCTCTCAAAATACTAGAACCTGGGGTCATCCCATGAAGCTGATTGGTGGGGGATTCTGGACAGATAAAAGGAAGTACTTCTTCACACAGTGCATAGTAAAACTATGGAATTCACTCCCAGAAGGAGTAGTGGTGGCCACCAGTTTAGATGGCTTTAAAGGGGGAATGGACAAATTCATGGAGGAGAAGGCTATCAGTGGCTACTAGTCCTGATGACTACATGGTAGCTCCAGTATCAGAGGCAGTGTGCTATGTACACCATTTGCTGGGAAACATGGGTGGGAGGGTGCTGTTGCACTCATGTCCCACTTATGGGTTTCACGTGGACAGCAGATTGGCCATTGTGTGAACAGAATGCTGGACTAGATGGACTCTACTTATGATCTTATGCAACATCAGAAGCTGCCTCGTTCTGATGACCCGGGGTCCATCTAGCCCAGTGTTGTAGACACTGACTGGCAGCAGCTCTCTAGGATTTCGCTGGCAGCATCCTTTCCTAGTTCTACCTGGAGCTGCTGCCGGGGATTGAACCTGGGACCTTCTGCATGCCAAGCAGGGGCTCAGCCACTGAGCCACGGCCCCTCTATGAATGTGTCTAATCTGTTTTAAAATAGAAAAACCCATCAGTAATAATCAAATGACAAAAACTTATTTAAACATTTTGCTATGGGGTAGAAAGCTAAAACACTTTATTAAACAATCAGAGTGGGTGGAGTAGCCTTCCCGAGCATTAAGGGCACATTCCTGTGGCTGCTAGACAGCGTCTAGACAGCCGTAGTATTTTTCAGTTCCCAGAAATCTGACTCCCCTCCCCTCCCCCGCCTCCTCCCTGGAAGTGCGGTTCATTCCCGGCTCTGCCCTTGGAAGAGCCGTGTGGAGCTCACGAAAAGGGGGTGTTCCTGGGGCCAGGGAGGGGACTGCAGAAGCGCTGGTACGACACTCCCTATGTGCTGCCTGGCCTCCCTGCCCCACGCAGGTGCCCCGGCTGGACAGCCAAAATTGGCCGTCTAGCTTCAAATGCAGGGTGGCTGGAGCACAGAGAAGATCCCCCCTGCACTCCATCTGCCCTGCATTGGGTAGCTGGCCACCTCCGAGTTCAGAGGCAGCCAACAATCCCCACAGGACTGTGCCCTCCATGGTGTTCCAGAGCTGCACGGCCGTCTCATCTACAAGGTCTATATCTGATTAAGGTATCATGTTGGAGCAACAAAATTTAACAACACACCTTAACAATGTCCTCTGGCATTGCAACAACAAGAAGTTTCAGACAACATTAAAGTGAATCCTTGTAGTCAGAATGCCATTTGTATAAAATGAGCCACGCCTGTGCTTCCACCACTTATAGTGATCTGTTATAATGTAGGGTTGGAAACCAGCTTTACTGGGTAACATGAGGCTTTGTGGAGATCGCAGTTTGATAGAAGTGTGTCTAAAGAAGTGAGAATTAAAAAATACAGAGAAATTATGAAGGAAATGGGTGAATATTCAACTTCTGTATAGCAATATATGCAGATGAATCATATAATTGCTAAATTGATTGCAAAATATGGTTCATGAAATGCTGTCGTCAGTTCTGAGTGTTTGATTTCCAGTAATCAAACTGAATGAACGCTGTTTTTATGTGCTCATAGCCAATTGCTTACCAGAATAAATAAGGGGATTAGTTAAGAAAAGTAGTATTGTAAGAAGTTTGGATTCGAATGGGTAATTTACATTTATTCATGTATTCAACTTGTGAATCTTCCTATAGCTGTAACTCTCAGGGTGATGAGCATAAATACAAAATAAAACAAAATGAAATTGGTAAAATGCAATTAAATGCAATAAAAAAACTAACAGTGGCCACAAACACAATCTCAAATTATATTGTATCCCACAAGCGACTCTTTGCATGAACTTTATGGAAGGTTCAGGAAAATGCCGCTGAGCGGGCGCTCGACGCTCTCCAGGCTCAGCCAGCGCTATCGTGCCACGAGCGCCTGGCGCCGGAGCCCGGGATCCGCTGCACACGGGCCGCGTCTCCGTCTCGGGCTGGGCTCAACAGCTCCCGGCCTCCCAGGCTCTCTGGACCGGGCCCTGCGCTACCACTCCATCCGCTCTTTCGCTGAGCCGTGGGGGGGCCACTGCTATCGGAAGATGCGGGGGGGTCCCAGATCAGTCCGCGGCGGCGGGAGCCCCGAGCCCGTCCTGCCGGGGAGCGGCGTCGGCTCCGAGGACGAAGCGCGGATGCCCGAGAGGGGCGGCCGTCTCCTCGGAGGGCGGGCGCGGCCACGTCCCGGAGCGGCAGCAGCCAGGCCAGGAGGCGGCGGGTCTTCGGAATACTCCGGGGCCGCGGTTCGGGTCCGGGCAGGCGGCGAGGGCGCTCGCGGGCGGGGAAGTCGCGGCGGACGCCCGGGTGCCCGCGCGCTCCTGCCTCGCCTCGCTTCCTTCAGAACTCGAAGTCAAGCCGCCCCGCGACCGCGCGCGCCCTCGCTTGTCGAGAAGCGCGGCGAGACGCGCGCACTCCGCCGGGAAGGCTGCCGGGCGCGGCGGCTCCCCCCGGGCCGCGCGGAAGCCAGCTCGGCGCAGGGCCCTGGAGCGCGGGCCGGCCGCGCCGCCTCCTACCTGCCGATCTCCGAGCAGGTCCGCGTGTCCGCCGCCACCGCGGCGCGCCGAGCCCTGGGCGGGCCGCACCTGGCCGGGCTCAGCGCCAGCGCCAGCGCCAGCGCCGCCAGCAGCAGCAGCGCCAGCGCCAGCGCCAGGCAGCAGCCCTTCCGCCGCGACAGAGCCATGCCGCCCGGCGCAGCGCAGCGGAGGCTCCGGCCGGCCGTCCGCCCGGCGCCGCTCCGCCCTCTGCGCGGGGGCGCAGCGAGGGCGGCTTTCAAGGGGCGGCCGGCCGGCGGGCGGGCGGGCGCCGGCCCCTCCCTTCGCGGGCAGCCTGGCGGGGGCCGGGGGCGCGGCCGGGCCCGGGGCGGGCTTCGCTCGGCGGGGCAGAGCCGCGGGGCGCGTGCGGGCAGCGCGTGGCCCTTGCGCGCCCCCAGCGGGACGCCGCCCGAATCTCGCGCCGGCGCCGGAGCGGGACGCGTGCGAGCGGGCTCTGCAGCTGCTGGCAGGCCGGCCGGCGGCCCAGGCCGAGAAGGCTGCCGGGCGCGCTGTCGGGGAAAGAGCTCCTCCGCTGTCCGGAATGGGCGTCCAGAGGCGCCCGTCTGCCCGCGCGGCGCGGCCTCCCCTCGGGGCGGCCTCCAGATGCCGCTGGGCCGCAGCGCCCGCCAGCCCCCCCCCGCCCCGGCCTCTGCGGACTCGGCCCGACGGAGCTGCGGCCCGACGGCTCCGGAGGGCCGACACGTTCGCCGGCCTGCCGGGCCCCTCCGGAGGGCTGCCAGCGAGACGCGCTCCCCCGCTGCTCCGCAGCGCTGAGGGCGCGCCTGGGTCGGCAAGCCTGCCGGCAGAAGCGCCCCTGTGTGGGCCTGGTGGGCCCCAAGCGCGGGATGGGGCTTCCCCAGACGCCGGGACAGAGGCTGGCTAGCCCAGCCGAGGCCTGTACGCCACCAGTCCGAAGGGGAACCCGCGGGTGCTGAGAGGCCCGCGGGCCAGGGCCACTCCACGGGGCCCGGAGCCCACTCCCTCCCGCGGAGGGAGCCCTATTGCGTGCGGGCCCCTCGGACAGGCACCTGCCCCGTGCCGGGGGCGTGGCCGTTGCAGGGCTGGGCTCTGGGCCCTTCGGAGCGCGGCTCTCCCCAGAGCCAGAGACCAAGCGGGGCGAGCTGGTCGCCATGGCCTGCACATAAGTGCCACGGGATGAGCCCTCCTCGTTATGGCCCCACTTTTCTCTTTATAGGGTATCTGGTGGTTCAGTTTACTAGGGTGGCACACAGTGTCACCCCAGGTTGCCCTGTGTGGGGGTTCCCTGAGACAACCCTGCCACGACAGAGCATAAATCAACCGGGGCAGAGACTTCAGAACACGGATGGGACGGACGGATCAGTCAGTGCATAAACCAAGGACTTAAAAAACTGCCAGTCTTTGACAAGAGTTCAGGGGATCTCGTGTTGACTCGAGCTCCGCAAAGCCAGACAATTGGAAGCTAAGGCTGATGCCTTAATGTCAGTAATTAGGGATGGACAGACTTACCTCCATCCGCGATCTCCGCATGCTTGCCAAGCCCTCGCCGCTGCCCACCCCCACTCACCACGCCCCGCTCGGTGCTGGAGGGCCCAGCAGCTGCTGTGCAGCCACCCAGTCCCATGGCAAGCTGCCATTTTGCATAAAATGGCAGCTCATTATTCTGCATAAAAGAGGATGTGATTCTTCCTCTCAGCCTGCAGAGGAAGAATCACAGGGGAACCTGCATGAGAGTGAGCAAGAGGCTAAAGGTCAGTCAAACAGGCGATGAAACCCAGGCCTACAACAAGAAGAAGAGAAGAGTGGTAGTAGTGGGAGACTCCTTGCTGCATGGGATCGAGACCCAAGTATGTCGCGAAGACCCATGGACTCGCCATGTATGTTGTCTCCTGGGAGGACAAATTAGAGACGTGACTGAAAGGTTGCCTGCACTCATAAAGCCCACTGACAGGTATCCCTTTCTTCTCATCCATGTGGGAACAAATGATACCGCCAAGCGGAGCCACAAAGAGATCACGTCAGACTTCGAAGTTTTGGGAAGGAAACTCAAGAACTTTGGGGCCCAGATAGTTTTCTCATCCATCCTTCCAGTAGTTAGAAGAGGGACAGAAAGGGAACGAAAAATATTCCGGGTGAATGACTGGCTACGAAGGTGGTGCCGACGAGAGAGATTTGGATTCTGGGACCACGGGCTATACATCCTGGAAGATGGGCTGTTGGCTAGGGATGGGTTGCACCTCACAAAGGCTGGGAAGAATGTGTTTGGCCACAGCATGAAGAACTTCATCAGGAGGGCTTTAAACTGAATCCTACAGGGAAGGGAGATGTAATGTTGGGGGTAACAATGGACATAGGCGCATGCACTGCAATGGAGAGAACAGCTCTGATAGCGTCCAATAATAGTCTTCAGACACATGTAGGAAGAAAGCCAGACTATGAAGCACATGGTCTTCGATGTCTATATACTAATGCCCAGAGTATGGGAAACAAACAGAACAAACTTGAACTCTTAACACAAGAGGGAAATTATGACCTGATAGGTATAACTGAGACTTGGTGGGATGACTCTCATGACTGGAATACAGCAATTGAAGGATATAACTTGTTCAAAAAGAACAGGAGGAACAGAAAGGGAGGTGGGGTTGCACTGTATGTGAAAAATACATATCTCTGCACAGAAATACAGGAGGAGGAGCTTGGTAGCCCCATCAAGAGCATCTGGGTTGAAATAAATGGAGCAAAGAATAAAAGGAACCTGGTGGTCGGAGTCTACTACCGGCCACCCAATCAAGGAGAAGACAAGGATGAAACTTTTGGAAAGCAAATAGCCAATGTTTTAAGGAAGCATGATGTAGTAGTAATGGGGGACTTCGGTTTCCCCGATATTTGTTAGGAGACAAATTCTGCAAAACATGGCCCCTCCAGGAAATTTCTGACTTGTGTGTAGGGATGGCAGAGAATTTCTCCCCGAAACTTCGGGGGGCCGAGCGCCAACGTGTTCGGCCCGCCAAACAAGTTTCGGGGAGAAATCCTCTGCACCCCCCCGCCCCCCCCCGGGACAGGACTTACCTTTGCCGAATGTCCCTCCCGGCGGCGGGTTCGGCGGGTGTTCGTGCGGGGCGGGAGCGGCAGCCGGTCTTTTGACCGGCTGCCGCCGCCGCCGCCATTCCAATGAAAGAAAAAAAAAACAAAACGCCCCCGTGATAGGCTACGTGACGATTAACGTAGCCTATCATGGGTGACTTAAAAAAAAAAAAAAAAAAAAGCGTACGGATAATGGCGGCCCCCATAGGGAGCCGCCATTCCCGTTCCTTATTTGGTCGCTGTAGTCTACGTAAACATTTACATAGACTACAGCGACCAAATAAGGAACGCGAATGGCGGCTCCCTATGGGGGCCGCCATTAGCGTACGCGCTTTTTTTTTTTTTTTTTAAGTCACCCGTGATAGGCTATGTGACGATTAACGTAGCCTATCACGGCTGACTTTGCAGATCTAGCCGTGATAGGCTACATTAATCGTCACGTAGCCTATCACGGGGGCGTTTTTTTTTTTTTTTTAAACTTTTGAGTTCGCGGCCGGGCGAGGCGGGAAGCCTCCCCCCCCGGCCTGAACTTCGCGGGGGGAGCAGCGAAGCGCCTCCCCCCCACCGCGAACAACCTTCGACGAAAGGTAAGTGACTTTCATCCACCCCTACTTGTGTGGCGGATAACTTCCTCCTACAGAAAGTAGAGGAAGGAACTAGAGGATCGGCTACCCTTGACTTGATCCTAACCAACAGAGATGACTTAGTGGATAAAGTAGCAGTTACAGGAACTCTGGGGGAAAGCGACCATGTTGCACTTGAGTTCTTGGTTCTAAGGGAAGCAAAAGCCAAGCGTAGTCAAACGCATACCCTGGATTTTAGGAAAGCTGATTTTAATAAACTCAGAACAATGATCAGTAAGGTCCCATGGCAAGTGATGCTAGCGAGAAAAGGACTCCAAGATGGGTGGGAGCTTTTAAAAAAGGAAATTCTCAAGGCACAATCACAAGCAATTCCAACAAGAAGAAAAGGTGGAAGACAACAGAAGAAGCCAATGTGGCTTCACAAAAAGCTTAGGGATGACCTGAAAACAAAAAAGGACACATATAGGAAGTGGAAAGAAGGCCAAGTAACAAAGGAAGAGTACAGGCAGGTAGCACAGAATTGCAGGGATGGCGTCAGGAAGGCTAAAGCTGAGAATGAGCTGAGGTTAGCAAGGGATGTTGAAAACAACAAAAAGTTTCTTCAGCTACGTGCACAGGAAAAGGCAGAGGAAAGAAATGGTGGTTCAGCTATTAAATAAGGATGGCAAAATGATAACAGATGACAAAGAAAAGGCAGAGGTGCTCAATTCCTACTTTGGCTCAGTCTTTTCCCAAAAGAGGGTCTATGACCCCCCTGGCAAAGGTGAAGTACAGGCTGAAGGGGCAGGATTGCAGCTTGAGATCGACAGGCATATGGTCAAGGAACACCTAATTACTTTGAATGAGTTCAAATCTCCAGGGCCAGATGAACTGCATCCTAGAGTCATAAAGGAACTGGCAGAAGAACTCTCAGAACTGCTGTCTATTCTCTTTGAAAAATCATGGAGGACGGGGGAAGTGCCAGATGACTGGAGGGCTAACGTTGTCCCTATCTTCAAAAAGGGTAAAAAGGGGGAACCTGGGAACTACAGACCAGTCAGTCTGACATCAATCCCTGGGAAAAATCTGGAGCAGATGATAAAGCAATCCATCTGGAAGCACCTTGACAACAATGCCGTGATGACTTGAAGCCAACATGGATTTGTCAAAAACAAGTCCTGCCAGACAAATCTGATCTCATTTTTTGATCAAGTCACCTCCCTTGTAGACCGTGGGAATGCTGTAGACATCATATACCTTGACTTCAGCAAAGCTTTCGACAAAGTGCCCCATGATATCCTGATGAGCAAACTAGCTCAAAGTGGGCTAGATGAAACAACGATCCGGTGGATCCACAGTTGGCTACAGAATCGGACTCAAAGAGTGCTGATCAATGGGACCTTCTCAAACTGGGGAGAGGTAACGAGTGGGGTACCGCAGGGCTCAGTCCTGTGCCCAGTGCTCTCCAATATTTTTATGAATGACTTGGAGGAGGAGGTGCAGGGAATGCTGATCGAATTTGCAGATGACACAAAATTGGGAGGGATAGCTAATACTTTGGAAGATAGAAACAACATTCAAAGTGATCTGGATAGACTGGAGTGCTGGGCAGAAAACAACAGAATGACATTTAATAGAGATAAATGCCAAGTTCTGCACCTAGGAAAAAGAAACCAAATGCACAGTTACAAGATGGGGGATATGTGGCTCAACCACACTACAAGCGAGAAGGATCTTGGAATTGTTGTCGATCACAAGCTGAATATGAGCCAACAATGTGATGTGGCTGCAAAAAAGGCAAATGCTCTTTTGGGCTGCATTCATAGAAGCATCGCTTCCAAATCCAACGGAGCACTTTTTATCAGCTTAGGCTGGTATACCAACTACGCCCTTATCTGGACAGAGATAGCCTAGCTACAGTTATCCATGCTCTGATAACTTCTCGTCTGGATTACTGCAATGCGTTATACGTGGGACTGCCTTTGAAAACGGTCCGGAAAATTCAGCTGGTCCAAAATAGGGCAGCAAGATTGTTAACGGACTGGCCTGCGAGCTCATATTACGCCAGTACTTTTCCAGCTGCACTGGCTGCCAGTCCATTTCCGGGCCCGATTCAAAGTGCTGGTGTTAACATTCAAAGCCCTTAACGGCTTGGGGCCAGGTTACCTGAAGGATCGCCTCCTCCCATATGTGCCTGCCCGGACCTTAAGATCATCATCAGCGGCCCTTCTCTGTGAGCCCCTGCCAAAGGAAGTGAGGCGGGTGGCTACTACGAGGAGGGCTTTTTCTGTTGTGGCACCCCGGCTTTGGAATGAGCTCCCTAGTGAGGTTCGCCTGGCGCCTACATTGTACTCCTTTCGGCGCCAGGTGAAGACCTTTTTATTTTCTCAAGCATTTTAGCTTTCTAAATTTTTATCTTTGCTGTTTTAAATCTGTATTTTAAACTCCTGTACTGCTGCTAGGTTTTATTGTGGTTGTATTGTTATATTGTGGTTTTAATGTTCTATATATTTTAAATTGTTTTATTGTGTGTTGTTTGGTTTTAATTTTTGTGAACCGCCCAGAGAGCTTTGGCTATTGGGCGGTATAGAAATGAAATAAATGAAATAAATAAATAAAAAATCCCGGGAAGTACTAGTTCCCCTCTACTCAGCACTGGTTAGGCCTCATCTGGAGTACTGTGTCCAGTTCTGGGCACCACACTTTAAGAAGGATGCAGACAAACTGGAGAGGGTTCAGAGGAGGGCAACAAAGATGATCAGGGGACTGGAAACAAAGCCCTCTGAAGAGAGACTGAAAGAACTGGGCATGTTTAGCCTTGAGAAGAGAAGACTGAGGGGAGATAGGATAGCGCTCCTCAAGTACTTGAAAGGTTGTCACAGAGAAGAAGGCCAGGATCTCTTCTTGATCATCCCAGAGTGCAGGACACGGAATAATGGGCTCAAGTGACAGGAAGCCAGATTCCGGCTGAACATCAGGAAAAACTTCCTGACTGTAAGAGCAATACGACAATGGAACCACTTACCTAAGGAGGCGGTGGGCTCTCCCACACTGGAGGCCTTCAAGACGAGGCTGGACAGCCATCTGTCAGGGATGCTCTGACTTGGATTCCTGCATTGAGCCAGGGGGTTGGACTCGATGGCCTTGTAGGCCCCGTCCAACCCTACTATTCTATGATTCTATGATAAAAGGCCTTTTACAGAAATGGCAGCCATAAAGCGACCTTTTACACAAGATTAGAGGCGTGAATGGTCCTGTGAATGGGAGTGGGTGGCTGGTGGTGTCCCCTGACCACAATTCAGCAGGCCGAGCGGGGTACTGCCTGTCAGATTCCACCCCCGTATTGGACACCCACAACATCCTTGTCAGTAATGATGTTGTGCAATGTCACAGGCTGTGCTCCCTTACAACGTACCGTCCGCACACCTACACTTTTCTTTGGTCTTTCAGGCCCATGACCAGATAGGCAGGATGGAGTGCCTGGAACCAGCAAAGATGACCCTGTCTTGCCTTATGAAGCATCTGAGCCTTACTGTAGTGCTAGAGGAATCCTCCCATGTGTTGGCCCAGGCCTGTTTGCTGCTTGTGAGATTGCACAACAATGCCACTGATCACCGGGCATGTTAGCTTCCAATTTCCTGGCTTTGTAGAGCTTGAGCCAACATAAGATCTCCTTAACTCTGGTCTTAAACTGACAGGCCCTTTTATAGTTGAACTTCCCTGGTTTGTAAAAGATGAATTTATTGCTATGGTGTTCTGAACCCCCCCCCCCCCACACACACACAAGTCATTATCTGGGTAGATGCACACAAATGAATAGATATATCCCTGTATGTTCAGAAAGGCTTCTCTCTGAGTAAGCCTGCACAGGAGTCCAGCATAGCTTTTTCTTTTTTCCTCCTTTATTCCATCAGTAATCTCTCTCTCAGGCAGACATTGTGAACCCTCACAGTCGCCTCACTCTTGGTTCCATCCACAGTTTCCTGCTTCCCCCCATGGAGGCTGGTGGCTCCAATTATGCTCGGGCTGTGAATCCATTCTGGGGTTCAGTCAAAACCAGTCAGAACTCTAAAGGAGCTATCCAAGGTGCTGAACCCCCCAACAGGTTCAGCATCTTGGATAGCACTTTACAGTTCTGGCTGGTTCTGACTGAAACCCAGAATGGATTCACAGCCCCACCATAATTGGAGCCACCAGCCTCCACTGCCTCTCCTACTGTCAGAAGCTAAGGCTGATGTACTGGGCATGGTCGACTTACGTCAAGGTCCAGGATTCTAAAATCCCTGGGAGAGTTTCCATGGATAGAAGAGGCCCTCCTTTGACGTCAGTGGCCCTCCATGTACAGAGGGCAACAACTACAGTGAGGGAGGAGAGCAGAGCTAATGGAACCCTTCCCATTCTGCCCTCCTTGCATGTAGAGTAACACATGAGCAGAATAACTGCATAGGGCTTGATTCTCATGGTCATCTTAATGCACCCAGACTATGAACACATGTTCAATGTAATGTGTGAATATTCCTAGTGTGAGTCACAGTCCTTGCACATCCTTTTCCAACCACACAGAAAGAACAGCAAATATTGAGGCCCTCCCATTGTCTTTCAGCCTTCAGAAAGTCAGCACATAAAACTCCAACCCCCTGTTTCCTTTACTGTCAACATGGAGAGGAGGTCAGGAATCAGGGCCATTATGCTGCATTTCTCCTTTCAGAAAGGTTTTATGAGGCCCTGATCCTTCTGCTTCCTCCACCTGTTCACCCCCACCCCTGCCATTCCCTGAAGATAAAACTACATGTTACCTTAAAGATGTACCTAGGTGGTGTGTGTGTGTTTTCTTTACTCAGAAGTAAGCTCATGGAACTGAATATGGATTAGGACTCGGGAGCGAGGGGTGGGGGCTTTAATCCTTTGCCCTACACCTGCAATTTACAACTGGATGACTTTTGCCAAGCAACCAATCAATGACTTCTGCCAAGCCTATATCAGTAGCCACGTCTTTAATACCAAGGATACATAGACTCGCTCTGCGTTTGAAGGCCTCCAGTTGAGAGATTCGAGCAGACAAAACATTATGAGACACTTTCATGGCCATTTCATGCGCTACAATCCAAACTTCAAGATCATTAACCTTCACTTCCATTTTTGGAAAAGAGTTATTAATTAAATCCACAGCTCCCTGAAGGGCGGTTATTGAGTCCTGAATTGTTTCAAGTTTCTTTGGCTGCTCTTGTAGCTGCAAAGACATAGTTTTTATCCAAGCAAGCAACTCTTCTTCATCTCTGGCATTTCTAAAAACCTTTGCTGGGGGAGCCATTGGGAGGGTAGGTGGCCTTTTCAAGCCTTTCCTTTTTTCCTTTGTTTCTGCCATCCCCCACTTTCCAAAGCACAACAAGCAAGTATAATTGCAGAAACAAGAAAAACAAACGTGCACATCTTTAATTGTTGTTGTTCAGTCATTAAGTCATGTCCGACTCTTTGTGACCCCATGGACCATAGCACTCCAGGCCTTCCTGTCCTCCGCTCTCTCCCGGAGTGTGCTCAAGTTCATATTCATTGCATCAGTGATGCTATCTAGCCATCTCATCCTCTGCCATCCCCTTCTCCTTTTGCCTTCAATCTTTCCCAGCATCAGGATCTTTTCCAGGGAGTTTTCACATTAGGTGGCCAAAATATTTGAGCTTCAGCTTCAGTATCTGTCCTTCCAATGAGCACTCAGGGTTGATTTCCTGTAGGATTGACTGATCTGACCTCCTTGCAGTCCAGGGGACTCGTAAGAGTCTTCTCCAGCACCACAGTTCGAACGCATCAATTCTTCGGCGCTCAGCCTTCCTTATAGTCCAGCTCTCACAGCCATACGTTGCTACTGGGAAAACCATAGCTTTGATTATACGAACTCTGCTTCTTATTATGCTGTCTAGGTTTGCCATAGCTTTCCTCCCAAGGAGCAAGCATCTTTTAATTTCATGGCTACAGTCACCGTCTGCGGTGATCTTGGAGCCCAAGAAAATGAAATCTGTCACTGCTTCCATTTCTTCCCCTTCTATATGCCAGGAAGTGATGGGGCCAGATGCCATGATCTTCGTTTTTTTAATGTTGAGTTTCAAACCAGCTTTTGCACTCTCCACTTTCACCCTCAACAAGACACTCTTTAGATCCTCTTCACTTTCTGCCATTAGGATGGTATCGTCTGTGTATCTGAGGTTGTTGATAATTCTCCTGGCAATCTTAATTCCGACCTGTGATTCATCCAACCCGTCGTTTCTCATGATGTACTCTGCATATAAATTAAATAAGCAGGGTGACAATATGCAGCCTTGTCATACTCTTTTCCCAATTTTGAACCAATTGGTTGTTCCATGTCCGGTTCTTACTGTTGCTTCTTGACCCTCATACAGGTTTCTCAGGAGACAGGTAAAATGGTCTGGTACTCCCATCTCTTTAAGAATTTGCCACAGTTTGTTGTGATCCACACAATCAAAGGCTTTAGCATAGTCAATGAAGTAGAAATAGATGTTTTTCTGGAATCCTCTTGCTTTCTCCATGATCCAGCGAATGTTGGCGATTTGATCTCGAGTTCCTCTGCCTCTTCGAAACCCAGCTTGTACTTCCAGTAGTTCTCAGTTCACATGCTGCTGAAGCCTAGCTTGTAGGATTTTGAGCATAACCTTCTTGGCATGTGAAATGAGTGCAGTTGTACGGTAGTTTGAACACTCTTTGGCATTGCCCTTCTTTGGAATTGGAGTGTAAACTGACCCTTTCCAGTCTTGTGGTTGAGTGTTCCAAATTTGTTGGCATATTGAGTGCAGCACTTTAACAGCATCATCTTCTAGGATTTTAAATAGCTCAGCTGGAAGACTGTCATATCTGCTAGCTTTGTTGTCACTAATGCTTCCTAAGGCCTACTTGACTTCACTCTCTAGGATGTCTGGCTCAAGTTCAGTGACCGTGCTATCATGGCTATCTTTCCTGTATAGTTCTTCTGTGTATTCTTGCCACCTCTTCTTAATCTCGTCTGCTTCTGTTAGGTCCCTGCCTTCTTTGTCCTTTATCATGCCCGTCTTTGCACAAAATGTTCCCTTGAGATCTCCGATTTTCTTGAAGAGATCTCTAGTCTTTCTCATTCTATTGTTTTCCTCGATTTCTTTGCCTTGTTCATTTAAGAAGGCCTTCTTGTCTCTCCTTGCTATTCTCTGGAAATCTGCATTCAGTTGGATATATCTTCCCCTTTCTCCCTTGCTTTTTGCTTCCCTTCTTTCCTCAGCTACTTGTAAAGCCTCATCAGACAGCCACTTTGCTTTCTTGCATTTCTTTTTCTTGGGGATGGATTGAGTTGCTGCCTGCTGAACAATGTTACGGACCTCCGTCCATAGTTCCTCAGGCACTCTGTCTATTAAGTCTAATCCCTGAAATCTATTCCTCACCTCCACTGAATATTCATAAGGGATATGATTTAGGTCATACCTGAATGGTGTAGTGGTTTTCCCTACGTTCTTCAATTTAAGCCAAAATTTTGCAAGCAGCAGCTCATGATCTGAGCCACAGTCAGCTCCAGGTCTTGTTTTTACTGACTGTATAGAGCTTCTCCATCTTTGGCTGCAAAGGACATAATCAATCTGATTTCGATATTGACCATCTGGTGATGTCCATGTGTAGAGTCGTCTCTTGTGCTGTTGGAAAAGAGCGTTTGCTATGATCAGCGTGTTCTCTTGGCAAAACTCTGTTAGCCTTTGTCCTGCTTCATTTTGTACACCAAGGCCATGCTTGCCTGTTAGCCTGGTGATTTCTTGACTTCCTATTTTAGCATTCCAATCCCCTATGATGAAGATGACATCTTTTTTTGGTGTTAGTTCTAGAAGGTGTTGTAGGTCTTCATAGAACCGATCAACCTCAGCTTCTTCTGCCTCAGTGGTTGGGGCATAGACTTGAATTACTGTGATGTTGAATGGTTTGCCTTGGATTCGTACTGAGATCATTTTCTGTCATTTTTTAGATTGTAGCCCAGTACTGCTTTCCCACCCTTTTATTGACTATGAGTGCTACTCCATTTCTTCTAAGGGATTCTTGCCCACAGTAGTAGATATAATGGTCACCTGAATTAAATTTGCCCATGCTTGTCCATTTTAGTTCGCTGATTCCCAAGATGTCGATGTTCAATCTTGCCATCTCATGTTTGACCACCTCCAGCTTACCTGATTCATTGTTCTGACATTCCAGGTTCCTAAACAACATTGTTCTTTACAGCATCGGACTGTCTTTTCACCACCAGAACATCCACAGCTGAGTGTCCTTTCAGCTTTGGCCCAGCCGCTTCACTCTTTCTGGCGCTACTTGAAAATACCTTCTGCTCTTCCCCAGTAGTATATTGGACACCTTCCCACCTGAGGGGCTCATCTTCTGGCATCATATCTTTTAGCCTTGTGATACGTTCCATGGGGTTTTCTTGGCAAGAATACTGGAGTGAGTTGCCATTTTCTTCTCCAGTGGACCACATTTTGTCAGAACTCTCCGCCATGACCTGTCCGTCTTGGGTGGCCCTGCACGGCATAGCTTATGGCTTCGCTGAGTTACGCAAGCCCCTTCACCACATCAAGGCAGTGATCCATGAAGGGGACATATTTAATTACAAGTCCTCAGATATAGTTTAACTTCAGAGATGTTGTTTGGAGCCGTTTGTCCTTGTGTCTCCTAATTACTTAGAAGTTTCAAACAGTGTGCAGTAGATGACACTCCAGCATCTATTCTTAGATTTCAGCCCCTCTGTTTCTTTACAAAAGCACCTGTTCTTCCAAGATTTCATCCTGATGGTACTGTAAGCTTCCCCTTTTAATTCTAGGGGAAGATAAAAAGGTTTTTCAAACCTTTTCAGAGCTGTTTGAGATAAGCAACCTACAAAGCTCCGCAAGTCACTGCTGGACGCCATTGCTCCAACCGGATGTGAGAAGATCCCATTGATAAGCATTCTTTGAGTCCGATTCTGTAGCCAACTGTGGATCCGCTGGATCATTGTTTCATCTAGCCCACTTTGAGCTAGTTTGCTCATCAGGAGATCATGGGGCACTTTGTCGAAAGCTTTGCTGAAGTTGAGATATATTATGTCCACAGTCTGACAGTCCGCAAGGGAGGTTACTTGATCAAAAAATGAGATCAGATTCATCTGGCAGGATTTGTTCTTGACAAATCCCTGTTGGCTTCAAGTAATCACTGCATTGTTTTCAAGGTGCTTACAGATGGATTGCTTTAGAATCTGCTCCAGAATTTTCCCAGGGATTGATGTCAGACTGACTGGTCTGTAGTTCCCAGGTTCCTCCTTTTTGCCCTTTTTGAAGATAGAGACAACATTAGCCCTCCTCCAGTCATCTGGCACTTCACACGTCCTCCATGATTTCTCAAAGCTAATAGACAGTGGTTCTGAGAGTTCTTCTGCCAGTTCCTTTATGACTCTAGGATGCAGTTCATCTGGCCCTGGAGATTTGAACTCATTCAAAGTAATTAGCTGTTCCTTGACCATATGTCTATCGATCTCAAGCTGCAATCCTGCTCCTTCAGCCTGTACTTCGCCTTTGCCAGTGGGGTTGTAGACCCTCTTTTGGGAGAAGACTGAGCCAAAGTAGGAATTGAGCACCTTTGCCTTTTCTTTGTCATCTGTTATCATTTTGCCATCCTTATTTAATAGCTGAACCACCACTTCTTTCCTCTATCTTTTGCTATGCACGTAGCTGAAGAAAGTCTTTCTGTTGCTTTTAGCATCCCTCGCTAACCTCAGCTCGTTCTCAGCTTTAGCCTTCCTGTCGCCATCCCTGCAATTCTGTGCTACCTGCCTGTACTCTTATCATAGAATCATAGAATAGTGGGGTTGGAAGGGGCCCACAAGGCCATCGAGTCCAACCCCGCGCTCAATGCAGGAATCAAAGTCAGAGCATCCCTGACAGATGGCTGTCCAGCCTTGTCTTGAATGCCTCCAGTGTGGGAGAGCCCACCACCTCCCCAGGAAATTGGTTCCATTGTCGTATTGCTCTAACAGTCAGGACGTTTTTCCTGATGTTCAGCCGGAATCTGGCTTCCTGTCACTTCAGCCCATTCTTCCGTGTCCTGCACTCTGGGATGATCAAGAAGAGATCCTGGCCTTCCTCTCTGCGACAACCTTTCAAATACTTGAAGAGCGCTATCCTATCTCCCCTCAGTCTTCTCTTCTCAAGGCTAAACATGCCCAGTTCTTTCAGTCTCTCCTCTTAGGGCTTTGTTTCCAGTCCCCTGATCATCTCTGTTGCCCTCCTCTGAACCCTCTCCAGTTTGTCTGCATCCTTCTTAAAGTGTGGTGCCCAGAACTGGACACAGTACTCCAGATGAGGCCTAACCTCTTCCATTGTTGCTTCCATTCTGATTCATATCTGTACAAACTATCCCCGTAGAAGTGGATGCTTGGGGTTGCTGTGGGCCTGGCTGACTGCCTTGAGAATGAGGTCCCTTCTCTATAGCTGCAATGAAATAACTGCCACATTTTGATAATTTTTAAACTGTCCTTCAAGCTGCTGCTTCTTGTTTCTCTTCTGATATCCACTTTCAAAAGTTCTCTTCATTGTCAAAGGGTTTTTTTTTGCTCAGCCAAGAGTACTATGAAAGTAATCTTTAGAATGGGCTTCAGATCAGATTAATTGGCCTCTGGCCCAGTGTGGTGTTGTAGCCAGTAAGCTGCATGCTGGGAGTTGTACTCAGAGGCATGGAAGGGAGGAGGATGGGAGAGAGCACAGCCAGAGTCGGTGCGAGTGTGGCCTGAGGGGTTAGGCCTCAGTTTTGCTAAGCTCCTGAAATAAAGAAGCTCCAAGTCCTTCTCTCTTGTAGTTTGTAATTCCTACAGCAGAACACGCTCTATTTTTCTGGCCCCCAGAACACTGGGGCTGGCTACAGGCCTGTGTGGTGGCATATGGAGGGGTGGGATGGGGAAGTGGTGAGGAAGGGTTTAGTGGAGATGATGCCTGGTGTGGAACGGGACTCCAGAGTACGTTGGCAGGCTGGCTCCCACGGTCTCCCCTTGAGGCCTGAGGTAAGGCTGGGCAGCCTTTGGATGATGCAAGTCGTCCAGCCCTGGAAGGGTAGTTGATGGGGCTGGGTGTGGACTGGGATGGGGAGGCCAGGATTCAGAATTTTGGTGGTGGATTTTATGTGAAAGGTTTTTTAAGCCAAAGTGATTTCAGTTATAATAAATCTTCTTAACTATCTTCAACATCTTTAGGGGCCCCTCATAATATGAAGCCCTAGGCCATGGCTTACTTGGCTGCTTCCAGAATCTGGCACTGGTGTTGAAGGTACTCCATGGTGGTGGTTCTGCTCCTGCTTGGATGGCTGATTCCAGAAGGTGGTGCTGGGAACTTATTGTTCTGCCCCATTGGCTCCATTTTATCCCCCGTGCTGTTTAACATCTACATAAAGCTGCTGGGAGAGATTCGTCGAAGAAGAGGACTGAAGCGTTACCCATATGTGGATGGATGGATGACACTCGGCTCTGCCTCTTGATTGCCTCCATTGCAGGTGAGGCACTGGATGTTCTGAACCAGCGCTCGGGTGGATAAACTGATTCAGTCCAGACAAGGAGGAGGTACTGTCAGTGAGTGGTACTCAGCCTGCTCTGGAGAGCATTGCACCCCCCCAAAGGAGCAGGTTTGTCACCTGAGGGTGCTCTTGGGTCCATGGCCTCAGTGGAACAAGCGCCTTCTATCAGGTTAGGCTGATATTCCAGCTACAACCTTATCTGGGCAGAGACAGCCTTGCTACAACCAGCTACACTCTGCTAACCTCCCATTTGGATCACTGCAAAGCATTTACGTGGGGCTGCCTTTGGAAATGATCCAGACGCTTCAGCTGCTCCAGTCTAGGGCAGCTGGAGGGATAACTCTGGCTGAAACACTCATACTATGCTGCTGTGTCATTGTCTGCTCTTGCTTCCAGGCCATTGCTGGGCCCAGTTCAAAGTGCCAGCATTAGCCCTGAATGCCTCAATGGCTTGGGCCCAGGTACCTGAAGGGTCGTCCCCTCCTAGACACACATGCCATCGTCTTCAGAGGCCCTTCTCCAGGAACCTTGACAGATGTGGTTTGTCAGGTGGCTACTCAGGACAGGGCCTTTTCAGTGGTGGCAGCCTGCCTGTGGAATGCCCTTCCTGACATGCTTGTTTGGCACCAGCATTGTGGTCTTTGGAGCACCTTTTCATTCTCCCAGGCCTTTTAGTCCTCCCATTTTTGAAAACAGTGTTCGTGCTTTTTAGGTCTTTACGTTGCTGTTGGTTTTACTTTGGTTTTACTCTGGAGCTGAGCAGACACCTATTGGGCAGTAAAGAAACGCAAGGACAAACAGCGGACTGGGCTTCCAGCCAGGCCCCCTTCCAAAAGCATCTTTCACTCTCTGCAGGCGTAACATCCAGCCTATAAAGGAGTACTGTGCAACTCAGAAGCTCTTGGTTGGTCCCCATAAAGGCGCTGGCTTGCTATCCCCTTTCCTCGCAGGTGAGATCCTGCCCGCTTGCCTAAGGCATAGGCGCACAGGGAGCCCTGAAGGGGAGGGCCCACTCTAGGAGCCACAGGAGAGGGGCGGAGCGCAGGGGCAGGACGCCAAGGGCCCCCGGCCTCTCCAGCCGGGAAGGAGGGCGCCCCCCGTGAGGCCCTGGAGAGCCCGTGCGGACCGGTGCCCTCCAGAGGGGACGACTGCAGCTTCCGCCAGGTCCTCGGGGGTGCCGGCGGGGGAGGCTGTGCTGAGCGGGATGCATCTGACCCCCTGGGCAGCTCCCGGGCCCTCTGCCTTGGGGGCAGGGGGCACTGTGTCCTGGCCGTCCACTTCTCACTGAGGCTATGTCCCGAAGAGGCCCTGCAGTAAGAGGCCCACAGGGAGGATGAGCTGGCTTTGGACCCAGCCAGTTCTGAGGAGCCTCCCCACTGATCTGAAACACTTTCACAACAGTGCAGATCTTTGCCTCCCTGAGGACCAGTTTGTTCTTCCAGGTAATTAAGTTAAAGAGTTGCAGAGTTCATATGAGGATAACAAGGAAGGGCAGCTCTGTAAAGCTGAACTAATTTTTAAATAAACGTTGTAAAAAATAAACACGTTTCTTGTATTAATTCTTGGACTTCATGTTGACAGATGTTTTTTCATCTCCCCTCTTCTGGCCATGTTTAAATTACGTCTTACTGTGTCTTGTTGCATATCTAGCTAACTGCGAGACCAAAGAGTCCAATGCTGCAGTCTGTAGCACACGGCATGGTGTCCAGGAGCCTGGCTCATGGGAACTGGCTGGCTTTGTCAAATCCTGTGGGGCTTGTGCTCTGGCCAGCTGCTCCCCACGGCTTCCACCCCATCCCTTTTCTCTGGCTTTATTGCTGTTGCAATCAAAATAGCACCTTTGCTGTGCTTCCTGGTGCTTTACAGAACACAAGAGGACCAGTCCCTGGCCCAAGGAGCTAAAATTCAACACAACAGAAACAGAGGGAGGGAATTGGAGGGAGGAGTAAACAAGAATGTGCCATTATTTTGTTCATTCAGTTATTACACAGGACCAGGGGCATGTCTTCATGGGTGATTTGCTGTGGATTGGGACCATTAGGAGGTCCTTTGTGGCACATGACGTTGTGGCCAGTCTGCAGCCACTGCAGAGTTTACCTGTGGGGAAGCTGCATTTTTGCAGAGTACCTTTACTCCCATGTTTCCCTTTAATTTGGCTCCCTGCAGTTCAGCCGCTGTGTGCCGATCCCCGCTTTACATTTGACATGATGTAAATGAACTGCTAGGGGTGTGTCTTTCACCTGGCTGTGACCTTAGTAACCTAGGTATCTAGAGTAACTATCCTGCTTTTCCAGCTCATCAAAGTGCTGGAGCGCTCTTCCATGCCTTCAGAATCACACTGTACTCCCTTTTCACCACTAGGAATCACTAGCCTCCATTTCCCAGCCTGTCCCCATTCAGAGCCCTCTCTGATGCTTATGTTACTTCATGGCTTCTCTGCACGGAGGGAAAGGGCTGGCTGGAGTTGCCTCTCTTTGCCTGTGCTGCTGCTGCTGCCTCTTCTGGCTGCCTCCTCCCCTCCCGCTCCTGGATTCTTTAGTTTTCACTGTATTGAGGTATCGATACAACGAAATACTGGGGCTGCAGGCTCATGGAACAGCAGGGTTGGGAGGGGCCCACAAGGCCATCGCGTCCAACCCCCTGCTCAACGCAGGAATCCAAGTCAGAGCAGCCCTGACAGACAGCTGTCCAGCCTCGTCTTGAACGCCTCCAGTGTGGGAGAGCCCACCGCCTCCCTAGGTCATTGGTTCCATTGTTGTATTGCTCTGACAGTCAGGAAGTTTTTCCTGATGTTCAGCCAGAATCTGGCTTCCTGTAACTTGAGTCCTAAGGCAATGGACTGGAGCCTCGAGATCGCACTTAATTGCATTTAAGAAATTGGGCTTTGATATGTGCCCTGTCAGTCGAGGGGCTTCTCTGTTATTTCTGTGGTCATTGAGAGGGCAACCCTCATTCAGCACAATGGGAGGAAACACCCCTTGACTGGGGTCGTGGGCTGTGTTCTGGTGCTTATTTTCAATGATGTTTTAAAAGTTGCTCCCTCGGCATCCTGCTCCAAAACGGCAATGAAACTTCCGGAAACGAGGGGAAAGGGTTGGGTCACTGAGGCCAGAGCGATACTCCCACTAAGGCTGGGCTACATGCCCCATGGGCAGGACTATGATATTGGGCCCAGTGCGATTGTGGAAACAGGTCAGTAATGGAGCCATGGTAAGCTGGAAAAGTTGGACTATAACCAGTCTCAGAAGAAGCAGGTTTTCAGCAATAAAATGTGGG
Organism: Heloderma suspectum; assembly: GCF_057233095.1. Lineage (NCBI taxonomy): Eukaryota > Metazoa > Chordata > Lepidosauria > Squamata > Helodermatidae > Heloderma > Heloderma suspectum. The sequence continues at coordinate 32,709,422 of NC_139470.1, forward strand.
GCTGGTGCTGAATGGCCATGATGTCATGGAAACACAGAGATGTCCCTGTGCAGCCAGGTTGGAGAAAATCGCTGGTGGAAACACAGCCCTGGGCAGAAAACAACAGAATGGAATTCAGCAGAGACAAGTGCAAAGTTCTTCATTTAGGAAAGAGAAATCAAATGCACAGGGGTATAAGCTATGGGATACCTGGCTTGACAATGGTACATGTGAAAAGGATGTCGGGGTTGGAGTCACTCACAAGTTGAACTTAGTTTCTAGTCTCCTGATCATCTTTGTTGCCCTTCTCTGAACTTGTTTCCAATTCATCTGAATCCTTAAAGTGTGGTGTCTGTCCAAAATGGGACAAAGTATTCAAGGTGAGGTCAGCAGTATGATGTGGCAGCAAAAAAGGCAAATACAATTTTAGATTGCATAAATAAATAAATAAATGTATAGTTTCTAAATCACAAGAAGTGATAGTTCTACTCTACTCTGCGCTGGTCAGACCTCACTTCAAATGCTGTGTTCTGGACACCACACTTTAAGAAGGGTTCAGATGAATTGGAAACAAGTTCGGAGAAAGGCAACAAAGATGATCAGGGGACTAGAAACTCAGTCCTATGAGGAGAGATTGAAGGAACTGGGTATGTTAGGCTTGACAAGACAGGGGATATGGCACCACTTTCCAAGTACCTAAAGGGTTGTCACACAGAAGAGGGCCGCAACCTGTTCTCTGTCATCCAAGACTGTAGGAGCCTTTCTCACAAGGTATTTATTATGCGCTTGTGATTCCTCACTTATGGTAGTTTGCAGGTTGTTTACATAACGTTGTCATCTTCCAGGGCCTTTCCTGTGCTTTGCAACCATTTTAGCAGGTTTTTTTTTCTAACGAGGAAAGTCTGGTAATATTTATGAATGGTGGGATAAAGCCTTGTTAAAATTAGGGATGGCGGAGAATTTCTCCCCGAATCTTCGGGGGCCCGAGCGCCAACGCATTTGGCCCCCCGAAATCGGCGGTGAAATTCTCCGCCCCCCCGGGACGGGACTTACCTTTGGCGAATGTCCCTCTTGGCGGTGGGTCCCGGCGGCATTTCGTCGGGGGCGGGGGCCAGTCTCCCGACCGGCTGCCACCACCGCCATTGCAAAAAAAAAAAAAACTAAAGTAAAAAGCAAACAAACACCCATGCATAGGCTACGTAATGATTTGCGTAGCCTATCACGGCTAGATTTCCAAAGTCAGCCGTGATAGGCTATGTAAATCGTCACATAGCCTATCACGGGTGACTTTGGGGGGGAAAAAAAAACGCGTACGCAAATGGCGGCGGCCCATGGGCGCCGCCATTTGCGTTCCTTATTTTGGCACGTCTAGTCTACGTAAAGATTTACGTAGACTAGACGTGCCAAAATAAGGAACGCAAATGGCGGCGCCCATGGGCTGCCGCTGTTGCAGCCATATCGGGGGTCAGACTAAGTAGCCTCATGCAGTCTCATGCTTCATGTTCTTGCTGAGCTCTTTCTCCCTTGAATGTATTGTTGTAAGCTGACGAGACACAGGAATTCCTTATCTTGTCAAAGGTCATACAATTGTATATCTTGTTCTCTGCTGTTCTCTGCTGTTCTCTCCTTATCATGGCTACCCTATAACCCACTTCTTGTATTATAAACAATGGTGCTGGGAAAAGAAATGTTGAGGACTGCAACCCCACGAGGGAGGGGGAGGAGGAGCCGTTTCATATGTGTCACAATGTCTATAAAAACAATGTGCTGATGTATTTCGGGGCTTCTGGCACTTTGGAAATGATTCCAGCCTTAAGCCCGCGCGTTAAATAATCTCTTTTTCCTTCACTCTGTGGTCTCTCTGACTCTGGGTTCTGCAACATAAATGGTGCCGTGACTCGGATGTGGCAGGCTCTGAGCCAGACAGGTGGCAGTTGCCTGCTCTTGATCGCCGCACCGGGAAGACGAGCTCGGTGCATGCCTCCATTTCTTGGCGCCACCGACCTTTTTGTCGAGTGAATGGGAGAAAGCCTGCACCGGGATCGCCCAAACGGCAGTGAGCGGCAAGAGAACCTTGGGAAGCGGAGGAAGGAACTTGAGCCCTGCCTGTATCGCAGCTGCAATTGAGTTGAAACCCACATTGGAAGCCTTCAGGAGAAAGGCAAGTATATGGGAAAAAGAGGGCCCCGCCTTTAGGGAGAAAGGCCACTGGGCAGAAAAAAAGAGGGCCCCGCCTTATGAAGAAGGTCAGTGTTGGTGGTATACGTATACAAAAGAACCTACTCCTTGCGGGTAGAAGGGGGGCCTGATCACACCCCCCAGTGGGTGCCAGTACCCAGCACGCCAGTACTCAGTAGGAAGCTGAGGAAGCTGGGGAAGCCGCTTTCTGCTCTGGTAAAAAGTGGGAAAAGTGGGTGGCAGGGACATATGGATGCAGTGGAGAGATGGATGATTGTGTGAGTGGCTACTGAGGTTTCTGACGCATACCGTTGACCGTCCGGGTGCCCAGGCCAGTAGCAAAGTGCGTGGTGTGAAAAATCCTCTTGTGTCGGCCAGTGAGACCCCTTACTCACTGACCAATTCCCATTCCCTAATTGTGTCTGTCTTCAATTTAGGAGGGAGGCTATGGGTGGTGGGGGAAGCAAACCTTGCACCCCCTTGAGATGTATGTCAAACAAAGAAGGAAAAAGGTTTTTTTTTAAAAGATTCAGAACAGAGAGAGAAAACAGCAAAAAGCTCAAGGTTGAGCTGAGAAAAAAAGAACAAGATCTGAGGCTGTTAATTAGAAAAATGTTGCAGGACAGTCTGGCTTTTAACAAAGCGTGGGAGCGTGAGAGTGTGAGGCCGAAGAAGTAGCTGTTAGCCTAGCGCGCCGAGAGAGGGGGGGGGCAGGAAAATTGCCCACAACATTCTGAGTTGTGCAACATCATCACCTCGCCTAATTGAGATGAAATCCCTAAGAAATGGAAACTGAAAATGAAGACCCAGAAGATGAAGGCAAAATAGAAAATAAAGGTGAAGAATCAGCCCCAGAGAACAGGCTAGACCCCTCTTCGAATGAAAAGTGTGCCATAAGACTGTCCCAAAGCAGAATGAAGCGGAAAGACCATGTTGAAGATCTCTGTCAAGGTAACCGTGTTTAGCTTTGAACTGTGTTAGAATTGCATAGAGCCTGTAGCTACTGACCATCAGCTATATGATTTCTGAAGAACGTAACCATTAAGCTTTTGCCGTGGGATTCCCTGCAATGAAGAAATCTCACTGATTTGAGTGTCCAGTGTTAGACTGCCTGAGTGTGTGTGCTGAAGAGACCAAGAAACCAGACAGCATGTTCCTGGCCAAGCCAAAATCACGCTACTACCATGCTCCTGAAAGCTGCAATAAACTGTGTAAGCTGGGAGACCCAACCTGATTGAGAAGAAGATATTGGAGCAACTGTCTTAAAAAACAATGAGATCTGTGTAGCTGGCTGGCTGACGCTGTCAGTGATGTTACAACTTTAAATTAAGACTGTTTTCCTGTTTGAGACCCCAGCGAAGAAAGCTGACCCGAGTTATTTGTTGCCCGTGCCAAAGCAAGAATTTGGCTGCCCTGTACCTCATCATGTCCTGTTTTAAGCTTGGGATTTACAAATACAGACAAACTAAGAAGCTTGCCTTTAAAGTCCTGCAAATCACCCCACCGCCTCCCCGAAGATTAATGGCTGCCTGAAAAATGCAAGTATAAAGCGATGCCCATCACCCCCCAGCGTCCTGAGTTTTGGCACTCAGTGTTTCAGTGCTTTCGTGTACCAGGTTAAAAAAAAAAAAAGAGTAAGTTTTTAAAATGTCTGTGAGAGAACCTGACAGAAGTAAAATAAAATTTACAGAGGAGTTGCCCAGGTTAAAGCGTCACGGCTAGAGAGCTGAGCTGTGCCGCTCTGTTTAGACAGAGGCCTTGCTAAAAAGTTAAAGGCCCTTGTCTGTCAGAAGAGGTGTAGGGCCACATTTCCCCTTTTTAAACTGATGCAAAAGTAGAAAGCCTTTGCTAGAAACATCACATCTTCATTGCCCAGAGCCTTCTCTGTTTGCCTCCATCATCATCTGGGCTTTTTAGAGACACTCTGCACATGAACTAAAATTTTAAATTGTCAAAGACTTGCCATGGACAGTGCTGTGAAGCTTTAGATAAACTTGAACTCTCATCACTGTGGACCGTGTGTCTGTGTTTGTAGTCAGCTCAGTGTACAGCAGGCTGAGTTTGATCTATGACTTTTAGATTTCCTTCTGCCAGAACTCATGCAGCATAGAGTTGCCGAGGCAAAAATGGTGACCTAGAACTCTTTGCGTGTGTGGGTATGCCCGTCCCTTGATTTTAATGGGCCCTGAGCTTTCAGCCAGAAGAGCAGTATGATTGCTGGATCTGCTCCATCATGCCTTACCATGCAAAAAGTGCTTTCCATTCATTGTGTTAAATTGCAGAAAAAGTTTGTTGTATATATTTTATGATTTCTTAGATATCATAAAATATATGTGATATTTGCAGATTAGTGTTAGTTGCAACTCCAAATAATACTAAGTGTAGTTCCCAATGGATGACAAGGAAAGAAAGACAAAAGCAAGTAGAAAAGAAGGAAATAGAGAAAGTAGAAGACAGATAGAGAAGGGAGAAAAAAGAAAAAAAAAGGCAAGAGGCAAAGAAAAAAAACATTTATAAAAAAGAAGCGTGGCCATAGTCGCCCCCAGGGTAAATTAAAAGCAGCTGATTGTGCCTGGAGCTTATTACCTGGGGTAAAGTAGCCACAATAATGTAATAGTTCTTTAAGATGAAAAAAATGTAACTAGAAGGAAAAGAAGAGCCTGTCCCAAATGTGTGTCATTGGGACTAGTGTAAGGCAGAAAGGTTTAAGTAAGTGAGTTTAACTTGAAAAAGACAAATAAAGAGACAAGGCTGGTGCATGGAGCAGAAAGTTTTATGTAAAAAGTTTGAAACATGATCTGCAATACAGGCAGATCAGCAAAGAAAAAGAAAGCAAAAGAAAGAGAAAAATTTTGTCTTCCCATACTAATGAATAAAAGTGTTATCAAGCACTTTGGGAAGCGAAGTTGTTTACAGGAAGCTGTGCCTGAGAACCAAACACTTCTAGCCTATGCTGAAAATGCTTGCTAGTGTTGTGCTGCCTCATAGGTAACATGTATGGTATAAAACCCATTTAGCCTAATAGCTCGTGGTTCAGAGAAGCTGTCTGATCCAACCATTAGGTACGCCTGTGTGCTGTAAGTTACCCAATAAAGTCTCCTTGTAAGTAAACCCCCCCTGCTGGAATCCCAAAACACAAGCGGGGCTAGAGCGCCTCACCCAGTATCAAACCCTGCTGTTAGAAGCCATGAAAGCAAGTATGAAGAAGTCAATTAATATGACCAAAGTGTCTAAAGTGCTGCAAGGTGCCACCGAGGCCCCAGAGCATACTTGGAGCGTCTTTCAGATGCCTATTGCCAGTACACCCCCCTCAACCCAGAGGCCCAAGAAGACGTAAACGGAAAAAGAAAAGAAGAAGACCCGGCAGAGGCAGAAGATTCTTAAAAAAGAACCAGTGTGCCCAGTGTGGACAAGATGGACATTAGTGGCATGAATGCCCAAATAAAATAAATCAAATACACAAAGGAGAAAACCAAAGGGGCCAGAATGGGCGAGGAGGGAGACAGCTTGAGAGGGGCCGTGACATTGACTTCATAATTGACACTGGAGCGGCATCAAGAGCAAGCAAACGTTAGCCTTAAACAAGAAGTCCAAACACTGAGCAAAGTTCTTCAAGCCCAGCATCGCTTTGTCTTAGAAAATAAGCCATTCCCATCACAGAAGTTCATCCTTTCCAACCAAGAGTTAAAGTATGAGTTAAAGAGGGAAAAATAACCCTTTGACTCCCAGATGGAGAAGACTGAAAACTGTCATACTTTCCACCCCCGCAGCTATGAAAGCAGCTGGAGTTAGACCCTGGATACATTGGACAGGAGTCAAGAGAGCGAGAGGGGGAGAGTAGACTGTAAACAGAAATCCTGAAAATCCTTTAAAAATCATTCTGAAAAAGCAGTAAGAAGACTCAGGCTAGACCTTACTGTGGACACACCGGGAGACTGTCCCCCTGCGTACAGTCAGACCTGCAACTGGAGAATTGAAGAAGGGGACTAGACCCCACTGCAGCTTGCCAGGTGAATAGCTGCCCGGCATACGGTCAAATCCCAAAGAAAATCAAACATGCGTGTTGTAGTGTTAGTAGTGTTGCATTGTGTTTCCTTAATAAGGTGCAAAAAGGGGGGTCTGCCCCTGGAAGGGGAAGTTTGTCCCAGTGATTTGCTGATAATTCCTGGCTTCACCTGGCTAACATCACGAGAGTAAAACATTTTTGTTTGCCAAGAGGTATACCTGCAAACAGGCTTATTAGCTCTTGCCTAATACCTGTCTGTAGACATCCTGGGAAAATTCAAAAAGATACCATGTTAAGAGTTTATGGTGTAAGTTTAACTTATTCCCAAAATGCTAATTGGGGCATAGTTGCAAAGATCCTACCCCCTACAGAGTTCACTCTACGCACCCCCATCATTGCTGAAACAAATGCTACGTGTGCACGAATGCTTAATTGTCAAAAATTTTCCAGAAAATACAAAGCTATCCCTGGCCCCCTTCCACTGTAATAAAATTCAAAACATATCTTTTAATGATGCCCACATACTTTTGCCTCATGGATGGTTTTAGACATGTGGTTCCCGCACTTGGTCATTCGTTCCTGCCAACTTGTCTAATAACCACCCATGTTGCCTCAGCCGCCAATTGAACTGGTGCCAATTCTTCCCCTGTAGCCCGAGAAAATCCGTCGACGGCAGCCTCGAGCACTCCAACTAACTAAAAATTGTAATAGTCATGTGCAGTTATATTCTGACTCAGAAAAATTGGCCTTAGCAATGTCACTGGTTGGGGTTCCAGGTTTAGCCTTGGCTGATGGTCTGGAGATCAACCGGTTAGCTTGCAGCTTAGCCAAAAGCATAAATGCCACCTCACGAGCATTGTCATTGTTAAATAAAGAGTTGCGTGATCTAAGAGGTGCAGTTCTAGAAAATAGAGCTGGTATAGATTACCTCTTCCTTCCTCATCATTTAAGTTGTGAGACACACCAAAGCTCTGTTGTTTTAACTTAACTGATAACGGCAATGCTGTAGATGAACAGATCAACAAGCTGCACAATATAGTAGCTAACAAAACAATAAGACACAACAATTAGCTCAATTAGTTAACCCCTTGGCTTCCAGATCTTAGCTGGCTTGAAGCATTGTTCATCCTAATTCTACCAGTGTTGTTCATAGAGATACTGTTATGTCTCTGCGTTCCTTGTCTTATGCGCTGTTTAACCAATCTGTTTTATGTCTCAGCTAGTAAAACTGCTGCCCTCTACGCTCTAATAGCCCAACAAGAGGCTAAGTAATATGTATGTCACAAAAAGCTTTGTATAGTTATCAGAAATGCTATAATTGTAATTAAATTATGCATTTAAGGGGGGAATGTGCAGCCATATCGGGGGTCAGACTAAGTAGCCTCATGCAGTCTCATGCTTCATGTTCTTGCTGAGCTCTTTCTCCCTTGAATATATTGTTGTAAGCTGACAAGACACAGGAATTCCTTATCTTGTCAAAGGTCATACAATTGTATATCTTGTTCTCTGCTGTTCTCTTCTGTTCTCTGCTTATCACGGCTACCCTATAACCCACTTCTTGTATTATAAACAATGGTGCTGGGAAAAGAAATGTTGAGGACTGCAACCCCACGCGGGAGGGGGAGGAGGAGCCGTTTCATATGTGTCACAATGTCTATAAAAACAATGTGCTGATGTAAATCGGGGCTTCTGGCTCTTTGGAAATGATTCCAGCCTTAAGCCCGCGCGTTAAATAATCTCTTTTTCCTTCACTCTGTGGTCTCTCTTACTCTGGGTTCTGCAACACCGCCATTTGCGTACGTGCTTTTTTTTTTTTTCCAAAGTCACCCATAATAGGCCATGTGACAATTTACGTAGCCTATCACGGCTGACTTTGGAAATCTAGCTGTGATAGGCTATGTAAATCGTCACGTAGCCTATCATGGGGTCTTTTTTTTTTTACTTTTTGTTTCGTGGCCGGGGAGACGGGGCGCTTCTCCCCGGCCTGAATTTCGGCTGGGCGAGGCGGGAAGCCTCCCCCCCAGCCTGAATTTCGGCCGGGCGAGGTGGGAAGCCTCCCCCACTTTGCCTGAACTTCGGGGGGAAAAGCAAAGCACCTCCCCCCCATCGCGAAGCCAAGCTGCGAAAAGGTGACTTTCGTACATCCCTAGTTAAAATGCACAATTCTGCTGTACCACAGTGCCACCTAGTGCTTGTGTAATGGAACATAAGGAAAGGAAGACACATACACCCCTGCCCCAGAAGAAAACACATGTAAAGGAGCCGATCTTAATCCTGCAAGAAATCCGGAAACAGAAACCTTGGTATAGTGGTGGATTAAGTCTGTAGTGTAGATATGCCCTAGGATACAGAACAGGTTAGTGGTTAGTGTGTAAGACTGGGACTCAGGAGTCCTGGGTTCTAGTCCCCACTTGGCCATCAAGCTCACTAGGTGACTTTGGGCTAGTCACTGACTCTCAGCCTCACCTACCTCACAGGGTTGTTGTGAGCATAAAATTGAGAGGAGGAGGACTATGTAAGCCACCTTGGATTCCTTGCAAGAGGAAAAAAGGCGGGATATACATGTAACAAATAAATAAGTATAGCATTGCAGCCTTTGTGATACTGAGGGGCCGGAGGGGGAGTACAATTCCTTGGCTCTGACTACTGTTGGTTTTGGCTCAATCTACTTTGGGCTTCCTGCTCTCTGCCCTACTAGTTCTGGTGGGCTTGGGGGGGGGGGAGTCCAGACGTGGGACTCCTAGTGCTACCAATTAGAAGGCATTGTGCTGCTCTGCAGTCATTTTTTCCTTGACAGATTTTCTGTGGTAAGAGAAAAGGTAGAAAAAAGCAGTGGGAAAATGCAGGAGGGTTATGAGTGGAGGATATCGTTGTCTGCACCCCCATAACATTCCATGAATGAGGCAGGTTGATTCCACAATAAAAGCCTTGTCTGGAAAGATGGTGCATAAAACGTGGGTGAACAAAGCAGGGCAATGCCAGGCTGAGCAGGTCGTGTGGAAAGCAACCCATGTGGTCCCTGAATACCTCCACGTGTTTCCAGTGTAAAACATGTCAGAACAGTGGAGCAAGACTTGCAACAGAGATCTTTTGTTTGGGAGCACAAGCCCCCAAACGCCAACTTTGCAAAGAAGCTCCAACCAAGAGATCGTTTCCCGCTTCTGGCACAAAGGGCTAATCTCCCTCTCTCCAGAATGGCTGGGGATTTCTGAAGGCCAGCAGAAGTGTGTTCACCGAGACAAGGAAAACAAGCCCTCCTCCTTTCCCTTGGATTCCTGAGCAGAGGCCAGGGGCTTCTGGAACTCTTGCATAAGGCTGAGCTGCTTTGTGCTTCTCAGCCACTGCAATTAAAAAGTACTTTTCTTTGAATCCAGTCCTTGCCCTCCCACCCCATTGCTGCCACAAGATTTCTTCTAATGACCGTGACCCCAGTTATTAAAGGGAAAGGGGACTTGAACTGCTCATGATAAATACAGCCTCATTACTATGATTGGAACAGTGGGAGGGACTCCCGTGGGTGCCCTGAATGAGGCACGATCCTTGCCACAGGCCCCTTGGGCAGCTAATCGCTAACTGCAGAGAACACCCTCGCCTGCACATATAAGATTGGTGGGGCAAGGAACAGCTGTGCTGGCGGTTCCCTCCTCTTGCCAATCTGGGTGCCCTTGCGCTCTAGGAGAGGGGGACTTTTCCTCACCAGCGTCCTTTAGGGCTGCTTGAAAGTTTCTTCTGCAATCTGCTGGAAACAGAATGAGGGTGTAATCCTGTCCATTATTAGACAGAAAAAGCCCCACAATTCCCAGCGTTCCCCAGGCAGCCATGCTGGCTGGGGCACGCTGGGAGTTGTAGGACTTTTTTCTGTCTAAACATGCATTGGGTTGTGCCGTTTGGGTTTATTCAGATGGAGGGCTCCTAGCGCTAGCAAAGGCATTGTGCTGCTGTTCAGTCTTTTTTTCCTTAATGGATTTTCTGTTCAGAAAAATGATGGAAGCAGCAGTGAGAAAACGGTTACTGGCATGCTGTTTGCCAGAAGAGTAGGCCCAGCCAGCCCCCATGAGTATTTGGCAACATGTGGCATTTCCCCTTGACAAGGACTCCATCACACTGAGCTTTTATCCTGCGACTGGCTCTTTACATGATGCCGTGATCATTCAAGGCATCTCCTGCACTAAATGCCCTTTGTTCCATTTTTAGATCACAGATCATAAGCGATCAAATTACCCCTTGTGTCCCGCTTGAGTTCCCTCCGTGAAGAGAGGAAAAGTGGCAAGAGGAGTGAGATCAGTGAGAGAGAATGGAAGACTCAGATACGGGGAGAAGGAGGGGGAAGGGGAGGGGGGAAAGGAAGCAAGTGAAAAAAAGGAGTCGTCATGATCGTGCATTCAAAATGGAAGCAGAAAGCCCCATTTTAAATGCAGGATTTTAGGCTGGTGCAGAGATGCCTTAGATCTGCCCATCCTGTGCCAGTCCTTTCAGGACGCTTGATGGCGTTGGTGAAAAGCAATCCCAGTTTTTGTTGGTGGTCTGAAGCCACTATTGACTCTTCCCGAGTTTCCTCCTGTCCTTTTGTTTCATTGCTGTTTTTGGACTCTGAGTCTTTTGTCCCTTTGCAGTCTTTGTTTCAAGTCCCCATAAGAACCCTGGGCTTCAAGCCCTCAGTGATCCAGCACCTCTGGCCAATCCCCCTGGCTGCACACACCACCTGGTTCCCCACCTTCCAAAGGCAGCGTAACCCACTTTGTTCTGGTAACCACCCTGGTTCCATTCCACTTGAAACCATTTAGGGCAAAATCCTACCTAGACAGGCAGCCGCCTCCGAACCCAAGAGGCGACCGCCTAGCCTAAGCAAGGCAGGAGAGCCATGGGGGGGGGGGGATCGTTCCCTCCGCGCCTCTCCTGTCTTGCTTTTTCGCTAGACAGCCATTTTCGGCTGTCTCGCAGCAGGAGGCCGGACCAGGAGAGGAAGCTGCATGTACGCACAGCTCCACTCTCCTACGTGCAGCTCCACTCTCCCCGCCCCGGAATGCCCCCAGCCCCGCCACTTTCCAGGCACTCCGTGCTTGTCTTCTGAGCGCGGAGGATACAGCTTCTCTGCGCTGCCTCCAAGGCAGCATGGACGAGGGGGAGGTCAGTTTTGTGGGAGCACGGGCTCCGAGGTTGGTTCCTGGAAAGGAGCATATCCTATGGCCCTCTAGACAGTGTCCTGCAGCCAAAGGATTGCTCCCTCAGTTTCCTAGACTCCCTCACATAGTAAAGACACCACACTCATTCCTGGTGCATCACAAATTCTGCAGTTCTGTGGCCTTCCATGGGCCTGATGCTCACTTGCTGTTGCTTGACCAGCTCAGTTCGTCCCTCATGGCTCTCAGTCACCCTACTGAAATTGCTTTACACCACGGAAGGCCAGGGATCTTCCACATAGCCTTGCGACTCGCTTACTGCAGACCTGCCGAGTCTGATGCTGAAACCTCTGCTTTTGCTGAAGTGGTGACTTGCCTGGAGCACCCTTTAAAGCAGGGGTCCCCAACCCCCAGGCCACGGACCGCTTCCTGCCTGTTCCAATACAACAATGGAACCCATTCCCTAGGGAGGCAGTGGGCTCTCCCATGCTGGAAGCAGTCAAGTCGAGGGTCTTGTAGGCCCCTTCGAACCCTACTATTCTATGATTCTATGATATAGAGATCCTGTGTGTTAAAGTGGGGGGTGGTTTCGGTCTCTTTCCCACAACAAACCCTTAGCGTCTCCTCAGAAGTAACTCCCATTGTGGTGGATGAGGCTTGCCTTTGAATGCCCCCATCAGAACTTACAGAGATGCCCCCTCAATTGAAATGGCACACTATAAAGCCCAAATCCTTAAGTGTGGTTATGCAACCAAGTGGGATCTCAAGGCTCTGATGAATTGCCTTAGGAAGAAAGGACTTCCAGCTTCATTATAGAGATCCTGCGGGTTACAATGGGGGCTGGTTTCTGTCTTTGTGTTTACTGCTCTCTTTCCCACAACAAACCCATTACTGTCTCGTCAGAAATAACTCCCATTGTGGTCAATGAGGTCCTCTGGGTTAAAATGGGGGCTGGTTTGCCTCTTTGTGTTCTCCCCCCCCTTTCCCAGCACATGCATATGTGTCTCTACTCAGAAGTAACTCCCACTGTGCTCAATGAGGCTTGCTCCTGAAATGCAGGTGCATCTGGACTTTCAGGGGAAAGGAGAAAGGGGGGAGAGGGGGAAAGCCTCCCTTCACAGCAAAGCTGATTCCTTAAAAAAAATTTGGTTCTCTTCCAATAGCTTCTCCTTCCGTTGTCCTGGAAACATGGCCAAGGAGGCGGGAACATGGATGAGGTCATCAGACCCAACCCAGACTCCACCTAGCCATGAAGAAAATAATTTGATTAGAGCTCAGTGGAAACAGCACAGAGCCCAGGCTACAGCGAGGATAAGCCGGGTCTTTAAGGGCTGTGGAAAGAGGAAAAGGAGAAGATGTGATTGGGGAAACATCGCAACAAAGTTGCAAACAAAGTGAAGCCCAGAGCGGGGAAACACACCCCAGATTTAACAAGATCATTTTGTTTCTGTCTTCTAAGGTATTAGCTCTCCCACCCAATTTTGTATAATCTGCAAATTTGATAAGCATTCCCCCCACCTCTTCTTCCAAGTCATTAATAAAAACATTGAAGAGTACAAGGCCCTGCACCACCCCACTCGATACCTTGTAGTGGAAATGCAGAAGACCACTGTGATGTAAAGGAGTTAGTGGTGAATAGCAATAACTCTTTTTGTGCCTAGAATCTCCTTTTGGGCCTGGGTTCTTTAAGTGGTCAGCTACGCTTCTTGTCTCATTATTTCTCAGAGCTAGCTTTCTGTCCAAGATGGTGTGGGTTGGGGGTCTATTATTTACCTCTAGATAGGCCTCGGTAAGATTTGAAGGTTGGCCACCTGGTACGTGAGTATGTGGGATGGTCATAGTTATCTATGCTGGCTGCCTGCCACTTGCTAAAGCAAATCCTCTCACTTGAAAGAATGTATAAAATTCTCAAAGTTACTGCAGAATAACCGCAATACAGGTGTGATTAATGTGAGCATAATGGTATATAAGCCCCCAGAACACTCCCATTACAGAACCTCAGTGCAGACCAAGACTGCTGAGTCTTGGTCTCAGAGCAGGAAAGCTGCTGCGTACCAGGCCATTGCTGGGGTCCATCCGTTGCCCCTCTGAGAGGTATCCCGGTGACTGAAGGGGCATAAGCATAGTACTCTTGCCTTATAGTCTCTTGCTTTGTAGTTTGTTGTTGATACAAATCTTTAGCCTTCACCCATTAGTGTGTGCATTGCCTCTGAATCCTAAAACAACTATTGCCTCTTGGCAACCCTTACCTCCCTCCAGTGTGATGAGGAGCTATTGGTGAACACTCGAGTACAGATCTCCAGCCAGCTGTGGATCCACCAGTAGCAGTAATGCCATCCAGACCACACTTAACTAGCTTGCTAATCAGAATACCATGGGGCCCTTTGTCAAATGCCTGGCTGACATCAAGATATATTATGTCCACAGCATTCCCACAAACTACGAAGGAAGTTACCCAACTGCAAAATTAAATGAGTCTGGCGGAACTTGTTCTTGACAAATCCATGCTGGCTTCCAGTGATCACTGGATTAGTGTCAAGGTGCCAACAGACGGAGTGCTTTATCATTGGCTCTAGAATCTTCCCAGACATTGATGTTAAACTCACTGGTCTATAATTCTCCAGATCTTCCTTTCTGAAGACAGGGACAACATTTGCCCTCCTCCAGTCATCTGGCACTTCACCCATCCTCCATGATTTCTCAAAGATAACAGAGGTTCTAGAGTCCTTCAACACCATAGAATGCAATTCCTCTGGATTTGAACTCATTTAAGGTGCTTGGATATTCCCTGACAATCACTCTGTCAATCTCAAGCTGCACTGTTTGCCACATATGCCAGATGGAACAAAGATTCTCTTTTAGGCAAAGACTGAGCCAAAACAGGAGCAGAGCAGTTTTGCCTTTCCTTTCCTTTGGCACCTGCCAGATGCTCTGACTTGGATTCCTGCATTGAGCAGGGGGTCGGACTCGATGGCCTTGTAGGCCCCTTCCCACCCTACTATTCTATGATTCTGCCATCTTCACTGAGCAGCTGGTGTACCAGTACTTTTGTTCTCCTTTACTCTGAACATACAGTATCTGAAGAAGCCCTTTGTGCTTTTCTTAGCACACTTTACCAAGCTCAGTCCATTCTGAGCGTTATCCTTCTTGGCCCTAATCTGCAATACTGGGCTACCTACCTCTACACTTCCTTAGAGTCCTGTCCCCCCTTCCACCTCCCATGTGTCTTCTTTAGTTTTCAGATCATTGCTAAGCTTTTTGTGTAGCCTCATTGATTTCTTCTGTTGTCTATCTTTTCCCCCCTCATTGGGATTGTTTCTGATAGCGCCTTTAGGAACTCCCATCCCTCTGGAACTCCTCTTCCTGTTAGGTTTGCCTGCCATGGAACCCTGCTTATCGTTGCTCTGAGTTTATTATCCAGTCTTTTGGTACTTTGCCCATTCTTCAGGATTTCTCAAAGAGAATAGATAAAGGTTCCGAGAGTTCATCCATTAGGAGCTTCAACGCTTGATGAGTGTCGGCAGCCACTCCATCACATCCCCAATCCAGTCTTCTGGGAGACAGTATACTTCTCAAGCCAATGGTCTGGCCAGCACAACTCCCCGCCTGTTCCTTGCAGTGGGGAGTTACCAGCCACAACCTCCCTTCTCTTCCTGTTGCTGCAGGAAGCAGCTCCATCCCCTCTGTTCCGTAGGGCTCCAGCGTCTGGCTTTGTCCTGTGAGTTCCATGCTACATCTCCTCCTGAATTCTCAGCCACTCTCTCCCCCGAGTGCCTCAAAGTGGTTTCTTGGTCCCAGTGGTGCAGACGGCCTTCTGGATCTCTCCCTCCTGAGTCTCCCTGTCATCCATTCGGGTGGCTCCTCTTTGGGTTCATCCTACTGCGCCTTCCAAGTGTCTACCCACAGTTGTCCTTCCAGCGCCTCTTCCAGGATCCTTTCTCTTCTCTTATACCCTGGAGTGCGGCCACTCACTGTTCCAAGACTTCCTATCTTTTCTTCTAGTAACTCAACCAGTTTGCACTTGCTGCAAATGTTCTCCTTGTTACCTTCAACCAGGAAAACAGACACACTGCATGCCTTACAGGTCATCAGTGCCGAACTGCATCCATCCATTTTCTCTTCCTTGTGGGTCCTCCCTCTTCCCGACCAGTGCCCTTCCCTTGATTTTGATGGACCCTGACCACGCAGTCAGAGGAGCGGTATGATTGTTAGATCTGCTCCACCATGCCCTACGATGCAAAACAAAGGTTTTCCAGTCATGGTGTTAGGTTTTAATGATATAAAAAGGTATAGAAGAAGATAAAGAAAGTAGCAGACAAAAAGGCTTAAAGAAAAAAAGGGGGCTTATCCCAAATGTGTGTCGTTGAAATTAGTAAAAAGGTCTAAGTGAGTTTCTGTGGAGACAATGGCAAATAGCCTAACCTGCAGAGAAGACAAATAAAAAATTAAAGCTGGTGCATGGCACAAAGAGTTTGAAACATGATCTGCAAAAGAGGCAAGTCAAAGGATAAGTGTGCCTGTTGCAAGAGGGGGGCCATAGTAGTCATAAAAAGGCGGAGCCCCCGCATGAAGCTTCAACAAAAGATATTACCCACTAGAAGTGGACAATTAAAATAAAAAAGGCTTTTCTTAAATTGAAGCAAGCCTTAATATCACCACCTGCTTTAGCCTTATCAGACCCCAGATCATGAAATTTTTAAATGCCTTGATGAAGCCAAAAGTAGCAGCTATGGTGCACGTGAGAGCACATGAAAAGAGTGCCATTCCTGAAAAAAGAAAAAGGCAACGCTTGCAGCCGTCCTGGGCAGAAATATAAACCGTGGCTTGAGAGAACAGGAGCGACCAGAGGGGGGGCAGAAGAAAGGAAAGGGCCAACCAGGACTCAATGAATGTGCATACTGTCGAGAGAATCATAGAATAGTAGGGTTGGAAGGGGCCTACAAGGCCATCGAGTCCAAGCCCTTGCTCAATGCAGGAATCTAAGTCAGAGCATCCCTGACAGATGGCTGTCCAGCCTCGTCTTGAATGCCTCCAGTGTGGGAGAGACCACCACCTCCCTAGGTCATTGGTTCCATTGTTGTACTGCTCTAACAGTCAGGACATTTTTCCTGATGTTCAGCCGGAATATGGCTTCCTGTAACTTGAGCCCATTCTTCTGTGTCCTGCACTCTGGCATGATCGAGAAGAGATCCTGGCCTTCCTCTCTGCGACAACCTTTCAAGTGCTTGAAGAGCGCTATCCTGTCTCCCCTCAGTCTTCTCTTCTCAAGCCTAAACATGCCCAGTTCTTTCAGTCTCTCTTCATAGGGCTTTGTTTCCAGTCCCCTCATCATCTTTGTTGCCCTCCTCTGAACCCTCTCCAGCTTGTCTGCATCCTTCTTCAAGTGTGGTGCCCAGAACTGGACACAGTACTCCAGATGAGGCCTAACCAGTGCCGAGTAGAGGGGAACTAGTACTTCCAGGGATTTGGAAGCCATGCTTCTATTGATGCAGCCCAAAAGAGCATTTGCCATTTTTTGCAGCCACATCACATTCTTGGCTCATATTCCGCTTGTGATTGACAACAATTCCAAGATCCTTCTCGCTTGTAGTGTTGTTGAGCCATGTATCTCCCATCTTGTAACTGTACATTTGGTTTTTCTTTCCTAGGTGCAGAACTCGGCATTTATCCCTATTAAATGTCATTCTGTTGTTTTCTGCCCAGTGCTCCAGTCTATCAAGATCACTTTGAATTTTGTTTCTGTCTTCCAAAGTATTAGCTATCCTGCCCCATTTTGTGTCATCTGCAAATTTGATCAGCATTCTGTGCACCTCCTCCTCCTCCAAGTCATTAATAAAAATGTTGAAGAGCACTGGGCCCAGGGCTAAGCCCTGCAATACCCTGCTTGTTACCTCTCCCCAGTTTGAGAAGATCCCATTGATAAGCAGTCTTTGAGTCCGATTCTGTAGCCAACGTGGATCCACCGGATTGTTGTTTCATCTAGCCCACTTTGAGCTAGTTTGCTCATCAGGATAACGTGGGGCACTTTGTCAAAAGCTTTGCTGAAGTTGAGGTATATTATGTCTACAGCATTCCCACAGTCCACCAAGGTGGTCACTTGGTCAAAAAATGAGATCAGATTCGTCTGGCAGGATCTGTTCTTGACAAATCCATGTTGGCTTCAACATGGATTTGTCAAGCTCAAAAGATCCGGGGCACAGCTCAGAAGATCCAGGTCCCGTGCCCAGGTGGGCCCACTGCTAACGACACCCCTGCCTGTGAGGTTCCACATCACCAGTGTTGTGCAATGGTTCTGCTTCACGTATAAATTAACTGAGTTTACTGGAAAATCAGTCATGTCCATGAGCTGAACCAAAAGTGGGAATTCTCTCTGCTTTCACCTTCATGAATAGGGCAGGTCAGTGCTGAAGAGTAGGACATTGTAGGATATTCCATTAACAAAAAAAGCCTTTCTGTTTCAGCTTCACCTAGGGGTTTTCCTTGTTCATGTAAGTTCCACAATTCTGGGAAATTGCATCTGTTAAGGGCCATACCCTTAACAGATGCATTATTTAGGCAATATGCACATGGTGTGGTATCCTATGCTCTGGCTAGTTTGAGCTTCACCCCTCCCTGGTGCTGGATGGCTGTCAGTGGCAGAGTAGTGGACTGAAGTCCCAGATGTGTCTGTTTGTTGGAATAAACACATGATGGCGTCTACGCAACTGAAGCTGCCATTCCACATTGCAAGTAACCAGCTGGCAAACCATGCCCTTGGCATAGCTTGATCTGCAGGAGAAGCTGCCACCCAGGGAAGGGGGCATGCCTGCTGCTGCTTGCTGCTGCCGCCACCAGCACCAGCACTCTCCTTGTGGACTCCTGCCTTGCAGTATGTGTGAGGGGATGCATTGTTTTCTTTAATTGTTGGTGGGGGGTGGGTTTTGGGGGGATTCTGTTGTGTTTTTAGGGGTGGGTAGCCTCCCTGATAGGTGGGAGTGAGGGGGCGTGTGTCCACTTGACGGAGGCAGTGGGGGGAGCGTTGGGGGCCAGAATATACTGAGGCTGGGCAGCAGGCACTGGCGGAGCGCTAGGGGCAGCCCATGCCAGGTAAGGGGAACAAGGGAGGGATGTGTAATATCTGTGTTCCCTGTTACGGGCCTGTCCAGAGCCAAAGGATGGCTGGGGGAGGCGTGACTCCATCTTCTGGTCTTCGTCTGCTGCTCTGCAATGCCAGGTCTGTTTCCCAGAAAACATCCCTCATCCATGACATGATCCTGGATGAGGGTGCAGACCTGGCATGTATTACAGAGACCTGGTTGGCTGAGGCTGCTGCTCCAACTCTGGCGGCCATGTGCCCGGCTGGATTTTCATATGCACAGCAGCCGAAGGCTGGGGATCAGGGAGGGGGAGTAGCTGCTATCTACCCATGGCTGCACACTTGTGGGGTGCTACAGGGTTCCATCCTCTCCCCGATGCTATTTAACATCTATGTGAAGCCCCTGGGGGCTATCATCAGGAGGTTTGGGGTGCGGTGTCATCAATATGTGGATGACACACAGCCCTGCCTCTCGTTTAAATCTTCACCAGGGTTGGCTGTGGAATCCCTGTCCAAATGTCTGGAGACGGTGAGTGGCTGGATGGGGAGGAATAAGCTGAACCCTGACAAGACCAAGGTACTTTTGGTGGGAGACAAGAGGAGGTTGGGGGATGTTGAACTGGTGTTGAATGGGGTACGGCTACCCTTGAAAGACCAGATCCGCAGCCTGGGGGTCATTTTAGACTGCCAGCTGCCCATGGAGGCTCAGGTGTCAGCTGCAAGCCAGACAGCGCCGTACCAACTCCATCTGATACAGTGGCTGCACTCCTACCTTCCCGACCATCTGCTCCCATCAGTAGTACATGCCCTGGCCTCCTCTCATCTAGACTACTGTAATGTGCTCTACGTGGGGTTACCCTTGAAGATGGTTCGGAAGCTGCAGCTGGTACAGAACGTGCTGGCTCACCTGATTAAAGGCAGTGGCTGGTGTGATCACATCACTCCAGTGCTGGAGTTGCACTGGTCACCAGTTGTTTTCCGGGACAAATTCAAGGTCATAGAATCATAGAATGGTAGGGTTGGAAGCGGCCTCCAAGGCCATCGAGTCCAACCCCCTGCTCAGTGCAGGAATCCAAGTCAGGGCACCCCTGACAGATGGCTGTCCAGCCTTGTCTTGAATGCCTCCAGTGTGGGAGAGCCCACCACCTCCCTAGGTCATTGGTTCCATTGTTATATTGCTCTAACAGTCGGGACGTTTTTCCTGATGTTCAGCTGGAATATGGCTTCCTGTCACTTGAGCCCATTCTTCCGTGTCCTACACTCTGGGATGATGGAGAAGAGATCCTGGCCCTCCTCTCTGTGACAACCTTTCAAGTACTTGAAGAGTGCTATCCTATCTCCCCTCAGTCTTCTCTTCTCAAGGCTAAACAGGCCAAGTTCTTTTGGTCTCTCCTCATAGGACTTTCTTTCCAGTCCCGTGATCATCTTTGTTGCCCTCCTCTGAACCCTCTCCAGCTTGTTTGCATCCTTCTTCAAGTGTGGTGCCCAGAACTGGACACAGGACTCCAGATGAGGCCTAACCAGCGGTGAGTACAGGGGAACTAGTACTTCCCGGGATTTGGAAGCGATGCTTCTATTGATGCAACCCAAAACAGCATTTGCCTTTTTTGCAGCCACATCACATCGTTGGCTCATCTTCAGCTTGTGATCGACAACAATTCCAAGATCTTTCTTGTTTGTAGTGTTGTTGAGCCATGCATTCCCCATCTTGTAACGGTGCATTGGGTTTCTTTTTCCTAGGTGTAGAATGTGGCATTTATCCCTATTAAATGTCATTCTGTTGTTTTCTCCCTAGCGCTCCAGTCTATCCAGATCACTTTGAATTTTGATTCTGTCTTCCACGGTGTTAGCTATTCCGTCCCACTTTGTGTCCTCTGCAAATCTGATCAGCATTCCCTGCACCTCCTCCTCCAAGTCATTAATAATAATGTGGGAGAACACTGGGCCCAGGACTGAGCCCTGCGGTACCCCGCTCGTTACCTCTCCCCAGTTCGAGAAGAGCCCATTGATAAGCACTCCTTGAGTCCGATTCTGTAGCCAACTGTGGATCCACCGGACCGTTGTTCCATCTCGCCCACTTTGAGCTAGTTTGCTCCTCAGGAGATCCTGGGGCGCTTTGTCGAAAGCTTTGCTGAAGTCGAGGGAGATGATGTCCACAAGGGAGGCGACCTGATCAACTTCACGTCTCCCTCCACCGTGGGACACAGCCGAAAGCCCTCCGGACGAAGCTCTTCGTGCGGCGGCCGAACACGTTCCTCGCGGCCCTTGCCGACGGTCCATCTTCCGGGAAGCGCCCCCCGCGCCCCAGAATCCACGTCTCCCTCGGCGGCACCGCCTTCGCGGCCGGTCGCCCCCCGGGGTACTTCGCTTCCCTTCCCTTCCTATCCCGCGTCTGACACGCGGCAGGGCGGGTGAGGAAGCGCTCCGGCGCCGGGCGGGTCCCGGAGCTCCGCGCGGCGGCGCCCCTCGCCCCGCGGGGCCGGAGGGCGGACACCTGCCCCAACCCGCGCTCGCGGGGTCATCGGCGGCCGGGCCCGGCGCGGCGCGGAGGGGCCTTCCGCCCTGCGGCGTCACCCGCGCGCGCCTCCCGTCCGGCGGGGGCGCGGGCGGGCCAGACGCGGGGCGCCGCGGCGCCGGGCGGAGGTGAGTCGTCGCGCCGCGCCGCGCGGGGCTCCTCGCGGCCGGCGCCGCGGCGCTGGGCGGGCAGCCGGCGCCCGCGGGCGGCCTTCCGCCCGGGGCGCCCCGCGGGGAGCGGGCGGGCCGCGGGCGGCCCCGGGGCGCGGCCTGCGCGCCCCGCCCGCCCCGCGCCGAGGGATGGCGCGGAGGCCCGCCAGGCCTCGCGAGGGCAGGCGCGCGCCCGGCCGCTGGGCGGGAGGCGTGGCGCGCGGCCCGCCTGCCCTGCGCGCTCCTTCTCTTGCAGCTGGCCGCGATGGCGCCTCCGTTCGGCCCCTGGAGGAGCTCCGCGATGGCCGCCCCGCGCTTCCCGCCGCCCAGCTATCTCTTGGTAAGCGGAGCGGCCCGGCCGCATTCCGCCCGAGTCTTCGGGCCAGAGCGGCACCCCGGCGGCAAGCCAGGCGGTGCCGGGATGGAGCCCCGGGGGCAGGCAGGGCCCCGGGCCAGGGGATCCTCCCCCGCCGGAGCGGAGGGCTCAGCCGGGCCCACCTTCCCCGCCTGGTGTCCTCCAGATGTGTTGGACGGGAGCTCCCGGAATCCGCAGCCAGCATGGCCATCGCCCAGGTCTAGCGGGTGGGCCTCCAGCATCATCTGGAGCTTGCCGCCGGGGCCGCTCGGCTTATCAGGAGCCTGGGAGGCGCTGCATCCCAGCGGGAGAGGGGGAGGGAGACCCGAGCCCTTCGTTCTGCGGTTCCCCTTTGGACGCTGCCACGCATGGGGCAGGTGTTCCTTTGCATCGGACTGAGTGTTCTGCATGGGGCCACCCACAAGGGGAAATAGGAGTATGGCGGCTCTGTTAATCAGAATTGCCATGAGCCCTGGAGAAAAGTTCAGTGGATCGTAAAGGCCCACCTGCCTCGCAGTTTGGGTCCACCTGCAGCCGGGGCCAAATGCTGCTGCTGCTGCTGTAAACCCTGGAGAGGAAGCAAACCAGGGAGTTAACTTGCACTCAGGCGTGCTTCCCTTCTGCAAGACAACTGTCCCCTTGGGGAGGAGGCAGCTGCAGCCAGCTGCTGCAGCAGTGGAGAAGCATCGTTGGCGACTTTCCGCTCTGCCGGTGGGGGTGGGCGATGACTGTCCTCTGTGTAGTCTCATGCCCTTTCGCTTAGGCTCTCTCAGCCCTTTCGCTCCATGCGCCTCCTCTGGTTTTCCCTCTGTCTCTTTTGTCTCTGTGGTATGCTCGTTTGCCACACAGAGATGAGAACTGTAACTCCGTGGGCCGGCTCACATGACAGTGGGGCCCGCATAACTGTCTACAGGCTGGGGTCTAGGGATGGTTTGCTAGACCGTTCCTGGTAGCAGTGGAGCACGGCGAGTTCCAGCAGAACCCTTCTGCTTGCAGACACGTGCCCCCAGGCTAGTGCTGTGGCAAAAACCTGGATGTTGAACAACTTCATTTCTGTTTGTGAGTCAGGCGTTGTGCATGCAGACTTTCTCCTGGGATTCTGAACAGACCCAATTCTGCCCTGTGAGCAGGCCTGGGCCGTGAGATTTAGCAGCATGGCAGTGATCTGGAACAGTGTAGCGCTGATGCTGAGTAGCTGTTTTCCACGGTCACAGAATCATGGAGTTGGAAGGGGCCAGGCAGGCCATGAAGCCCCATGCCCTGGTCAGTGCAGGAATCCAGCTTAAGGCATCCCTGGCAGGTGACTGCCCAGCCTCTCCTTGAACGCCTCCGGTGATGCAGAGAGAGCCCACCACCTCCTTAGGCAGTTGGTTCCATTGTCTGACTGCTCTGACTGTTAGGAAGTTTTTCCTGATGTTCAGCTGAAATCTGCCTTCCTGTAACTTAAGCTTATTATTTCTTGTTCTGTGGTCTTGGATGATAGAGAGCAGGTTGCGACTTTCTTCTGTGTGACAACCCATTAGGTACTTGGAAAATGCTATCCTATCCCCCCTCAGTCTTCTCAAGGTTAAACTTACCTGGTTCCTTCAATCTTATTTCGTACTACAGTTTATAGGACTTGAATAAGGTCTTTTTGCTTTGTCTTGTAGCAGTGCACCAATTCTCTCTTTTGTTTAAAACAGGCTAGCTTAAAGAATGACTGTCTGAACAAGCCTTTTGTCCAGAGATGCCACGATCTGGTGACTGTCATTGCAGATTTTCCTGCTAAGGTAGGGTGTTTGTTATCTATTCAGGCCTGTAATATCTCCTTGCTTGTTCTGTTTTAGAAAGAATATTGACGTTGTCTGATGAAGATGTATAGCTTTGTGTTGGCTTCAGGATGAGGCAGATTGTGCTGCTCAGTCCCATCTAATGACTAGACTTGGAGGGTGAACATGGGCCAACCCAGAGCAGGCTCCCATGTAAATCCAGATATTATGACAAATCAAATTGGTAAACTGACATAAACTAGGTTTGAGGTGCATCTTCGCTCTGCAACATTTGCCTTTCCGCTTCTTTCTAGTACTTCCACCAGCAGTTCATCTTGGGAGTAGTAAGTAGTAGTTTGGGGGTACTCTGAGGTCTGCCGCTGTCAATGGAGGCATGAGTGGCTTCCACAGCAAGGAGCGCCTTTTTCCAGCTCCAGCCCGTCCCGGACAGGGGTAGTCTGGCCACAGTGATCCATGTCCTGGTAACTCAAGACTGGAGTACTGCAGCGCACTGTATGTGGGGCTGCCTTTGAGGTTGGCCCAGAAGCTGCGGCAAATGCGAAATGTCACGGCTGGCTGCTGAGTGGGACACCAGTTCTGAAGAAGTGGTACTGGCTGCCAGTAAGCTGCTGAGCCAAGTTCAAGATGCTTCTGTTGACATTTTATTTATTTATTTTATATCCCACATTTCTTCCACAGAATGGTGCTCAAGGCAGCTAATGGTCAAATTTAGATTAAAAACAAAATCTTAACTAAAACATAGTATAGAATCATAGAATAGTAGGGTTGGGAGGGCCTATAAGACCATTGAGTCCAGCCCCCTGCTCAGTGCATAAAACATAATGCAAACATAAAAACGAATAAATTGAAAATCTCATAATAAAAGAAGATAAGCAGGACTGACCAATTAAAAAACGCTTCAGCAGCAGACCAGCTTATATGCCAAAGAACTGCTTGGATAAAAGCCTTTTTGCCTGGTGGTGGAGGGACAGCAGAGTGGGGGCCGACCTAGTCTCCCTCAGTAGGCAATTCAGTGCCTGGGAGCGGCCAGCATGAACGCCCTTTCCTGCATCCCCACAGGGGAGATAAGGGCCTCCCCTGAACATCTTAAAACCCAGGCCAGTTCATATAGGAAAAGGTGGTGTTTCAGGTAGCCTGGTTCCAAGCCATATAGGGCTTTATAGATCAGGGCATTGGTTGGGAAAGAAGGATACTAAAAGTAAATGGCTGGTTACACAGGTGGTGTAGTTGGGCAAGGTTTGGCTTCGTGGAGCATGGCCTACGATACCAGTATGAAGTGCTTCCTGCAGAAAATGGGGACTCGGGAGAATGTTTTTTGCAGGAGCCTGACAGACCTGATCAAGAGGCCTTTAAACTAACTCCTGGGGGGGTGGGGTGGCATAAGCCCAAAGCGAACTGCTGAGCCAAGTATTACAGACAAAGACACAAAGGACAAAGGAGGAGACAAGACAGTGGAAGTGGATCCCAGGAATTTGCAGGTAAATACAGCAAAGAAACCAGGAAGGTACAGCACCCACGGCCTCCAGTGTCTGTATACCAATGTATACAGGGAAACAACAGGATGAACTTGAAATCCAATATAAGATCGGAAGTACGAACTGATAGTTATCACTGAGACTTGGTGGGATGACTCATGATTGGATTGTAGCCACTGAGGGGTATACCTTATTCAAAATGAATAGGTCTGATAGGAAGGGAGGGGGAGTAGTGTTATATGTAAGAAATGCGTACACCTGGCTGGAAATTCATGATCCTGAGAATGGAAGTCCTGTTGAAAGCATCTGAGTAAAGACGGAGGGAGGGAGGAGCAGGGGTGATCTTGTTGTGGCAGTTTGCTACAGACCGCCCAGCCAGCTGGGGGACATGGGTGGTGCTTTCCTGGAACAGATGACAAAACTTTCACAGAAGCAAGCAATAGTAGTAATGGGGGATGTCAGCTATCCTGACATCTGCTGGAAGTCTAACTCTGCAAGGAATGGAACATCCAATAGGTTTTTGACTTGTCTTGCTGACAACTTCCTCTCTCAGAGTGGAAGAAGGAACAAGGGGATCTGCTGCCCTGGCCTTAATCCTGACCAGCAGGGAAGCAATGGTACATGAAGTGAAAGTGGCAGGAACCGTAGGGGAAAGTGACCTTGTCATCTTGGAATGTGTGCTAGAGACGGCTGTGAAAGCTGAGCTTAGTCTGATGTGTACCTTGGACTTTAAGAAAGGCAATTTCAGGAAGCTCAGGGAAATGTTGGGTGGGATCCCATGGCTAGAAATCCTGAAGGAAAAAGGAGTTCAAGAAGGACGGGAGATCTTAACTGAAGTTCTGAAAGTGCAATAACGAACTTCTCCCATGAGAAGGAAAAACAGCAGGTATCTAAAGAAGCCTGGGTGGCTGCTCAGGGAGCTCTCTGATGAGCTGAGACTCAAAAGGGTTATGTATAGGAGATGGAAGGAGGGACATACTACCAAGGAGGAGTACAGTGGAATTGCCTGAATCTTTAAGGATGGTGTCAGGAAGGTGAAGGCCCAAAATGAGCTGAGGCTAGTGAGGGAAGCAAGAACAACAAAAACGGCTTCTTTGGCTGTGCTAGGAGCAAAGAACATCAAGGAAGGGGTAGGTCTTTTGCTTAGGGAAGGTTGTTGTTCAGTCGTGTCCGACTCTTCGTGACCCCATGGACCATAGCACGCCAGGCCTTCCTGTCCTTTAGGGAAGGTAGTGAATTGTTAACTGGTGGCGGAGAGAAGGTGGATCTACTTAACCCCCATTTTTGGCTCAGTCTTCTCCCACAAGGGGAGTTGTGTTCAACCTGGGACAAGTAGAACAAATGATATATGGAGGAATCTGCAGCCCAGAATAAGTAAGGACATGGCTAGAGAGCACTAAGCTTTTCAAATGGGTTCGGGTTTCAAGGGCCAGATGAATCGCATCCCCGGGTGCGGAAGGAGCTTGCAGATGCTATTTCAGAGCCGCTGTCTGTAATCTGCCAGAGCTCCTGGAGAAGAGGTGTGGTGCCAGAAGGCTGGAGATGGGCAAATGTTGTCCCCACCTTCAAGAAGGGGAAAAAGGTAGATCCAGGAAACTACAGGCCAGGCAGCCTGAAGTCAATACTGGGCAAAATTCTAAAACAGATGATTAAGCCGTCAGTCTGTGAGCATCTAGAAAATAATGAATTGACTACTTACTAGGAGTCAATATGGGTTTGTCAGGAATAAGTCACGCCAGACTAACCTTATCTCCTTTTTGGTAGACTTACTAGTTTCGTAGATAATGGGAATATATCTTGATTTCAGCAAAGCATTTGACAAGTTCTTCCATGATATCCTTGTGGACAAGATGGTAAAATGTGGATTGGACAATACTACAATAAGGTGGATCCACAGCTGGTTGAGTAACCGTACTCAACGAGTCCTAGTTACTGGTTCGGCATCCTCATGGAGGGAGGTCTCAAGCGGAGTGCTGCAGGGCTCTGTCCTGTTGAACGTTTATAAATGACTTGAATTAGGGTATAGAGGGGTTGTGTATTAAAGTCGCAGATGACACAAAGCTAGGAAGGATTTCCAAGACCATGGAAGACAGGAGCAAGGTTCGAAAGGATATAGACAGGCTGGAACACTGGGCTGAATCTAACAAGAGATTCAACAGAGATAAATGTAACGTTTTACATTTAGATGCAAAAAACCAGAGACACAAGTATAGGATGGGGGAGACCTGGCTTGGCAGCAGTACATGTGAAAAGGACTAGGGTGTCTTAGTGGATCAGAAGCTGAGTATGAGCCAGCAGTGCGATGCGGCAGCTAAGTAAGCTAATGCCATCTTGGGCTTCATTAACAGAAGCAGAGTGTCCAGATCACAGGAAGTAAGAGTTCTGCTCTGTTCTGCATTAGGCAGACCACATCTGGAGTACTGCATCCAGTTCTGGGCCTCCCATTTTAAGAAGGAAATTAACAAGTTGGAGCATGTCCAGAGAAGAGCAACCAGGATGGTGGTGATGGGAGGGTGGGGTGTTGGAAACCAAGTCCTATGAGGAACAGTTAAAAGAGCTGGGTATGCTTCGCCTGGGGAAGAGGAGATTAAGGGGAGACATGATAGCAGTCTTCCAATATCTGAAAGGCTGTTGTGCAGGAGATGGACCAGAGCTTGTTCTCTGTTGCTCCAGAGGGCAGAACCAGTGGGTGGAAGTTCCAGGGAAGCAGATTTGGCTAAACATTAGGAGAAACCTCCTAGCAGTGAGAGCTGTTCAGCAGTGGAGCAGATTGCCTTGGATTTCCTTTGCTGGAGATATTTCAGCAGAAGCTGGATGCCCTCTGCCAGGGATGCTGTAGCTGCACCCTACACTGTAGGGCTGCCTCAAGCAGCAGGTGGGACTAGATGATCTCCAGTTACCCGTGGCTGCTCCAAAGAGACTTCTGGGGCAGTGATCTGATGAAGATCGATATCCTCATGTTGGCTTCAGGATGAGGCAGTCATATACATTTATTTGTTTGTTTACAGCATGTTTACCCCTCTTCAGTCTAAAAAGGTTCCTGGCACCTCCTGCACAGATTAATACTAACCCACCTGCTGCCCTCAGGCTTGCAACCTAAAAGCAGTGCCACAGCAGGGACCGGGATCTGGAGGGCGGGGGGGGGGGCAGAACTCGGGCACCCGCTCTTTGTTTCGACTTTCCTACGCGTGTTCCTTCTGGCAGGGAAGGGCGAAACAAGCTCCCTGCCGTTGCGGCTGCCCTGGCCACGGCATTGGCCTCCCTGGGCCGTGAGGCTCTTCCTGGCAGGCAGGCAGGCAGGCAGTACAACCTCCCAGTGGCTCTTGGCTCTTGGGCCCGTGGCTGAGGCTGCAGCCCCAGGGCACGGTCAGCTGGAGCTGTGTGTCCCTTTTGGCGAGGAGGGGCGAAGCGAGCTCCCCTGGCGCTGCTCCCTCTCTGGCTGGCGTATGGGCCAGGCTGGTCTCCCTCTTGCTCTGAGGCAGGGTCGTGCAGCCTGCAGACTCGCCCTCTCTGCCTCCTCTGCAGCTGCGGTTTCGGGCTCCATTACTTGAAGGCATGCCTTCTCCCTGTGTACCTGCCCTCCTGGTGCTGTACTTGCTGGGGATTTGATATATGGCAACGTGAGAGGGGGCGCTCGAGATATTGGCACACCTCTGCCCTGAGATCCGTTTGGTGCTGCCAAGTCTTATAAACTCTTGGTGCCAACAGAAGACCTTTCTCTTCACCCAGGTGTTTGATTGAATCGGTGTTGCTGCATTCTGTAAATGGTTATTATCTGTGTATGTGTCCCCGCGTTCTATTTATTTTTATTGGTAAATTGGCTGTATGATTTTATCGTGTTTTAGTATTGTACCCTGCTTTGGTATTATTTTATAATGAAAAGGGGGCAATACATTTTATAAACAACTAAATGGTTTCAGGATGGAAAATGTCTTGTATGCTGGAAGACCCTTCAGCAGTCTTCAGATCAAACCATGTGTGCTTGTTTTTATTTGACCCTCTTCATAGCATTTCCTCTCTCTTCCCTCTAAAGGAGCTGCATGCCATTTTTCCCTGGCTGGTAGAGAGCATTTTTGGCAGCTTGGATGGCACAATTTTAGGTTGGAACCTTCGTTGTTTGCAAGGAAGAACAAACCCCACTGAGTACAATGTGGCCCTTGAGTTTCTTGACCCTGGGTAAGTGAGTCCATTCCCTTGTATTCTAGCAGGTTACCGAGGCCCCTTCCTAAGGCGATGCTCACTGCTTCTGTCTTGCTTCTCTTTTGCAGAGGCCCAATGATGAAGCTGGTCTACAAGCTCCAAGCAGAGGAGTATAGATATGATTTCCCTGTGTCACACCTCCCTGTTAGTGTCTGGAGAGGGATGTGATCTTACGGGGACGAAGTGCTAGGAATGCCACATTCAAGCTTCTTGAATTCTGTATAGAAGATGCAGTTTCACAGTCTTAATCTTTCACATGGAAATTTCAGTGACCTTATATCAGGGTGGAGAACTTCTTTCAGCCTGGGGGCTGAATTCAGTTTCAGAGAAGCCCTTGGGGAGGGGGCGGGGTGGACGACATTCCAGTGGTAGGTGTGTTTGAAGGCAAGGGGGACACACACCAGAATTACAGAAGAAATACAAAAAATACCAGCATCTGGTAGCTCAAAGTTGTTCCTGCCAGTAACTAAACCTTAGAAGAGGCATTTCCACCTTTTAAAATTGGGGGAAAAAACTGCTTAAAAGCTGGGACAGCACCAAGCCCTTGGTACTGGGGGAAAGGAGGTGGGGCCAGGGGAACAGGCGTGGCCACCTGGGAGCCCAGCAGGGCTAGGTTTAGCCCTCGGGCCTGAGGTCCCCCCCCTTGCCTTCTATGAGCTTTCTGAGGCAAATTGTTATACTTTTAAGCACCAACCATTTTTTAAGTAATTGGAATTCCAAATCGTTTATGAAATCATCCCTTCTAATAGTGAAGTGTGTAGCCCTGTGCCATCCAGTAGGGCAGCAAAATGGGGCCAATCCCAGAGAAGGGGTAAGTGTTTCTGCTTACTTGGGGAGCCATCAGGTATGCAGAAAGTCATTCATTTGTGAATTGATCGCCTCTCCCCAAATGGAAGGACCGGGGGCAGTGTCTGTGTGCTCCCCCTCGCCAGGCTGCCACCATTCTGTGGCGGCCTGAGGACAGCACCACAGCAGTGCCTGCAGCCCCCTGTGTGTCAGCCGCTGCCAGCTTCTCTGCAGCCCAGGGCCTAACGTGGAATAGGGAATTGGGGCTGGGGAATGGGAACCAAGCCCATCCCCTCACCAGAATCCTTTAAGCTCTTTGGGGAACTGTCCCCTGAGCAGTTTCAAGAGTCCTCTGGAGGTGGTTGATTTGAATTGGAGGGGAAGGTGCTGATTCTGGCCCAAATTCCCCCCCTCCAACTCAGAGAAGGGATACTTAAATGGCAAACAACTTCAGAGATCTGGGGGGGGGGGAATGGGGAGATCACATGCCTGACCCCCATTTCCCTCCACTGTGATGCGTGCATGCGACCGAGGCATGGTTGCTGCCCTCCTGCAGAGTCAGCTCTGCAGGAGAGTTAAAACCTCCGAGCGCTTGACTGGGAACTGCCCAGGGCGCTTCGGCCAATGGCCAGGGCAGAGACGTCACAGATAGATAAACATTGTGCTTTAGAGTGTGGGTGGGGGGATTTTGGGGGTCTGAAGTGGCCAGTGGGTTTTCCTCCATGTATCTCCCCCCCCCCCCCACACACACTTGTAATTTTGGTGCTCATCGCGCTACCCAGAGTTCAAACAGATGTGTTTGTACAACTTAAAGCTCTTTCAGGCTTCAGATATGTATTTTGGGTATCGTAATGCATATCTTATGTTCATCTGTTTTTTAGGGCCCAGTTAAAGCCTCGATACAAGAACGGATTTTGCCGGAGTGTTCTTTATACCACAACAAAGTCCAGTTCCCTCCCTCTGGAGGCCTGAGTTTGAACTTGGCCCTGAGTATCCTTAGGACAGTGGATACAGGATAGGGTCTCTTCGCATGGCCAAACTAGTGATGTGCTTGTCACGGTGATGGGGTGCTCTGATCAAGCCAGTCATCTGGCAGTGCGAGGGTTCCATCAGTGGCTGGAAGGCTGGAAGGAGGCCACCCTGATTCTCGGATCTCAGCAAAGCCCTGCTGGTGAGCGAACGGTGGCCATGGGCTGTTCAGCCACAGTGCTCCCTCTCTCGGCACACCTGAGAAGTGATCCAGCCTGGTGGCGGCTGAACGTTCTGCATCGTTCTGAGATCCCAGGACGGCATTGCCAGGACAGCTTGCCACGCAAGAGTGCCTCCGTGTAGTGATGGGGGGCTCCGGTTTACAAATAGGTGTGGAACCCTGTTGTTCATTGGTTCTGGAGCAGAGGTGGGCTGGATGTTGTCAGTGGCCAGGAGCATACCCGCTGGCCTCCCTGGTCCCTGGCTGATGCATCAGCTGGAGCTCCTCGAGCCAGCACGTTGGCCGGGGCCTGGCTTTGCCTGCCATGTGGCGGGATGTGGGGCAAGCAAAGCCACCCTGACGAAGGCACTGGATGGAGGAGTGCTCCTCCCCCTGGCATCTTGGTGGAGGACCTGGCTTCACAGCATAGTGGCAGCGAAGCCCCCCGGCCGAGGCACCAGGAAGAGGGACCCTCTTCCACCTCACCCAGCATAGCCTGCCGCATGCCTTCCCTCACTGAGGAGGACAGAGCACCTAGTATGCCGCTCGTCCTCCCAACTGGGAAGCCGAGTGGTGCGCTAAGCCTCCCGCTGTTATCTCCAGTAACTTATAGGAGATAACTTCAGGGATGCCTCTTCCTGCTAGCCTTGAGTGCTTGGCTTAGGCCTTTAGGCTGGACAAACTGGCCTGGCAGGCAAAATTGGCCTGCGGGCCAGCGGCTCCCCAACCACGTTCAAGATGCATGGGGGAGGAGCAAATGATCACTCCCACCTGCTTCCCCGCTGTTGCAGGAGAACGGCATTGTGGTTCATTGCATGGCTGCAGCTGGCAAACTTCAAACGTTGCTCATGAGTTAGAGGCACCACAATGGACATTTGCTATCTTGGTTTTCTCCCTTCAAGCGTTGTCCTTCCACTTTTGCCGCATTTGAGCGTCTTGCCAGTAAAGCCACCATAAACCTTGTTTTTAAACAGCTAGGCTAACAAACCTGAGAACAATAGAATTCTGACTTGAACAGTTTGTATAGGATAGTCCTGCATGGCCAGGAATTGCTGCTACTGCTTCTTCCGGTTTCCAGTTGGTCTGCTCCCTTGACTCTTTCCCCAGATCCATATGAATATTACATGTTCTACTTTGCACTGAGCCTTATCACGCAGAGGGTAAATACCAAAGAGCTTCCTTCTTTCTTCAGTGCCTCACGTCTTGTTCACACAGGACATAAGACGAGGAGAAGCTGGCAGGTCTTGGGGCTTTTTCAGGCGATGGCGCTCCCCGCTCCGCCCAGACCTTTCGTGAAAAGGCAACGTGTCAAGACCTTCTGGAGTGCTCGAAGCATTCCGTCTGGCCTTGGCACGAAAGTGTGCCTGCTGCTTCAGCCTGAGACCTGTGTACTGTTTCTGACCCCCACGTGGAGCGGGTGTGGGGAAGGCTTGCGGAGGACTTGTTAGCCCTCCAAGAGGAACCCCTTGCCAGCGTGTCTGTGCTAGCCTCGTTACTGAACTCCCAATGTGAGGGGGAGGAGGCTGTTGGTGGGATCAGAGGTCTGGTTCTCACGAACAGCACATGAGGCCATAAGCTTGTACCTAGACTGTGCCAGACTGGGGGGAGCTCATAGGATGGAATACTCCTCCAGACAAAATGCTCCCCGCATGCAGAAGAGGAACAAGCCACTGGGATGGAAAGTCAGTATGGAGTGTGGGGGCTGGGGCTGGGGCTCAGGCCTGGAGCCTCCATCTGGGGCTGCTGCGAGAGCCAGCTTGGCTTCACCTGGCTCTTTGTGTTCTGTGGGTGTGTTTGTGTTCCAGAACATCTCCACGGCCTGTCACGTCGGCATGTCCAGCAGCGCTTATTTCATCCTGGTGGATCGGTACTTGAAGTGGTTCCTGCCCACAGAAGGCAATGTTCTTCTGCCCCCTTCCTCTGACCCTGGAGGGGCTGCCTCTTCACCTGCCCCCAGGTGAGCGCAACTTGCTTCATGCTCCAGGTCGCAGGATCATGGCGTGGCTTTAGTCTGGCTGACAGTATAGGGAAGGCACTTCTTGCCCAAGTCATTTGCCCGTTCTAATTCCTGTCAGATTTCCCTGGCAGTCCAGCTGGGGTCTAGTCTCAGGGTGGTGGCTGGAATGTTTGCTGACTTGGTTGGCGAAGGTAGCCAGGCTGGAACAGCCACTGGAACATGTACATGCTTCGAGCGCTACAGAAAAGCATTTTCTGCAGTCTAAAAAATAGACATGCTTCAGAACTACTGTTTTTACTTGTGTGGAAATATAATCAGTAAATTTGCTAAAGCTCCTACAGTTCATCTGTGAGGACTTCTTTCATTGGGTGACACTCCACGTTTTCATGCATTTGGCCTTATTCTGCAGCCTTTCCTGCAGGCTGCTTAATCTATAAGCATTCACAAAGGACATAGGCACTTGCAACGTGGGCATACATCTTTCAGGAAGAAATGGAAGTTTCCAGAGGGTTGGGCTTGCATGCCTCGTGTCAGGACGTTGCTCCCTGCACGCACACTCGTTCTTGTTTGGGGCCTTCTGGCTTCTGGTCCTCAGTAGTGGAAACTTTGCTTTCTCCAGTTGGTTCTGTGGACTTGGATTTGCAGGCTATGTTCTCCTGTCTCTGTAATACTGTTCAGATGACCCTTTTCTTCACCCCCTTGACTTGGCTTGGGTCTTCTCCCTGGCTCAAGATCTCCGGCAAGGCCTTTCACCTCCTATGGAATGCATCCCACGAGCCTTCTGAAAAGGCATGTCGCTCACCAGACTTCGGTGAATGCTGACCCGGCTTCGCAAGAGATCTGGAGATCGGAAACCCTGCTTCAGGTGCGTCTGTGACAGGGAGCTGCTGGCGGAGAGGCAGGCGCTGTGCCAGTCCAGTGCCGCAGCTTGTGGGCTGCCCTGAGCTCTTCTGGCTCAGCGGAGCAGAGGACTTCACAGCACCAGGGGCGCTTCCTGGGGGGGCCTCAGCAACTGGGGGAGGTGCGCCCTTTAAAGTTCTCCGTGGCTGTAGATCAGAACCTGTGACAATGATCTGTTGGAGGGCTGAAGGAATCAAGAGGAGCTTGAGCTCCCCAGAGTGCCCTTCTGCAGCGTGCCAGCATTCCAAACGCCCTGGATACCCAGTTTGAAAAATGGAAGCTGGTCAGTGCAGATGTACCTAATCGGCAGAACTCCTGTCTGGAACTTGTTCTGATGGATTCAGTGATGGCCCCACACAGTTCAGACCAGATTCCCAAGAGCAGGGGCTGCCCCTAAGGCTGCCTGTCTTAGCCAGCTGATCAAGTCCTTCTCTTCCTAGGTCTTTGTTGAAATGTGGCTTCATCATTTCTCCCTGGACATGTACCAGAAAATGCAGTCCCCTCACATCAAGGTAATGGGATGGGCTTCCTAGCCGGGCATCTTGCTGGCTTCTCGGTTTGCATGGCTGCTTCTAAGCTTAGGCTGGACAGTTTTGGGTGAGAGGGACAATGGGGCGGGGGGGGGGGGAGACTTGGTCTCCTGAAATGCCCTAAAGCTTCTGCACCTTGTGCTATGTGTAGCAAGCAGCTGTCCTAAGGTCTCCCAGACAGCTTCCTCCCTGATACCTGGATCTCCTTGCCCAGCAACCTTCAGCAGCATAACCATGCTTTCCTCTGTGGCAAGAACTGCATTGTAGCCTTGCCACGTGAGATGTTGTAGGGAATGGTGTCTGTGCTGGGCAGGCAGTGGTGCTGGATTTCCTTGTGCATAAAGGATCCAGTGTGCCAGGCCTGTTGACGATATTCCAGAATGCAGGCCACCCCATTGGGGTGTGCACGCCACTCCTGCACTCCCAGGTGTCCTGTCTGTTCCCCAAAGTAAGGACGTGGCCTCTCTGCACAGAGGGGTGCACATATGGAGGCGGTTGGGCAGGGCAGGGCAGGGCATCATGGTGCAGGCTTGAGAGTTTTCACTTGTAAGAGCCTGAAGGAGGGCAGGGATAGTTGCAGGATGTTGATACGGGAATCGGATTGTTGCAGGAATAATTCCAGCATTTATGAAAGCTTAATACTATTGGCTTGTGCCCCGAGGTGATGAGTGAGAGCAGTTTTAAAAGTTGGGAGGAGCTCTGAGAAACCTTGAAAATTTGGCTGATTGGTTTTTAAAAATGTGCACCTGCAGGGAAACCACGGGAGGGTGCGCTCTGCCCCATGGGTTCTCCCTCTGGCCCCCGGAGCCCCCTTGGCCTTCTCCAGGCATGGTCCCGTTATCTCTGATCTGAGGCTGGGAATAATAGGGGGTTCGGGGGGGGTGCAGCGGGGGGCACTGCCAGTGCTGGGAGGAGCGGCTGTTCTTCCCAGAGCCAGTTGTGCCCATTCGCACAGCTGCTTCTCCAGCACCATCTGAATCCCTTGTTCTGTGCAGAGAAGGGTGCAGAACTGAACTTAATGCCCCTCTCAGCACACAGAGAACGGCATAATGGGTGGGGGGAATGACCAGGGCAATTTGTGCCCCCACCCCAAACTGGCTCCCCGCCCGATATAAATCGCAGGGGGGGCAGTCCTGCTGCTGTGCCGGTGCGGTCCGTGGGCAGCCACAGTGAGCCTTGGCCATTGTAAGCAGGAATGGCCGAGGACCTGCACGGGATCAGCGTGTCTGTGGCCTCAGGAACTTTCTCTGGAGGCTGTGGCTGCGTCTGTCCAATTACAGTTGTAGCTAAGAGGTGCTGCCTGTTCCATCAGCCCTTGATCCCTCTGGGAACAGGCTTTGCCTGAAGTCGCCTTCAGTCAAGCGAAGGGCGGCATAATTCCTCCCCGTGCTCTGTTGTGCCTGCCTGTGAGTCGCGTGCCCTTCAGCATTGATGTCGTGAGCTAGAAATGGGCCGAGCTGTCAGCCAGAGTCCTGTGAGGTGGGAGGCATTTGGAGGGCCCAAATTAAGCCCCTTGGTGTAGAGGAAGTCTGGCCAAGTGCTGCAGGAGCTCTGTGGCTCCTTGGGGTTCCTTGGAGCCTCCCCACCTGCTGATGGACAGCTGTACCCTTGGGTCATCCCCCACTCTTGCTCCTGTGCTAATATCGCTGCTTGGGGCTTGCATTGCATAGTGTTCAAAGTGACTCATCGCTGCAATAGTCCTTACAGCAGCCTTTTGACACAGGCCAGTGTCATCCCTGCGTTGCTGGTAGGGGTGGGGGCTGAGAGAGTGAGCAGCAGCAGCTTGAGCCGAGATGTGAGCCAGGAATGTTGCCGCTCATAGCTTAGCATAGCGTCAGGGACACGTTGGCTCTTCCTGCATATGGCCTTTACCTGGCCTGGGCACGTGAGAGGAGGGGGACGTTCAGTGTCTCCTGTCTTCAGAGCTTATTCGTTGCCAAAGGCGGGGGCCACCATGCCTGACGAAGCACTGGCCGCTGATGAATGCGGGGAGGGCAGCGCAGAAGGGGGCTGGTGGCTCTGGGCTCAGCGGTCTTTACTTGTTGGGGTTGCTGAAACAGCAAATAATCCTCCTGTCACAACATGTCAGTGGGAGTGAAGATCTCCCTCGCCCTACTTTACAACAATCTTTGGCCTGTCTACTCAGAAGTACGTCCCATTGAGCTCAGTGGGGCTTACTCCCAGGTAAATGAGCATAGGATAGCAGCCTAAAAACTAGAGCTGTTCTTTAAAACCCTGGATTTCAGCTTCCAAGGATGGCTTGAGAGTAGAAGCTAGTCAAACTTGGTCATGAAGTCCAGAATTCCTTGAATCTAAGCTTATCCTTTAGTCCCCTATTCTCCATCAGCAGAGGCAGTCCTGGGAGAGGCCCCAGTCCTCCCTGACCCCTATGTGCTCCCCCTGCCTAAAATGCCAGCTGAAAGCATTGGGATGGATGAGGGCAAACAAGTTGGAACTTAAAATCCGGACAAAGAGGTACTGTGGGTAGGGAAATCGACCCGTCTGGATATAGGAATCAATCTGGGTTTAGATGGGGCTGTGTCCCCCTGAAGGGCCGACTGCGCCATTTGAGAGGGCTCTGGACTCTGTGCTACTGGGGAAACTCCAGCGGCAGCAGCAGCCCTGAGTGTTTTTATGAGCTTAGGCTGTTTTGCCAGCTCTCAGGAGAGGGAGGATCTTGCGTCAGTTATTCATGCTCTGCTGACATCCAGGCTGACCTACTGCAATGTGCTCTGTGTGGAGCTGCCTTTAAAGATGGTTTGGAAACTTCAGCTGGCACGGAATATGGCTGCCCAGACGTTGGTGGGGCTGGGCGGTGTTCATGTCACACTCCTGACCAGCTGCACTGGTGTGTTTCTGAGCCCAGCTTAAAGTGCTGTTTTTCACTTGTAAAGCCTTAAACCAGGGGTGGGGACCCTTTCCTGGCCAGATTGCCACCTGGAAGACCTGGGGCCCCCATGTAACAATGGGTGAGGGTAGAGCCCAAAGTGGACGTGGCCACCCCACACTTTTCATTCCCTCACATGCTTGTGCACCCCATAAGTCATCAACGGGCCCTTCTCACTTGCTCATTCCCAAGGGTGATTAGGTTGATGAGTACAAGGGGAAAGTCCTTTTTGGTAGCAGCCTCCCACACCTTTGGAATGAGTTTCCATTAGGGGTTTGTCAGGTCCTTTCTTTGCAGACCTTTAGGAAAGCTCTGAAGACCCAGCTGTTCTCATTGGCCTTTTCTTAATTATATTTTTGGGTTTTATTTGTAATTGCCTTTTAATTGGATTTCATTGTTTTGTAATGTTTTATCTTGCACACCACCATGGGAGGATTCCACACCTAAAGGCAGCTTTAAAATAGTTTTAAATACAAAATTTAAATATATGGTGTATATTTTTGTTTGGTGTTCCTGGGTGTGGGTGAGATTATAAAGCTAACTCCTCTTTTATTTCCCTGGAAATGTTCATCTTTTCTTTCCTCATGTACCTTGTTTGCTTGTTATCCCATTTGTTTGCTCAAGGTGCACAGCATCTGTTGTCCTACTGCATCCTGTAGTTGTAACTTTTGTTGCGGCATTTAGTGCCAGCAGCTGTCCGTGCGTTGAGCTTCCACGTGGACAGTCCTTGACCAGAGATCCAGAAAAAGCCGCTGCCGTGTGGCTCAGCCTTCTGAGATTGGGATTGCCAAATGGGGTGGGGGCTCAGTGGTGTTTGCTTTGTCTTCAGGCTTTCCCCACTTGTTATGGTGAAAACAGTCCTCTCTGTCCTTTAACAGTGGTGGGTAACCTGTTCAGCACTGAGGGCTAATTTGGGCATGTTATTTTCTTGTCATTTTCATGAGTATTTGCATATTTGGGGGTTCAGGAAAACTGCCTTGGATTGACCCTCAGCAGGCCTTTGCTATCATGGCCTGGAATCTGAGTGCTCACTCTGGTGTGGGCCCATCAGTGGCCCCCTTGATCTTTTGCAGCCGTCCTCGCAAGGGTGTGGCAGCTCCTTGGCCTGCCGTCTCTTTCACTTGCCTGGCCCCTCCTCGCCCTGAATTTAAACATCCAGGTATATGCCAGGCCAGCCCAATTAGTGGTCACATGTGCTTGGAGTGGTGCACATCCAGGGTCCCTTGCGGCGCTGCAGGGGCTGAGGGCCTGCGGCCGCTGCTTTGAGGCCTGAGGAGGGCTGCACGTGCTGTCAGGCCAGCCTGGGACGTCCAGAGAAGCAGACACAGCTGTGTGAAAAGTCCATGGCAAATCTTGAGGCTCCCTTCTGTGATTCAGTGCCGTCCTCCTCCTATTAATAGACGGTCCCGTTTATGCATGTAGACGGGATGGGGCTTCTCCGCGTAAGCCCTGCCCCAAGGGACTTGCAGTCTGAAACAGAAGCAGAGAAGTGGCAGAGGGAGGGGGAAGCGTAAGCGTGGCTGTGTGCGCAGGCTGGCTTCAACCTTTGGCAGCTGCTGCAAAGTTCCAGGTTTCAGGATGTCTTTCTCTCTGGCAAGACTCCTGTCTTGCTGGACTGGACCCAGCGTCTCCCCGTGAGCAGAGCTGGCCCCCAGTGCTGTAGCCCCTCCTTAATGCTCTCAACTACTCCCCCCTGCCACATATCCAAATCCCATAAAATGCACCAGAGTCCGGGTTCCAGGCCAGAGCTTGCTTTGGGAACATTTAGACGAAGTGAGCCAATGGACAGAGTGCGACGGGGCTGTTCTGCGCCAAGGCTGTGGTGCTTCCGCTCGTGGAGGAGAGCAGGCCGGCAGAGGGTGCCACTTCGCTGTGGTGTTGTGGTCGTCAGTTGCATTGGACGCGTTCTTGGTTTGTTTTGTTTCTCCTTGGCTTTTTTGTTTCTCCTTCCTGGGCTCAATCTCACTGTTTGTTTTTCTGTTTCTTTCCATTCTCATTTTCTCCCCACCCTGCCTCCCCTTTCCCTCTTGTGTTGTCTCTCAGCTGGAGGTTCTCCACTACCGGCTCAGTATATCCAGCACCCACCACAGTAATCCTGCCCAATCCAGCTACCAGGCCCTCCACACGTATCAAGTATTTTCATCTTTTCATGTTTACTTTATTTCATTTGTTAAAAAACCCTCCATACAGTCTGCAGAGTGTGGCGTGGGCACAAATGGGGTGGGCGGAAGTGGAGCCCACAGTGGGGATGCAGAACCTCTGGGCCACAGACCGAATGTAGCCCCTGGAGCCTCCGTGGATTCTTCTTCCTTGGAGGAGTCCTCGCTGTTCCCTCAGATCGGAGGCCGCAGCGGTGGGGCCGGCGGGAGGGACTCGGTCAGCGCTGGGAGGAGTCCTGCAGGCTGCTGGTGTCGAGCGACTTCGGAGAGGACCTTTCTTTGAGGCTAGCTTAGGCCTGTTTGGCCTGGTGTTCTCCCTCCTGTGGCAAAGAAAGCCAAGGCCAAGGCCAGGCCCAGCCCTGAAGGCCGAGGGCCACTTGTCTCCCCCATGGATAGCAGCTACCCGTGATGTCCCTCCCCCAGGAGTGGGGCGCGAAGTGCAGCCCCAGGGGCCTTGCGCACGCGCCGGTGTCTTCGGCCCTTGACAGGGCTGGATGTTGCTGCTGCTGTGCCAGCGAAAGAGTGTCCAATTGAATGAACTGTTAAGAAGCTCGAATGTAAGGAGGAATGTAAGGCAGGCAGTCCGCAACAGGCCCCCTCCCACGCACCAGCGTCCTCGGGCACAGAGCTGCCTGCCAAGCCCTCTGAAGAGAGCGGCTTGTGACACTGCCTTGCTGCTGGCTCCGCGTGCCCACACTCTCCCTGCTCCGCTGAACGGGTTTGCTTGGAAGAGGAGCTTGGGAACAGCATGCCTCTCGCCTTGACAAAGTATTTGTGGAACATAATTGTAATCCACGCCCAGTAAACAACCCTGGAAACAATCTGAAATGACTCTTCTGGAGTGGCATGTTTGCAGAACTTGCATGCATGTTTTCTGCACAATCATTCCTGCGGTAATAGGTTCTGGTGTTTCCTGCATCCCCTCAGCTCTTCCTTTGTGGCGTCTGGGGCCAGGAGATGGGGGCGCGCTTCAAGAAGACATTGTGTGTAGTTCAGTCAGTCTTGAGAGGCTTGGCTTTCTTTTCTTTCACAGAGTAACTTTCTAGTCCTCATGGCTTTAGACTGGTGCTTTAACGTGTGACTGCAGCATGCGCTTAGAGGCTGAGGCTAAGCAGAATGTGGTGTTTAATGATGACCATATGAATCCCAGCCCCTAGTCCTTTGGTTGTTAACCCTCCTCTGTCTGCCCTCCATAAAATGGATCTTCCTGCAAACTAGGTCTTTTAACCAGCATTGTGATGAACCCGAAGCAGAGAGGGAAAACAAACGAAGGCCGTGTCTGCACAACACGCTCGCAGCGGTGGGTTGTTTTTCCGGAGCAACCCCCCATTGCTTAGTGTGTCGTATGCAGGCAGAAAGTGTCCCCGCAGTGGGATATTAACCCCCTGAGAACCGACACTCTGCAGTAAGGATTATTTCACCTGCAGTGTGTTAGTGTGTTGTGTGTCAGCCCACCGTAGGGAAAGGGCAGCGAGTGGGCTGCCCGGCAAGCGCGGCAGAAACCCCTGCTGGCCTTGCCTGGTTGCAGCCAAGCTGCTGCCCGTTCCCGTTCCCCTTGCCTGTGACAGTCCCTCCAGCACCCCCTTTGCCCCCGCTGGTTCCCCCTTACCAGCTCTGGTTGCAACCTTCATTGTGGTCAGAGCCCTCTTTTTAAATTTCCTCAGCCCCGTTTTGCTCAAAAACAGCGCTTGGAAAATTAAAAAAATAGTGTCCCTCCCTGAAATCAGATGGGGGGAATCCCACACCGCCCCCCGCCAATCCTATTTTCAGGTGGGGCACTTTTAAAAAAAATGCCCAGACCCATTTTCGTGCAAAACGGGGCCGGGGAAATTTAAAAAGGGGGGAATCCATCGCGATCGTAGCCGGGAATGGGGACTTAGTGGCAGAGAAGACAGATCTGCTGCCAGGTCCCCTGGGATGCTCAGTGGGGGACTGAGGGAGGGGGAGGGGGACGGGGGGGAACCAACCCTCCCACAGTGGGTTGGTTGCCTGATCATCTGGCAGTGCGCTACACACACACCCTGTATAACTAGCATGTTGTGTGAACAGCCCCGAAGTGTCCCAGATTTGTAGGTTCTGACTTGAGCAGCAATTTGCGTTACTTGAGCAGCAATTTTCTAAGACAATCTAGATAACTCAAGAAAGTGAGCTATGTCACATGCCATGCCTCATCCACCACAGTCTTGGCAATCTCAAGCTACCAAAGATTTTGTGAGGAGGGAGAAATCTTGCTGATCTTCACAAGCCCCAGCTGAGGCATCCTGTTAAAATAAACGGCATAGTTCGTTCCTCTTCAGTTTTGTTGCCAATGCCTGTTCTGCGGAGGCTACATCTTTGTTACATCTTTGCTTCTTTAAAAAAACCCCTTTGTTTAAAAGTTCTCAGTTGCCATGGAGCTGTTGGATTACGGTACTTGTCTGAGAGCCCGAACTGTGCTTCCCTGCCCCCGTTCAGAACACCCACATCCTCCCCCGAGAACAACCACCGTCGCATGAATCCGTGTCCTCCACAGTGTCTCCTGTTCCAATCCCCTTCCAAAAACAACTTCCAGAATTTTGGAGGCACAGTGTTGAGTCCACAACAAGGTTCCCAGATGAGGTGAGCTGGCCGGCTCTCCCTACCTGGCTAATTCCTAATGCAAGGGCAAAATGTGCCTGGAGCAGAGCAAGCAGCAGCCCTTTGACCTGCTATCTTGGTTGATGGCTTCCTGGCTAGTGTGCTGCTCGAACAAAGGGAGCCCAAGAAGACTTCAGGGCAAAGAACTAATTGGCAGAAGCAGCTTTGACCTCTGTTAAAAAAATGGGTGACCCAAGCACAGGCCTGCTATAAGGGGACCTTTGCCCTGACCGCTTCTACCTGATGGCTGTTTGCTGTGCTTGCTTCTCCTCCAGGCCTATTGCCCATTCATTGGGCACAATCTGAGCTCTGTGCCCTGTGCATGGCCAGCTAAGGTGAGGTAGCTGTTGGCCATTTTCCTTTCGTTGTACTGGGACAAGTCCCTCCCTTCTCAATACCAACCTTCCTGCACTCAGGGTGGAAGGGCCATATGACAGTTGGCCTGGATCAAAACTTGTGAGGTCTGTGAATGCATCTTTGTTCTGCTTCACCTTCTGCTCTGAGGCCCTCGAGGTCTCTTGTCCCGGTTTTCCTCTGCGGTGGGGAGAGAACTTACTGCTTTCTTTCTCCTGCTCCTCCTCCTCCTGCCTTCAATCCAGGAGTCATTCAAGCCCACGGAGGAGCACGTCTTGGTTATCCGGCTGCTTGTGAAGCACCTGCATGCTTTCAGCAATAGCTTGAAACCAGAGGCAACTTCTCCTGCAGGGCACTCCCACGCCGCCAGTCCACTGGAAGAATTCAAGAGGTAGGTGGTGGTTCTTGACTCGGTCACACCATGGCCAAGCAGGCTCCGAGAAGCAAGGCTCAGTCTTCAGTGAACACGGAGCAGAGAATCCTCTGGGTGTACTGGGGAAAGGGTTCAGAGACCTGGGACACGCTATAGAAACAATATATTTAGTTTTGAGCGAGAAGTACGGACTTGTATTTGGACAAAAATTGTAAATCTGTTCTCTGTGGACACACACGTGCCAGAGGAGCCGTTCCCCTAGTGTGGCTATTTTATGACAAGGAAGACAGAGCAACCTGTGGCCAAATACTTTAATTCCGATGGCCAAAGCCATTCATACATGGCTGTATTTCCTATAGAACAACATCTAATCTGACAACCCTTGAAACAGCATTCTGTTAAGATTCTAGAATTTCTTTCCTGCTTGTTTATTTTATGGGGCCTCTGTGCTGGATGTCTTTGCAGGATTGTGATTCCCCGGTTTGTTCAGCAGAAACTCTACATATTTCTGCAGCACTGCTTTGGCCACTGGCCTCTGGATGCCTCTTTCAGAGCCGTAGGTATTCTGTTGAATGTTCTGTTGTGCGTACACTGAGCCTAGGAGAGAGTTATGGCTGATGATTTCCAGCATGCAGAAGTCCTAGGAATACTGCCTTGTACTGCCTTAAAGTGAGACCAAGGTGCTAGCCTTCCCAAAGAAGAGAAAATAACATAGAAAGACTTAGAAAACCACCTGTGTTGAGGCTGAGGTCCCTGGAGGCAACCAGGCAGCTCCAGTTCCCCCTTTTTTGGTCCCTGCATGCTTTTAACGGCCAACCATCCCAGTCTTTATAATGGGATTAGTAGTAACCCTCCCTCTCAAAGTTCTTTTGAGTAAGGAAACATGAATCTCCCTATGGATAGGAAGAGCTACAAAATGAGCCTGGATCCGTTTCCTTAGATGGAGAGGTTGGCATGGCACTATCTGAGCATTGGGAAGTCTGTGGCAGGGAAGGTTTGGCAGAAGTACTGTTGGTACGAGTTGAGACCCTTTTTCTAGTTCTTAATATATTAAGTGGGGTGCGAGGGAGGAAGTGCTAGTAAGGCAAGGTGGCTCACCTGTTCTATATGTGGGCAAATGTGGTCATAGAACTTGCTGGTAGACCCATTTATTTTTATTTAATCAAAGTATAAGTTGTCCTTTAGTAACGGGATACCCTGGGTGGCTTACCATTGAAAATGGAAGCAGTTGAATTGTAAAAACAAGCATTGCAGAAGCTGCAGTAAAACCATTAAAATCCAGAAACGCTATAGAAACACCCCTAAAACCAGGTATAGAATTTGCTGGAATGCTGGGCCAACTAGTCTTTGCTTGGCATAAAGGGACACCTGAGTGAGTGCCAGACCAGTCTCTCTGAGGAGGGCATCCCATATTTGAGGTGTCGCAACTGAGATGGCTCCCTCTCCGGTCACTACCCACCTCACGTTGGATGCTGGGGAAGAGCCTCGGATGAAAAGGGTGTGGTTGGGCTCATGTGGGAGAAGATGGTCCTTCAAGTGGCCAGGCTTGGAGCTGTTTAGCACTTGATAGGCATTTTGAATTGTGTGCAGAAATGTATTGGCAGCCAGTACAAGGTGTGTTCCCCGTACGCCGGTCCTACTTAGTAATCTAGCTGCTGTGTTTTGTTCTGTGCCTGGGAAGTCTCCCTGGGCAGCCCTGTGCACAGTGCTCTGTAGTAATCCAGTTGAGAGGTGGCTGCCAGGGCATTGCTTGTCCAGGAGGGGCTGCAGCGGACTCATCGGCCTTCGCTGGTGACAGGCACTCACTGCATGCTGCTGGTTCAGTTGGAGCCCTTAAGTGCAACCCTCATCCGTTTTGGGGTGTGGAAGTTGGCCTCTTTGTCTGTAACGTCACAGAGCGGTCCTTCAGGGAAACCACATGTTGATAGGGAGAGCCCTAAGTAGATCAAAGGACTGTGTTGAGAGATTGACCTTGTTACCCCAGGTTCTGGAGATGTGGTTAAGCTACTTGCAGCCATGGAGATATGCCCCTGAGAAACCACTGCAGAATGCAGAGTTGCTGTCTCGCAGCGTGGCAGAGAAATGGTGAGTGCTGGGCTGGGCTGGGCCACGC
The DNA here is from genome assembly GCF_057233095.1 of Heloderma suspectum. Classification (NCBI taxonomy): domain Eukaryota; kingdom Metazoa; phylum Chordata; class Lepidosauria; order Squamata; family Helodermatidae; genus Heloderma; species Heloderma suspectum. Next base: position 32,754,107 of record NC_139470.1, read on the forward strand.
TGCCATGGACCAGGCAGTCGGATCACATGGAGGAGGAGCAGCACTCCCTGGCTGCTATGGCAGGCAAGACGGGATGGTGGCGGATGGCCCTGGGCAGCGGCTTTGGCCACCGATGGCCGCTTGTGTCCCCATTCCAGCATGGTGCAGTGGTTGCAGGGAGAGCAGGTGGTCAGGAGGAGAAGCTTTGCTTTCTTCCTCAGTTTGCTCCTGACTGCTGCAGGGCTGTCCTCACTAAGAAAGGACACCATCATGAAAGGGAACTTGCCGCTGGCAGAATCCCGGTCCCTCCAGATACTCACATCCTGGGGCAGCTCCATCACGGCTTCCTTTTGAAAGGAGGTCCTGGAACACACGTGTTCTCAAACTGCAGATGTTAACAGTGTAATCATACTTGGCGGTCTACAACGTTTGGCTGGCCTTTTGGGCCAAGCCAAAGATAGTAGTCACCACCTCCCTCCGCTCCCAGCAACCCCTCTGCCCGATTTTGCTCATCAGGAAAGGCCAGTGGGCATGCAGCCCATTGCACATGGTCAAAATTACCATGAGCACTTCCAGCCAGTGTCTTGCAACACCCCCAACCGTTGTTGGGGTTAGCAGGAGAGTGACTGGTTGGGCACTCTGCATGAAGGTGCTTCAGTCCAGCCTGCCCTGCCTGCCTTCCCTGCTCTGGAGCAGGAAAGGCCAGCAGCGGGAGAGGTTTTCTAGCTTGGCCCTGAGTGGCTGGCTGTTTCTCATGCTCAACAGAGGGCAGTGCAATGCTCCCTGTGGCCAAAGGATTTGTTGAGGCCTGATAACGGGGGGAGAGGCTATAATGTGTCCATTGTATTCTCAAAATGGCTCTTCTCCTCTTAAAAGGGCTACCTTTGTTCAGGAGAACCTGCTGATGTACACCAAACTCTTTATTGGCTTTCTGAATCGAGCTCTCCGCACAGACTTGGTCAGCCCCAAGAACGCCCTGATGGTGTTCAGGGTGGCCAAGGTTTTCGCCCAGCCCAACCTTGCTGAAATGATCCAGAAAGGTAAAAGGATACACCAGAAATCTGTCTCTGTTCTGTCTGCAGGCTGTTCACCAGCGTCATGTTGCTTTTCCTTTGGTAGCAAAGAAACTGCAGTTCAGAGAAGCCAACTGTAGCCCTGGGGGAGGCAGCTGACTTGGTCGCTTGCCTAAATCCTTTTTTGCTGTATCCCAAGAGCTCCTGGTGGGACAGCCAGTGCCCTAGTGAGGCTTTCTAGTAAGCAGAACTGCTGAGCAAGAGCTTGACCCTCAGCTCCCCAAGTCCAAAGCCTGCATGGGATCTGTTGCATCCTGTTGGCTGATGTGTTTGCCTCCTAAGTGCAGCTGAAGCACCAGTAAGTGGCCACAAAAGTCCCTTCTTTGGGGCTGCTGGTCGCAGCTGCGAGACATCCCCACACAACCTGAGGGTGATCATGAATTTGCTGTTTCACATCTCGCTTTGCAGGAGAGCAGCTCTTTCTGGAAACAGACCTTGTCATTCCTCACCGGCAGCACCGCCTCTTCATGAGTCCCTCTCTTGGAGGGAGCTTGCTGTCATCCCGGACTACGGCCATCACAGATGCTTCATTTAAGGTGAAAAGTCATGTTTACAGCCTTGAAGGACAGGATTTCCAGTACAAGCAGATGTTTGGGCCAGAAGTCAGGAGTCTGGTAAGCTGCCATCTAGTTCTCGGATGCCAAATTAATGTGCTGCTGAACCTGGGAATTCTGGAGGCAGGGGCCAGGATAGATCCTGGCTTTCTTCTGTGCCACAATGACTCCGAATGATTTGCAGACCAGAAGTCTAGAACCAAAAACAATGACTCATTCTTAGAGGTGCTTTGTCTATTTGTTTACAGATGCTTTTGTGTTGCATACCCGGTCAACAAAATGGTTTGTGTACAAGCACGTGCTTTTTCTCTTCAGGAGCCATGCCTAATCTCTGCTGTGCATTTTTCCCCAGGTCTTACGACTGGCCCAGCTTATCAGCCAGGCCCAGCAGACGGCCCAGTCTATCTCGGACCATTCTGTGGAGGCCATGGCCAGGCAGTCCTTTCTCTCCTGGTTCCGGTTTGGATCAGCTGACTTGAACGGCTCCTATACCGGCAATGACTTGGATGAAATGGGGCAAGACAGTATTAAAAAGACAGATGAATACTTGGAGAAGGCCCTGGAATACTTATGTCAGATATTTCGGGTATATTTACTTCTCTTCATTTCCCGGAAATCTTTATTTGGACTGTTGCATGGCTTGCATAAAAGCTCTTCTCAGTCAGAAGAGATGGGAAATTCCTTTTGTACTATTTTGCATTTCTCTTTATAACCAGTGCAAATTAATTGAGACAGAGCTTTTAAGAAAGCAGGTGCTCTTTTAGCAGCCTTTCTTTAAAAGTAAATCATTATTTTAGATTGGTCTTCATAGTGAGTCAAATTCTAAGGTCTTGAAGGCCTTGCAACTCTCTCTAGCTTAAAGAGTGGTCTGTTTTGTACTTCTAAGAAGGGACCATAAGAAGCTTTGAAACTGACAAGAGAAAAAGTAAAGAATTGTACTTGGGTACCCAGTTGGAGGTGGTGGTGAAATGTGTTCCTTCTCTGTGGTGTGACCTAAGCCTGCCACTTTATGCCTAGCTGCACCCAGAATGCCGTTTTTGGTCCTCCTAGGATGTGAGGTTATTTGAACTGGCATTGAAAGGAGAATAGATAAACCGGAAACGGGTTCACTTCATGTGGAGAGATTTCAGTTGTTGCTACTGTGCACTTGGGTACCTTGACTTCCGACATGTGTTTCCTTAGCGTTTTTGTTGCACAGTAACTATATCACCCCTTTTTCCAACTTTTGCCAGTTGAATGAAGCCCAACTGAGCCAGCTGATGTTGAATTGGGGGGCAGCTCAGGAAGAGGGTGGAAAGAAGCAGCTTCCAGACTGCATTGAGAGTGAAAATGGGCTAACTCTCACATCACTTGGCAGGTACCAGGTAAGAGGGTGGCCTGCCCAGCCAGGTTGCAGTTAACATTAATTTTTCAGTAGATGTGTGAGTGGTTCAAAACTGCGTCAGGATCCAGAACATCTTGGTCCAACCCTCTTTTTGAAGACTTCTGAGATTTAGGGAGTTCCCTCTTTCCTCTAAAATCCCCAGATAGCAGTATCATTGAGTTCTTGTTCTTTAATAGTGTTCTTCTAAGAGATGTAGAACTGGTTAGGCCTTCTCTGGACACTGGTTAGGCCTCCTCTGGAGTACTGTGTCCATTTCTGGGCACCACACTTTAAGAAGGATGCAGACAAGCTGGGGAGGGTTCAGAGGAGGGAAACAAAGATGATCAGGGGACTGGAAACAAAGCCCTATGAAGAGAGACTGAAAGAACTGGGCATGTTTAGCCTTGAGAAGAGAAGACTGAGGGGAGATAGGATAGTGCTCTTCAAGTCCTTGAAAGGTTGTCCCAGAGAAGGCGGCCTTGAGCAAGGGGGTTGGACTCGATGGCCTTGTAGGCCCCTTCCAACCCTACTATTCTATGATTCTATGAGCTGTTGTTAACTTGAAAAAGCAATTAAAGCCACTGGGGAAACTGATGGAAAAATCCACGTGAACAGCTTCGAATTGAGTCTAAAAGTTGGTCTGTTGTTGCCACCTTGCCAGAGTCCTCCTATGACAACTTCAAGATGAATGTTTCTCCCATGTCCTGAGCTTTTGTAGCTCAGATGTTTTAAGACCTGCCCCTCAGAAAACAGTGTCTTGGGGCTCAAAGTCTTGAAGGCTGAAACTTTTATTATTTACTTTTACCTAGATCATCAATGGTCTGCGCAGGTTTCCATTGGAGTACCAAGGAGATCCTGAGCTTCAGCCTATCCGAAGTTATGAAAGCACCACTCTTGTGCGCCTGCTTTTTCAGCTGTCTTTGGCCATCAACGAACGAGTAAGTGACATGGAAAGCCTTCCCTCTTCCTGTTCAAGCTGCTCAGTCACGCCTCTGCCTCTGTGTGTGTCTGTACAAGTTTTCTTTTTGCAGTGCTTGTTCAGCTCCTGTTATTCCCTTAATGGCATCTGATCCCACTCCAAGAGCGGCTTGTTCTCCAACCTTGTCTTCATTGTTCTCCTGAATAGCCCAACTGGAAGTCTGCTTTGGGCTGCGTTGCGGTAGCTAAATTGACATCTTTCTGCCTTGCAAGTAGACTGGTTCTGTTCCTTGCCGAGGAGACCCCTGACAGGCCCTCTTATTATTAGAAAGGCTGTGCCTGGGGTTGGGTTGGGTTGGGTTGCTTCCGTGACAGTCCTTTGGCTGCTAGTGTGTGTGCCACGCAGGGCCTTGCCTCCTTCGGGTCCTCCTTCCTCTTATGCACAGGAGACATAAACTGGCAGATTGTGCTCACTGTACCTGTTCACAATTTTCTCTGTTTTGCTCCTTTTACTGAACACAGCTGAAGTCAAATTGCAAGAAATTTGCACTTACAAGTAGATACTTTCTATTCTGCAGTTGCTGACTTGAGCATGAGAAGACCAGAATCAGTGTGTTGTTGTTTTTAAATCCAACTATTTAGACTTCCCCAAAAATGAGTGGTTGAATCATGAATCATAGCATCTTCTAGATCCTTAACACTTTTTCGTTTTGTAATTGAATTTTAAGGATTACATCTTTTTTATTTATTAATTTTTCTGTACTTTTAAACCGCTCAATAACTGAAACTCAGGGCGGGTGGGTATACAGTCCATTAAAAACATACAGTACAGCCATTAAAACAAACAAAAAAAATAAAACCAGCACAGAATAACACCAGCATCAAATAATAAAACCATTACATCATAAAATGAAATTAAAACCAGCAGCAGAATAGAGTACCATTCCATCTTGCTTTTTAACTTTGTTCTGCAAGCACAAGGCCTAGAAATGTTCTTTTAATGAAAGTGGCCTGTCCCTTCCTGAGAATGAACTGCATCACAGCTACTGTGTTGGTAAGCCCTAAAGCCAAGCCAAATTCTGGTGCGAGTTCTCCGATTTTGCACTACCTTGTCTCCTCTGTACGAAACAATGCAGAAATGCTGTCCAGTCAGTAGCAGCATTACCTTGTGCTTAGAAGCCTGTGGATTAAGGGTTGTTGTTTTTTTACCATTCTTTAATTTGCCTTGGATAAGTCACTACCCCTAAGCCTTGATTCCTCATCCTATATGCTGGGAACATTAATGGCCTACCTCACAGGCTTGTTAGAATCATAGGCATAAGAACCCTGCTGGATCAGACCAAAGACCTCACTAGTCCAACACCCTGTTTCTCAGGGGTCATCCAGATGCCTTTGGGAAGCCCTCTCATGCTATCTTTCTGCATCAGCTGGTATTCAGAATCATGCCTCTGGTCCTGGAAGTAGTAACCATCATGGCTAGTGGCCATTGATAAAGCTCCTATGAATTTATGTAATCCCCCTTTGAAGCTAAGTCGGTGGCCATCACTGCATCTTGTTGCAGTGAATTCTGTAGTTAAACTACGTGCAGTGTGAAGACATCCTTCCAGCCAGTTTTTTTAACCAAAATTACTATATAAATGATTAAGAAAAGTAAATAAAAACATAGCATGCTATTCTCCTTTTTCCTTATTTGTGTGTTGACTTGAGCGTTTGTCCTGTTTAGTTTGCAGACCAAATGGAGAGGGTCTGCGCCAGAACAGACTTCCTTGGGAGCTTCTGCCGCTATCATCTCACCAACCCCTCCCTGGTGCAGAAGGCCAGGCGCAGCCCACTGAGCAAGCAGAGGCTGGGGCAGATTCAGCAGCCAAGAGTCAGCCTGAGATTTCTGGCCAGCTACAGGACTCTTCTTTCCTTACTCATGATGTACTTCATTGCCTCGTGGTTTTGCATTGGTCCGGTGACCTGCACCTTCCTCCTCCTCCTTGGATATCTTTTTTATGCATCCATCATGACTTTCTTGTCTGAAGTAAAGAAGCCACATCAACACTAACATTCGTTTGTATTGCTAAACAGAGCAAGGCTGGGGATTGTGGAAATCAGATTTTGACTAAGAGGTGCAGGTTTTATGTTTGATGTCCTGTTTTGTTTTTGAAATGTATCAAGCGAAACAGATTTTTGAATGGAAGGCTATGTACTTTTATAACTGTCAAAGCTATGTTAATCTGTAAATTCTGTTTTGATAAACTGACTTTCTAAACCAACACAAGCTATAGCAAATGCCTTGGGAAGTGCCAGCCTGGAGCAATTGGCAAAGATGACGCTGAAACCAGCAGAAAAGAGCTTCTGGCCCAACGGCGGCGGGCCCTTCTGGCCCTCCGTTGTGATGGGGCGCGGACAGGCCGCATGCCCCCTGGGTTGGGCCCGTGTGCCGCAGCGACCATCAGCCAGGCTGCACGTGACTGCCTCCGATAGTCTGCCCGCCGCTTGGGCTCCGCTCCTGTGATGCTTGAGAACGGGGCGTCGCGCGCGCTCTCCTGCGCGTGGGGCCAATTCACGCTGGTCTAACCCAGGAGGTGGCTGGGAAGCGGGCCTGGGCGGGCTCGGCGCGCTGTGCGCGGCCGCGCGCTCCGCCTCCCTCACAGCTGCAGAAAGGGGGGGCGCAGCGGAGCCGGCGCGCCCGCCAGCTCGCGAAGGGCGGCCCGAAGCGTCCCGCGAGCTCGGTGCTGCGGCGCGGGAGGAGCGGGGCCCCTCCGCGTCGCGCTCCGCGCAGCGCGGCCTGTTCGGCCGAAGCGCCGCGAGGGGCAGGGAAGCTGGCGGCCCCTCGGCTGCCGGCGCGCGAGCGGGGCTCCCCCGCGCGCCAGCCTCCCGCCCGGCGCCCCCCGTCCGGCCGGGCTCCGGCCTACTGACGCGGGGCGGGGCGGAGCAGCGGGGGCGGCGCCCGCGCGGCTGGCGGCGGGGGAGCCGCCCCGGCCCGGCCCGGCGGCCCGCGGCGCCCCGTCCCCGCCCGTGCCAGCGGCGCAGCCCGGCGCGCGCAGGCGCGGGCGCCCCCGGCGGGCGGAGGCCGGCGGCCGCGGCGCGCGCCCGTTGCCGTGGCGACGCCCCTCCCGCGGCGGCTGCGGGGCGAGGGGAGCGGCGGGCGCGGAGGCGCAGGGGCGGCGGCGGCCCAGGAGCTCCGAGGCGGCGGCGGGCAGGCGGCGGCGCAGGCCCCGGGGCCTCAGGCGCCGCTCGGCCATCCGGGCCGGAGCGGCGGCCCACCGCGCGGGGCGAGCGGCGGGCCGGGCCTGGCTGGCGGCGCCCCCGGGCCGGCCCGCGGGCGGCCATGCAGAGCTCGGGCTTCCCGCCGCTGGGCAGCCTGCCGTGGTGGCCGCGCGCGGGGCAGCCGGAGCGCGCCGGCCGGGGCGCGCCGGCCGCCGGCCGCGCCTCGTGCTCGTGCTCGGCGGGCGCGGAGGCGTGGCGGCGCGCCGCCGCCGACCTGGAGCGGAGCCTCGCGTTCCTGCAGCAGCAGCACGCCGAGACGCTGCGGGCGCTGCACGAGGAGGTCGACCTCCTCAAGCGGCGGAACCGGGGTGAGCCGGCGCCGCCCCGCCGCGCCGCGCCCCGCCCCGCCTGCCGGGAGGCCGCTGGCGGCGCGCGGGCCGGGCCGGGCCGGGCCGGGCCGGGCCGGCCGGCGGGCGGGCGGGCGGGGCGGGGCGGGGGGGGCTCCCGCTGAGCCGGGCGCGTGGCGGGCCGCGCTGACGCTGCTCTCGCTTGGTCGCAGATCTTCAGTACAGGCTGGTCATGCGGCCGGTGCTGCAGCAGGCAGGTACGGCGCCCGCGGCCTCTGCGGAAGCAGCCCGCGTCGCGAGCCCGGGGCGGGGCGGGGCGGGAGGGCAGCCCCCGCTCGCGGCGGACGGGGCGCCGCGGTGGGAGCCGCGCCGGGCTGCGCTCGCCCGGGGCCGGCCGCAGCGGGCGGGGGCGCTCGGGCCGCCGGCGGCTCGGCAGGAGCGCCACGCGGGCGGCGACTCTGCCCTGGCGGACCTGGGGCCCCGGCGTAAGCGACTGGCCACGCCGCGAGCGAGCCCCCGCCGCCTTCCGCGGCCGGTCCCTTCGCCGGCGGGGCGCAGCAGGCCGCCGCAAAAGCGCGGCGTGGCCGATGGGGCCGCGGGAGACACAGCTGCTGCCGGAGACTCCCCGCTCCGCCCGCGCGCCCCACGTGCGCCCGGCCGCCGCCCACCCACGTAGCCTGGGTCTGCAAAGCTTCTCGCCACAGGACACCGCCGTGGAGCTGGATGCGTTGTCTGCCCCAGCTGCAGAGGCGCATAACAGTTGTTTAAAATTTCCAGAGAGGCAGCTGGGTTAATCTGCTGCAGCAAAGATGGCATCGCCTTTCATGGGCAGCCACCCACTTCGGCATCCTCTCCCCTCGTGTTTCCTCCTCCGTTCTCATCTGCTCGGAGCCCTCCTAGAGCATCTTCATAGCACCGCATTAGCAGGTGCTCAAACACAGTGAAGAAAGATTTCCCAGCAGGGATGGCGCTACCAATGTCTGAGCCCTACCCCTAGCCCCCTGTTAAGGGCCTGTTGAGATGTGTGATGGGGTGGAGCGAGCTGGTTAGCCTGACTTTGGAAATTGGTGAAGACAGCATGAAGGGTCCCCACTAGGTCTTGATCAGCTAGGTGAGGAGAGGGTGTGAAGTCCAGCACCTCCAGCATCTAGTTCCAATATTGGGAATATTCCAGCCAGAGCACCAAGAAGCATAAGGTCACTCCTGGAACTGTCCTGTTTGGCCTTTTCTATCTTAGCGTTATTTCAGTGTTCTCAGTAGGGGAGAAGGGGTGTTAGGCTGAAGCAAAGATTCACCTTTGCCTCTTGTTGCCTCATGCTTTCTGGCTGTCTTTGCAGACTTTTCCTCCAGCACAGTGTCTGGTAAGTCACGTCCAAGGAGCAGCTCAAAGAGGAAGACAGTCTGCAGCTTGAAGATGGCAGAAGAGCAAAGAGAAGAAGGTAAACACACACGTGTAATTTAAACTTTGAAGGTAGTACGGTATGATCAATTTACGCAACACTTTGCAGATAAAATAACTCATATCTGTGCTGACTTGGGTGCCATATAGTTGGTACAGTTTTAGTTGATTTCACTTTGGCCTCTGCTTGTTTGCTTTTTTCTGTGTTTATTTACAACATTTGTACACCGCTCCACATCTAAACAGATTCCACAGTGGTGAACAAGAGATAAAATGAAACAACAGATAAAAAGAAGAAACATGATATTAGGATTATTTTTTAAAAACAGAGTGCCAATAAAACTGAGGCTGGTTAACCAAGAAAGGCTTTCTGGAAAAGAGCTGTTACCAGGAGGTGCTGAAAATAACCCAGTGTTAGCGCCTGCCTGACCTCCAGAAGCAGGGAGTTCCATAGGACAGGAGCCACCACACTGAAGGCTCCTCTTCTCCGGGTGGATTCTAGTCAGGCCACAGGTCCATGTGGAACCACCAGGAGCAGGCCCTCGGATGACCTCCGTGATCGGGCGGGTTGGCAAGGGAGAAGGTGCTGTCTCGGGTATCTTGGTCCCAAGTTGTTTAGGGCCTTGGACACTGGTACTAGTACTGGCTTGCCATGTCACACAACTTGGATGGGACGTACATGGAACGAATTAATAAATAACACAAGATGGCACTAGTTGTGCCCACAGTGTTCCAGCTGTCATGCCTGTGTGGTGTTAACAAGGCAGTTTTCTGTCAAATATCTTTTAGGTTCTGAAGAACTGGAAAAGAAACAAGTAAATGGTGAGTTCACCAAGGAAGAGAGCACAGAAGAGGAGAGCACAGAAGGGGAGGTTGACAGTGCAATGCAGAAGGAATCCGAGGTGCTCAGTCCAGAGCCTGAGGACTCACCAGCAGAGGGGCCTCCTCCTCCCAGGTCTGAGAACACCCTTCATAGAGGTGGTAACCTGTGGGGGGCATTTCCAAGAGGCAGCTATTTTGCATTATTTTTAAAGAGTGGATAAAGTTCCTCGGCAAAGACTCCCGAGGAAACTCAGCAGTGATGGAATAAGACGAGAGGTCCTCTTATGGATCAGTAGCTGGTGAAGGAACAGAAAGCAGAGAGTAGGAATAAATGGTAAATTCTCCCAATGGAGGGAAGTAAATAGTGGGGTCCCACAGGGATCCGTATTGGGACCGGTGCTTTTCAGCCTGTTCATAAATGATCTGGAATTAGGAGTGAGCAGTGAAGTGGCCAAGTTTGCGGATGACACTAAACTATTTATGGTGATTAAAACAAAAAGGGATTGTGAGGAGCTCCAAAAGGATCTCTCTAAACTGGGAAAATGGGCATCTAGATGGCAAATGCAATTCAGCATAGGCAAGTGTAAAGCGATGCATGTTGGGGCAACAAATCCCAACTTCAAGTATAATCTGATGGGATCTGAGCTAGCACAGACTGACCAAGAAAGAAATTTTGGGGTTTCAGCTCAATGAAAATGTCAGCCTAGTGTGCGGCCGCTGTAAAAAAGGCAAAATCCATGTTAGGCATAATTAGAAAAATAATTGAGAATAAAACTGTCAATATCGTAGTGCCTTCAAACAAATCTGTGGTGTGACAACACTTCGAATATGGTGTACAGTCACTACACCCAAAAAAGGATATTGGAGAGATGGAAAAAGTTCAGAAAAGGGCAACTAAAGTGATCAAGAGGCTGGAGCATTTCCCTATGAGGGAAGGTCCCAACAGCTGGGCTTGTTTAGCTTGGAAAAAAAGAGGGTAAGGGGAGACACAATAGAGGTGCACAAAATTATGTATGGTGTGGAGAATGTGGATAGGGAGACATTTTTCTCCCTCTCTCATAATACTAGAACCCAGGGTCATCCCATGAAGCTGATTGGTGGGAAATTCAGGCCAGATGAAAGAAAGTACTTCTTCCATAGTTTGGAAGTAGTATGGAGCTTGCTACCATAGGATGTAGTGACGGCCACCAATTTGGATGGCATTAGAAGGGGGTTAGACAAATTCCTGGAGGAGAAGGCTATCAATGGCTACTAGTCCTGATGGCTATGTGCTACTTCCGGTACCGTAGGCAATGAACCTATGTATACCAGTTGCTGGGGAAAATGGGCAGGAGGGTGCTGTTGCACTAATGTCCTGCTTGTGGGTTCCTGGTCAGCAGCTGGTTGGCCACTGTGTGAACAGAATGCTGGACTAGGTGGACTTTTGGTCTGAACCAGCATGGCTCTTATGTTCTTGAGATTAAAAATTCTGCCTACTATTTATCATATAGCAATTTTTTAAAGTGCAAGGCTGTTTTCATAGAATTTGCCCCACTGTTTCAATAGTACTTTCTGTGCCTCAGGGACTTGCAGCTCTGGTTTGCTAGAGGAATTTGTTACAGGAAAGTGTTTTTGCTAGAATTGGCTGGTGGGCTGTTAGTGACGATAGTGTATGAAAAGAAATTCTGCTTCTGCCGTTAGAATAAATACATTTTATTTATTCTACTTTCAATTTGGTGTACAAAGACCAGGGTGTTTTTTGGCAAGGTAAGGATGCCGGCTCTGGTTAATTTTCCCTCTTCCTTGCCTGTTTTAAAACACATTTCCATTTGGCCGTTAAAGAGATTTGGAACCCTACCTCAACTTCACAGCAACGGGTGTCCCTTGCTGCTTTCCCATCTGCAGAGATGCAGAGGTTTGTGGCAGAATGACATCCCCAGTCCCCCCCAGCAGAGCTGGGGATGCGACAGTCCCCACGGCCTCCTCCAACCCCTTCTTGGTGAATGTCCTCCCTTCCTACATGCGGAAGCCGCCGACACTGGAAGAGTGCGAGGTGGTCATTCGCCAGCTGTGGAACATCAACCACATGCAGATGCAAGAGGTGAGGGGCCCCTTCCTCAGGCTCGGGAGCAATGGCGCTGCTATTTGGAGAGGAGCAGGAAAGTCACTTTCTCCTCTCTCCCCTTCAGCTGATGTATTTGAGATCGTGTTTGGAAGACATCCACAAGACCAAAAGAATTCCTGAAGATTACATGCTAGCCGGTCAGCTTGGGTAAGCTGGTTTCTGAGTTGAAGGAGGAAAGTCAAGTGTCGGAAGGTGCCCGAGGAAACCTTTTACTCTGGGGGCAGCTGGGTGTTGCTTACGCACACCGATTGCATGGTGTTCTGTGAGGGGAGGCTTGATTGCATTTTGCTCACATGGCCACATGGTTCACACATTGCTTTGGGCTTGTTTTCACTTGCAAGTCTACTTGCATTAGCAACACAGCATGGGAGCTGGGCGCTCACAGCTCTTAGCTAGGGACCTTACTTTGTTCTCTGAATCACCAGTGTTTTCTCTAGGACGCCATATGTTGCTGTGAGGAAGATTTGTGATCTTACCTGCTTAAGGAAGGAGATAACAGCTGAAAGCAACTGTCTGAAATCTCTTTTAACACATACCCTTTTCCATGTCTGCAGACCCCTTCTAGTGCTGGTTTTTGATTCCTAGATTCCAACAGAATTAGCCCGCTCATTCATTTCCTTAATTTTATTCCTTCCAGCAATGTCAACCTCACTTACATTTGTTCTCAGTAGCGAGGCTTCTGTTTTAATAGCAGCAGGAAATAGAAGTGACATAAGTGAGGAATAGTCTGCCTTCATAGTGATAGCGAGAACGCTACTCCGTGGTTAGTAAATTGCTGTCTCAGGTGCTAGGAACATAACAAACACCGCCCTCCAAGCTGCACAGGTGCATTTTACTCTCAATCTTGAGTTGTGGCATTTGCATGTGATGCTGGCAAGCGCTGCATTTTCCTCTTATAACACCATATCTGGAATGGGGGACAGCATGCATGATGAAAAGGCACAGGCACAAGAATGGAATTCTGCGAATAAGATTTCAGATTCGATGGTGTGAATGAGTAATTCAGATCAAGACAGCATGCATGCAAAATAGCTTCTTGCTTGGGTCGTGAAATCTGTGATCTGTATTCCAAGAGGGACCATTTCATTGGCTGAGGGATTAAAGGGCTAGGGGCAATAATATTCCCCCCACCCCACCCCTGGATTCTGAGCCTCTAGTAGAACATTTTCAGACAACTTTTAAGTGGATTTTTTCCTTATCTGTACTTGCTGCTTATTTTGAATAGTAGCCTTGGGACTCTCTACCATTGCCAGGGGCTTCTTGCATCTTCTGTGAGCTCCCACTCCTTCCCTCTGTTAACCAGGGGAGTGTTCAAGTAGAGTGTCGAGCAAGACAGAAATCTTTGGAAAGCACATCTGGCTGCAGCGTGACAGTTCCTGCTGCTCCCAGCAGAACTTCCACAGCAGTGCAGGGCCCTCTTGTCAACCACTGACTCACCCATGCCAATTAATATGTTTCATGTCTTAGGAGCCAAGAGACTACACGGTTACCCAGAGTGAAGAATATTCCTAAGAAATGGTAAATGGATTTCTTAGCTTTGCATTGCCCCCCTTATAACACTGGCAACATGGCTTATTAAAATTGTGAAATTAAAACTCTACCACATACCCGAAAAGATTTTCAGGTCAGCAAAAGTATGTACGTCTAAACATCTTTTAAACCTGTTTAAAGGTTAAAGCTGTTTAAAGGTCAAACAGATGATAATGCACAAGAAGCATAAGCAAACCCTACTACAGCTCTTGCTTACATTTTTTCCAACTGTCCGTCATGCTCAGTTTTGCCTCCATTCGGCTGGAGCTTGGAATGACCTGAGTACAAGATCCTGCTGGGATGGGCGCAGTCTTGCCTTTTGCTTCAAGGCTGGGGGTGGGTGGGAGGCGCACTGAGCTCTGCTCTGTCGGGATCAGGTTCTTCCTCTTCCACTTCAGTCTCTCAGGAAGGGGTCTGTTGAGAGGCTGAGTTTGTTTATCATTGTTTTGCATCTGGTCGAGAAGCAAGGCACTAGTCATAGTGCTGGACGAAAACTGAAAATAGGCAGGATGGCTTCTGCTGTATGCTCAGAAAGCAGTGTGTGTTTGGAGGGAAAACCCTTGAGAGCAGCTTCTGTGCCCAGAACAACTTTGGTACCAGTCTGTTCTTTCCCTTGTCAAATTAAAAGAAAAAATAAAATAGAGCAACATCAGACTGGGATAATTGCTGTAATGTAACATGAATTAGTGTCCCAGCTGAATACCTCAGATAAACGTTACCAGATTTTGTTCTCTATGCTTGAAATAAAATATAACTGCTCTTTGCTTGAAAAGTTAAATGTTGTCAGCCAAGACTTGGAAATGGTTTCACTCTTCTTAGGGCTAAAACTAGACATTCTGCCTTTTACAGCAGCCCTTTAGAATAGGGTATAGGCAACCTAGTGCCATCCTGGTGTTTTGGGCTACAACTACCATCAGCCCTAAGTAGCATGGCCAGTGGTCAGAGGTTAGGGGAGCTGTAGTACAAAATGTATGTTGGGCACCAGGTTACCTGCCCCTGAGACAGACCAACTTTATGAGAAATGTTTCTTTCTTTCATGTGAGACTTATTTAAAAGCGTACTTTAGCATCTCCCTTTGATGTAACCACTTTGTTCTCCAGTAGGATTCTAACACCACTGCCTGCTGCTGAAAGGGCCGTGCTACCAGCACTGAAGCAGACATTAGGAAATGCTTTTGCTGAAAGACAGAAGAGGGCGCAAGCCATTCAGAGGAACAGGCTCCATCGGACTGCGCTTTAGCCAATACGGTCCAGTTGGCACCGTTCTGTACTGTCCTTGCCCTAAAGTGATTCAGAAACTAGCCCGGCCACCTTTGATTTCCACTTAAGAGTTTGTACCAGAAGCGCTTGCACTGTACACTGTTTCTGGCGTTCTTCCCACATTTTTTTAAAATGTCATTGTTAACCATCTGTTTTGGTTCACTAAGCTATAGGAACTGGTCTGTCTTCAGTAATGATAGTTTACTGCTCTTCAGTACAGAATTTGGAGTGTTAGCTGTGAAATGCACACAAGACTGCCTAGACCACACCAGGCCAAGGGACTTTGTTAAAGGTAAACCATGAGTGTATGATCTTGTACATAGGCTGCTCTGGAATTGGCAGAGGTAGGTTTGTAAAAGAAAGCAAGTGTGTATTAAACACTGGAACAATACATTTATTACAATAAAACAAATGCCTTGGTTCATGTATGAAATATTGATACTGTTGTACTGCAATTAATCTGCTTAATAAGTACACTTTTTAAAATGTCCTCAAATTGACATAGTAATCACAGATTTACAAATGTCACAGCAGTCAGGATGCTGTGTTGAAGAGTGCAAACCAGTATTCAGAGACTCTGTGAAGTTGGTGGCACAAGTGTGTGGAAACAGCAATACTTCTCCGACTGGAAGAAGAAGAACTCCACAAAGAGTTGAGCACTGGGCGTAGAAGCAAAGTCTGGGCTGAGCGAAGTGGCCGCGGTCTCCCCCTACAGCCAGCAGGGGGAGCCAAGGCGACGCGTGGCGCTTCTCCTCCCCCCCCCCCCCCGCCTCATCAGACAGCTGAGCTACGAAGGAACGGTTTGCATCCCTTTGTGGGTTGCAGGCCGCCTCTTCTGGGAGTGGCATCCAACCAAACCAAACATACATATACATATATACTGGCACTGGACGAGGTCTGAAGGACACTGTCCCTTTTCTTATAGTAGGGAGACTCCATGACAGAAGTCTACGCACACTCTTCTCTAAGAAGACATTAAAAAATGTTGCTAACACATCTGCCTCGAGAATGTGAAATTCCACCCTCTGCATCAAAGTCTACAAAGGCAGAAGAAGCACAAGCGCTAAACCTAACACCAGGCTCTGTAACAAAGCTTGATTCCTAGTAAACAAAAACAATTTTAAGGCTTCTGCTTCTCATATTCTTGCCCTGCTTGGCTAGGACTTTTCCAGTGAAGGCCCAGCGAGAGGAGATGATGTTAAGCAGCAGACAGGCAGGCCTGTCGGATACTCTGTGCCCATGTGTTGAGGAGCGCCGTGACCGAGTGCTTGTCAGGAAGCTGCAGCAATTTGGACATCATGTAGCGATACACTGACTGCAAGAAAGGGTTTGCTTCTGGAAAGAAAAAAGGGCGGTCCCATGTTTCAAAGAGAAGTTACAAGAGTGACTGAGCAACTACATGTGGTTTTTTTAACAACTCTTCATTAAGTCGTGGGCCATCAAGGAAGTTGGGGATTTTTAATGGCATGGGAAGACTGCAGAGCCTGAAGAGGGGGAAACGAGTAGCTCTTCTTTCCCTCATTTTTTTAAAATCCCTGCGTCGTCTTGGAAGCTGTCTCCTGTTGCATATCCCAAGCCTCTTCTACTGGTTCTGCAAGGTGTTTTGTCTAAAGGTTTAATTTAATGCATGGCTGTCTTTGGGCCAAGGCTTTTCACGCTGGCTCTTTGTCTTAATGTCACAGAAAGTAGGGAACTGCATGGCCACCATTCTGCAAAAAGTGCACATTCACAACTTCACCCTCCCAAGTCAAACAAGGACTTGCTAAACTGGGAATCTCTACTTCCAAAGCTTAAAAATGTGTGGCCAGTTTTCTTGTAAAAGCCCAGAAATCATTGGGGGAGGGTAGCCTTGTGCCGGGCTTCTCTTCCTAGTTCTTTGCCTCTGCCCTCATTTCCTCCTCCCATTATCCTGTAACACCAGGAGACCCAACTTTTCCTCCTCTTTTCCTATGACAGTGAATCCACATGCAGAAGAGAGGATGGGTGCCTATAGTGAGTGGCCCAGTGCAGAGTCCTGGAGTGTCATGAGGCAACAGCAATACTCAAACCAGTTGCAAGGCTTAATATGCACGCTCCGCCCACCTGCCCTTCTCCCTCCTCCTACTTCCATACCGTATTGTTGAGGGTTATCAATCCACAGGGGGCTCTGGTCTGGATAATCAGCTGGGACACTGAGCTGTAGTGGTGGGACATTTGGAAGGTTTTTGTCATCTAAAATGAGACATTTTGCATTACTTAGAAAATATTTTGCAAAAACTTGAAAGGTTGAATGTGGAGCTAGTAGTAACTCAGAAGCACTAGCATTTCTTTCTCCATACAACTGGTATCTGGACCACCAAAGGATCCTCCGCTGTAACCTCTCCTTTCTTAAACAAGTTTCCAGCCCTCACTAAGTACTGCTCAATCTGTGCTGCTGCTAATTTGGGGTTTCTGTTAGTCTGTAGGCGTCGAGGGGTCTCTCGCGCTCCCTTGAACCCAGGGCTGTTGGTCCTTACCTAGCGTGCATATGAGGCGGACCGTGCCACTGTTGCTGCAGTGGGAGGGGTCCAGGTTCACCAAGAACTTGGGGTTTAATCTTGCAACCTCCCCTTGCAATACGTTCGGAATGGTCTGCCGCTCGTCCTCGTCATGCTTCCGCTTCCGAGGGGAAGTGACTGGGGCCCTGTGGAAGAAGACCCACCCAGACAATCCACTTCAGCTTCCATTCATGTTGCTTGTTAATGCTTACAAAAAGAGGAGAGCCATCCATTAATAACTGGCCTAACAAAAATACCAGAGCAACTCCTGATCCTAGGAAAGAGTCAGAACAATACACGTGTCGTAAAAGTATCTGACAAATTCCAGAGGGGCAGCTGTGTTAATTTGTTGCAGCGAACACAAGAAGTCTTTAAGCACATTAATTCGGAAGGAATAAAGAAATGAGATCAAGGACTCTGTGACCTTCCCCAGTGCCCGGAATCTCTTAGCCATCTCTTCGGCAGCAGAAGCCAAAGCAACCATACGTACGTGATGGGTGGGCCATGGATGGCTGTCATAGCTGGCATGAAGGTCCGGTACAGGGAATGATTGAAGACTGGCGAACGGATGTTTGCCAGGACGGCATCCAAGAGGGGTTGGCACAAGTACTGCTGCTTCGTGGGAGGAACTGCAGGGGGCGGGGGGGTGGGCTGACACGCAAGAGACACACTTTTTACGTGCACGCGCACGGACGGTGCAACTCTCCTTTGGCTAAGCTCAGACAACGCCCCGCATAGACCTAGAGCTTCATGAGTCTACCCCCTTACTTGCTGGTGTCCTCTGGACCGAGCGCAGCCAAGACTAGGGGTCGGCTCCCCAACTCACCTGCCCTGCCTGGCCTGGGCCTTGCCAGTGTCCAACATGCCTCCCTGCCCACCCTTACCCACCTTCTGGGCATCTGCTCCTCAGCCAGACTGGGGCCCCCTGGCTGGTGCCTGCCCTCCCACCTGCACTCCTGCCACACACACACGGCCTACCACAGCCATGTCATTCTTGAGCTTCTCCAGAGCAATTTCACATTTCTGCAGTGTCTTCAGAGGACAGCTGGGAAGGAAGGAACAATATCAGAGACAGTCTTGGAGCAGACTGTTTTCCGTTTCTGGTGAAAGCAAAGCCACACTCTCAGTTCACCAGATGAGCATGGAAGAGGCAACTGCAGCAGCCACGAACACAGAGATGAACTCCTTGCAACAGGCAGCTTAGCTGACAGTTCTGGAGGATGCTGCTCTATGCGGGGGGCAGAAGAGAGGCCAGAATGGAGCCTCCTCCTGAAAGCTGGCCCTGCAGTGGGGGGATTGGGGCTCTCTGCTCAGTGGCTTTGCTCCTCTTTGGAGCTGGGTGCTGGAGGACACTGTCTCCCACAGAGTGCCCTTCCTGCCCCCAACCAGGCACAGGGCATGCTGGAGCCAGGGCCATGGGTGCTGTTTCTTCAGCTACTCTTGCCCGTGGAGACCCCACGTGATCAGGGCTGCCTCACCTCCTCGTGTTGCTTACGACAACTTCGTTCGGGGGAGGAGAGCAGCAGGAGGTGGTAGGTGGGTGGAAATGGGGACAACCAGCCGCTTACCGTTTTGACGGATCAGTCAAGATGTCCAGGAGGCTTTTCATCTTGCTCAGGTCCTTCTTCCTGTCTGAATTGAAAAGCAAGATATTCCTGAAAAGAATGGTCTTGCAGCTTAGAGAGAAACCAGACTGGTACTCATTTCCATTTTGTACTTTGCTTAGAAAAACCCTATCCTTTTTCTTCCATCTGGGAACTCAACGTGGCTGGCAGCTTAGAAATACAAAAATCGTCAAATGCTGCCAAGACAGGCCTAGGGCTGGGCTCACACGGGACGACAACCCACCACAGGCTGCCAGCTATTCACATTATTTTTCATTAACAAGCCGCAGCGAGAACCCATGGCTTGTTGTAGGGTTATTCTTGCCCACAATGGGTTGCCATGTCTCCTGACCCCGGGAGCCCTATTTTATCATGGGTTGTGGCAATCTGCTACAGAGCCGCTCAGCAAGAATGGCAAGAAAGCCTGTGCCACTCGCTTGCCATGATCTCGCCAGTGGCTGCCCTTCCACCAATGCCGAAATGGCACTCTGGAAGGGCCATCACTCATTCCCCAGCAATTGGTGCCTCAAAAACGCACATTTAGGGTTGTAATTTATTATAATTATTTTTACAGTCTTCCGTAAATGCACAAGGGCACACTTGCAGCTATCCCATGTGTGTAGTCTTGCCTGGTCAATTCCCTTGTCTGTTTCAGCTGTCAAAGGGAGCAAGGAAGGGGAGTAGGTAACACACAAGGAAATTAAGGTGAGGTTGCATATCAGCTAATTTGCATACTGCTCTGAAGGACCAGGAGAGAAATAATAGTAAGGGAAAGGAGGAGGCCAATAATGCAGTTCAGAAGCACCTAAAATGGGGGCAAACAGGCAAGGGAATAAATGCACCAAAAGGGGGAGAGGACAATATCTCCCCCTCGACAATGTGACCCTCTCGATTTCAAATATTAGACTGATACTTCTCAGTACCCCCCACCTTTTCAACACTTCCCCAACTCTCCAGCTACTCTGGAACGGGAGACATTAACACTTCCCCTTTCGTGGCTCCTTTTCAGGGCACTTACTGCTGCAGTTACTGTAGTAAAAAACATCCTGAGAGAGCAGCTGCATGAGACAGAGCGAATGGGGCCCTGGAGCGGGGGGAGTGGGTCTAAGTACTGCTGATGCCCCGTTTGCTCCATCCTGTTCTGCCACCTTTTAAGGAATTAAAAAAAAAAAAAACCCATCAGGAATATTTGCACATTTTGGGGGGACTGGGAAATAAGGAAATACATGCAAATTTAATGGTTGAGAAGAAAATGGAGGTGAAATTTGCACAAATTTTGCCTCCATTTACTTCCTGGCCATTAAATCTGGGTACATTTCTCTGGTTTTTGCAAAACTGTTAGGCAACCGCACCAGTTACTGCTCCAAAAAAGGAGCCATGAAAGCAGGGGGTGGGTGGAGTCAATATCTCTCCTTTCTGGAGTAACTGGAGAGTCAGGGAAGTGCTGGGGGACACTGAGAAATGTCAATTGTCCAATACTTGAAATCGAGAGGATCATGCCGTCAAGGGAGAGAGAGGTATTGTCCCCACCCCTTCTGGTGCCCTTACTCGCTTGGCTGTCTCTCCCCCCCCCCCCCCATTTTAGGTGCTTCAGAATTGTGCTACTGGGTCCCTTAGAATTATTTCTGCCACAGACCATCACAGCCGGTCGCAAATTAGCCAATATGCAATCTTGTCAATTTCCTTGTATGTTACCTACTCTCCTTGGCTGCTCCCTTTGACAGCTGAAACAGGCAAGGAAATTGACCAGGCAAGACCACACATATCGGACAGACTTGCGCAAGACTGATGAAAAAAATAATTTAAACATTGTAAGCCCAACTGCACATTTTTGAGGCACAGAAACACATTTTTTCAAAAGCCAGGGGAATGAAAAGAGGTAGTGATTGAAACAGGGAGGGGGAGACAAGATGGGGTTTGCCGCAGAGTCCCCTGGGATAAGTGCCAGAGCCAGCTGGAGGACTGAGGGAGGAGGAGGGGAGAACAGGCCATGGCAAGCTTGATGGCCTATCAGGCACACCGTGAGTAGTTCAGTGAACAACCCACCCACCACAGCTCATTCGCGGGGTGGCTCAGCGTGGTGCGTGAACCGCCCTATAATATCCACCGGAACGGGTGATGGCTGTCCAGGGAATCAAGTTCAGCGGCAGCCTTTGTTTTGTGCGTGCTTGATTGCCACAGATTGATTGCCTGGCATTCGTCTGATGCCAGGAGGCAGAGAGTGCTGGGGTCACACTGGCCTCACTCTCTGGTCCTGGCAATAACCTCCACAAGATCGTGAAGCCTCCACAAAAATAAATTAGCTGGAAAAATAAGATGGGTGGATGCACGCTAGCAATGGCACAAATTCACTCTGAACAGAATTTTTTTTTAAGGGTGTGATTGGCGGGGGGGAGGCGGCAGGAAGAGGGAGAGCAGCAGGCAGGCATCTGCCCAGGTGAACAACAAAGGTTTTTTCGGTTCAAGGTGTCAGGCCCCCAAAGCAAGCCAGAACACGGGGCGCAACACCGCCACGTGCCTCTAGCAGCAGCGGCAGGTGGTGGAAGAACAAGGTCCCCTGCAGGCCTCCGGGGGCCCTGTGCCCAGCCCAGCCCAGGCTCCCAGGGCAGCTCAGCCATGGAATGCATCTTTGCACTGATCCAAGAAATGGTCACCCAGTGTCTCTCCCTTTACTTCTCAGGTGACATGTCATGAGCAAGATATGGTTTATTACTCACTTTGCATGGAAGAGGGCTCTGTTTGCAAGTAATATGGCAGCTAGTAGAAAATACCACGCTTAACCTGGATTGCCAGGTCAAGGCCCATGCACATCCTTGGCAAGCAGCTGTAAGAGGCACAGGTCAAGGGTGGGTGCTGCCAAGTCTCAGCACCTGCACAGAAGGCACCAGGGCCTGCTGCCAACAGAATTCCCACACAAATCCCGGGATCTCCCAGAAGTGGTACACTCTTGCCAAAGAGCCTCTATTTCGAAACCCCAAGGCTATGGAAGTTTTCTTATGGTCAGCATGACTACCTTGGTTTCTATATCCAATACCAAAGTATCCCAGCCAGTATGTGTAACCTGCAAGTCAGATGAAGGTCCAGCAACTTCCTGCACATCCCAGGTTAACAAAGACAACAGACCACTGGAAGGCGCACCTTCATTCTTATCGATCTTGTTGATCATTCTCCGCAGAGGCTCAATGTACTTGGACAGCTGCTTGAGTTTCTCCAGGTATTGCTGCTCCTCGGACTGGCTGGAACTAGCTGGGCTCATGACAGAGTTGGGATTGCCTTTGAGGCAAAAAGGTTACAGGTTAAGACACCAAGGAGGAAGGCAGGCATGCCAGGAGCCATCCTGGCATGGTCTGGCGCAAATCTCCTCTCCTGCATGTAGCAGGCTGCTCTCTCTCCCTTGCTTATCTTCTGCCACTGCTCCCCCCACCAAAAAAGGTGTCTTGGTGATTCAGGAGCTGGGACAAGAACTTCCTTTATCCCAAAGGTGGGCTATCCTGGAATAGACACTACTTGCATCAGCGAAGCAAAGCATCACCAACTACCTTGTGTATGCAACAAAATGTTCACCCTTCTCACCAATCCTAGCTTTAAAAAATCCCCAATTCCCACAAAACTCCAAAACTATATGTAAAAATTCCTGGTGCGCACAGATTTGGGAGACCTTGGGTGAAAGGGGGACAGGCCTGGGCTTGCTCACTCAAGCCCTGTGCAGATTACCTGGAGTATTTAGCGGCCCTGGCGATGGGACGCTGAAGTTCTGTGGTGTTCGTGCAGCTGCTGGACTCTGAGAGGGCTGTGGAGATGGGCTGGGGAGGAAGCTGCTGGGAGATGGGGCTGGTCCAGAGCTGAAACAGGAGGAGGAGGAGGGAAAAGATGTTTCCATAGGGAAGTGTGGCCACTATTTACCCCACATTGAAAACCTGGCTCCCAGAGCCAACCTCTTCTTGCTCCCACCTCAAGGCTCACCTGACATTGGAGTTGGGCTGAGAACTAGGCTGCCCTGGCTGGGGAGAAGGCTGTGGCTGAGGAGGCGGGGGCATTGGCTGGGGTGTCTGGGCTTGCTGGGCTGGTGAAGGAGAGGACATCATGGTGATGCTGCTCTGGCTGACCTGGAACAAAGGAATAGCCGTTGGCAAGAGACGCCTCTCCAGGACAGGACAGGCCTCTAGGAGAGCAGAGAAGGTGCCTCTGGAGCATCTGCCTTTGTCACGGGGACTCTGACCAGGAGGCAGCAACTTGGCCTTGGGTACAAGCCTCAGCTCAATCCCAAGCTTGCTGGGTGGCCTTGGACAAGCCCTTCCTGCCCAGACCGAGCTGCCATACTACGGACGGAGCAAGGACCGCAAATGCCCTTCAGATGAAGTGTGGGAAAGCAGGCCCAGCAACAGCATTTCACATGAAGCACTACACGACATCACTGCCTACGGAGTTCTTTTCTGGCTTCCCGAGTGCAAGTTGTCAGCAGGCAACGGAAGGTTCCTAGACCAAACATCCGTCAGACAACTGGCAGCCTCAACCAGGGCAAACAACAACCTTCTTTCCAGTCCAGTGCACCAAAGCCATGTTTGCTTCTTTAAAGGCCACTTCCCGTCTGCCTAATAATCCACAATAGGGCACACACAAGCCAGCTGCTCCCCGAAATGACCCAAGAGGATCCAGCCTGAGTGGGTGAGTGAGTGAAGGGGCGAGGGAGAGGGGCGCTGAGCACTTCCACTGGGCACAGACAGCAGAGCCAGACGGTGCTGGACAGAGGGACTAGGTGGAGCAGTGGCAGGTCATTACACATCTAAGTGTGTGCTTGGGGGTGGGGTGGGGGGACACAGTGACACAGCCACAGCCCACAAATCGCCCAGTACAGTCTGAAGTGCCAAGTTTTGGTCAGGACTTGCCGGTTCTAATGGGATCAGCACTGGAAGATCAGGTAGACAAAACATCCAATTCTTTTGAGAGTCTCTTCCCAGACCAGACAAGTGGTGTGTAACCAAGCTGAACAAGCCCAGTACATCCTTGCTTGTCCTGCTCCCCCCAGCCCCTGCCCCGCAATTCCAAATCACAGCTAAATGTGTGTGTGCAGCTGACAACGTGATGCTGCTTCAGGAACTTGAAGTAGAAAGGGAAGGCAGAGATTCAGGTCCTCCATCCCTTATATTGACAGACCACTGGCTTTAATGTGCCTCTGCCTTGGATTTACAAACTGCCGGATGCTGAGCTAAGGCAAAGCGCCCTTGGATACGCAGGGGCTACGTCCTTCCTCATTTCACCTCAGGATGACTGCTCACACAACATGAGGTAGATGTCTGCAAGCAGACACAGAGCTTTCTTTTTAATGTTTCAATTCATTGGAAGAATTGCTTTGAATGCCAACTATTTTCAAAACAGAGGTACCACTCAACCACAAGGGACAATTCTCCAGTTATGCTTACTGGAAGTCCTGATGATGATTGTGTACAAAGCAAAACTGGACTGACAGGTGCTTCAAACCCAACACTGTGCCTAAGAGTCCCTCTGCCTTCTAGCCCCACAACTGCGGCAACTCAGGGTAGAGGAAGAGGCACGCCTGCCCAGCCATTTGACAGGAGCAAATAGTGGGAAACCCCTATTAAAATCCAGGGTGAACCAGACCCACCCCCTGAGTGGCTCGCCCACTGAGTCGCTGCAACATCTTTTGAGTGCTGGGCTTTGGTGGCAAACAACTCCTGTTTCAAAACGAAAGGCACCAGACTGGAGAATTTTAGATATCTGCCAATTTAGGGATGGGACTTGGCAGTGAGCATGTTACCTGATTATCATTTGGGTCCAGTTGATGAAAGGCAGACCAGGAGCACAAGTGCTTGTGAAGGGATCAATAGGAGCCAGGAGCACTGAGAGACCTTGCGTGCCTCTACCCATCCAGACCACGGACTACTGAGCTGACCCAGCCAGGCTGTTCTCCAAGTCATCTGCTTCCAGTGGACGCAATGCGGGGTGAGTCAGATGTGAACTAAAATTCTGGCTCAGAACTGTGACCATCTTTCTCAGACTGAGGTTGTATAAAGTCCCTTACACATCCTTAAACCAATCAAAGGTGCCCTAACGAGAAGCTCTTGCCCTAGGATCTTGCCAGGGCCACAGTTATGACTCTGTTCCCCCAAGCCCAGGCTCATCAGCAGACGTCAGCTAAGCTATGCCTCGGTCAAGGTGCCACCTAAGCCTCAGTTCTGCTTTAGTAAAAATGAACAAGAACAATGGTCTACCCCCAGTTACTGGTACACGATCAGAGAGATTATAAAAAGCTTGTAAACAAGGCAAGCTGTACAACAGAAGGTAGGAGGGAAACAGTTAAACGAAAGGAGCCAAAGTTGTGTGGTCTTGAAAAAGCATCGGTGCTAACTGAATGAATACCAAACATGACACGAGACTGCCACAGAACGAGGGGAGCAGTTGGCTGTCAGCTCTTCAGGTTAATGCCACTTGAGTCCCATGATGGACTCCAGCAATTCCAAATGGTGGGAAACCCAACAGGGACATGTGCTGGGAAGATTCCAGCCTGTGCATGGAGCTATGGGGGTGTTATCTCAAGATCAAGGGGACCCTGCTGAAATCTTGGCAGGTAATATGTTCCTTATTTGTCCAGGGATCTGGTTTATTACCAGCACTTAACGCTGCAAGGTATATAGGGAAAGTACTGGGTCAGAGACATTGTTTTGACCCCTTTATTCACAAAGGGGATAATCCTAATTTAGAAATCGCTCATAAAAATGTATGTGTGTGTAGTGGTGGTGGGGGGGAATTGGGCCTTCCATTATATTGCCACTTTGGATCAACTTTTTTCCTTTTATGCTGCTTTTAAAAATGACACATTAAATGCAGAGTTTGATCTATCTTAAGAGTGCTTGTGAGCAGTTTATTCAACTTAAAACATTTGTTATCTCAGCTTCATGTTCCTGCTGAAAACTCCATCTTTGTTATTGGACATGAATCTTCCAATAGATGTACCTAAATCTGTAATTTACCGTTATCAGAAACTCAAAGATATAAATAAAATTGATACTAATTATGTCTGAGATCTTTGGAATAATGAACTTAAATATCCTATTCTCTTAAACCAATGGTGAGTTGCTTTAAAACAGTGAAATGAGCCTCTTTTGATCTTAAAATAAGTTTCATAAAGCAGAAACTTCTATTTTGAATTTATTGGATATTTCAGGGAATGTTTAAAATTGGTTACAGGCCTCTAGTTGCTGGAGGAGTAATTTGGGAGTTGGAACACTTACTCATGTAGTCTAGGTTTCTCCCACAATTTTTCCATTTTGGTCTGACGTTCATAGGACTGTCAATATGATTCTACGATGATCACAGTTTGGTGAAAATGCACATGTTCTCTTCAGCTAAACCCCTAGTATATGGAACGGCAAAGCAGAGTCATCAAGGCTCCACGGAATAACACCTCTTTCCATGGCTTCTTATAGAGTGCTACCACGATGCAGTCAATAAGATGCTGAACGTTGATGTAGGAAACCTGGGTGCAAATCCACGAACTTGGGTGTTGTTCATGGGCAGTCATTCTTGCAAACTCATCCTGCACACCCTGCCCCCACCCTGCATATATAAAATGGAAATCTAAACCTCTCTCACACATGGGTTTTGTGAGGAAGATGAACGTAGACTGTACAGCAGGTCTACAGAGGTGATAAAAATAGCTTTCTCTTTTTAGTACCAGCAATCTGAAGTCTGTTTGATGGCACAGGTTTCCCTTTCACGTCTCCCTCCCTGCTCAACAAAACAGACCACAGAACTATTAAAGCTATTACAACTATTAAACTCTATTAAAGCTAGACCGTGGCAAATGGGGATGAATCCCAGGAGGGTCCCACAAGGTTTCCTTTTGGGGAACCAAAGGGTGAAGAGGAGGAGGAGGGAAGGAATCTCTCTTCTCTGCATCCCTGAGAAGATGTTTGATTGGGACTAGACTGAGCCAGGGGACAGAAACACCCCTCGCAGGGGGCAAACCGGGTGGGGGAGCAGAGCAGAGGAGCTGCTCAGTCTAATGGACAACTGGGGTGGAAGAGGCAACACGCTGAGCTCAGCCCCTCCAGTGGCTCAGGAAACACCCTCCTCCTCCTCCCGCTGGGTCCACTGACAAGCTAAACACACGTATCAGCAGCTGAGCTGGCAGCTCACAGGGCCCTGTGCATGTGAATGTGCAACGTGCTCGGGGGGAATTCGCGCAAGACCTCTTCAGGACGCTCCTGCTCTTGGAGGCAGATCTACGGCCCTGCCTGAGGCCCCCACCATACACTCCCCCTCACATCCTGGGACCACGTGAGTGGCGAAGAGAGCACATCAGTGATTGGATATGCCCTGCAAATCAGTGCCTGGGCAAGGGAGCGCCAGTGCAACCCAAGCCAGCTCTCAAGGGACCCCCCAGCCACGATGCGCGCCGGCTCCAGTAAATACCTGAGGCATTTGCTGTCCACCCAAAGGAATGGTGCTTGGAGGCGTGGCAGAGACAGCGGTGGTGGGCGGGAACCGTGGTCTTATTTGCATCCCACCTCGGGCCATAGTTGCGGTGATCATCTTGGGAGGACAGAGGGACAGACAAAAGTAATCGCAACACGAGAAATGCAGCACACTGGCAGGATGGGAAGCACATGCAGGCCGTGAGGGGAGAAGTCAGGCAACTGAGTCTCAGGAAGGCAGCCCGAGCAGCAGCCCGCCTGGGCAAGGCTCCCCCTCTGCCGATGGCTGACGAGGGCCAAGGAGCGACAGCAGAGCCCAACTGAGGGTCACACCCCAGCGACTGTGGAAACATTTTGCTTAACCTGAACACCAGCTGTCAAGGCTCTGTGCTGGATGCCAACGCTAGGACAGAAATGGGACGCCTGGCACTCAGTTGAACTGGCCCCTGGACCACCCAGACACACGGCCCCAGCCTGGACCGGGTCCTGGCGTGACAAGGGCCGGTTCTGCTCTAGTTCTGCAACCCTCTGTGCCCAGCCTCATGCGGAGCATGGTGCACTTTTGCCTGGTACAGGCAGGTGGCAGCCAGAGCAGCGCCCAGCTAAGTCGGCGGAACCGTCTGGAGTCGCCCAAAGGCCTGAGAGCCACTGGAAGAGCCATGCCAGCCCCCGGCCTCCTCCTGACACTCAGTCCCTAGACTAGCCCAGCCCTCGTGGGGATGGCAGCAGGCATTCTCACTTGGTGCCCCACGTCAAGCGATTGCAGCAGCCACAGCAACATGTCTTGAAAGAGGGTCACAGAGCTCAAAGTTAGAACACAGGGGGAAATGCCACAGCGCAAGAGCACCAAAACCCAGCCTGGCTGTTAGTTCATGACAGGGCGATGTAGCTCTCCCTCCCAGCCTGGGGCAGTAAAGGAGGGGCAGAGGGCAGGCTTCAGAAGGAATGACAGGCGTTCGGACACAAACCACATGCGCACGTTCAACGCACACACCATGCAAAAAATGCCACAAAAATGCAAATGAAAGCCACGAGAACCACCACAAAGCACAGCAAAGCATCCGCTCCTGAGCAGAGGCGGATGGCGGGCAGGGCAGGGCAGGGCAGGGCAGCAGCAAGACAAGGGCTGCCACACGGAAGGCAGCCGGCAGCTCTGGCCCCGCCAGGCCTCCGCCCACATGCAGAGCCACACACGACACTGAGAGGACACTGTGGCTCAGCCGAGGGGACCACCTTGGCCCAGTGCCTCCTGCCACACCGCCAAAGGGAAGCCTGCGGGAGCCACAGCCTCCGAGGGCAATGCTGCCTGAGAGGCAGCTCTGACTGAGCCGCCGCCCTCCAGCTGCTGTGGGCTCCAGGCCCGGGCTCCGCAGGGGAGCGGAATGGGCTGTTCCAGCGGCACCATTACTTCGGAAAGCGGAACTGGTGCCTGCCCCTCCTGCAGTTCTGCCAAGAAGTCCCCCTTCAAGGGGAAAGGAGTCTGCGGAGAGACTGCTGGGCTGCATGGTTTCAAGAGTGGAGGCCTGAGGAACAGCAGCTGCGGCACAGAAATAGATGCCTCTCCCAGCTTTACGGGGGGAAGAGCACAGAGCAGCGGCAGGCGCCCCCTGCCCAGAGTCCCCAAATGCCCCAGCCTGGCTCCCCGGAGAGCTTTCCTGCTTCACAGAATAACTCCTCTTCCTGGGATCTCTTGACAAGAGTTCTGATATAATGTAGTCAGTATGATGGTGAATTTGTAAATCCCTGAAATCCCTGTTCAAATCCCTGAACTCACTGGGCAGCTATGACCCCAGTCCCCCCCCTACCCCCACATCTATACAATGGAAATACTAATTGCTAACCCCATAGGGGGGTTATGAGGTATGACCAAGATATGAAGCATACACCATTTTGCCCAGTAAAAGTACTCCCAGAGAGGAATTTAGCTCCAGCAGCCATTACATATGGCTGACTGCAACAGAGGGGCAATGGTTCAGGCCCCCAACCTGCCAGAAGAACCATATCTGGGGGGCTGGCAGCCAACAGACGGAAAGCGGAAGTCCCCATGGAAGAACAGTCTCAACAGACCATTCAAGAAATTCCCATAGCACAGCCAATAACCCTTTGCAGTTAGGACACCTTGCACTGATTAGAAGGTACGGCAGGGCCAAGTGTCAACTTTAGTTATTCAGCACACCACTTTCCTGGAGAAAGGAGTTACACTCAGAAGGGGGCAGCAGGCAGCAGTTGCCCCCCAGTGGCAGATAAAGTGCAGCGCCCGTCAAAGCAGCTTCAGAAGAAGAAACAAGAAAGAACCCACTTCCCCAGAATCAACCTGCAAGACGCTGAGAGACTAATGGAGAGGTCAGGGAACTGCTGCAGTCTGGGCACAACAACGAGACCCACAAAATACTGGCACGCATCTTCCCTAGGACAAAAGCTTAAGAGTGCAAGGTTCAGGGGCCAAGTATTCCCCCCTTGAAATAGCCAGCTGGCCTGGTTTTCATAAAAGGGAGAAGCTACATCCTCTATATCTTTTACAAAGAACAGGCAGTCCCTTTGTAGGCATGTCTGTAGGCCATGTGGATTACATCTCCTCGGCGGGCTGGAGAGACCAGTCCCAGATCAGCAGAGCCGGCCACAAGTACCACATCTGTAGCCCCTGATGACCATGTCATCCAGGCTGGCCATTTCTTGCCGGAACTGTGTGCACCAGCCAGGAGGGGCTCCACTTAGCTGAAAGAACTTTCCACTCAAAGACAACAGCCTCCAAGCCTGTTGGATCGCATCAGCAAGTCTCCCAATACTCTGCGCTCTGGCCAACCTCTGAAGAATGGAATGTTCACCACTCACCATGACGGTACCTTCCGGATTGATGTGAGGAGGCATTCATGAACGGGATTAGTCCCTCTGCCACCAGGAAAGGCAGTGATCACATAGTTGAAGCTCTTTGCCTCAGACCAAGTACCCTCTAGCTCCAACCTGTGGCCAAGCTTGAGGTGGAGGAATATTAGTGGAGCATTAGCAAGTAAACAGGAGTGGTAGAGGAGATGTGGCAGAAAGGAAGGGAACTGTGCATCCCTTCCCTCCAACAGGGCATGGTAGGAGGCTGGGGTGCATTTGCAACTGGGCCAATTATGTGTTTCTGTGATTCAGTCACCAGGAAAAGGGTGTGGTTTGGATGCATCTGCTACACCAAACCGGAAGGACCTACCTTCATGGCAAGTGACCAAAGTTCCATTCTCTGTTGGGTGTGAGGAGGCATCCAAGAATGGGATGTGCATCAGCTACCCTCAATATTAGGGATGGGCTGGAGGATGGACGGACATGCTCAAGTACTTGCCTCCCAAAGGCATCTTCTGCGGTGGTGAAATTGTCCAGCTTGAGGTGTCTCGTGAATGTCCTGGGAGTAGAGCAGGGGGCTGCCTTGCAGGTCTCCAACAGTGGGGCGTTCGTGGAGAAGGCTGCCAATGTGGCCGCCGCTCATATGAAATGTGCTGTGACGGAAAAAGGCCAGGGAAGGTGTTGGGAGTCACATGTCCTGAAAATGTGTGCCTTAAGCCCCCTGGTGATGGCTGTGCTGGAGGCCTTTTTCCTAAAGACGTGGGATGAAAGGAAACAAATAGCGAGTTGATACGTCAATGATGCTGTGCGACATATGTGTGTTTTAAATAGCCCTTTGCACATCCAGCAGAAAGAGAGAAGGGTGAATTCTTGAGATCTTTGGAAGAGGCGCGTTCACTTTGGCAACAAAGGATGGATTGTGTGCACAGCTTACAGTGCCTTTCTGGAAGAGGTAAGATAATCTCTCATGGAGGGCACTTAACTCTGAGAGTCTTCTGACAAATGGGATCCGCGCTAGGAATGCCACCTCCAGCAAAAGTGGCCAGAGAGGAACTGTTTTATCGGCTCAAAGAGTGCCTTCTGTAAGTGCCTTGAGTACCACATGCAGGCTTCAGGACAGGAAGTGGTGTGCTACTGGTGGGCTGAGGAGTGACATTCCTCTGAGAAAATGTTTGAAAAGATGATGAGACACCACTAGCTGTGACGCCACTAGCGCGGAGGAGAGCGCTGAGGCCTGCCTGTGAAAGTGTTAGGTTTGAGACCCTACTACAGAACTGGCTGAAGAAAGAGTTGCAGCCCCTGTTCTGTGGTCCAGCAACTGCACCAGCAGATGAAGGCCTTCCACACTGTTTTTGTAAATCATCAGGTGGATGGATTGCTGGACGGAAGTACAGTGTACACAACCTCCTCAGAATAACCCAGGGCCAGGTAGGCCTCCCCTTCAGATTGTTCAGGTATGGATACAAGTGGATGCCCAGAAGGCAAAGACAGCCCCTATGGAAATAATGTGCTTAAAAATATCCTGAGAGCTGAGGCGAGGCTGAATGGTGGAGCTCTGTATGGATAGTGCACCTGCTGGTATGCAAGCCTCAGGTATCTTCTGTGAGGGAAAGGGCTATGGATACATGTAAATATGCCTCTGTGAGGGCTATGGAAGCTAGGAAGTCCCCTAGCTGAATGGCTTCCTTGACCAAGTGTAGGGCTTCCATCTGAAATGGGTGGTACAAACTTCAAATCCAGAATGGTCTGCAAACCCCCCCTTCCTCAGGAGACAATGAAAAGAGGGTAAACGCCCAAGAGCTGGTTCTATAGTTCCTATGTCAAGCTGGTGTTGGATTGCTCGTGCTATGACTTCTTATTTGGAGGGGGACCTGGAAGCTAGGGATGGGAGGAACCTGTTTCTTGATTTCAGGGGGAACTCTATGAAGTAGCTGTCCCTGACTGTATTGAGCAACCAGAGGTCCATGGCTATTGACTCCCAGATGGAGAGGTGTTGAAAGTTCCCACATACAGGAATCCTTGCCCTGTCAGAAATGCTGATGGCCAGACCTGGAGAGTTGTGTGGTTTCTATGGCCAGGTTGGCCCTGGAGAACCTATCAACGTTGCAGTGTTTGAGCTAGGTCGAGAATCTGGCCACAACAACTCCGGCCACAGCCATAGCTGCAGAGACGACTCAGTCCAAGATGGCACCTGCCACAAAGGAGTAAGCTTCATATAGCTTAAGAAGTCCTCTATAAAGGGGGTTACAGTTTTAAGTCCTTGTTTTGCAAGATGTCTTCAACCCAGGGGAGGTTGTGGTGGAGCAACTGCAGGCACTCACATGGAGGATACTGATTATCTAGACCCATTCCAGTCTGGGTTTCGATCTGGTTATGGGACTGAATCAGTCTTGGTCGCCCTGATGTTTGACCTTTATCGAGAGAGGGGGGAGTGCAACCCTTTAATTCTGCTCAACCTCTCATTGGCTTTTGATACCATCGACCATGGTATTCTCCTGGCTCGACTCCATATGATGGGTATCGCAGGCACTGTGTTACAGTGGTTCTGGTCCAACTACTGGGCCAATTTCAGCGAGTAACATTGGGTGACTATTCCTCGACCCCTTGGCAACTGAGCTACAGGGTGCTGCAGGGTACCACCTTGTCCTAAAAGTTCTTTAGCATCTATATGAAGCCGTTGGGAGCGGTCATTAGGGGATTTGGAGCTAAATGCCATCAGTATGCTGATGACACACAGCTTTATCTCCCCATGACATCTGAATCAGAAGATGCTGTGGAAGTCCTGGATCAGTGCTTAGAATCAGCAATGGGCTGGATGAGGGCCAAGAAACTGAAGCTGAATCCTGGCAAGACAGAAGCCCTGTGGGTGAGTGGTTCCCAGGTCCAGGAGACAGGCTCATTGTTCTGGATGGGGTTGCAATCCCTCTGAAAGATCAGCTTCGTAGTCTGAGGGTACTCCTAGATCCATCATTGTTGCCCAAGTGGCCATGGCGGCTCAGTGCCTTTTACCAGCTTCAGCTGCTTCACCAGCTACGCCCTCTCCTGGACAAGGGTAGCTTGGCCACGGTGGTACAGGCATTAGTAACCTCAAAGCTGGATCACTGCAACACGCTCTATGTGGGGTGCCCTTGAGGCTGGTCCGGAATCTGGAACTGGTGCAGAATGCAGCAGCTTGGCTGTTGTCAGGAGCTGCCCCTTTTCCACATGCAACTCCTTTGCTGAGGGAATTGCACTGGCTGCCTACTCACTACCAGGCCAGGGTTAGCGTTCCCAGAGCAGAGCCAGGGGGAGTCGCCCGACCCCCCGCCCACCTGCTGGCCTGGCCTGGGCAGGCAGGGAGGCTGGCAGCTGCCCTAGAGAACCGACAGAGGTGGGGTGAGGTTTGCAGGAGGGCCGCCCAGGCTGAAGCGTCACTGCTGGAGGGCTGTGCGGTGCCGCCCGGCTGAAAGGCCGAAAGCCCTTGTCTGTCCAGGGATCCAGAGGGGGTGTCTGACAATATCGCCTCCCCCTTTAAGCCGATGCAAAGGCCAAGAGCCTTTGCTAGGAACATCTCATCTTCCTTGCCCAAAGCCTTCTCTGTCTGAATCCATCATTGTCTGGGCTTCTGGAGGCACTCTGCACATGGACCCTCCCTTAATGGGAACTTTGGATTGCTGACCTTCCGTGAAAAGTACCGTGAGGCTTTTCACAGACTTGATCTCTCATTTGCTGCGGATTTGTCTTCGTGATCAGCTAAGCATACCGACAGGCTGGGTTTGAGCTACAACTTTTGGACTTTCCTCTGCCTGGACTCATGCAGCATGGAGTTACAATGCGAAAGCGGTGGCATGGAGCTCCTTGTGTGTGTGGGTTTACCCTTCCCCTGGTCTTGATAGGCCTCAGCCATGTAGCCTGGAGTTATTGACAAAAGATTCAAAGTTGGACGAAGTCTCTGTGGGTGTGGTTTTGTTTACGCCTTTCAAAAATTTACTGCTTGATTGCCTGAGGGATCATTCCAGGAATCATTCCCATTCCTTGTCTGGGGTTTGGAACCCCATGTATGGATTGCCAGGGTTAGATACGCCAGGAATCCCGGGTCCCTTCCCTTGTGTTCAGAGCCGTGGAGATGGCAGCAGGGAAACCACATTGATGAGGATCTCAGTCACGCTGGTAGTGTTTAGCTTTGGACTGTTCTGGAATTACTTAGTACCTATAGCTACTGACCGTCAGCTATATGATTTCTGAAGAGTGTAGCCATTAAGCTTTTGCCCTGGGATTTCCTGCAATAAAGAAATCTCCCTGATTTGGGTGTCTGATGTCAGAATGCCTAGGCGTGTGTGCTGGGGGGAGCGGGAATCCTGACACCACTGAGCTTCATGGCTGAGCAGGGACTTTGAACCCAGGTCTCCCCAGTCCGAGTCCAAAACTAACCACTACACCACATCGGCTCTTTAGGTCCTCCATAGCTTGTTCTAACAATGAATAGAGCTCTTGAGCTACCCTGACAGACCTCCTTCTCTGTAGTGTGGCTGCCAATTCTGCCTTGGCTCATTTGTCAGAGGAAAGACTACTGCCTTCTTTGGTGCCTTCAGTCATGGGAAGATGGGTGTGGCTCGTGTCCTGCCTCAGTGATTGGCTGAGCAGTGTGCCGTGAGCTAGTTTGTGAACTGGACTGTAGACTAAAGGAGGTTATGGCCTTGGAGAACAAAGGAAGAAAATGATCACTATCAAATACTCTAGCACTGGCCATCTCTTCTACCTGGCTGTGGTCTGACCACTCCCTTCCTCCTTCTTGGATCAATCTTGCAGATTGGGTTGAGATTTAACTGACTCAAATTCACTACCTCATTCCCCTGGAGAGATAAACGACGTCCTGTTTATTGGCAAGGAGATTCTGTGGCCAAGTCTTCCAAGGAGGGGCTCTGCATACTGTAGCCAAATGCTCAGGCTTAGGGGCCCTCTTGCCTTTTTGGCTTCTATGTCCAGGAGGAGTCAGAGGGAGGGCCACCTCTGTCACTTCCGCATACCCACCAATCATGCTGTTGCTGTGCATGCTGCTGATGCAGAAGATGGCCTGTGGTTCCACTCACTACTATCCTCTGGATTGTCTGGACAAACTGATTTTCCACGTATGTTAGCTGGAGAGTAGGGGCATCCCATAAGCTGCTGGTGCTTCCCAAGGTCCTGCTGGCTACTGATCTGCTGGCCGCACTGGGAGAGGCAGGATTTGTTTCAAATGAGAAGCGGTATATAAATACTGCTAATGGAAACAAAACAGGAAGGCGGTGGGACTGGCTGCTTGCAAGAAGAGGCCTTGCTCACCAGCGCAGCACCTTCCAGGTGGCGAAACGGCTTGTCTTTCTGGCACACAGAGATGGCCGAGGAGGTGCCATCTTGCCTCTCCACCCCTGCCATTGTTTCCCTTCCTCAAATCCTCTGTGGTGGAGAGGGGGGCCTAGCTTCAGCCGGTGTGATGGTGGCTGCCCATGGCGCGGCTGCGGGCGACTTCATCAGGCTGGTCTGTGAGCCCGGAGAAGCTGCCTTGACGGGTCACTCGGGCACGTAATCAAGGCTGTCAAGAGGCTGTGAGGCTTGGCTGGCCCGGCACCCTCTGGAGTGGTATCAGAGGGATCCATGGGGCTCTGGAGAAGAGCTGCCCCAACAGCAGCAGCTGCAGGCGGAACAGCTGCAGGCAGCCCGGATTGAGAGTTAGCCCGCTGGGCACACTGCTTGCCCTGAACTACCCGGACGTGGGCGACAGCCGGACCTTTTCGTTTTGTAGGCCTGTTGGACTTATCAAGGCACTGGCCATGCTCGACAAGAGGAGCAAGCTGGAGAAGGAACACCGAGAGGTCAAAGTACAAAGGCTTCGTCTTGGTTTTTTAAGGCTGAAGGAGTCAGGAGACCAAAAAGAGCAGGGCGGGGAAAAGGGGACTGCGTTAGTAAAGGAGACAGAAGAACAAATGGAAGGAATGCTAACAGCTCAAGAGAGCGGAAGGATAGCTCTGTGCTGGGAGAAAGGAAGGGAAGGGCTGGGGTGGAGATGGAGCGTAGCAGGCCCAAGACAACGCATTGTGGCCACGTGATCCTTGCCTGGAGGGACTTCCCTCCATTCTTGGATGTCTCCTCACACCAACAGGGACAGGATTCTGCTTGGACATCCACAGCAGGCAATCTAGAACTCAGAAGGAGCTTTATAATACTGTCAGTAGCTGCCACTGCCACAGTAAAGCCAACTAAGAAAAAACACACCACCTTGAACCAGATGCCATGCTAGGGTTGTACAGGTAGAAAATGATGGTATGTACCATTTGGAGAGCTACTTGGATCAACACTGAATGAACAAAAGTCACCCAGAAGGCAACAGAAACAGCCATTCAGCTCCCCGAGAAGCCTAACTTTCCCCAAAAGTTTGTTGTCATTGGGGGGGGGGGGGAGAAGTCACGGAAGACACGTGCTCCTTGGATCCCCACCTCTAAGCCCCTGCGCCTGCCGCCTCTCCCCTCCACGCTGCAGGAGGCCAAGCACACCACTGCCATGCCACAGCCGTGCAGTCACCGGCACCACCTGCACGTGTGGGCAGGGCCCCTGCCCCTCCTGGCATCCACCCTGTTACTGAGGGGAGACACGCCTGCTGGCAAGCTCAGCTGCTCTCACTGGAGCTTGGCTCCCACCCTCCTCCCACCGGGCAGTTCCCAAAATCCTGATTTTGTCTAGAATGCGGGGAGGGAGACAATGTGGGAATCATGAGGGCCTTAACTACGTAACTATTAATGGAGAGTAAGTGGGTGGAGGCAGGTTGATCCCGTGTCAGTACAACCGTGTGGCCTGAAAAGGGCCTACTAGGGAAAGAGAAGGGCCGCTGGGACCTTAGCCACCAACCCCCAGCCACCTGAGGACTGCCCGCAGATCCTTTACCCCAGCTAGCTCTGAAAGATGCGCCTTGCCTCCCCCACCTGCCACCTCAGAGCGCCCAGCCCAGCAGCCACTTCTCTTCCAGGCCATGATGCTCCCCAATTTCAGCTAAGCTTCAGAGAGGTCCCCAACTGCCCCATACACGCTCCTCCACTCACCCTTCTGTTCCTCCAGGAGGGTATCTAGTCCCTCCCCACACAGCCCCCAGACCAGTCACTGGCTCCCTCTTGTGCTGCTCAGAATCCCTTGCTGTCCTCAGCTGGCCTCTCATATCGCCAGTGGAGCCCTGCCACCCTTTACAGCAGCAGAAAGGTTCCCTGAGACAGCTGCTGACTGAGGCTGCCTAGGAAGATGCATCCATTCTCAGAACAGATCCAGCTTGCACGACAGCAGGTGGGGTGAGAAGCTTTTGCACTGGAGACCCCTTTGGGTGACCGAGTAGGTCTGCCTGCCATTGCCAAGCCTGGCCTGTTGGGGAGCCTGCCCGGATCCTACATTTCCACCACGCCCGGAGTGCAGAAACACAATGGCAACACCCAGGCTGGCCCTCGGTGTCTTGAGGGCGAAAGCATCAGGGGCCTGCAGGATGGATTGCTCTTGTCTGAGCTCTGGCACCAACGTAGCTTGACTACTTGCAGCCTGCACAGCCATCGCTGTGACTTACCACCATTTGCAAAGTGCTTCAGAAGCCAGAGGTAAAACCCAAGAAATAAGCCAGACCCTGGAGACAGGGAGAGGCCTGCGAGAGTTCCATGTCTCAGGAGTTTCCCCTTCACACCCATACCCCGGGAGCCCCCCTCCCAGCCTCATCATCGGCCAGAAGTAGCCTTGAGTCCAGCATGAGCATGGCTGTATGGCTGTTCTCAACGGACATGCCATCTCCTGTTCACTGGCTCTAATCCAAGCATGACAGCTTCTTAAAGCTCACAAGACAGAACAGAACAGAAAGAAGAGGAGGAGGGAGGAGTCCATAGAGGGGCACCCAAGCAAGCCTGCTGTTGGGCAAAAGAAAGCACTCCCTCAGGCGTTGCTGGAACAGGAGGGAAAGAAATGGCCTTCAGTATTGCAGAAGCAACAAGGAAAAACCCCGGCGTAGTCCTGCAGCCTGGCCATGGCCAGAGGCTGCAAACGTTGTACAGGTCTCTGGCACTGCAGGCTGGAGTTGTCTGGCCAGACATGAGATCCTGCCTCGACTCAGGACAGAGGGACTGGCAGGGAAAGAGGGACACCCCCCTTCCCCAAACGTCCGCCGGGAGGCCCCCCGTCACACTCCCTGTGGCTGTGCATGCAACTTCCTACTGGCCTGGGCTGGTTCTTTGGGCTCCAGGGGGGCTTACCTGGCCTGAAGCTCCCATCTGAGCAGCCTGGGCTTGGGCTGCTGCTTGCTGCTGCTGCTGCTGCTGCAAAGCTCTTACCTTAAATAACAAAACAAAGGCTGGAGTTCTACATAACTTTGGGTTGATTCAATCACACATCCCTCTATGAAACACACAAGGGCCTCCCAGAAACCTGGAAGACCCCACCTGCCTCCTACAGCTCTGTGACGCCTGAGCCCATGAAGCGCGCCACACTCAGAGCCAGACTAGCACCAGCTGTTCTTAGGCAGAGGCTTTTTCCAGGCCTGCTCCCAAAGAGGCAAATCCACAGTGGCTTATCTTAAAACCAGAATAGGACTTTCCTTGGTGGAAAATTGGGATTTTAGAGCAGGCAAAAGATGCATGAGTGAAAATACCTTAACTGATGGTGGAAGCCCACGCGTGGCCTAGATGTGGCATAGAAGCCACGTCAATGGCAAGTCCCAGGCCACTCCAAAGGGGGACAGGAGCAGAGGGGTGAGTGGGCTGGCTGCTCTGGAACATATCCTGAGCCAAGCAGCCACAGCTGATGCCCTTGGGCCACTGGCCATGCTGATAAAGCAGAGCTGTCAAGGGAGCTGCATTTATTCTGCAATGTTCGTATCCTGAAATGGCTGCCCACAAACATGAGTCTGCTATTAAAGCTCTGATAGAGAAATACGCTGCAAGTAAAATGAACTGTCCAGGCTTCGACATTGCAAGAGCCAAAAAACTCAAGGAGAGCTTCATGTTTCCTGTATCTGCTTGGAGTTGAAACATTTTAGAGTATCTATGCACCCATAAGGGCTAGGAGCTTTAAAAAAAAGAAAAGTCTGAAAGAGAAAACAGAGATTCTCATGGTTCTTAGAGGAATTTGCCAGCTGTGCAGAAGCATCCTAAGTGGAGACCACACAGCATCCCCAGGCTAATGTGCAACACAGGATTGCTGCAGGTGCTGCAGGTAGGAATGGTGGCTGTGCCAAGCTATAAAGCACAGCAGAAGCAAGTGACCAGCAGCAGCAGCATGCGCATAGCAACTGAATGGTCTGCCTCATGGCCAGCGGACTCAAGGAGCAGCCTTACACCACTGGTCCACCCACCTCCTACAGGCCGAGGGAGCCTTCCCTGGCCCTGCGCCCCAAGGCCCCTTGAGCAGGAGACGTGGAGAGCCTTCACACATGCAAGGTGTCGGCTCAGCCACTGAGCTTGGCTGGCTGGGGCACTTACCTGCATGGCTTTTAGCTGCTGGGGGGTGAGGGTGACAGGCAGGACCTGACTAGGAATCTGCCCTGGGATGGTCTGTGCCTGAGACACCATTGGCTGTGGTGGAAGTGGAGGTGGCTGAGCTTGTGCGACTTGCTGCTGCTGCTGCATCTGCTGCATCTGCTGCTGCATAACCTGCTGTGTCGGGGGTGTCTGCTGCGGAATGGGCGGTGGCGGCGGCTGCTGCTGCTGCTGCTGGGCCTGTATAGCCTGAGCTGCCTGCTGCTGTAGCTGCTGCTGCATTTGAGCAATTCGCTGCAGTTGCTGCTGCTGCTGCTGCTGCATCTAAAAGAGGAAAAGTTTGAAGGAAAAGCACGGCAACCATTGCACTTCGACCTATACAGCCAGCATAGAGGCTCTCGTGCTGCCAGAGAGCAAAGAGGACACAGTGGTGGGCCAAGGATCCCACAAAAGCCTTGGGTTGTCTGCATGCCCAAAAGGCAGCCAGCAGCACCAGGAACTCCTGGAGAGCCCATCAGCCTACGCCTGTCTCTGCCTTTGCTATCAACACCAAGTATCCATTTCCACCAACCAAGGGCACATCCAAAGAACTCTAGCAGTTCAGTTTCTATCTGCGCTCTGTGGAAGGCGCTTTCCTCTTCAATATACTGGGAGAGGGTGGACCACGTTCATGTACGTGCAGCATTCAACGTCTCCCCCTTTAAAGGAGGAGACGGTTGCACTCCCACCCTCTCCTCAGTTAAATGCCTCTTTTGCAGATGTGGACCAGGGCTGCTAACAGAGCAACCTGGCCAATGCCCCATGTCTTGCCTTCCTCCCTGTGCACCACAACCCTCTGGCTATGCCACAAACGTAGAGAAGGCAACTCGCTACACTACCTGCAAGAGTGAACTGATTACGTGGGCTTCACTGTACAGATCTGCTCCATCCCTCTCTTCCTACACATCTCTCAAGAAGGGGGCCGCACATGTGTGCCTGGGAGGGAGGTCCCGGGCAAGGACAGCACATCCAGGAGCAGTCTGCAGTCCAGACCCTCCTTCAGAAACCACAGAGGCCACTTCCTCCATTACCTGCTGCTGGCTCTGCTGATGCAGCTGCAGTTTCAGCATGTGCTGCTGCTGCTGCTGCACAGCCTGCATCTGCTGCTGCTGCTGCTGAGCCGCTGCCACAGCCTGCTGCTGCTGCGCCTGGAACTGCTGCTGCATGGCGGTCTGCTGGGCCTGGAACTGCTGCTGCTGCAGAGCGGCCTGCTGCTGCTGCTGCTGCGCCTGGAACTGCTGCTGCTGCTGCTGCTGCGCCATCTGCTGGAGCTGGAGCTGGGCTGGGGAGGACGGGGGACACATGGCGTGGGCGGCTGACCTCCGGGGACAGGGACAGGTCGCTGGGGTTCTTGCATCTTGACGCTCAAGGTCTGCCATCATTATCCAATCTAACAAGCTTGCACAAACCTACTCAGTTTCCAACTGAGTCGCAATTTTAAGTTTGGATTTTATGGAACTGGCGTTTTGGAAGACAGACAGTAGGGCAAGAACAAAATCTACCAGCAAGCAAGATGTGGCGGGGACAAGGGACTAGCGGGCGTTCACAGCACCATGCCACCTCCCCCCCCAGGCGTTCTGTTTTCCTTACATCGCTCTCATGCACTCAGTATTTCCTAAGTTAAAATGGCCCAGAGGCATTCTGGGGAAAGCAAAGGAAGAGAGTGGGGCAGCTGGACCCTTGCTTTCTAGTGCGGCTGAAGTAACCAAGAAAATAAATGCAGGTTGCTTACCTGTAACTGTGGTTCTTCGAGTGGTCATCCGTGCATTCACACATATGGGCTCTGTGCCTGCGCTGAGTCTCATTCAGGAAGCTTCTATAGCTGAGGAACATTTTTGGCAGGAACCCTCCCCCACCGTCCACTGCGCATGTCCTAGAGGATTCCCGCCCGCTCCCTCAGTTCCTTGAGAGGCCGACTGGGAAGGTCGGGGGCGATAAGCATCAGGAAGTCAAAGTTGATGCTTTGAAGATGACTCCAGCCTA
Organism: Heloderma suspectum; assembly: GCF_057233095.1. NCBI lineage: Eukaryota > Metazoa > Chordata > Lepidosauria > Squamata > Helodermatidae > Heloderma > Heloderma suspectum. The sequence goes on from NC_139470.1 coordinate 32,795,505, forward strand.
CCACAACCTTGACGGAACTTAGAAGATGGAGCAATCTGCTTTTTCTGCTGTTGGGTAGGCTGGTAGCATTGGTATCGGTCAAACTGTTGCTTGGTTGAATACAGATGAGGCTGAAACCACTTGCAGCTCTTGTACTGATGCTGCGTGGGTTGAGGGCCCAGGCCTGCATTACGGGCAGTTGTCTTTGCTTGCTGGACAGAGTCCATTTGCGAGTCAGTTTTGGAGTTAAAGAACCCTTTGCCATCAAAAGGCAAATCCTTTATTTGGGACCTGGCTTCAGGAGTCAAGCCCGCAGACCTTACCCAAGCATGCCTCCTGAGAGCAATGGCACCAACCATCAACTTGGCACTTCAGTCCGCCTCATGCCGAGAGCCAATAATTTGCTGTCTCAACAGCTTAACAGCCTCAGCATGGATGACCCTGGCAAGGTCCTTTTGGTCCTCTGGGAGGTAGGCACAAAGGGAGTCCATTTTTTTCCCACAGGAATAACTGGTATCTGGCCATCATGGCCTGATAATCGGCCACATGGAGTCCCAGGGCAGCTGAGGAATACATTCTCCTGCCCCAAAGATCCAATCTTCTCCCCTCCTTGTCAACAGGCAATGCATGAGGTTTCTGGGACCATCCCTGCGCTGATTCCACAATGATGGAATTGGGTCGCGGGTGTAAATACAAGCATGCTGCGTCCTTCTCCTGCACCCTGTACAAGGACTTGAGGCACTTAGACGACGGAGCCATGTAAGATGGAGCCTTCCAGGACTGATGAATGGTCTGAAAAAGGGTTGGGAGGAAAGGTACTGCAAGCGGTTTTGACGATTCGGTATGGACTACATCGGAGATGGGGTCCTGAACATGCTCCTCCGGCTGCTGTATTTCAATGCCCCCAAAACGGGCCATCCTGCTGATTTGCTGAGCGAAGTTGAACATCTCCTCTGAAGGGGAAGCTCCCTCCTGGGATCCCACTACCTCATCCGGAGATGGGATGGAAGGTGGGATAGAGGAGTATGAAGATGAATCCAACTGGTAATCATCAGCTAAGTCATGATGTGAGGCTGCTTGTGGCAAGGGGCCTGCAGGCGAGATTGGCTGTGGTTCTGATGCTGGATATTGATTGAGTCGGCTTAGGCGGCTCCCATTGACTATGCAGCAACGAGGAGGAACGAGGTGGCACACATGGAGGCACGAGGAACTCATCTCTCCCTGGAGAGTGAGACACAGTTTCCGATGCCTACAGCAGATCCTCAGGTGAGGCTGCTCCCATATATCTGGAGTCCTGAAGAGTACGCCAGTCCTCGAAATGGCAAGGCTGTTGCGGAGAGCAAGACCATTCCGAACCTCTCTCCCAGTCACCGTGTAGAGACCTCGACCTCTCCCTAAAGTGGTAGTCAAAGCAGTGATCCCCACAGGGAGAACGACACAGCCCAGGATGGAACCGATGCTCTCAATCCCGAGGAGGGGGTGGGAAGCGGCGATGCAGGGCTTCCTGCCTCATTGGCGACTGACCATCTCTGGATGGAGAAATCTCTCAATCCCAAGAGACTGGTAGTGGAGGGGAAAAATCCAAGATTTCACCCTCAGACACTGCGGACAGTGGCTTGATGACTGGAGTGGTCAGTACCGGTGACAACACATGAATTGGTGAATCCAGCAAACGAGGAGGTCCTGGAATCTTTGGTTTGGAAGATTTTTTGGCAACTTTTTCTTATGTTTTTTAAAGCCATTCGATCACGACTTTGGAATCTTTGCCTTTTTGGTAATCTGTCTCGCGACCGAGAGCGCTAAGAAGTGCCCCAGAGTCGGAGGATCAGCACGTTCAATGGAAGTTGTTGGGCGAAGGGACATCGACTTGGCCGAAGACATAGTCGCCCCTGCTTTGTCTTTTGGAGAAGACCCTGCAGCCTTCTTTGGATCCATATGCAGTAACGCTCTTCTCCACAGCATTGCCCTGAGCCTGTCCAATCTGTTCTTTCCCGCCTGTTTAGTAAACAATTGGCACAAGGAGCAGGAACTGGGTAGGTGGCCTTCACCCAAACAAAAAAGGCAGAGGGAGTGAGGGTCAGTGTGGGGCAACTTGCTCCCACACCTGACACACTTACGAAAAGGTGCATTTGTGGCCAGAAGTAACATGCAGCTGCGGTCAATGGACGGACAAACGACGAAGGAAGTGTGTGTGTTTTGGAGGGTGGAACAACGAAGACAGGGGAGAACACAAGAATAGCAAGAAAAAACAATGTCCTCAGCAGTAGCAGAAAAAACCCCACTGCGAATCTCTTTCCCACAGAGAGGACGCTCCGAACAGACTATCCACTATGGCAGTTGAAAGAGAACTGAGGGAACGGGCAGGAACCCTCTAAGACATGCGCAGTGGATGGTGGGTGGGGGTTCCTGCCAAAAACATTCCTCAGCTACAGAAGCTTCCTGAATGAGACTCAGCACAGGCACAGAGCCCATATGTGTGAATGCACAGAAACCACGAAGAACTAACATTTTCTTTTAATGGGGGGGGGGGCTTGGCAGGTGCCAAGGAAGGTGCCCAGGGGTACCGTGGCATGTTGGGGACCCCAGAAGTCGAATATACTTCTCTTTAGACACAAGGAAGGCACAATTTTAAAAACAGTTTTAAATAGTCTTAATCTAAAATAAATCCACCCTGGCAATTTCTTAAATTTAGGCTTGAATCCAAAAATTTCCCTCTACAGGAATGAATGGTTTTCCACTCACACAACATTCTTAAATTCATGGCACAAGAGAAGCTGACCCAAAATCCTGGTATGCATATGGAGGAAGAAAGCCCCCAAACTGCCACAGCCAACTACAATGCAGCCCCCTTCGCCAAAGACACAGCCTCTGTACCTGCTCAAAGACAAGCTGCCTTTGAAAGCATATTAGTTTTCAAGGGTTTTTAAGAAATAATCAAGGTTTTTAAGTATAAGCAAGTTCATTCATGTGTTCTGAATTCCAGCACTCACTACTGATGGGCGGATGTGAGTATACAATGCACAACGGCAACCAGCTTTCAACGTTCATTGGGCCACTAGGTGATGGAAGACCATTGTGGCAAGAAGATCTAATCTTGCAGGACTTGCATAACAGTTTATAGCCAATTTCAGATGTGGAGACATCTAGGAAATATACAGATTCTAATATGGACACCAAGTAAAAATGGCTTCCTGGTTCTAGTGTTTGCAGATTTTGAAGCTGAACCATCTGCTTGTGAATATTAAAATACATTTTAAAAATTCAATATTATTTAAAGTGCAATACTTTGTTTTAGTACTTCATGTTCATGTTCCCTTTCTGGTGTGCCATTAGAACTGAAGGAAGTTGTGTCAGACACACTGAACCCCTGGGTCAAAAATGGAATCCTCAACCTCAAAACTCACAGAACAAACACCATTCACATTTTTGTAAAACAAACAGAAATGCTGCCATACTGGAATCTATGTATTTTCCAAAAAGGCTCTGCATATGACATCCAACGTCTCCCTACAGTCCTGCAAAGGGAGACCTTCAGAACATCACGTGCGGGGTCCTTATGAGCTTAGCCCCACCCCACCCCACCCCTACCCGCCGCCACACTGGTGGCTGGGACCAGTTCCCATGCCTTTCTGCGGCTAAGTTACGTGTATGGACAGAAGAGGCATGGCGCTCTTCTAGGTGGGACCGTGGGCCAGTCCTCAGCCATTTCCAGTCCCAAACACAACAGCAAAGGCACAGCTGACCATCCGCTGCTGGTTTCCTTGACCGGAACTCCTGCCAGACTCATCCACAGAGCGCAGAAATCCATCCATCTCTGCCACAGTTCAGGGCCTGCAACCCATCAACCCCCATCGACGGGGGAGGGGCCACACCTCAGACTCCCAAGCTCCATACCCAGCAGCATCTCCAGTTAAGAAAGGGTCACGTAGCAGGTAATGGGGAAGCTCCATCTCTGCCTGAGACCCCGGAGAGACATGGCCAGTCAGAGGAAACAGTTCTGGGCTAGACGGACAAACAATCCGGGCTGGCATAAGGCAGCTCCTGTGATGTGCTCCCTCAGGAACGCTTAGCTGGCTACTAAGGCCTGCCGCATTCCAAAAAAGTGTGCATAGCATTGCAGCATAAAAGAATGGCCACATCCTAGCTCAGAGGCCAAGACCCTGCTTTGCATACAGAAGGTCCAGGTTCAATCCCCGGCAGCGTCTCCAGCTAAAAAAAGGACAGGTGAAAAGATCCTTCTCTGGCTGGAGAGCTAGAGCATTGTCCCCAGAGCTCAGTATTGTCCCCAGCAGGAGACAATACTGAGCTAGAGAGATGGAACAGAGGAAGGTGGCTTCCTCTCTTGCTAACCCTAAGAGATGGTTAAAAAGTGGCAGATGGTGGTCTCTCTCAGAAGAGGGAACGTCAAGTCGCCATCTTCCCCAGTTTTTACATAAAAGGTGTCCCCAACCAGTCATGTCTGACTCTAGGGTGTGGTGCTCATCTCCATTTCTAAGCCGAAGAGCCAGCGCTGTCCGAAGACACTTCCATGGTCATGTGGCCGGCATGACTGAACACCGAGGTGCACGGAATGCTGTTACCTTTCCCGCTGAAGCGGTACCTATTTATCTACTTGCAATTTCTTGCTTTCAAACTGCTAGGTTGGCAGAAGCTGAGAGTGAAGACGGGAGCTCACTCCGTCACGCAACACTTGGGTCTCGAACTGCTGTCCTGCCGACCTTCCGGTCTGCAGTTCAGCGTCTTAACCACTAAGCCACCGCGGCCTAGTTTTTACATAGCACGGGCTAAAATGAGCCAGTAAGTGGAACTTGTAAAGGCTGACCAATCCCATTACCCAGGTGTCGGCAATATGGTGCCTGCCAGACCCCCCTGTGCTCCCCACATACACCTACCTACCCCGCCCCCACTGCACACCTTCCCCAGTCCTTGTTCAAGATTCCACCCTGCTTCTGATGCCTGTGTCTGCAATCACCTCAGCAGCAACGAAGCAGGAAGTTGGAAGACCAGAAGAAGATGTCCCAGGAAAGGGCTGGGGGTGGAAAACATGCAAGGGAGAGAACAGAGAGAATCCAGAGACAGGGAGGCAGAAAAGTGAGAATCCAGGGAAGGGGGGCCACAAGAAAATGTGTCCAGAGCCCTGAAAAAAAATGCCACATGCACCCATAGGCCTGAAAAAGGTGCCTACCCCTGCATTAAACTCTCAGACACAGCTTGAAGGCAGGAACGTCTCACCCACCTGACCCGAAGCTGCAGGCTTCCCCTTTAGGTCCTCTGGATTTTGCCCACCCATACAGTTTGCAGCGATGGAAGTCTACAGGTGCCTACAATTCTTCCTCACAAAGGAAAAGACTCTCCAAATACTTACTTGGCTGGTTGGCTGCAGAGATGCCTGGAATGCCGTGAGAGGCCATCCCAGCAGTTCCTGGGGGCTGCTGCCCTGGAAGACTCATCTGCTGCCCCATGGGGGGTCCGAGCCCACTCATCCCACCCAGGGGGCCTCCCTGAGGACGAGAAGACATTCCCATGCCAGTTGCTCCTGCTGGTGGCCCGCCGGTGAGGTTCTGAAGTGCATTCATCGGATCTGTGGAAAAAAGCAGGATCCCCAAGAAAGGGACTCGGGTGCCGGCTTGCTGCTGTGCCTGCTCAATCCCGGAGCTGGCCTGACCACACAAGGAGCCACGCAGCAGCCTCTGCCTGCAACGCTCAGCACCACTGGGCAAGCCCAGCCAAGGAGCCCACGCAAGTCGCTGGCCGCCACAGGCTTTTCACCAGACCTCCTGCCCATAGTGGCAGCCCAAAATGCGAGACTGCCACACACACGCACGGCCCAGCCCACCCACAAGGGTAAGAAAGGGCCTTGCCCCGGCCTCACCCTGCACTTCGAAGGCACTTGGAGCACCCCTGGAAGGGCACAAGGTCGGGGCAGCACCCCCCGCACCAGCCCAGGGAGGGGCCGGGGGCCTGTTGTGCTGCACGCGCAAAGCACAGCGTAAGAGAGCTCCAGCCCTCCTTCCAAGCCTGGAGGAAAGCAGGAGGAGAGGGATCACTCCTCCTGCTGTGCTGCTCTTCATAGGCACTGCAAGCACCTTGGAAGCATGTGATATGGATACACCCCTGCCCATCCCCTTGGGGTTTGGGACTGGGGGGATGTCCCAGCAGTCACGCTTTGCTTCGGAGGGGCCTGGAGTTCCCTGGAAGCACAGCATGACGCAGATGAGCTTCCCACAGCCTCCTCTTGCGCATGGAGCTGGGGAGGGCAGGGAAGGGAAGGGAGGTGGGATGCGACTTTCTGCAGTCATGCAGCCCTTTTGAGACCTTCTGAACACCTGCAAAGTACAGTGCAATTGTTGGGACAATTCCCTAGCTCCAGAAAGAGAACCTTCACTGAAGATCTAGCGGCAGCCAGTTGAACTAAGCAGTGATACTGAGCAGCTAAAAGTGCATGTATGCACTCCCACTAGAGACATGAAGGCCCAGGGAAAAAGAGAAAAAATCAGGAAAAATTGAACGGCTTTGGATTATGAAATATTTTCTTTTAGAATTTTGTCAAGTACTTAGCTCTTGGCTTCTTTTGTAGTACTCTTAGTCAAAGACTTTTATTATGCAAACTAAAGACAGATCAGCATTGCTTCAAGTTACAGGTGTAATCTACAAACATAATTCGAGAGAAGACCACAAGCAGGCTTTGCCGAATAAAGTTTCAAGTTACAGCACTGTAAACCAGAGCTGCAAGGAAACTGTAGGTGGGCTTCTTCAGCTGCCCCTCCCAAACCTGAGTCGCCTTCAAAGGTAGGACTTTCTGGACAATCTGTCAGCCCCGTGGAACTCCTGGAGATCCGGTGGCGATCCGGTGTCGCTCCTCCCACCTCGCGAGACGTCTGCCCTCCCGCTCTTGTACTGCCAGCCCCTCGTTGGAATCCCACATTCCCATGGTTTCTCAGACCTTTGGCTGGTGACCATCCAAGTGTTTCAACTGCAGCCGGACACCCCCACCCCCACCACTGCTGTTGTCACTGATCTCCTGCTCTTGCCAGCTTGAGGTTTCGACAGCACCTTCCCCCTCCCCCTCTGACTCCAAATCGGCTCTCATGTCTTCTTGGGTGTGTCCACAGAGGCACAGGACCCAATTCCTACACATTTAAGACATGGTGTTATATATATCATTATCCAGCCTTTATTCGCCCACAAATGATTTCTATAAACTATGTAATAAGAAGACTTTTGTAGAAAGACTAGAGATGTGAATGGTCTGGAAATAATGAAGCCATGGGGGAAAATGTTTTTTAAACCCTCTCTGTAAGGTTCTCAGCATAGTTATTTCTTCCATTCCTTATTAAAAACTCTGTATCTATGTATCTAATGTATCTTTTACTGAAAGACAATTAGAGATGCTCCAAGTCATGCTCAGTTTCCGAACATGTGAGTAGAGCCACCATATAATATGGAGGAAAATGGGCACTCTTTACAGTTTGGGTTCTGTTCTACAGAGTCCTGTGTTTCCGGGCTTGTTCTGGTTAGATGCTGTAACAATCAATCTAAAACCCATATGTGAAAAAAACACTGTAGGTTATCCCACCAATATCAAAGAACAGCATGTGGGTTATCCCACCTCTGTATCTTTTTTAAAAAATTAACTGAGGCTTGGGTCTATAGAACTCACTGCCAGAGTTTTTAATAAAGTTCCTAATTAGACTTCACCACCAGGGAATGCTGCCTCAGCTCTAAAACCTTTTAACTGCCTCCACTTGAATAAACCCTCTCTACCTAAAAGAAACTCAGTAGCCTGGTTCCTATGTCGTAGGTGTGGGATTGACACCACCACTAGAGCCAACCTTTCAAAATGAACAAAAAACCAGAACTTATTTACAAAAGTGGATACAATGTCGCCCTTCAAATAAAAGATTGAGATTGCTTAAGGGTTCTTAAATTAAATATGGTTGCTTACCATTCCTAAACTGAGCATTTCCCAGCTAAGTAAAATCACAATGGCTTTTCCTTCAGATCAGATTTCCCTAAGCTCCACCCCACAGACAGGAACAACTTTAGGAATTTCCCAAAATGTCCTTACGAACAGGAAACAGATGCTGTACACCAGTTTTCCTCTGCTCCCAGTTCTTCCTGCTGCTTCTGGCTTCTAGGATGAATCAGATGTTTCAGGGACTACTTGCTGAAGCTCCCTCTGGTTAGACATAAAATAGGAACCTAAAATATGGTATGGATAACTTGGTTTGCTCATAAAACTATGATGTATGGTATATTAAACTTAAAAGTATAGTTTATTCAGACAATAATTACAAATGAACTGAGTTACTTTAAAAGATGTTTAAATGCAATGATAATTTTATGAACAAACCAAGTTATACATAATACTAATTTAGGAACAGAAAGGCCACTTTATGTTCCCACAGCAGCCTTCCCCAGCCTGGTTCCCTCAAGATATTTTGTACTACAGTGCCCAGCATTCAAGTCCATTGGCCACATAGCCTGAGCCTGATGGGAGCTGAAGTCCAAAGTATCTGGAGTGCAGCAGGTTGGGGAAAGCTGTCCTAAAGCAATACAGTGACTTTAGGTTTAAAAAGAGTACTAAGGAAATAAGTATTGCTTATTTTTCTCTCCCTCCCCACAACAAAGAAATCTACTTTTTCCTGTGGAAAAACTTGGAAACCCCTGTTTTAACTTAATATGGGCAACTGTGTTATTACATTGCTTTTTTCCCCATTGTGATGCCGATAATCTGTCCGGCTTATTGCCTTTTTCAAAATACCTTTACTTCAAATATCATAAATATTTCTCCACTGACATACAGTTGATTAAATCTAATTGTTTGCTAAGTGCCTCAAGTTTTTTATAAATATGTTGTGAGCAGGTTAGTTTATGCTCGTACTCAAGTTCGGTCATCTGAGCTGTGATTTCCAAAATGTTCTTATCCCATTTCTTCCTTAGGTATCATGCCTTTTGGTATAAATATACCTCTTATCACTGCTTTTGAGGTTTCCCAAACCTGTATAATCAGATACAGAATGAGTGTTGAGTTGAAAATATTCTTCTAAATTCTCTATTACTGTTCATACCGCCTCCTCATTCTGTAAATTATCTAAGGGCGCAATCCTACGTCTGCTAGACAGTGGCTAGATGTCATAGGATTTTTTGGTTTTCGGGAACTGACCTCAGAGCCAGCGCTCTGAGGTCAGTTCCCAGAAAACTGCCTCCTTGCCCCCTCCCCCACCGCCTCATAGACGTCACGGTTCTTTCCTGGCTCCGCACTTGCAAGAGCAGGGGAAAAGAGGGTGCTCCTGGGGGCGAGGAGGAAGTGCCAGTACAACACCTCCTATGCGCTGCTCAGCCTCCCCTGCCCCGCTCTAGCAAGACAGCCGAAATCGGCTGTCTAGCTGCTAATGCTGGGGAGCTGGAGCGCAGAGGAGAAGACCCCCTCCGTGCTCCATCCACCCTGCATTGGATAGTCGCTCACCTCCAAGTTCAGAGGATCTGACTATCCCCACAGGATTGCGCCCTAAATGCCACAACTGTGGTGCAGACTTTGTTTTACCTAATTTCTAAATTCATTGGTGCATGAGCTGCATAAACCTATGGTCCAATCTCAGTTCTCTCTACTGGATGGGTTATATAAGGTGAGCTAAAAAATAAGTCATTGTGAGAGTAGGAGTGATTCAGGACAGAAAAAAGTGTAGCCTCTCTCTATAGGGGTGATAATGTTGCCAAGCATCTGATATGTATCTTCGAGTAATGTTCTCTTGAAAGTTTCTGGGGAGACAATTTGCTGAGGCACTGCCTTTTGATCTATCCCATCTTGACAGAAATTACCCCATTAAATCACTCCCAATTAAGACCTTACTGTCAAGGTTGGAACTAATGAATCCATTTTTTTTATACCTTTGATTACTGTTGGGGGCATAAATATTCCCCAAATGAACTGGCATTTTACCTAAGAAACCTATACCAAATATACACTGTCCTTCAGGGTCCTTTATCCAATCAATGTGAGAAAGAAGGGTATCATATTATTTATTATATAGTAATATTTAATTATTATTGCCACTCCTTTTTTTTCTGTCTGCACAAGCTGCAATTACTTCCCCTAAACCCAACCACCTCAAATATTTTTTTCACTCTTTTTTATATGTGTTTTTTGTAAAAAACACACACACACCAGGAATGTTTTTTCTTTTTTTAATAAGAGTGCAAATTTTCTTCTTTTACTTGGGGAATTTAATCCTTTAAAATGGTATGAAATAATTTTTAGGTACTCCATAATAAATAGAACTCAAAAAACAGAACCAGTCAAAGCAAAATATCAAGTCTTGAACAAGTGTGGACTGAGAGATAATTTTTCCTCCTGAATTAAAATGACAGGCACACACCCAACAGCCTCTATCAGAGTAACTGGAGTTGGCTGCAGAGGTTGTGCCCTGTCCCTCCACTATATTCTCTGTGAACTGAATATTTAGAAGTATTTATTCAGGCAGAAGAAGGGGGAGGGGATAAAATCTGGTGAGCAGAGTGTAAAGTTAATATTTATGCAGACAATATAGCATTGGTCTTACAAAAACCAGCAGAATTGTTTGGAAAATGCTAGACGTGTTACAAAATTTTGGTTAAATTTCAGGCTATAAATATAACTAAGTCAGAATGGGTGGGTTTTAATTTGGAAAAGGGGGGGGAATCTGATTACTGGAATGTTCTTAATTCCATGGATAGATTCCACAATTAAATATTTTAGAGTATGGATAACCAGAAATTTAGAAAACCTTGTCCCCTAACATCATACTAAATTACGGGAAGAAGATTTTGGAAGTTGGAAACATCTGCGAGTATCCTGGGCTGGGAATATATCTACTATTAAAATGAATATAGTACCATGATTACTTTTCCTATTTTTGAATATTCTTTGACAGGTTAATACATTGCTTATTACTAAATGGCAAAAATTAATACTAAATTTCTTGTGGGCAGGGGAAAAAAGCTAGAGTAACTGCCAGGGTACGTATGAACCATATATTGTAGGGGGTACAGCATTCCCTTTTATTAGGTGGTACTATACAGCATCCATGTTGACTTTATTAAAATCATCGTTCACAATGGATAAGGGGACAAAGATAGAGCTGCATAAATTAACAAGCTACATTTAAGATACTGTTTGGTTCTGTAGCAAAAAGGATTTGGATAGAATTAGAGAAAACCTGTACTAGGAATCTGTTTAAAATATGGCAAACTAAGTCCTGGTTTTTTGCCATAAATTACAATGTACAGATAATAAATAAAATATTCTTGGTAATATGAAATGTCGGAAGAAAATTATTTAATCGAGATAAGGAAATTGCTCAAAAATGGGCTAGTCAAGTTATGGGGAAATTAATGAACACACAGGGCAAAACCTTATCCCACTTTTCCAATACTTACAAGACAGACATATAATTGTTAATTTAATAGCTAAATTTGGTTCCTTGCGGGACTGTTCTGTATTTGAAATGATAATTACACGTAATTTATCCAGGGGAGCATTAAGTTAAATCTATAGAATACTGGCAAAACAAGACATAAGGGAAAACTCATATCAGGTCAAAAGTGAAAAGACTTAGGAAGAAATATGACTGGAAGGTATGGAAGTAGATTTGGAAGACCAACCCCAAAAGCACATTATGCATGAACATCAAGGAATGTTTTTATAAGTTTATGTTTAGATGATACTTAACAGCACCTAGATGGAATAAGATCTAAAAGCAGGCTGCGGATAAATGCTGGAGGTGTGGCTCAGAGACAGCAAACATTTTGCTTATCTTTTGGATTTGCCTAATGATAAGATTTTGGTCACCTGTGTTGAATGAGATCATCTTAGTTTTGGGATATGCATTCCCTACGGACTCATTAGTTGTTCCTTTTGGATATCTTGAGAACACAGTTGCTTGGGAGGATACTGAAATGGCGATTCACCTCTTATGGCCATCAGTTTTAGTTGGAAGATTAACCCGCCTTCAATTACTGATCGGTGTCTTAGAGATGTGGTTAAACTGACTAATGTGATAAGAGTTAGAGAAGGGAGATTAATAGAGGATCAATTTATAGAAAAGTGAAGACTTTTTATTATTTACTGGAATTAAAAACCTCAGAAATCATTAAAATCCTTTTCTGAGGATGATTTAATGTCAGCTTTGGTATAAAAATTGATTGTGTTCTTAAGGCTTTTAATTTGTGATTACTTTTGATATTAAAACTTGATCTTTGTGAGCAGTATTTGGTGTTACTACATATTGGGTATTATGATATCACTATGTATTACATAAATAACAATTAAGAATAATAAGAAAAAAGAAATAAAATAAATAAAATAAACACAGAAAAGGGTGGACTTGCTGTAATATAATATGGTGAAGTCAACTTGTGCATTTGTTTACTTCTTTTTTTTAAAAAATTACTGACATACTAATGAACATAACATAAAATCAACAAACATAACATTGTGGGAGTCCAATGAGATCAGGTACTCACTGTTACAAAATATGAGCATTCGAACTTTCTATGGCTTATTGCTTACATAAAGATCTGTTCATAATATATTCTTTTAACCCAATAAATCCTTCCATAAGTGTAAAAAAACCCCAGTTTTTTTCCCATGGCTTCAAAATTTCCAGGAACTGTTCATCTCTAGCCCCCATTGTCCCTTGCTGTTGCTCATTGTAAGACAGCCCTCAGAAATGTTGTTGTCATCATAGTAGTAGTAGTACAAGAAGAAAAGAGTTATGATGAAGGGTTGATACTTACCACTGACTGAGGCCAGGGACTTCTTGTTATCTAGGAAATACAAATTTTAAAATGTTGTGCATGCACATTGTGGTGAGCAAAGCACTGAGCCTAGTTGGAGCAACAGAGCAGGTGGTTTCGGAAATACTGATGAAGAGATTACACACTGGGCAGCTGGCTGGATATATCAGAGGGGTTCCCTTGAACAGGCTGTGTTTCAAATGGGTTGGGGAACTTGCGCCTTATGGCTAAGGTATGTGGACTCCAAGGATGGTCTCTCCCTTCCACCCACTCCCCAGAAGACATTCCCTGCTCTTGTTGTACGTGGCCCTGGAGGATTATTCCTGCTGGAAATTTTACAATTATCCTATAAGATGGGAGTAACCTGCAGCCAATGTTTAAGAAATGATGAAACTTGCATTCATGGTTTTATGATTACGTTATAGAATCATAGAATAGTAGGGTTGGAAGGGGCCTATAACACCATCGAGTCCAACCCCCGGCTTAATGCAGGAATCTAAGGAATCTAAGTCAAAGCATTGTATGCCACCCTGGATACCTAGAGCAGGATACTAATTGTTCTTATTATGAAATATTTAGGTTGCCCAAATGTAAGGCAACACATAAGCATCAGGCAAAAAGGCTACACTCAATTCCTCATTAAAACAATTACAAATTAAAACATTATACCATTAAAATAAATTGAGCCCGTTCTATATATCTTAGGTTGCCACATTATATTCCTCTTAATTTATTACATTTGTATTCCAGTCTTCTTCTTCTTCGAAGGAGCTTAGCATGCCATACATGGTTCTCCCCCGCCCTACCCCCCTTTATGTGCACAACAGTCCTGTGAGGCAGGTTAGGCTAAGATAAGGGCCTGAGATCCTCCTAGTGAGCTTCGTAGCAGAGCAAGGATTTGAATCTGGGTCTCCCTAGCAGAGGTGTGCTTTGAATTCAACCAAATCAGACTGCTCCAGAAAGATTTGGGAGATGTCCTAAGTGGCCCAAATCCAAGTCTGAACCCTCCCGAAGCTTCATTAGCAAGTTGGATTTAGAGGGACACAGAGTCCTAGACAGTAGCTCTATTCAGGCATTCCAAAACTGGGTACAGCAAATACACAAAGACAGGGAGCACGCTGGCCCAACTGTCACCCTCTTCCTGTGGAGGCCTCCCATACATGTGGGGATCTCCATGGGATCCAGGACCCTGGAAAATCAGCATTCTGAATCTTGTGGAGAACCTCCATGGTGAGAGAGGCTCTCCTTGTCACAAAGGCACCCTCTACAAACAGAAGACGATGATCATGACCATGGAGGGGTGTGGCTAGCGCACTCCCTCTCCTTGCGTGTTTGCTACACCCAGTTTAGGAATGCTGGAACAGGGCTACTGTGTCTGCAAAAACTGATGCATTTGTCCCCAAGCCCTCCATATAAGGAAAACATCAGAGTAGGGAGAGGGTGGAGGGAGATGACAGGGTGCGGTTTTATGACTGACAGCTCTAGCTTCTAATCACAGTGGATGTCTTTATCCAGACATGCTATTGCGCAGGAATATTAAAGTAATATATTGCAGGACTGTTTCAGTCTTCAGTATTCTTTGTTAGATTATTTAATCAATTTATATACTGTTACCTAAAAAATATCTCAAAGTGATTTTCAAGATCAGACATTAAAATACATTACAACTCTCCCTCACAGAAGCAGGGACATTAAAAGTACTTTTGTGGAGCCTGGGAAGATGTAGCGCTGGGAGCTTGCTTGGAAAATGAGGGATGTTCATGTCCTTCTGCCTCTGCCACTTCATGCTCCACATCCATCACCCACCCCTGTCCTGTTGCACTTTGTGATTTTGGTGCCAATAGAGCAGAAAACAAAAAAACCTTAAACTGGTTTTCATGCATCATAACTCCATGGCCCTTTCAAATACCCTTCTATTCCCTAGCCTTTGTCTGGATCTGTAATAACTTAATATGGTGTTTTATTCTTTTATCTCGATGTTCACGGCTCTGAAATCTTTGTTGCGGAGTGGTATATAAATATTGTGAATAAATAAAATAAATAACATGATGCCACCACTGGCTCTTTGGTTAAACAGAGACTGCACACATAACTTCAAACACTGGGAAAAGAGAGGGGCCCAGATGGACTAGAAGGCAAGCAACTGGGTGTGTTGGAGTTGTACTCCCAGTGCCGGTGTTCAGTTCAGGCCCACCACTCCACCCCAAGCTGCAGCTGTGTTTCCAGTGTCTTCTTATGCCCCCCCCCCCCCACTAAACACTGGATTTTAAAAATGGGATGCTGAAGCCTTTGCAGGAGTTGGCAGACAGATAAGATGCTCCATGAAGCAGGTCATCATCTTGGCCAGGCATATTCCTAAATGGCCCTTGAGCACACTTCTGCTTCCTTAAGCTGTCTCCACATAAAATACAGTTACTTACGAATATCACGAAAATGGATGATGAGCCTTGCCACGAGAGAAAGGTACTCCTCCTAAAGTTAGAAAAATTAAAAAGGACTTCAAAAGGTAAAGATGGAGGCAATGGCTTCCCCCTTGCCCTCCTGGTCTTGCCACACCAGAACGGAAAGCTGTCCTGCAGGGTTTGCTGGCAAAGCTTATTTGCAGAATTGAAAGGGTTCTGCAGGACATGGTTTAGATGGTAAAGTTGATGTGTTTAACTGCACCAGGCAGAAGGCCAAAGAAGCAAAATGGGTGAGAAACCTACTGGGTAGCAAAATCCCTTGTACATCTACGATCCATTCCTGAGCAAAGAATCCTGTTTAGATTTTAATTCCCAAAGAGGCGAAAGACCACCCCCACACCTATAGGACCACCCCATATCTAGCAGTTGTTCAGCCTTCCCAGCTCACCAGACACAGAAGTTCACAGTCAGTGTTTATAGCCCCAGTGTGTGTTTGCCTTGGATCTGGAGGAAAGAACAGTTGTGTCTGGTGCCGAGTAATGACAGCATGGGGGGCCCCCCCTCAAAGTGTTACACTACCTAAGGAATGGGGTGGGGTGAGAGCACCTCCAAAGCCAAATTCAGTCCTGCCATAGAGGAAGGGCTGGGTGAGACCCATATCAGAAACCCTGGGGAACCACAGCCAATCCATGTAGACTGGGGACAGGTAATCTGGTGCCTTCCAGATGATTTGGGGTACAACTCCCATCAGCCCAACCAGCATGACCAATGGTCTGGGATTATGGGAGTTGGAGTCCAAAACATTGCCTACCTCTGGCATAGACAACTTGATCTAGGGCAGCTTCCTCGAACTGGTTCTTCATCTCCAATCACAAGGTGGGTCCTTGCCCATCCCACTTTAATCATTGCTCCAGAGAGGAAGGAAGCACCTTACCCGTGATTTGGCCTTCATGAAAACATGGCTTTCCATGTCCTTGCTGGTCTTACTGTGAGCAACTCCAGCCATCCTCATGGCATCTTCACTGCAAGAAGCAAAACAAAAAACCCTCTGGTCAAGTGTCTGAATTACAACTGCACAGCAAACAGAGGCAATCTTAGGTCTTTCTCAACAAAATAGTCCGTTTCAGCTTTTCTGCGTGGTGTAATTCCTCCTTCTGAAAGATGCCCACTTGTCCGGCAGAGGCAACTTCAAAAGGAATCACACAAGCGCATCAACACAGCTGCCTTACAAAGTGGTTCCCTGGTATTTTTGGTAGCCCCACCCACACGCTGCGTCACTAGTTTGTCACAGCCTGAAAGAAGTGATGTACCAACACCCTTCTGCCCGCTGGGTTGCCTAATCCAATGGCAGGATTTGCTCTTCTTAATTCTTCTCTGACAGCAGCCGCCTCCCCATTCTGGGCACAGACCAGAGATGGGGACGTCCAGAAAAAGACAGGGGGAAATCTAAGAAGTTTTTTTTCCAAAGACCATTTTTGTCGTCGTTGTCCCCCCGCCTCGAAAAATTGAACAGCTTTGGATTGTGAAGTATTTTCTTTTAGAATTTAAGATGAGGTGTTTACCCCTGCCTTTACTTCCCCCAAATGATTTCTAAAAACTATGTAATAAGACTTTTCTAGAAAGACTAGAGATGTAAATGGTCTGGAAATAATGAAACCATGGAGATAAATTTTTTTTTAATCCTTTCTGTAAGATGCCCAGCAGAGTTATTTCTAAACTGGTTCAGGACTTTAAACAAGTTCTAAACTTCTGAACAAGTTTAGGAATTTCCCAAAATGTCCTTACGAACAGGAAACAGATGCTGTACACCAGTTTTCCTCTGCTCCCAGTTCTTCCTGCTGCTTCTGGCTTCTAGGATGATTCAGATGTTTCAGAGACTACTTGCTGAAGCTCCCTCTGGTCAGACATAAAATAGGAACCTAAAATATGGTATGGATAACTTGGTTTGCTCATAAAACTATGTTCCGCATATTAAATTTAAAAGTATAGTTTATTCAGACAATAATTACAAATTTACTGAGTTTACTTTTTAAAGATTTTTAAGTATAATGGTACCTTTATGAACAAACCAGGTTTTACATATTATAACTTTAGGAACATAAAGGGTTCTTAATGTCTTTAAAGCAGCCTTCCCCTCCTGGTGCCTTCCAGATGTTTTGGAGGACAATGACCAGCATTCTGGACCGTTGGCCACATTGCCTGAGGCTGAGGGGAGCTGAACTCCAAAGAATCTGAAGTGCAGCAGCTGGGGAAAGCTCTCCTAAAGCAACAAAGTTTGCTGTTTAGATCTGTAAAGAGTGCTTAAAAATCATTTTTGCTTATTCTTCAGTTTTTCCCCAAATTTCCAGTATTTTCTGAAAAAAAGGGGGAAATGTTTTTTCCATGGCTTTAACATTTCCGGAAATTTTACGTCTCTAGCACAGATTCTCCTTTTGCTGCAGTCTGCAGGCTCCTTTACACAATCTGCAATCCTGATGGAGCGATTTGATTTGCTGACACAGCCAAGTCCCCCACTTTTTAGCAAGCTAAAAGCAAGATGATCTCTCCTTGCCAAACTGCCAGCCAGCCACAGCAAGCATACAGAAGCCAAACTCACCATCCTAACATTTATCCAAGCCCAACAATGCCGTGGGCACTGTACGTAGATCAATGCAGCGTAGTAGCCTCTGTCCATAAGTCCCATCAGACAGATCAGGAGAGAGATCAGGAGAGACAACTGGGACTGGCAGAGGAACCCTAGGAGCGGAGCAGTGTCGAGAAGCAGACAAGACACTTGCTGCTACATCGGCAGATCAAACGCCTTGTTCCTTGGGCTTCTTCCTTTCCTGCCGATCCTTTTCTCAAGGACCCAGCATGGCTGAGCATAATGGGAGGTGTAGTCTAACACATTTGGAAGCCATCAAGCTGGGGAAGGCTGCCCTACAGCATGCCATGGGGCCAGGTCTCTCACTCCTTGATTAGATCACTGGCTTGCCCATGCCTGTATGGAACACTCATGGTGCCTACAGATACATTTGTCTAACATAAGAAGAGGCTCCCCCTCCCCATTGATGTAGGGTAGAAAATTTTCAGTTTCATAAGTTCAGTAGTAAAAATGAATGCATGCCAATTGCCACTACACTGTTAGGCACGTTCGGCAATTTCAAAGTTGTAACTAATGTTTTCCAGGTGATTATGCCTAGCTGGTATGCAAGAGAATACATATATATCACTGAAATACATATATGTCTTAGTGTGAAATGGAACTAATAAGCAGTGATAGCAAAACAGATGGTGCCCCAACAACCTCAGTGGAAAAGAGTTGATCTCTGTTGAAACGGATGAGAGGTTCTTAGCATATCAAGCTGTAATTAGTATGTCAACCGTTTAGTACCTTCATTTAGTTCCTTAAATTTATACAATGTATGGGAAGTACATGCTATTGGCTTTCAATTTTTACAAGTATTCCAATAAAAATTCTATCTAATTTAACATTTAAATCACATGCAGGGCGCAATCCTATGCATGTTTAGACAGAAAAAAGTCCTACAACTCCCAGCATTCCCCAGCTAGCCATGCTGAGTGGGGAATGCTGGGAGTTGTTGAACTTTTTTTCTGTCTATACATGCACAGGATTGCACTCTCTGTGTGCTTAATTTTCTCCCCCTCAGATATTTCAGGTCAAATATTTGTGGTGTATTGGGACAAAAAAATAACATGAGGTACTTTAAAAATCTTTGTTCTTTACTGAATACAAGTATAATAAAAATGCTGAATTAGATCTCCCTATGACATTAGAAAATGTTCTGACACAAACTGGAAATTTTCCTATGTGAATTATCTCATGCAAATTAACCTAATTTGCATTTAAACATTCTCCCCCCCAAATTCCAATTCAACATTTCCAGAAAACCCGCATCGCTGCCCCTCCTCAAGTTCTTCTTGAGTCTTGGAGACCCCTTTCATGAGAGAGCTGGAAGACGCAAGTACCAATCAAGATTTAGGAAGACAGAAATTTGGCTGAGAAGCAAATTATGCTTTTAGCCCTCCGGAACTTTTATGCGATGTTACTGTACTTCTTAGCTCCATTGTGGGGCTCATTATGTTTAAGTCCTTACTGCTTGGTAACGCCAGGGTGACTATATTTTTATGTACTGCGTTGGCTCATTTGAAGTGTGTTTTTCCTGGTTTTATTATATGGTGGGGGGTAGTATTCTGGTAATGACAGGCAGAAGGAGATGGGGGTGGGGGTGGTTAGGCCGTGGGGGTGGGGGTGGTTAGGCCGTGGGGGTGGGGGTGGTTAGGCCGTGGGGGTGGGGGTGGTTAGGCCGTGGGGGTGGGGGTGGTTAGGCCGTGGGGGTGGGGGTGGTTAGGCCGTGGGGGTGGGGGTGGGGGTGGCTTGTCCCCTCTCACAGCTCTTCTCCCAACTTCAGTGGCTCAACTTGCCCTGGTGCCAATGTTGTTGGCTAATGCCAGGGTGGTCCACAATAACACAACTACCACCTACAATTTAATAATGGATGAGAAGGCTGGCCTAAAATGCATTATCAAGATTTGGGTGGACAAGCTGGGAGATGTCCTCAACTCTGCCTTCCTGGGTTCTTGGTGCAGCACCAATACAGACCTGAGGTAGGTGGTCTGTAAGGATTCCTTGTCCAGCAGAGCACCAGTTTTGATTGTTTATACATGGTGCTGGGCAGGGCGCTGTCAGAGGTTGCCTTGGGCATGGAGCTGAGGACCCCCAGACAGGATGCTCAGGGGGACCTCAACATCCATGCGGAGGCTACCTTATCAAGGGCAGCAAAGTACTTCATAACAATCACGGGGCTGTCTCAATTTGTCATTGGCTCAACACATGGCTCAACACTCAGTCCTGGGCCCAGTGCTCTTCAACATTTTTATTAATGACTTGGAGGAGGAGGTGCAGGGAATGCTGATCACATTTGCAGATGACACAAAATTGGGCGGGATAGCTAATACCATGGAAGACAGGAACAAAATTCAAAGTGATCTTGAGAGACTGGCGCACTGGGCAGAAAACAAGAGAATGACATTTAATAGGGATAAATGCCAAGTTCTGCACCTAGGAAAAAGAAACCAAATGCACAGTTACAAGATGGCGGATACTTGGCTCAACAACACTACAAGCGAGAAGGATCTTGGAATTGTTGTTGACTACGAGCTGAATATGAGCCAACAACATGATGTGGCTGCAAAAAAGGCAAATGCTATTTTGGGCTGCATTCATAGAAGCATAGCTTCCAAATCCTGGGAAGTACTAGTTCCCCTCTACTCAGCACTGGTTAGGCCTCATCTGGAGTACTGTGTCTAGTTCTGGGCACCGCACTTGAAGAAGGATTCAGACAAACTGGAGAGGGTTCAGAGGAGAGCAACAAAGATGATCAGGGGACTGGAAACAAAGCCCTATGAAGACAGACTGAAAGAACTGAGCATGTTTAGCCTGGAGAAGAGAAGACTGAGGCTGGACAGCCATCTGTCAGGGATGCTCTGACTTAGATTCCTGCATTGAGCAGGGGGTTGGACTTGATGGTCTTGTAGGCCCCTTCCAACCCTACTGTTCTATGATTCTATGATCCAAACTGCTCTGGATGGCGTTACACCCCCCTTGAGGACTCAGGCTTGCAATCTGGGTGTATTCTGGGACTCAGCCCTGGACCTGGATGCTCAGGCCTCGGCAGTGGCCAGGAGTGCCTTTGCACAGCTGAGGCTAGTGCGCCAACTGCGCCCATTCCTAAAGGTGTCTGGTCTGACCACAGTCACTTATCCCTTAATTATATCCTGTTTGGACTCCTGTAACATGCTCTATGCAGGGCTGCCTTTGAAAAATGTTCAGAAACTTCAGCTAGTCCAGACTGCTGCAGCCAGGATGCTGACTAGGGCCAGACAGAGGGAGCATGTTACTCCCTTGTTACAGCAGCTACACTGGCTACCGGTCTGTTTCTGGGCAGAATTCAAAGCGCTGGTTATGACCTATAACCAGGCTTAGGACTAGGCTACCTAAAGACCGCCTTCTCCCGTATGAGCCTGCCTGGTTCTTAAGGTCTTCTGGAGAGGCCCTCCTTTCGAGACCACCACCTTCAGAGGTGCATTTTGTGGTGACTCAAGAGAGCACCTTTTCAGTGGCCGCTCCCAGGCTGTGAAGTTCCCTCCCAAGGGAGGCCAGGTTTGCTCCCGCTCTGCTGTTCTTCTGCCAGTAGCAAAGACGGCTTCCTTCAAGGCCTTTAGCCTGTAAGTGGGTCTGTTGTGTTGGGTGCTGTTTTTTTTTTATTTATTCTTTGTTATGTTTGACTGTATTTTAATGTATTGTTTTAATCAATTTTAATTGTACTTGTAAGCCACTTTGAGTGCCTTTTTTGGTAGAAAGATGGTGTATAAATCAAATGAATAAATACAATTATAATTTCAACGATTAAAGAACTTGCTGATTTAAGGCCAGAGTTACAGCTATCGCAAGTTGGTTCAAGCTCCACAAAGCCAGGCAATGCCCACGATGAGTAATGATGTTCTATACTATCACAAATTGAGCTTGCTTTCAACTTGCCCTCCATGTACCTACACTTTCCTTGGGTCTTTCAGGCCCAAATCCAGATGAGGTGGACAGAGTGCCTGGGACTAGCAAAAATGACCTACTGCTCCTGTATTGCCTTCTAAAGGATCTGAACCTTACTGTATTCCTAGAGGAATCCTACACCGAGCTGAATGACTGTTTGCTGCTTGTAAGCAAGCACAATGACAAGAACCATTCATTTCAGTGGGTCTACTCTAAGTAGGACATGTTGGATTTTACCTTTAAAGTCCCCCCACCCATGCTGGGATCCCAATCTCTATAGTAAAGTGTAATCTGACCTAGTGAGGTAACATTCCAGAACTACAGGAATAAGCATTGCACATTGAATACAGTACATTTTGTCTGCAACACCTGGAAACTTTAGCGCACTGGCCGCATTCTCGCTTTGCAATGAAACGGAGCGGGCACAATGTAACTTTGCTAGTAGTTGCTGCCATTGGCTTTGCTAGGGCAGGAAACCCTCAATAACTTTTCAACCACTTCTCAGAACTTCACCAAACCAAACCAGGGCACCCTTCCTCGATGAGTTTGAATAAAGTACATCAATGGTTTTCACCAAAATTTGGAAGAAATATATATGCTGTGCCACAAATTGGAGTTAAAGGGGTAAATGTGTCAATTTTCAGTACTTCTTAACTTGCTCTGTCTGTGACAAAATGCATCACATCAGTTTGAAATTTCGGACAACTGTAGACCTCATTAGGTATCTCATGGATGCCAGCTTTCAACTTATTAGCTTAACAGCTGTCATTTTTATAAGCAATAGAATTTTGAGGCTTACAATGGGGGAACCTTCGTTTTTGTGACTTGCCTTAACTATAGGGGCACTCCCATGCCCCTTTAATCACTGACCAATGCCACTGTTAAAAGATTAAACGTTACAGCGTAGCGTTTAGAGGATAGAGTGATCTAGAAGAATATTTGTCCAGCAATATTTAAACATAAGAGGGAAATGATCCCTTAGAAGGGACCCATTCCTCGGAAGATGAACAAATATCCTCTTGCGCCGAGGATGTGCCTCCGGGGGAAGGGGGGCTTGTGGTAGTGGGAGATTCGACCGTTAGACACACAGACAGCTGGGTTTGTGATGGGTGTGTGGACCGCATGGTGAATTGCCTGCCTGGTGCGAAGGTTGAGGACATCATGCGCCGTCTAGATAGCCTAGCAAATAGCGCTGGGGTGGAGTCAGTGGTCACGGTTCATGTTTGTACCAGTGATGTGGGGAAATGTAGTTACGAGGTCCTGGAAGCCAAATTTAGGTTGCTAGGTAGGAGGGTGAAATCCAGGACCACCAAGGTGGCTTTCTCGGAAATGCTACCTGTTCCACGTGCAGGGCCAGCTAGAGAGGCGAAGCCAAGGAGTCTCAATGTGTGGATGAGACGGTGGTGCCGGGAGGGGTTCAGATTTGTTAAGCACTGGGGAACATTTTGGGACAAGTTGGGCCTGTACAAGAGGGATGAACTCCACTTGAACCAAAATGGAACTAGACTGCTGGCGTTAAACATAAAAAGAGTGGCAGAGCAGCTTTTAAACTAAACCCTGGGGGAAAGCTGACAGGAGCTGGGAAGCATCCAATTTGGGTTAAATCATCCCAAAGATGAAAATGTTTTTGATTGCCCAAATGTAGAAGGGGGAGGAAATAGACCAGGCGCACATGGTAGAACGTAAAAGCCAATCAAAGGGGCCAACATCCCATAGCAAAAGATGCACGACGCCAGAGGCATCTAGGGAAGGATATCATGTATAGGTGTTTCTATGCAAATGCTAGAAGCCTCTGAGCCAAAATGGGAGAGTTGGAGTGCTTGATTTTAAAGAAAAACCTGGATATAGTGGGCATTACAGAAACCTGGTGGAGCAGAGAGAACCAGTGGGATACGGTCATCTCTGTATATAAACTCTATAGGAAGTACAGGGAAGGGTGTACTGGGGGAGGTGTTGCCCTGTACATCAAAGAGGACATAGTGTCGAGCGAACTAAAACACCTAAAAGTGATAGGCTCTTCCACAGAAGCTCTGTGGGTGACAATACCAGGCTCCAAAACTACTTAAGTGCTAAGAACATGCTATCATCGCCCAGACCAGAATGCTCAGAGTGACCTTCAGATGGAAAATGAAATCAGAGAGGCCTCCAAAGAAGGAAGTGTTGTAATAACAGGCAGCTTCAATTACCCCCACACTGATTGGATAAATGCATGTTCCAGCTATAAGAAAGAGGTTAAATTTCTAGATGTCCTAAATGATTGTGCCCTAGAACAATTGGTCATGGAACCGACCAGAGGGGAGGCGACCTTGGATTTAATCCTAAGTGGTTTAGGACCCAGGACCTAGTACGAGATGTAAATGTTGTTCACAGTGTTGTAAATAGTGATCACAGTGCTATCAGATTTAATATATATTTAAGTGGGAAATTGCCCTGTTAGTCCAACACAGTCACATTTGACGTCAAAAGAGGAAACTTCTCTAAAATGAGAGAACTGGTGAAACGGAAGCTAAAAGGGGGAGTCAAAAGGATTAAATCCCTTCAAAATGCTAGGGGATTACTCCAAACCAAAATAACAGAAGCCCAGCTAAAATGTATACCACAGGTTAGGAAAGTCGAAGAGGTTACCAGCATGGTTAATGAGCAGAAGGGAGCTATTAGAGAAAAGAGAACTTCTTTCAGAAAATGGAAGTCTTACCCAAGCAAGGAAAACGAAAGGGAGCACAAGCTTGCACAAAGACGATGCAAGCAGACAATAAGAGATGCAAAAAAGCATTTTGAGGAGCATATCACTAACAACATCAAGGCCAACAATAAATAATTCTTTAAATACATCAGAAGCAGAAAACCAGCTAGGGAGGCAGTTGGACCATTGGATGACAATGGAGTTAAAGGAGGATGGAAGGAGGACAAGGAGATTGCAGAGAAGCTGGATGAATTCTTTTCATCTGTCTTCACCACAGAAGATATAGGACAGATACCTGTGCCTGAACTGATGTTTTCAGGAAGGGAGTCTGAGGAACTGAGACAAATAGTGATGACAAGAGACGAAGTTCTCAACCTTATTGATAAACTGAAAGCAAATAAATCACCGGGCCCAGATGGTATCCATCCTAAAGTTCTAAAAGAACTCAAATATGAAAATGCTGATCTTCTAACCAAAATATGCCACGTGTCCCTAAGATCAGCTTCTATACCAGAAGACTGGAAGATGGCCAATCTAACACCAATTTTCAAAAAGAGATCCAGGGGGGATCCGGGAAATTACAGGCCGGTTAGCTTAATGTCTGTTCCGGGTAAATTGGTTGAAGGCATTATTAAAGATAAAATTAGTAAGCATATAGAAGGACATGCCCTGCTAAAAAAGAATCAACACAGCTTCCGCAAAGGTAAGACATGCCTCACTAACCTTTTAGAGTTCTTTGAGAGTGTCACTAAACATGTAGACGGGGTGATCCGCTAGACATTGTTTACTTGGACTTCCAGAAGGCTTTTGACAAAGTCCCTCACCAAAGACTCCTGAGCAAACTTAGCAGTCATGGAATAAGAGGAGAGGTCCCCTTATGGATCAGTAACTGGTTAAAGAGCAGAATGCAGAGAGTAGGAATAAATGGCAAATTCTCCCAATGGAGGGAAGTAAATAGTGGGGTCCCACAGGGATTTGTATTAGGATCAATGCTTTTCAACCTGTTCATAAATGATCTGGAATTAGGAGTGAGCAGTGAAGTGGCCAAGTTTGCTGATGACACCAAATTATTTAGGGTGGTTAAAAGAAAAAGGGATTGTGAAGAGCTCCAAAAGGATCTCTCCAAACTGACAGAATAGGCACCTAAATGGCAAAAGCGGTTCAGTGTAAGCAAGTGTAAAGTGATGCATGTTGGGGCAAAAAATCCCAACTTCAAGTATAGCCTGATGGGATCTGAGCTAGCAGTGACTGTCCAAGAAAGAGATCTTGGGGTTGTGGTGGACAGCTCAGTGAAGATGTCAATCCAGTGTGCAGCCACTGTAAAAAAGGCAAACTCCATGTTTGGCATAATTAGAAAAGGGATTAAGAATAAAATGGCCAACATCATACTGCCCATATACAAATCTATGGTGTGACTACACTTAGAATACTGTGTCTAGTTCTGGTCACCACATCTAAAAAAAGATATTGTAGAGCTGGAAAAGGTGCAGAAAAGGGCAACTAAAATGATCAAGGGGCTGGAGCATCTCCCCTATGAGAGAAGGTTATAACAGCTGGGATTGTTTAGCTTGGAAAAAAGGGTGGTTAAGGGAAGACATGATAGAGGTCTACAAAATTATGCATGGTGTAGAGAATGGGGATAGGGAGACATTTTTCTCCCTCTCCCAAAGTACTAGAGCCCAGTGGGGTCATCCCATGAAGCTGATTGGTGGGAGAGTCAGGACAGATAAAAGGAAGGACTTCTTCACACAGCGCATAGTTAAACTATGGAATTTGCTACCACAGGAAGTAGTGACGGCCACCAGTTTGGATGGCTTTAAAAGGGGGTTAGACAAATTCCTGGAAGAAAAAGGCTATCAGTGGCTACTAGTCTTGATGGCTATGTGCTACCTCCAGTACCAGAGGCGGTGAGCCTATGTACACCAGTTGCTGGGGAACATGGGTAGGAGGGTGCTGTTGCTTGCACTCATGCCCTGCTTGTGGGTTCCCAGTCGACAGCTGGTTGGCCACTGTGTGAACAGAATGCTGGACTAGATGGACCCTTGGTCTGATCCAGCAGGGCTCTTCTTATATTCTTAAGCTACAGCCTCTGACAAAGGGACCCGCCAACTTGCCAGCAAAGGCAAGTTAGAAGCCCTGACAATGGACAACAGTCAGCTCAGGAATGCCTCATAATGCCTGTGTCAGCAGCAAGCAACAAGGCTTTTTGCAGCCCAGCCAGGACTGCATTTGCACTGGGTCAGGAAGATGAGAGAAGTTGTGTCTGGATCAGCAGCTGCAACAAGAAAAAGACAGCTTGCAGCCCAAGTGCGTGTCTCTGTGCAGTACATTTCCTTTAGGTCAGGAAAGAGAAGTCGTGCGTGCGGCTTAATGGAGGAGGAGCAGAAGAAAGATGAGGCTGTCTGCATTTGCCTTGGGTCAGAAAAAAAAGACATCCAGACCGAACCTGGGACTGGGTTGGGAGGAGGAAGAGACACTGATTGGTGGGGACAGGGAGATCAAAAATGCACCATAAACATCAAGAGATGGGCTAAAAAGGAGGCTATGATGCTTACCAGCAGCAGCAATAACCAAAGGGGGACTTAAAAACTGGACGGTGCTGTAGCACACCTCTGGGCCACCCCTCCCTCCACAAGCCGATCCCATCACAGGCACTAGGTGCTGCTTGTGTGTTTGGCAGGCAGAACATTGCCAGGAGACTTACCAAGCATATCTCTTAGTTGCTGTCTCCTTAACAAATGAGGTAATTATTAAAAGTGTGTAGAAGAGAGGTTTTGATTTGCTTAGGTACCATCTCTCTTCTCTTCCTCTCCCCAGCAGCACAAAATCCTTCCTATGCATATTTACTCAGAAGTAAACTCCCGATTCCAATTACTCCCAAGTAGGTGTGTTTAGAACAGCAGGCAAACCTCTCATAAATAGATACTCCTAATTGGAAGGAGAGGAGAGATTGCTCTGTGTGTATAGAAGAATGAGCCCAAATCCCAATTTTGTTTTTAAAAAAAGGCTTTCCTTTTATTGACACAATTTTGTGTATAAAGGTACAATAAAGTTACAGTAGTACTGTATTGAGATTAGACTTTACAGCTAGTTAGTAGAAAATAATGGTTAGCTACCAAGCCCTGGCAACTTCTTGTCCCCTGAAAAACGTTTCCTATTTTTACCACCTGTTACTCACTTAATAGGCAATTTTTGGAAACACGGGACAAGATATACATACATTTTTCATCTAATTAATATCTATACACAGCACAAGGATATTTTTGCTACCTGCATCCACCCAGCAATGCTACCAGACAAGCAGTTTTTTATGCCCTCCCTCACACCTGAAAAACATTTCAATAATCATCTATCACACAGGAGTTGCCCCTTACCAGATATTCAGCTCATCAGCTCTCCCTTAGGAGCCAGTTTAAAAACTATTCCATTTTGGCACTGGTCAACCCCAGCAGCCTAATGGTTCAAATGGAAGCCATTCACCCCCCCCCCCCAATGTTTCCTAGCACCTAAATCAGCCTTCCTCAACCAGGAACCCTCCTGACTAAAGCCATGCTGGCTGGGGCATGATGGGAACTATACCCCAACACATCTGGAGGGTGCCTAGGGAGGGAAGGCTGTGCTAAGAGAGCCAGAGAGGGGTTGTTCACAAAACACATCACAGCTCATCATGGTTTATCTAAGCCATGATGAGCCACAGCATCCACAGGCACCGTCCCAAATATTCAATCCTCAACTGTAAGTCGTTGTGTCTTGCAAACCTGGCTGGTGGGGGTTATGCAAGGATTAAACAACTCTCATATAACCCTAGAACAAGCCATGCAAGGGTTGTTTAACTCACCATCTGGGTTTGCACGATATGACAACCCACAGTCAGGGGATGAATATTCAGGACTGAGCCCTGATTAAGGAAATAAGCGACAACAAGCCACAGCATGTCATCCAAACAGTTTCACAGAGAGAAGAAAGCAGAATTTCCCCCAGGGTGGATTGATTTAAGTAAATGTGTTCTGAATCATTGATTTAAATCCCAATTTAAATCACCAAAAGAAAAAGATAGTTCTTGACACATTTCTTAAACAGTGCAGATCTGATCACTAAAACACATTAGTTTACAACTCAATACAGCATTTTACAAAATCAAGGAGGATATATTTTGTGTCATGTTTTAGGTAACCTGATTTTTATTAATAATGGAAATTGTACATAATACTCACTACCTGAGTCAAGCAGCATATCCAGCAACTGTATACAGACAGCAGCATTGTTTTCCATCCCACTTCACTGCTCCTTTCTGCTCTGCCTCTGACCATCCTTTCCTCTATTGTCTCGCCATCTTAACTCCTCTGCCTTGCTTAGCCCAGCCCTAACACCACATAAGTACAGAACACAACACTCCTATCCAGCACATTTATTTATTTCATTTCTATCCTGCGCAATAGCCGAAGCTCTCTGAGCAGTTCACAAAAATTAAAACCAAAAAAGTAGGATAAAACAATATAAAATATAAAAGCATTACAACCATAATCAGTATCAAGATTTTTCACTGTAACAAGAGAAATTAATGAGAAGAATTATAACTAAATGTTTAGAACAAAAACTTCAGGTTACCTGAAGGATCGCCTCCTCCCATATGTGCCTGCCCGGACCTTAAGATCATCATCAGCGGCCCTTCTCCGTGAGCCCCTGCCAAAGGAAGTGAGGCGGGTGGCTACTAGGAGTAGGGCTTTTTCTGCTGTGGCACCCCGGCTCTGGAATGAGCTCCCTAGTGAGGTTCGCCTGGCGCCTACATTGTACTCCTTTCGGCGCCAGGTGAAGACCTTTTTATTTTCCCAGGCATTTTAGCTTTCTAAATTTTTATCTTTGCTGTTTTAAATCTGTATTTTTAACTCCTGTACTGCTGCTAGGTTTTATTGTGGTTGTATTGTTATATTGTGGTTTTAATGTTCTATATATTTTAAATTGTTTTATTGTGTGTTGTTTGGTTTTAGTTTTTGTGAACCGCCCAGAGAGCTTCGGCTATTGGGTGGTATAGAAATGAAATAAATAAATAAATAAATAAATTTACATGGTGGACAGAGACATTTTCACATGATGAAAACCTAAAATGACTGCCCATGTTGGTAGTTAACCTCATTTTTCTAAAACTATAAGCAGGGCTGCTTTGATTTAAATGGCTTCTCTGAAAGACTCAATTTTAATTATTTAAATCACTAGTGAGGAAGATTCTATTTAATCATTTTTAGTACACTTACATTATTGTTTAATATAACCTTAATACATATTCAGAGATGTAGGTTTCAGTAGAAAGTAGTGGAGGATACATGCAGCAGAAGTTGCCTCAAGAGTCAGGACTGCATGAATATGTTTTGTTCACTTTTGGTTTCACTTTCCATGCCCCTCCCCTATTTTATTTATTTATTTATTTATTACATTTATATCCCGCCTTTTTTCCTCCAAGGAACTCAAGGCAGTGTACATAATCCTCCTCATCCATTTTATCCTCACAACAACAACCCTGTGAGGTGGGTTGGGCTGAGAGTCTGTGACGGGCCCAAAGTCACCCAGTGAGCTTCCAGGGCCGAGTGGGGACTAGAACTCGGATCTCCTGACTCCCAGTCCAGCACTCTAGCCACTACACCACACTGGCTCCCTTGCATTTATATCCAGACTCCTCCTCCTTGCTCAGATCTACTCTATCTCCCCAAATTCTCTATTCATTGACCTTCTCTGCCTTTGCACTTGGAGAGTGGCAAGCCCTTGTGTGAGAGCGAGTGAGCACTTCTGTACACCACCTGCAGTGCAGAATAGGACTTATCAGGTTATCTCCCATCTCTATAAACTGCTGTTAACATATTCACAGAATATAATTAGGACTTGCATAATTAGTATTCATGATGATCTCTTTGACCTAGGCTTTTTTTTTTACTAATTATTTTAAGAAAATGTCAAAATCTGATTTAAATTTTAAAAAAATCTAAATTTTAAAAAATCCGATTTTTAAATTATTTTTTAAAAAGACATTGATTTTTATCAACCCTGACTGTAAGTGGAAATTTAGAATGCTTGTGGTGAGATTTAATTGTAACTATGTTATTTTGAAATGAAAGAGTAGTATTTTATTGATGATTTTTTAAAAATCCAATTAAAATTTTTAAAATCTTAATTTTTTTAAACCATTCATTTTTATCCACCCTGATTCCCCCTTTCATGTAATACTGTAATACAAGGTCACCCAATGAAACTGACTGGTAATAGGTTCAAGATAACTGAAAAAAGGTCTTCATGCAACACACATTGGGGGTGCAATCCTGTACTTTAATTATGCCAGCTGAGGGGCAAGAGCAGCCTTCCCCAACCTGGTGCCCTCCACATGTCCTGGACTGCAGTACTCATCATCCTGAGCCAGTGGGCATACTGGACTGGGATGGTGGGAGTCCAGTATGCCCACTGGACAGTATGCCCACTGGACAGTATGCCCACTGTAGTCCAACACATCTGGAGGGCACCAGGTTGAGGTAGGCTGGGCAACAGCATATGGCAGAAGCCCTACTGTGCTGCTATAACAACAGATACACTGCCAGCATTCCTTGCAGCTGTTGTGCCCGCAGAATAGCTAAAACGAGACGGAGTGTTGGCTGGTATGGGGAGGAGCACACTTCTCCCTTATCCTGTACCCCTTCAGTCCATGCCCCGTCTGATAGCACACCTGAAGAAGTATTCCCCACTCAACAGGCCTACACCCAGTGCAAGGAAATTCCCTCCTACAGAGTTCAAAGGGAAGGGAAAGAAATACCCTCCTCCTCGTCAATGACTCTCCCACCCATATCACTACCACTCAGTCACAGCACACCACCAACCAGCACAGGAAGACCACAACTCGGGGACGGGCTCTCCCTCAGGCTGCAGACACTCAAGGGAACTCTGGTGAAGGCAATTATGGAGAAAGGGTACTTTGCACAAGCAGAGTGGCCTCACAACACACTTGAGCATATTGCTAACACTTCTCTGCCTAGAACCCTAAACAAGGACCTCACAATGGGATTCCAGACATAAACACCCAATACCAGCCTTCACTCCACTCCAGCAACTGGAGATACGAGGAGAGAGCACCCCACAGAGATAAGCAAGGGAAGGCAGAAACCATCCTACAAAGTAAAAGTGCAATGCTGCATATGGCTCCCCCAGCACCTTTGCCCTATATGACTGCTGTGTCTTGTCTGAACTGTATTGTGCAAAGAGGGGGGGTGCACTTCTCCCAACACAAAGGTAAGCTCTCTGTTGGCAAAGGCTGCATTCCAACCACTGCCACTGCTGGCCAAACACTCATGAGCACCTTTGCCTTGCAGGTTCACAGTCCAAACAACTGGAGCTGAACAAGCTGTTCCATTACAACCATCAAGGGGAAAGCATATTCAGTCACTGCAGGCTCCCCCTCCCCTCCCAGGATGAAGCATCACTCCCTTCTCTCTCTCAAACACCTTCTTGCATCCAGATCCAGAGACTATGTTCCAGCTCCTCACTACTGCTTGTTAGTCTCTCTGGGCCTATTCACATGCACACAGAGGAAGGGTGGTTACGGGAACTACGGGGGGGGGGGGGCAGCAGAACCACTACACATGGGCTTGTCAGATGGCCAGGAACCACACAGCGCTGTGTGGTTCCACTACCCCCCAATCCACAGTTAGCTGGCAAAATTACTAGAGTGGTTTGCTTGCATCCCAATGTCCTCCATGGCACAAATGGGCTCCCAGCAGCCGCTCTAGTGTCCCAAATAGCCACGTGACCATCAAGAAAGTCTGCGGTGGCTGGAGTGTTGCTCGCAGTGGTCCTCCAGAGCCAGTTTAAGGCACTGGGGAGCCCGCCACATGTAACAGTGAGCCGCTCCAGGGCCCCTTAACCCTTCTGCTGGGGGTGGTTACCCAGGGTGGCTTAGTAACCATGTGGAACATGGTTTTCTCCCCCCACATGACATGCTAAGCCACCATAGTTACCGGAAATTCCCCAACCACCATGGCTCAGCATGACATCTGAATAGGCCCTCTGTGTATCTCCCTTGGCTCTCTCCAGGCTGCTCTCCAGGCCCCATCCTACACCACATTCTGTGCCGACCTCATGGGAAGATCTATCCCATGACCAGCAGCAGTGACAGGGATGCTTCTGGCTGTTCCTCTGTAGGGCTAACAACCTACTTGCTAAAGGCTCACTCCTGCACCCTTACAAGCTCCATGACAGCAAGTCAAACAGATGAAGGTGTTCCTGACCTGAAGGTTGTGTCATAAAGGGCGCAGATGATACCACCCTAATGTCAGAAAGCGAAGAGGATCTCAAGAGCCTCTTGTTGAGGGTGAAAGAGGAGAGTGCAAAAGCTGGTTTGAAACTCAACATTAAAAAAACTAAGATCATGGCATCTGGCCCCATCACTTCCTGGCATACAGAAGGGGAAGAAATGGAAGCAGTGACAGATTTTATTTTCTTGGGCTCCAAGATCACCGCAGATGGTGCTGTAGCCATGAAATTAAAAGACGCTTGCTCCTTGGGAGGAAAGCTACGGCACACCTAGACAGCATAGTAAGAAGCAGAGACATCACCTTGCCGACAAAGGTCCGTCTAATCAAAGCTATGGTTTTCCCAGTAGCAACATATGGCTGTGAGAGCTGGACTATATGGAAGGCTGAGTGCCGAAGAATTGATGCTTTCGACCTGTCGTGCTGGAGAAGACTCTTACGAGTCCCCTGGACTGCAAGGAGGTCAAATCAGTCAGTCCTAAAGGAAATCAACCCTGAGTGCTCATTGGAAGGACAAATACTGAAGCTGAAGCTCAAATATTTTGGCCACCTAATGCGAAGAGAAAACTCCCTGGAAAAGACCCTGATGCTGGGAAAGACTGAAGGCAAAAGGAGAAGGGGACGGCAGAGGATGAGATGGCTAGACAGCATCACCGATGCAATGAATATGAACTTGCGCACACTCTGGGAGAGAGCGGAGGACAGGAAGGCCTGGCGTGCTCTGGTCCATGGGGTTACGAAGAGTCGGACACGACTTAACAACTGAACAACCACAACTTGCTGCCCTGCTGTCAGTAGAGCCACTGCCCAAGGCACGGATCCCTACTGGGCTGACTGGGCAGCGTCTCCACGTGTGTCTTCTCCTTTCGTGATCTATTCCATCCTAGATACTGTCCAATAAAGGTCCTGACTTTGCCACCTGTGTTTCTGTGTTGTAGGAAGTGGTAAGGAGCGTTTCCTCCACCTTAGCAGGGCCTGGCTTCAGCTGGGAAGGCCAGTGATCCTTCCATGGCCGGCGTGCTCAGGGTGCCTGGACTGCGAGGGGGCACTGGTGCTGCTGCCAAGGCACAGAAGGCAGCCGGGAGGAGAGGGAGGAAGAGCCAATGAGGGGAAGGGGCAACGAGGCCTGCTGGGAGACTACCAGGCAGGGCTGGCTTACAGGCAGAAGTGCGGAGGGGCGGGTCACGGATGCCGCTGGGCGACGGGCAGGCCCCCAGCAGGCGGCTGCCGCAGGGGTGAGAGAAAGGGAGAGGCCGTTCCTCTCCGCCCCACCCGGAGACGGCGCAGCCACGGAGGCTCCGCAGCGCGCCTGCCCAGCCTTCGGCAACACCCTCCGCTCAGCGCGAGAGGGACGCGGCCGCAGCCGAACTCTGCCCGCTGCGGCCGGACGCGCCGGGGAGCGGTCGCAACGCTCCCTGCAGCCGGCCCGCGCGCGGGCCGGGCGATGCGCGGCGAGCGCCCAGAGGGGCGGCTGCCCGCGCGCGGCACGCGCCAGGCCCCGCCCTGGCGGGCCGCGCCGCCCCTCCGGCGGGGGCTCCTCCGTCGTGGGGTCCCGCACGGGGCCTCAGGCGCCCAGGCGCGGGGTCTCAGGCCGCGCGCCCCGCCCGGCCAGCGGCCAGCGCCGGGGGGGACGCGCGCGCGCGGGCCCGCGACTCTCCGAAGGCCGGCGCGGCCGCGAGGGGGGGCGCGGCAAGGGCCCGCCGCCGCCCCATGCCGCCGCGCGCCAGGGCCCGCCTCGGCCGCCGCGCCTGCCCCGCTCGGCCGCCGCGCCGCACTCACATCTGGCTGACCAGCTTCTGCCTGAAGTTGGCGCTGCGCCAGTCGTTCTCCTCCATCCCGACGCGACGCGGAGGGCTCTGCCGCCGCCGAGGCCCGAATGACGGGCAGGCGCCGCCTCTTCCGGTGCCGGAAGTGCCTGGGAGCGCGCCCGCGAGCGTTCCGGCCGCTGCTTCCGGCGCAGGCCGGCGCAGGCAGTTCCGCCGCGGGGGGCGCCGCCCCCGGCCCAGGGAGGGCGCCCCGCGGGGGGCGGCGGCGGCGTCCTCCGGCGGCGTCTGCCCGCCGGGGGCGGAGGCCGCGCGGGCAGGCGTTGGGCCTGGGCGGCGGCGCGCGCGTGCGGCCGCTCCCTGCGAGCCGGGCCCCGCGTCTCTATGATTCCGGGCAGGTGAGGCCGGAAGAAAGCGCGGCGCGGGGGCGGTGAGTCCCGGTGCTCCTGAGCATGTGCAGAGCATTTTCCTCGCCGCGTCCCGCTCGTGGCACTGACGGGTGGGGTGCTTCGTCCTCCGCCCGCCCCTCCTGGCCCCGCCGGCGCCCTCCGGCCCTCAACGGCCGCGGCCCGGCCCGGCCGTGTGAGGAGCCGGCCCCGCGGGCGTGTCAGGGAGGCCTCCGTGGCCCCTGCCCCCCACCTCGCTCTTCCGCCCGCCGCGGGATGGGGACCCTGGGATCAGGGGTCGGGGGGCTTTCAGCCTTTCCCTCCTGCGGCCCAGATTGGGCCTGCAGCTGACATTGCCAAAAAGCGGTCCATCGAAACAAATGGGTCCCTTTTCAACCGCGTAAATTGCAGGTGCGGAGGGGGGCAATTTGGATCAGGGCTTCTCCCAACGAGGCGGAGTCTTAAACCAAGAACAAACCCTGGATTGTGGCTCTGGCTTGTTGGGAGAACAGCGAGCCGGAGATCGTGGTTTGGACCTGTCGCTAAACAAAGCTTGGACTGGGAGCCCCAGGTTTGCTCAGCTGCTGCGGCTGGCAGGAGGAGTCAAGCGAGAGAGCACCAGCGTGCTTGCCTGTTTATAGTACGCCAGAATTAAAGAAAAATCTGCCCTGCTGTAATGTGTGGACTGGGATGCAGGAGGAGAAAAATGCATAGGGCTGTCTTAGGCCTGTCTATTCAGAAGTAGGTTTTACTCTATTTGATGGGCTTTACTCCCAGGAAAATGTGTATAGGATTTCAGTTCCCAGATAAGGGGTGGGTGGGTCTTTTTTGTTTGTTTTTTTACTGTCTTGGTTGTTTTTCTCCTCCTGCTCTTTCCTTAAAAAGAAATGATACCTGAGTTCCTTCCCTGTGTAAAGTTATATACCATGGGGATTGGGAAGGGGGATGACGTTTTGGCTTGCATTGGTTAATTTCTGGAGCAAAGGAAAAGCATGCACAAGAAGTTGCAAGTTGATCTATCTGCTTGCTTGTTGGTGTTTTTCTTGGGCTGTTCCTTGGAGAGGGTGAAGTGGAGATGCCATCAATCTCTACTGACAGTTACTTTGATCGCCTCTCTCTCCAGGCTCTGCCAGGCAGATCTTTTAAATCTCCCACATGTGCTTTTCTCATGGTCTGGTGTGCGTGAAGGAAGTGTTTAAGCTATTTGGCTGTTGGAGTAGGGAGCTATCTCCCTCTTTCTCATTGGGACAGGAAGAGTTAAAGCTGAGGGAGGTTCCAAAAACATGGATTGTGTTTGACAGTTTTATTTTCAAAAAGAGGAAGATTTTTTGATGGAATTCTATGCATTTTTAAAACTCCAGGAGGGTGGGGGGGAATGTCTGGTTTGGGGACAGCGGGGAGAGAATTCTTCTTAACCTGACTGAATTAACCTGGTCTCTGAGTCTGATCAACTTTTCCTTCTCTGAAATGGCCTTTGGGGAAAGTTTTGTTACAGACTTCTTGCTGTAACATAGCTCATTTCTCTCTCTGGTGTTTTTAAGTGTAACTAGCCTTCTGTGAAATAGGCTCTGCCTGTTGTGACCCTTGGGTCTGCCTACCATTGACTGCGCTGCCCTCCACCCCACCAACCTCAGTTGGCACCGACTGCACTGATCACTGCACTAGATGAGATGTACTATCTTCCATTTTGTTCCCCATCCACCCAGTTTAGAGAGATCCTTTTGGGGCTTTTCTGCTTAAGAGATCTTCATACTTTGGCAAATTTTCAAATTTCATACTTCATACTTTGGCAAATTTGCAAATTTGCCTACTTTACTGTTCATCCCAACTCCAAATCATGAATAATAACATTTCTCTATTTCATTTCTATATGCCCAGTAGCCAAAGCTCTCTTAAACAGCAGTAGTTCCAGTAGAGCTCTTTGGTGTGCTTCCTGTTAACTTCTCTCCATTGCAAAGATTTATCAGTTTATTTCAGTCCACAAATCCTGCCTCTTATTCATTTCTGAGCCATAGGAAGACCTTTGTATCCCATTATTCAGAGGTAGAGAACTTGATGCCCTCCACCTGTTTATACTACAATTCCCATAGACTACAATTTGCCCATTGGTCATGCTGGCTGGGGCTGATGGGAGTTGTAGTAAAAAATATGGAGGCACCAGATGGCCTATGTCTGCAGTTTGGTTTTCTTTGGGAGCTCTGAATTCTTAGGGGCCTTCTCAGAATATGAATGTTGTAAGCCTCAGGGTGAGCTTCAAGCATCATATTCTCTGTTGTAGTTAAGAGTTGGCAGATTTTGCCTATTACAACCAAGGTTTTGAGTCAGAATGCTCAATTTCACCTCTGCTAATTGCTCCACAGGAAACCCAGGCTGTTGTGCAAGTGTCCTTTGAATTCCAGAGTGAATCTCCCTGGGATGGCGGAGGACCAGGAGCCAGCGCAGCCCCAAAATATGTCTCTAAAGCCTTTGGTCAAGGAGTGTTCCAGCAACACATACCGTAGTGCACAGCACTCCCAGACCTTGCTGAATGGGTTAGTCGCTCTCCGGGATAGCGGCATCCTCTTTGATGTCATCCTGCTTGTAGAAGGGAAGCCGATTGAAGCACATCGTATCCTTCTAGCTGCATCATGTGATTACTTCAGGTCTGCCCAT
The DNA here is from genome assembly GCF_057233095.1 of Heloderma suspectum. Lineage (NCBI taxonomy): Eukaryota > Metazoa > Chordata > Lepidosauria > Squamata > Helodermatidae > Heloderma > Heloderma suspectum. The sequence goes on from NC_139470.1 coordinate 32,832,982, forward strand.
AATAGAGCTAAAGTATGGTTGTGCATAAAACAGAATATTTGAAATGCAAATATTGGGGTTTCAAAATTGGCAGGTTCTGAAATCTACACACTTGACTATTACATTTCAAATTAGTTGCAGTCAGTTTATCAAATCTCAGCATATTTTGGAGGTTAAACATCCGTGCCTCAGCCCAAAACTAGAGTTGCCATTTCACATACTATATTAGCTGCAACCCACACAACAAGTTCCGTCTGCTTAAGCGGAATTTGCAGGCCAATCTGATGGTCCTGCTTACACCATGGCAATGTCAGCATTACATTGGTGTGATGTGTTCAGTTTTATCCAAGCAGTAAAGCAGAAAACAAAACCTCCCCTGTAGAAAGAGGGCAGCCAACACAGCAATACCAGCAGCTTCTCACAGTAGCCGCGGCACCTCCACTGTCATCCACCAATCATGAGATTGTTCACAGAGGATGCCCATATGCTAGCTGTGCAGGGGCTCTATCACTCAGAGCGCCAAAATGGTTGAATGTCCTGTGTTGATGTCATGGAACCCAGACCCCGTGTGCAGTTGGAGTGGATCACCATGAATCAATGAGTTCTTACCCCATCAGATCCTATCCCCCCCCCAGTACCTCCCCACAACCCCGTCCAGCAACCCTCACCTTGCTGGTCATCCACTAGCAAGCATGTGCATATGCAAGCCCTCTGCAAACCATCTAGTTGGTGGAATGAATGAGGCTGAAATGTGCCAAGTCCTATGCCCACAGCCCTAACAACTGCATGCACCTGGTGGGTCACTTCTAAAGATCCAAGTCTTCACTTATCCACAAATCTTGGTGGATGCCATTGGGCCAGCCACCATCTCAGCCCAACCGACCTCTTGGGTGCTTGCTGTGAGGCTCAAATGGATGATCTCTGCATATGGTGCATAAGCTCCTTGGAGAAAAGAGGGCAGCATACAAGAATTACCCATGGGATATTGTCCATAATCACTTTGGATCATGCACATGATGTGGAGGCAACATGCAAAGTTTCCTTTCTGGAAGAGTGACTGAAAGCAGCTCTTTCTTTTTGTAGGGGAATGTTTGCCGGCGGACTAAGAGAAATGGAACAGGAAGAAGTCCATATTCAGGGTGTATCTTACAATGCGATGTGTAAAATCCTGAACTTCATATATACTTCTGAACTGGAACTTGGCCTAAACAACGTGCAGGAAATACTAACAGCGGCCTGCCAGCTCCAGGTGAGAGTTGGCAGCTCCAAAGGAAGCACAGCAAAGGATCCCTCCCATAGGCAATATCATTATTAGACAAAGGATTTATAAGCCAGTTTTTAGGGCCCTCCAAAAGTGGCATACAAGAATAGTAGGATGCAAGTTAGCAATATGTAGGAAAGACCAGAGGAAGAAAGCTGATATAGACAGTTCTTTAGCTGTCTATATCAGACATTCTTTTTCTATATTCTTTTTCTATATGAGCCACTTGCAAGTGAGCCAAAAGCAGCCTTAGCAAGAGGTTTTTGAGTCATTCAAATCATTCAATTTGAATGATTGAGTGGTGGAGAAGAGGCTCAACTCCATCAGAATGGCATTCCAGAGTTGAGGAGCCACTACAGAGATGGTCCCATCCCATGTGCTCAATAACCTAACTGATCTTAAAGGTGGGCATACAAGCAGGGGTTCCAAAACAGATCTCCACACGTAGTGAAGGCAGTCCTCCATACAACCTGTCCCCAGACCATTTAGGACTTTGAATGTTAATAATAGCACTTTGAACTGGGCTTGAAACTGTACAGGCAGCCAGTGAAATTAGTACAAAATTAATATGTTCAAATTTCCTGGTCCCCACCAACATCTGGGTGGCTGCATTCTGCTCTATTTGAAGCTTCCAAACTGTTTTTAGAGCCAGGCCCACCTAAAGTGCATTACAGTCAACTAGTTTGGAGGTAACACATGGATGACTGAGGGTCAGGGTTTGGTGAACCACCCTAAGCGGATAAAGAGCCCTCTTGGCCAGGGCTTCTCCAAGTAGCAGCAAGTCCAGAGCACCACCAGGCAGGACGCCTGATCCTTCAAGGGCAGTACAGCCCTGCCTGAAGTTGGTTATACACCATAATCCAGATTAGCTAAATTCCCAATCCACAGAACCTTTTTCTGACCTTGGTTGAGTTTCAGTTTCCTTTAGCCATTTAGTATTATGGCTAAATACTAGTATTTACTACTAGTATTAATACATAATACTAGTATTATGGCTAAATAATAGTATTATGGCTAAATATGTTGGCTTGTCCGTTTAGCAAGTTCACAGCCAGCAGGTAGTGTTCTGGGGAAGTCTCTGTGCTGAATATACCAGGTGGCCCAAAAGGAAGTATACAGTTGTTTAGAATGTTGATGGGAGAAGGAGAGAATGTGTGAATAGAAGATGTGTGGGTGGAGTCAGAATGACAATTGAGAAGAGGGAGTGACGGGGAGTGACAGTTGATGGAATACATTTCGAGCACTTACGAGATTAAACAGTGTTCAAGAAATGTAAATGTAATAAACAATGTAATAAAATGCAAATAAACTATACTGTATACCTACTTTTGGGCCACTCTCTACAGTCACCACAAAATTGATCCCAGATCAGCACTTTGCTCCTAGACTTCTGCCTTTGCTCCACATCTGTCCCCCATGGAATAAATATTTCCAGGAAAGGGATCTTGGGTATGTGGTAGACAGATGGCTGAAAACGTCAACACCATGTGCAGCTGCTGTGAAAAGGGCAAGTCCCGTTCTGGGGATCATGAAGAAAAGAATCAAAATTAGAACTGCCGATATCACAGTACCTTTATACAAATCTGTGATGCAACCACACTTACTGTGTGTGCACTGTTCTGGTCACTGCACCTAAAAGGGGATATTGTAGAGCTCCAAAAGTTGCAGAAAAGTACAACCAAAATGATCAAGGGCTGGAGCATCTCTGCTATGAGAAAAGGTTACAATATTTGGGGCTTTTCAGCTTAGAAAAAAGGCAAGTATGCGGGGCAGGGAGTGGGGAACATGATAGAAATGTATCGAATTATGTGTGGTATGGAGAAAGTGGATAAGGAGATATTTTTCTCCCTCAAAATGCTAGAACCTACTGGGGTCATTCAATTAAACTGAATGGTAGGAGATTCAAGACAGACAATAAGAAGAACTTCACACATCGCATGGCTGTGCTATGGCACTTGATTCCTCAAACTGGATGGCTGGCCACCAACTTGAATAGTTTAAAAGGGGAGTAAACAAATTCATGAGTAGCCATGGCTATCAATGGCTACTAGCCAGGATGGCTATATAGAACCTCCAGTACCAGAAGCAATGTGCCTCTCCGCGCCAGTCGCTTGGGAACATGAGCCAGGAGAGCACTGTTCAGCTCATGTTCTTTCCATAAGGGCGGATAAAAATCAATGCTTTTTAAAAATTGGATTTCAAACATTTTTAATTAAAAAATATTAAAAATCTCTCAAAAATAAGTTACTATTAAACTTCATAAATATGCTACATATACAGTCTCATAAAAATGAAGTTACCTCCCAATCAGACATGGACATCTCAGTTATTCACCTCATGAAAATGACTGACTACATAAGGACACAAGAAGAGCCATGCCGAATCAGACCAAGTCTGTCTAGTCCATCATTCTGTTGACACAGTGGCCACCCGGCTCCCTGTGGAAAACCCACACATGGCAGGAGTGCAGAAGCACCCTCCCAACCATGTTCTCCAACACCTGGCATACTAGCAGCTCTTGCTTCTTGAAAGTTCTGGGCTTTCAGTTTCTCCGCCACATGTGCAAAGATACAGATCAGATGGGATTATTATTGTTCTGTGCTTATGTGATGGTGGCGTTGGGCCAAGCAAGGCAGAGGAGTTAAGACAGAAAGACAATATAGCACAGTAGATAAAAACCTGATGCTTAAAAAAATCAGATTTTTCCTATTTAATTTTTTTTCTGTTCAGTTACTATCAAACCTTCCTTTGACTTATCAGTCACGGGCATTTCATTTTTGTTTGCTGCTTTTCTTTTTTTGTGAGGGTGAGGCTGGGCCTAGATAGCGTGAAGCAGGAAGGAGCAACACTGGAAAGAAAAGGCGAAGATAACATCACCCAGCGTTTATCTTTCTGTATTCATATACTAAGGCTATAATCCTGTACCCATTTACATGGGAGTAAGGCCCACTGAACTCAGCAAAACCTATTTCTGAGTAGACTTGTATAGGATTGTGCTGGACATTTTTCTTATGACTAGCAACCATGAAGTTATCTTGGGTGCTGGTCATAAGAAAGACGTATATGGGAATATTTTAGTGACATTTCCCCTATAGGTAAAAAGAAACCATTGCTTCTAAGCCTGCTTCTAAGAATGAAACAATGTAAATAATACTCTCTTTAGCTGTAAATTGGCATGGCGTAGTGGTCAGATCTGCACCATTGTTCACGAAATATATGAATTTCATATATGAAATATATGAATGATATATGAATATAGCAATGTGAAACCTGATTTAAATGGATCTTCTTTTCTTGCTGATTTAAACCATGCTTTAAATTGGTGATTTAAATGGTCTTTATTTAAATCAATACACCCTGTTTCCCATAGGCATCTTGTTGGCCACTGTGGGAACAGAATGCTGGACTTGATAGGCCTTTGGTCTAATCCAGCACTTCCAGCTCATATATTTGTTCTTAACCACATCAAAGCTTGCAAATTAAGTAAATCTTGACCACCCTTATGTATTTTGTTAACAGAATGTGGCTATGGAATTTGGGGGAGTGTGTGTGTGTGTGTGTGTGAGAGAGAGAGAGAGAGAGAGAGAGAGAGAGAGAATTCTGCAGGCTTAGCGTGGCTTCCAGTCATCTTGCAGGTTGGGACTGGATTCCTCTCATAGTTCATTTCTGTACACCTGTGTCAGGGAAGCTCCTGTGCTTTCCCCTTCATAGATCCCTGAGGTCATCAAATTCTGCTGTGAGTTCCTTATGTCCTGGGTGGATGAGGAGAACATCTTGGATGTGTACAGACTCGCTGATCTCTTTGACCTGACCCACTTGAGTGAGCAACTGGACTCCTACATTCTGAAGAACTTTGTTACTTTCTCAAAGACCGAAATGTACCGCCAGCTTCCCCTGGAAAAGGTCTGCACCCTCCTCAGTAGCAACTTCTTAGAGGTCAGCTCTGAGAATGAGGTCTACGAAGGGGCCCTCTTTTACCATTACACACCCGAGCAAGTGGAGATGGATCAGGTCTCCTTGATGGAGCCTCCCAAGCTACTGGAGACGGTCCGTTTCCCCTTGATGGAGCTCCAGACCCTGCAGAGACTCCATGACAAGCTGAGCCTGTGTCCATTAAAGGAGACAGTGGCCAGTGCACTGACATACCACAAGAATGAGTGCCTCCAACCGGTGCTTCAGAACGTGCACACACAACTGAGGTCGGAGTTCCGCTGTGTGGTGGGCTTTGGGGGGATGCATTCGACCCCCTCCACAGCTCTCAGCAACCAAGCCAGGTACTTGAACCCCTTGTTAGGAGAATGGAGGCACTTCACAGCAGCCTTGTCCCCCAGGATGTCTAACCAGGGAATTGCTGTTCTCAACAACTTTGTATACTTAATTGGGGGAGATAACAATGTACGCGGCTTTCGAGCAGAATCCAGATGCTGGAGGTAAGAGGAACCGCTTCTGATAGCCTTTTAATTTTCTGGCATGTGCTTGTGTTCAGTGGGCCCGTTGAATACAGTGGGTCATACTTCTGGGTGAGCTGCATAGGATTGTTCTGTTAATCAGACAGCTGTTTTCTTGAGACCCTCATGAGAGCCAATGAGGAACAACTCAGTAGTCGTCTTGATCCCTTGTTCAGGAGATGTTCCAAAACACCAAACCCAGCCTGGCTGACTGGGAAGGGAGGCGTTTCCATGCACTCGTGCCTTGTGCTGTCCAAAAGTGCCGTCAGCTTCAGTGGACAATGGTTTGTAAGCTCCGAAAACAAGTTTCAGCTCTGATGGTTACCTTGTCCTTCTTCCCGCTCAGAATGACACTGTGTGCTTAAAACGCTGAAGTAGCCCAGACAGAGGAAGTAGCAGCCGGCCCCAAAAGACCACCCAGCGAGTGTGACGGCTGAGCAAAGACTGGCCTGGTTTCCCACGTCCAGATTCACCACTGGTTGCAGAGGCTGTGCATAGCTCTGTATCCTTGGTGAAAACTCTCGCATGCTCTCTGAGTTGTCGTGGTCCTTGCATCTGTAAAATGGGGATAATTTTGGCAGCACATGCCTAGTAGTCCTCGCAAATAGATTGATGTTTGCTAAAAGATTGAACTATATCTGTAACACATTAAGCCAAAGAAGGTGGAGCTTTACCCGGATAATGAGGAGGGAAAGCCAACCAGGGCACAAATACTTCCTCATTTTGGAACATAGTTGCTGCTCAACACATTTACATATGGGGTGAGGGTGTGGAGACTGTTCATCTTCAGTGAATGTGACCCTAGAAGATGATATTCCTCACTCTGCCTATTAAAGGCAAGAGATCACGTGGCGAGTGCAGCAGCTTCAGTGCTGTGCTGCCTTCCATAAAGCACAGCTGGTGGCCCTTCTTCAGAAGCCCTCGAGAGCCCTGGGACCAGGGGCAGGAAGGTCCTGGGATGACTTGCAGGTGTCACACGTTCCTTGTCTTTGCAAGGTATGACCCACGACACAACAAGTGGTTCCAGATCCAGTCCCTCCAGCAAGAGCACGCAGACCTCTGCGTCTGTGTTGTGGGCGAGTACATCTATGCCGTGGCGGGACGGGACTACCACGAAGACCTGCGGACGGTGGAGAGATACGACCCCTACACCAACAGCTGGGGATATGTGGCGCCTCTCGGGAAGGAGGTAAGGAGGGCATTGCCCTGACCTAGGCCACTGCTGATGGCTCCCTCAGAGGTCCCAGGCGTCTTTTCCCCGAGTGCCGTAAGAAAAGGACTGCTCACGCTGTGTCTTGCTGGCAAATATCCCAGGGATCTCTTGCTGGCCCATCTGGGCACCCCAGAGCGTGGTGCTGGGTGAACCTGTGATTGGACCCAGCAGCCAGGGGTGACATTGTGGCTGGTGTTTCCCACAGGGGTGTGTGGGAGGCCAGAGGCCTGTCAGCCCAGACCTGTCTGCAGGGCCAAAGGGGTGATAACCTCACGCGGAGGCCCTGTTGGTGCAGAGCACCCTTGTGCCCTGCTCCGAGAGGAACAGCTTGGGCCTGCTTCTTGGAATGGGAGTGGATCGTGCCACCTGTGCTCTTCTGCAAGGGGCTGGGGAAGCACTTCTGATCCCTTGGCACCAGCATCAGGGGTGGGCACCTGCCTGGGGCCAGACGGTCAAGGGCCTGGTCCAGCCTAGCCCCTGCTGCCACAGCTGCTGTGAGGATGCAGCAGCAGCTGCGGTGGCAGCTCCTCCCAGCCCAGCTGGCCCACTGCCAAGAGGAAGTGCCGCGGCAGCCAGGTGGAAGAGTGCGCAGGGGCCAGGTGTTGGTTTTGAAAGCATTCCCCCCCCCCCCAGTATGCCTTGAGTAGCAGTGATCTGGACCCGTTGGACGCTGCTGGGAGGAGGCAGTGAAGGCCCAGGACCGGCAAAGGGGTGGTCTTTTCGCTGCTCTTGTGCTCTCATTGACTGTCCGCCCCCAAGGGCAGCATCTGATTGGTTTAAATCGCTGCTACTCAGGACCCAAGGGCGGGGGAAGTTTTGCTTTCAAAAGGAGTGGCCAGACCCTTCTGACTTTCCCAGCCACCTGCCATGGGGCTTCCTTTTGCCAGCTGTCACCGGGGTTTGCAAAAAGGGGGGGAGGGATGGGGGTGGCAGTGGCATGCAGGGGGGATCTCGGGGGGTGTAAGTGGGGCCAGTGGCAGCACTGTGGCAAGGGCCCCCTGGAAGGTAGCACCGGCTCTGCACCTGATGCGGAGGATTTTCCCTGATCTGTACTAGTGGAGGTGGCATGGCTAGGACCGCCCCCCCCCACACATTATTTATTCATATGTTTAGGGATTTGTACCCTGCCCTTTGGACAATTCCTGGAGTGTCTGACCATACAAAAACAAGACCATTTAAGACATATCAAACCAAGCAATCTCAAAGCACCAAAATCTACAAAGAGCTGCACCAGACCGTCGACAGGCATAGCAAGCTAGCTTGAATTAAAAGGGCTGGAAAAGGGCACAATATTTGCATGGTGCCTGCAGGATAGCAAGGGCAGTGCCAGGCCTGCTGTCCCTGGGGAGGCCATGCCAGAGTCGGGCAGTGCTGCAGAGCAGGCCCAAGCTGTTCCCACTTTGGCCACGTTGGGCTGGATGATGCACAGCATTTCCCTCCCTGCTTTCTGTACCTAGGAGAAGCACAGAGTTGGAAGGGGCCATCGAGCCCACCACCCCGCTCGGTGCAGGAACCCAGTTTAAAGCATCCCCGACAGGTGGTTGTCCAGGCTCTGCCTGGAGACCTCCAGCAACAGAGAGCCCGCCCTCACCCGCTGGTTCTGCTGTCTGGCTGCTCTGACCATGAGCAGAATTTAGCAGACTTGACTTCCTCTCACAATTCTGTGTATTAAATATCTGCATAGATTTGCTTATTCTAAATAATTGTAGTAGCTGCTTCATCTTCTGCCTTGACATCTACCAAGAATGTCTTTCAGACTTGCTGCAACATTCACTTTCCTAAGCATAGTGCTGGGCTGGGGGAGGGGATTTCTAGCCTTTCTGGTTGCAGAAATGTGGAAATAAATGGCAGCCAAGAACTGGAGAAGGGAGGATTCTGGGGGCTTGGGGGCTTCTGTGCATTGCAGAGGGTGTTCTCCTCTCCCCTGGCTACTGGTCCTCCCTGACTGGTAACCTACCTCTACTTCCATGCCCTTCCTTCTGTCAGTATTTTGCTTTGCTGAGAGAAAAAAATGCTCTGTCTGAACCTTGCAAACAGAACTGTGTAGAATAAGCAACTCCATGCAGAGGCCGCATTCGCACAACACAGCAGCCCATCATAGGTGGCAAGCTGTGCACTGTGGGTTGTTTTGTGAACAAGCCACGGTGTGTGGTTTGCGCAAGCAACAGACAAGCAAGGTTGTCGCGGGTTGTTTCCGCCCTCAGTCCGCCAGCTGGTTCTGCCCTACATCCCAGGGGACTGGGTGGCAGAGCCTGTCTTGTCTGCTGCCAAGTCCCCCATCACCGATAGCCATCACAGTCAGAGCCCCCCACCACCACTTTTTTCTTTTGCGCAAACTCGGGGCCAGAAAAATTCTTTCTGAATTTTCCCTGCCCCGTGGAATATGCATAAATGCCCCTTTTAAAAAAAAATTGCATTTTCGGAGTTGCGCAAGTGCTTAACTCCAGCTGTCAGAAATATACAGGCTTGCCTTGCCTGGAGCCTAGTATGTTCGAGCTGTCAAACACACAAGGTAATAGGCAAAGCTAGACTTTATAGAGGCTGGTTTGATAGCCCTTGACAGTTGACAGGTGGGGAAATGGGGTGTAGATCACCCCTTAGCAAGGTTATCCCCAGGGTGCAACGAGTTGCCCTGAACCTTGTTTGAATCCCCACTTCCCAGAGGCCCCAGCAACTGTTTTGCATATAGAAGTGCATCCCCCCCTCTTTCACTCCTGATCGTAGTAGCTGCTTCTAGTTTGCAATTAGGAGAGGAAAACGGGGTGGCGTGCACTATGGCAAAGAGGGTCTTTATCAAACAGATCTACACAGCACTTCCCTTTTCCCTCAGCAACCTTTGACAGCTGTCGGATGTAGCTAAGGGAAAAGAGAACAAAAAAGGGGTGGCAGGCACCTTTCTGTGAAAAAGAGGTGTTGCTGACTCGGGGTGGGGTGGTCTAGAAGGGGGCACCCCCAATGGTCGGGGCAACACATGAAACCCCAGGGACTCCCTGTGTAAGTGGGTAATCTCAGCTCTTTGACAGGTGGGGAAAAGTGCTCAAGGTCACTGCTTACCCAGGTGATCCCAAGGATTTCAAAGGTTGCCCTGGCCCTTGAAGATTCCCCCCTCTAGTTCACCCCTCCCTGAGTCAGCACCAACAGTGTGTCATAGAAAAGTGCCCCCCATCCTGTTTTTTGCGCACAATCACAGTAACTGCTTCTAGTTTGACAGCAGTCATACTAGAAGCAGTTACTGCATTTTGAAGCAAATAACAGAGTAGCATGTTGGGTACCCTGAAAAACAGTTGCTGGGAACTTGGGCAAGTGGGGATTCTTAGCAGGGTACTGCCAAGGTTCAGGGTAACCCCTTGAATCCTGGATATAATCTTGCTAAAGGGGTGATCTACACCTTATTTCCCCACCTGTCAACTGTCAAGGGCTATCAAACCAGCCTCTATACAGTCTAGCCTTGCCTGTTATCTTGTGTGTTTGACAGCTCAAACATACAGGGCTGCAGGCAAGGCAAGCCTGTATATTTCTGACAGTCGAAGTTGCACATTTGCGCAATTCTGAAAATGCAAATTAAAAGGGGGGCATTTGCACACATTCCACAGGGCCAGGAAAATGCAAAATAAATTCCCTGTCCCATTTTTCCGCAAGGAGAGGAAAATGATATTTTTTAAGGGCTCCACAATCAGAGCAGGGACAGGGGATCAGTGGGACGAAGGGGGCCTATGACAGCCCCTCCAAAGTGGTGTTTCGACACAGTTGGAGAGCTGTCATTGGCAAGAGGAAAGGAGTACTACACACAGCTTGGCTGCAATCATTCAGGAAGAGTGGCAGAAGTTTCTGCCGCTCTTGCTAAGCAGCTTGCGGACTGATGCCCTTTACCCACAATGGGTTGACATGCCTGGGTTTGGATAACACAACCTCCCATTGTGGGTAAAACAACCCCAACAACAGCCCATGGGTTATCAGGACGAGTTGTTTCCGAAAAATAACCCACCCTGCAGAAAGCCATCCAGGTTCGGACAACACGCTAACCCACCATGGGTTGTTCCAGACAACAACACACAATAGGTTGGCATGTTGTGCAAACCCAGTCAGATATTTAATACACAGAATTTTGATAGCAGAATTTAGCACAGAGCTGGCACAGCATCAGAAAGTGTTGAGGAAGCAAACTGATCATATGAAATAAGAATTCCACAACCCTGTACTGCTTTACTAACAAAGCACACTTTGCATGCCTGTGTTTTTGTTCCCTTTTCTAGCTATATAACAGACATAGATGTTTTTTGCAATGTGCCAAAGTCCCATACGATGACTTTCTGGGAGTGGCCCCCTCTTTTCTGTTTAGGACACTTTAGGGCCCTAAAAACAGTTGATTCTTCAGCTCTGTTTGTGTGCATGAGAGCGAGGGCCATATATGTGGGCAGGGAGAAGACAGAACTCCCTGTTGCTCTTGAATTAGATCTAGAAAGCCAGACTGCAATCATATGAATGAAGTGCAGGTAGCCTTATGCAAGAGCTGATTTTCACTGCTCTGAGAATTGCCAGTTAAATCCTTGGATTTTAGCTAACAATCCCATTGCGACATTGGTTGCTGAGGTCAACTGGCATTTCAGGACTGGTTTGGTGAGATAGGAGGAAATGCAGAGGACACAGTCTGCTACCTCTGCCCTCTTCTTGCATTCTCTTGTGGTGATGCAGGTGTACGCACATGCAGGCGCGGAGTTAGAAGGAAAGATGTACATCACCTGTGGGAGGCGAGGGGAGGACTACCTGAAAGAGCTGCATTGCTATGATCCTGCAGTCAATCGCTGGGACAGCTTGGCCGACAGTCCTATCAGAAGGGCCTGGCACGGGATGGCTGCGCTCCTGGGGAGGCTGTACGTGATTGGAGGAAGTAACAATGACTCTGGCTATAGAAGAGATGTTCACCAGGTGAGGCAATGCCCTGTCCAGGTATCTTGTATTTCCAGGTTGATGCATTGGTAATATGGTGCTCCCTCTTTATATCCAGGGCTGTGTTTATTCATGCAGTCTGCAGGTTACGGCAGAATTAGTTTCACTGCGGTATCCAGTATCCACTGCGGTATGCTTGGAAACCTCTTTATACGTTTCTGGTCCCAGGGGGAGAGGAGTAATTACAGCACTCCCACGGTGCTGCTAGCAGTCAGGTTTGGGAAGCTGCTCCAAATCTTCGTTTCTCTAACGGCTTGGCACTTTGTGTTGATCGTGCTTTCTTCCAGGTTGCCTGCTATAGCCCAAGCACTGCTCAGTGGACTACTGTCTGTCCTCTGCCTTCTGGACATGGTGAACCTGGCATTGCCATCCTGGGTCACATGATCTACGTCTTGGGGGGTCGATCTCATAACCGTGGGATCCGCATGGACTACGTCCACATCTATGATGCTGAGAGAGACTGCTGGGAAGAAGGTCCTCAGTTAGAGGATGATATTTCTGGGATGGCTGCCTGTGTCCTCACACTGCCAAGGGCTGTTCTGATGGATACCGAGGATTGGGCCTCTGACTGGCAGAATCACCCAAACGTTACTCCTGAGGTCATGTGTGTATTAGGGTGGGAGGAGTTTGATCATTTCAGTGACAACTAGTATGAGAGCTTTTTGCCCACTGCAAGTGAACCAGGTGATGTGACTTTCTGACTTTGTTGAGCCCCACACTTTTGCCACTAAGCCACACTCGCTGTGCAGCTGGAGCTGGCCTGGTCCCATTGGCAGTGGCCGAGCAGGGCTTGCTTCTGATGAAGCCCACAAACAGCTGCTGTGGCAGGCTCTGTGGATTTCTAACCAGGGTCATTTCTCCCAGATGCACGGGGGGCAGTTTGCGCTAGACGCGTGCTCAGGGGGCAAGGAGCTCACTGCCTCGACTTTCCAGAACAATTGTGTGTCTTCATGATCAGTGAATCCATATTTAAATATTTGCTGACTTGACAAAGCACGCTTTACTAAGACACCTTCAGTAACCTGCCAATAGAGCAAAAGCAACCAACGGACAGTCATGTGTGGAAGTTCTGTTCCCTTCAAAGCTTGCTTTGCTTCTCCACTCATAGCACAGACAGCAGTAAAGATCCAGTTCAGCTATTCCGTGAGCATCAACTGCTCAGCATGAAATCCCTTCCTTGGTCCTAATTCCAAAAGGCAGAACTGCCTTCCTGTGCACTCCTCCCTGTGGCTTCTCTGCCTTTTCCTGCTGCTCAGGCTAGTTGCTGCCAGCCTGTTCTAGCTGCTGTGTTTCCTACTGATGCATTCAGATGGAGAGCAAAGCACCAGTGTGCCTTCGGGGTGGGGGCTTTTGGCATTGTTTTGCACGTTTATTCAAAAAGATTGTATATCCTCCCCATATAGGTGAAATTGCCTTTCTCTCAACAGCCCCTCTAGCCTGAACAAAACCATGTTGTGTCTCACAAATTGAACGGTGGGGGGTGGGTGAAAACACACAGAATACACCCGAGTATTGGAAAGAGATACCAATCAGTGGAAACAAGGAGCTGTTTAAAGAAATGAGAAGAAATAAGATGGAGGAAGAGCCCATATAGTCCCATCAGGGCATCACCCTCTCCCCATCCCTTAGTTTTTCAGCTCAATTCATTTCACATTGTTTTCAGTTCCTCAGCAAAGGGTGGGCATAAGATGTCCTCTGTAGCACTAAGCATGTTTTGCATGAAAGCCAAGGAGCGGTCACTCTTTACTGCTTTTCAGTATGTCTCTGCCAGCAGATCTTCCTCCTGGTGTGTCCTGTCGCCTCACTGGTGCCCACCTTTGTTCAAGGAAAATCAGCACTTTGTTAAAGAGGTATTAAGCTTACTGCACTGTATGTTGTATGGGAAGCCATCTCCGCATAGAAACTCAAAATTTGCTGCCATTCCTATGTAGACATGCCAGTTTGTGGATTCAGGTGGCATTTTGGAGCGCCTCTTCGCAAGTAAATTGTTTTGGTTTGTACCTCATTGCTTCTCTGAGGCTGGACAAAGATATACTGTGGAGCAAATAAAAATGAAATGAAGCCAGCTGTAACACAGGAGGGCTTGTGATATGCCCTTATAGCTGATGGGTTACTTTGGCAGGACAATACACACCTCCAACACTCTTGGAGAAGCTGCAAAGTAGCTGTGATTTTGCTGAATAACACTCACCTGCCATGATCCTGTTATGTAAAAATGCTCAGCTGTACTGTATCAGAAATTCCCAATAACATTATAATCTTTTGTTGTTTGATTTTCTACTGTTCTCTGTGCAGTTTCATTAGATAATAAAATTCTTTAGAGCAGCTTATAAGCTTAGGGATACCTCATATCATATATCTGCATGATTGGGAGACTGTTCCTTGAAGATACACAGCCATGTTCTCTCCAATCAAAACATTCATTTTTGTGCAAAAGGTGTTAGCCCATAATGACCTCAGGTGACAATGCCCTCTGCACCCTACACTAAGGGTTTGAGGCCACCCCAAATCATACACTCACACATCCAGGAGGGCACTCTCCTGACAGGCGCAAAGCTTTATGCCTAAGCAGAACACTGTCAGGCATGGAGTAGTACGCCAGCAGTATCCAAAATATGTAGAAAAGAATACAGATCTCGTGCTGTTCACCCCAAATTAAACTTTGGCCCACCTCAAATGGTATGCCTATGCATCCAATGGAGTGGCCGCTACTGGATGGCACACGACCCCATCTGGCCCAAAGCTTTCTGTATGTGCGCGTTTGACACTGCCACCCCTTGTCCATAAGTGGAAACAAGAAGGAACTGGTGTTGTGTACCCCAAATAAGCTTTGAGCCACTCTGAATTGTAGAACCACATACCCAGGAGAGTATCCGCTACTAGAAGACATTGAGATTTGTCTGTCCGAAACTCCTGAGTGTGCAGTATCAAGCATGGTACACCGTGCCAATAAGACCCCAACTAGGTAGAAATGAATAGGGAACTGATGCTGTGCAGCCGAAACTAAGCTTGGGGCACCTGAGATCATAACTCACACGTGCAGGAGAGTGCCCTCTTCAAGATGGCTTTGAGTCCAGTCCAAGGCTTTCTGTAATGGCACTGTCAAGTATGCCACCCATTACAATACCAAAAGTATGTAGCCATTTCGGGCCACCATAAATCATACACCTGCACATCCAGGAGAGTGTCTTCTACAAGGTGCTATTGAATTTATTTATTTATTTATTTATTTCATTTCTATACCGCCCAATAGCCGAAGCTCTCTGGAATTATGTCCAGACCAAAATGTTTCAGTTAGCTTTATGCTGGGCAACTTCCTGGTGGACTGTGTCCTAAGTTAATGGGGTGGGAAGAGATGTCAGTTGGATTTTCTGTTGCAGCCTCCTCAGTGTCTAAGGCTGGTCCTCTTCAAGAGACTTCCCCATGGCAGGAAAATTGATCAATGCCAGAGTGATCAGAATTTCAGCTCAGCTAGTGTTCTTCCTTTGGATCAACCAGTGTTCTTGGAAGGGTTTGTAAATGCACGCTGGCAAATTAATTGCACCATCGACAAGAACAGGAGGACAGTGGAGGACTAAGAAATTGAGAGGTTCCCAGTCTCTTCAGACCTCACACAACCCTGTCCCAGATCAGCCCAGCAGGCAGTGAAGTGCTCATGGATGACTGAATGAGGTAAAGTGACCTGGATGTTCGAGTTCACTCTTGTTTTTTTCAAGAAGCCTCACCTGGAGAATCTTTTCCTGGGAAACAACTTGCTGTAGTTTCTTAAGGCAGACTTGTAGCTATGTGTGTCAATGCATGCTAATTACATCCATGTAACACCAGTGGAGGATCACATCCATGACAGAGCAAATACTTTTGTGTGCAAAAGGTCCCAGGTGCAATCTCTGGCTGGGATTGACCCTTGGCTGAGACCCTGGGGAACCACTGCCCTAACTGTAAACCAGCTTTCCCCAACCTGTGTCAGACTACAGCCCCCAGAATCCCCAGCCAGCATGGCCACACTGGCTGGAGGTGATGGAATTGTAGCCTGACCCATCCAGATGGCACCAGATTGGGGAAGGCTGGTGCAGACAAGACCAATTAACTAAATGGACAAATGGCCTTGCTTGGTATCTGGCAACTTCCTGTGTCCTATGAGTGGTTACTGCAGTCAGCCAGAGCACTCTGTCTGCCTGAAGCCACGGTACGGTAAGGTTGTAACAGGCATGGGGGCCCCCAGCCCATGAGCCAGATCCAGCCTCCAGGGGTCCCCATCCGACCCACCAGCTTCTTCCCCCAGCAATGGCCTTTCCCTTGACCAGCAGCGCTGTGGATGTGAGAATGAGGTGGGCTGCAGCGCCCAGGAGGCCATCTGGTCCTTGGGCCAGGGAAGATTTCCCACCCCTGGGTTATAAGATACACAAGCATCTGTTCTGTGCTTTATGTGATAAATGTGATATTTAGTGATAAATCAGACTCAAAGGTTTACTTACAAGGAGTACTTTACTGGGTAACTTACAGCACACAGGCGTACCCAATGGTTGAATCGGATGGGTTCAGCTTCTGTGAACCACGAGCCATGGGGTCAGATGGGTTTTATACTATACATGTCAGCAGTGAGGCAGCACGACCCTAGCAGGCACCCCCGGCGTTCATTCCTGGCATAGGCTATAAGTGTTTGTTCTCGGGCACAGCCACCTGTAAACAGACTTTAGCATGGGAACTGTACCAATAATGAACTTCAGCAAGCATTATGGATCTCTAGGCCGCTCTGACACTGCAAATGACTTGGCTGCGCTCCTGGGGCCAATACATACACTTAAAAATTTTAAACTTTGAAGGAGGCCCAGAAATATATGGTACAGGATTGAAATGAATTGGTCTACTCTGAGGAATAAAACATTATTTTTTTACATCCTGGGACTTCGTGGCTCCTTTTCACCCTTCCCCTTAAAAGTAAGTTTCCAGTCCTCATGCTTCTGCATAAAGGGCTGATTTAAAAGGAATATAGGAAGCAACCTTATGCCAAGTGAGACCACTGAGTCCCTCAAGCCCAGTGTTGTCGACATGGAGTGGCAGCAATGGCTCTCCAGGATTTCGGGCAGAATTCTTTCCCAGGCCTACCTGGAGATGCTGGTGTTCAAACCTGGGACCTTCTAAATGTCAAGCAAATGCTCTACCACTGAGCTGTGTCCCCCCCACCCCAAAGCCCAGGCTTCCCCAACCCAGCCTTCTGAGCTGTGCAGCGCCTCTTTCAGGCTCTTTGCTTTAAGTAGCGTACATCACAGGTGTCGGCAGCACTGAGCAGCCCCAGGGAAACCTTGATGGCTGTCTGTGGCCAGAGAGGTGACATCCTTGCGGTCTGCCAGAAAGACCACGATTACCTGTCCAGCTCGGTACTGCGCAAGCTGTCCAGCCATGTCATATCCCAAAGCTGCATGAATTTTGCACCGTGCGGAACTTTATGTTTGGCGTACTTAAAAAAGAACGCCAAGTTTCCAGCCCATATGATTATGTTAGATGGGCTTGAACTTGTGGGCAGGGATGATCTGATAACAATCAGAGCAGGAGCTACAGGAAGGAGACAGAGGCCTCGTCGTCCTGCATAGCTGAGTTCCACTTCTCTGAGCCTGGCAGTTACATGTCTCCTTCCTTCCTTGGTGCACAACATCTGTCACACCAAGTCCTCACTCTGTGCACAAAAAAGGTCGACATGCAAAAGCATTTGAGGAAATAAAGGCAGCAAGGCACGCTCGACTGAGGTTCACCTTGAGTTCCCTTGAAACTTTTCAGTGCGATCAAATGCCGTTGTTGTTGTCACTTTGTGGAAGTATGGGGAGGAAACAGGCATCCGGACTGCCACTCTGTGCCCCTCCCTCCTCGAAATATTCTGTCCCGAAGACTTTGTACTGTGGTGGAAGTTGCGAGTCAATATATGTAGCAAAGATTTTAAAAGATTGCTATTTTTTTGTTCCTTTTTAAAGATGTGCCTGTGGTTTTTCTCGCTCTGGTTGTTTTGCTATTAACTGAGTGACGTTTAAGCGATTTCAGGATTTGGGGAGGGGGGTGGAAGTGGCTAGGGCTCCCCAAAACCTCTTCTGCAACCCTAGGGCAAGACCAGCCTTGGTTTCTGGTGAGAGATGCACTTAACTTCACTAGAAGGGATCTGTGCATGTGTAGAGACGCTGTTGCTCTATCCAAGTTAAGCCACGTGCTTCAGCACTGAGACTGGGCTCTATGCACAGGTTCTGGGGCACAGATTCATGAGGTCTAGCGTGATGATTGTGAATGAACTTGGGAAGGCGTAATTTAAGAGCGTAAGAGGAGCCCCTGCCGGACCGATCTTGTCCAGCTGTGGTCGGCCAGATAGATCATTGTCTGTTTTATTCTTTCGCTGCTTTCCCATGAGATCGGGCCCACAGCAGCTCGCAGGCTATCGAATGAGCAGCAGTCACTACAGCGATTCCGGGAAGAAAGAAAAAAGCCTGTAAGAACAATTGCAATAACCATCCCAGAGTGCAGGACACGGAATCATGGGCTCAAGTGACAGGAAGCCAGATCCCGGCTGAACATCAGGAAAAACTCCTGACTGTTAGAGCAAGACGACGATGGAACCCATTCCCCGGGGAGGCGGTGGGCTCTCCCACGCTGGAGGCGTTCAAGGCAAGGCTGGACAGCCACCTGTCAGGGATGCTCTGACTTGGATTCCTGCGTTGAGCAGGGGGTTGGACTCGATGGCCTTGTAGGCCCCTTCCAACCCTACTCTTCTATGATTCTATATGATTCTATGGCGAGATGCCATCCGGCAGTTCTAGGTATTTCTAAGGCTGCAAACCTCAATGCCAAATAAATCTGGCAAAGCAGGAGGAAACCTGTGCAGAACAAAGGGAGAGGCCCCAAAGAGCTCTCGGCCAGTGGCCTCGCCGGGTCAGGACGTGGAGCGTGATCGGCTCTTGGACTTGGAAGGCACATGTGGCCCCAGCCCCACCCCTCGGCTTGGATTGCTGAGATCGTTCTGCATGATGCCTTAATGAGGAAATGAAGGTGAGCACCTGCAGCCTTGAATTAGCTACCACCAGACCCAATGTGGCTTCCTGCCACAAGACGTGATGGCCACTAGCTTAACTAAGGGGATTAGCCAAATCCTTGGGAAGAACTCTTTCACTGGCTACTGATCATGATGGCTCAATTAACCTCAAGGTCCAGTGGTCTTCTGACTCTGAATGCTTGTTGCTGGGAAGCAACTGGGAGATGGTGGTGGCCTTCAGGCCTTGCTTCTGGTCCTCCCTCCCACCAACAGCTCTTTGGCTGCTGTGGAAAAAGGAATGCTGGACGAGATAAGCCCTGGCTACATCAGGCAAGAGGGGCCTCACCATCACAGACGTCTGCATTCGAGGGGAGTTCAAACCTTCAGCTAATGCATTAAACAAGCAGTAGCGTGGATGGGCAAAGATCCCCAGACACAGGATGGGCGCTTAAAAAATACAACTGAGTTCATGGAAATCAGTTTACATGGTATTAAAAGTTAGAAGCAAAATAATGTCCAGTGCATAACACCACCGTTTACTTACCTGCTTGGCCTGTGCCACTGGCTGAGCATGAGGTCGCCACGTACTCACAGAAAACAGTCCTTTGCTTACCTCTTCTTCAAGAATGGAAGGGTGGTGGGGGGACCACAATGTGTCCAGCAGGGATGGGTTATACACTGGCTGGCTTCGGAAAGGGCAGGCCCAGGAAAGCCTTGCTTGGACACTCCCAGCACCCCATGGGGGTGGGCCAGGCCCTGTGGCCATGTGTGGCAGGGGCCAGCCTGTACCAGCCAGTCAGAGGTGATTGGTCCAAGGGGGGAACTGGAGGGAGTGGGGCCAGCTCACACCTGCCGCCGCCCAGGGTGGTGCTTTCCGGGGGGAGGGGCTGCTGCTTTGGAGTGACAGGCTGGGATTCGCCCGCAGGAGAAGCACGTGGCAAACAGGCCGTTTCTTTTTAAATAATTTTCAATTCTAGTTTTGACTGTTGCACTAATGACAATTAACAAAATATCAGATGGTGTTAGGAGCAAAGCATTTGTGAGTCATTTGATGAAAAAGGGATACATTGTACATGAGAAGTCTGTTACCCAGAAAACACCCCTCATCCATGACATGATCCAGGATGGGGGTGCAGATCTGGCAGGTATTATGGAGACCTGGCTGGCTGAGGATGCTGCTCCAACTCTGGTGGCCATGTGCCCGGCCGGATTTTTGTACACACAGCAGCTGAGGGCTGGGGATCGGGGAGGGGGAGTGGCTGTCATCTACTGGGAGTCCTTGGTCTTCACCAGGCTCCCTCTCCGGGAGACCAAGGTTGCTGAGTGCATGTACTGGAGGTTGTGCCCGAAGGGCAGTCTGGGGATTCTGCTCATGTACCGCCCACCCCACTGCACAACTGACTCCCTGGCCGAGGTGCTTGAGGTGGTCTCTGATGTGCGTGTGCAGTCCCCTTACTGGTGTTGGGGGACTTCAAAGTACATTCAGAGGCCGTCCTCACAGGGGCACCTTGGGACTTCATGGAGATCATGGCTTCCTGGGAGCTGTACCCTATTCCAACTGGGCCCACCCATGTAGCCAGTCATGCACTAGACCTTGTGTTTCTTTCTGGAGAAGGAAGCCAGTCATGCACTAGACCTTGTGTTTCTTTCTGGAGAAGGAAGGGGGGAGTGATCTGGAAGTTGGGGGCATATCCACCACCCCCTTGTCATGGTCAGATCACCATCTGTTGACGTTGGACTTCTCGGTTCCACAACCCCTCTGCAGGGGTGGAGGTCCCATTAAAATGGTCCACCCCAGGCATCTTATGAATCCGAATGGATTCCTGAATGCGCTTGAGGATTCTCTGGAGCACGCAAACAGCCACTCAGTTGAGACCCTGATGGGTGGGTGGGATGCCACAATCACTGGGGCATTAGATGGGGTGGCTCTGAAACGCCCTCTCCCCCTGAACAGGGCTCCATCTGCACCAGTTCAATCCGCTGTTAAGAGCCCTGAAACAGGAGGTGAGACAGCAAGAGCACCAGTGGCGGACGTCTCACTCCGAAGATGATTGGACACGGGCTAGAGCTGTATCTTCAGCCTATCATGTGGCGATGAAGGCAGCAAAAAAGGAATCACAGAATCATAGAATAGTAGGGTTGGAAGGGGCCTACAAGGCCATCGAGTCCAACCCCCTGCTCAATGCAGGAATCCAAGTCAGAGCATCCCCGACAAATGGCTGTCCAGCCTCGTCTTGAAGGCCTCCAGTGTGGGAGAGCCCACCACCTCCCTAGGGAATTGGTTCCATTGTCGTATTGCTCTAACAGTCAGGAAGTTTTTCCTGATGTTCAGCCGGAATCTGGCTTCCTGTAGCTTGAGCCCATTATTCCGTGTCCTGCACTCTGGGATGATCGAGAAGAGATGCTGGCTTTCCTCTCTGTGACAAACTTTCAAGGACTTCAAGAGCACTATCCTATCTCCCCTCAGTCTTCTCTTCTCAAGGCTAAACATGCCCAGTTCTTTCAGTCTCTCCTCATAGGGCTTTGTTTCCAGTCCCCTGATCATCTTCGTTGCCCTCCTCTGACCCCTCTCCAGCTTGTCTGCATCCTTCTTGAAGTGTGGTGCCCAGAACTGGACACAGTACTCCAGATGAGGCCTAACCAGTGCAGAATAGAGGGGAGCTAGTACTTCCCGGGATTTGGAAGCGATGCTTCTATGAATGCAGCCCAAAATAGCATTGGCCTTTTTTGCAGCCACATCCCATTGTTGGCTCATATTCAGCTTGTGATCGACCACAATTCCAAGATCCTTCTCGCTTGTCGTGTTGCTGAGCCATGTATCCCCCATCTTGTAACTGTGCATTTGGTTTCTTCTTCCTAGGTGCAGAACTTGGCATTTATCCCTATTAAATGTCATTCTGTTGCTTTCTACCCAGTGCTCCAGTCTATCCAGATCACTTTGAATTTTGTTTCTGTCTTCCGAAGTATTAGCTATTCTGTCTAATTTTGTGTCATCTGCAAATTTGATCAGCATTCCCTGCACCTTCAGCAAAGGAGATCGTTACCTTGTCATGGTGCTGGAGCTTGAGCACCACAATGACGTCATGAGCTAAACCGTGAAGGGACACCCAAGACGGGAAGGTTATGGCAGAGGTAAAGGTGTCCCCAACCAGTCGTGTCTGACTCTAGGGGGTGGTGCTCATCTCCATTTCTAAGCCAAAGAGCCAGCGCTGTCCGAAGACGCTTCCATGGTCATGTGGCCAGCATGACTGAACACCGAGGTGCACGGAACGCTGTTACCTTTCCCGCCAAAGCGGTACCTATTTATCTACTTGCAATTTCTTGCTTTCGAACTGCTAGGTTGGCAGAAGCTGGGACTGAAGACGGGAGCTCACTCCGTCACGCAGCACTCGGGTCTCAAACTGCTGTCCTGCCGACCTTCCGGTCTGCAGCTCAGCGTCTTAACCACTAAGCCACCGCAGCCCCATGGCAGAGAGGTCAGACTAAATACGATCCCTGGGGAAGGAAACGGCAACCCACCCCAGTATTCTTGCCATGAAAACTAAATGGATCAGTACAACCACAGATATGTCGGTATACCATCGGAAGATGGGACTCCCAGGTCGGAAGATGGTCAAAATGCTACTGGGGAGGAACAGAGGATAAGTTCAACTAGCCCCAGATGTGATGACGCAGCTAGCTCAAAGCTGAAAGGACGGCTAGCGGCTGTCAGTGCTGGTGGTGAACAACAAATCCAATGTTCTAAAGATCAACACACCATAGGAACCTGGAATGTAAGATCTATGAGCCAGGGCAAATTGGATGTGGTTATTGGGGAGATGTCAAGATTAAATATAGACATTTTGGGTGTCAGTGAACTGAAATGGACTGGAATGGGCCACTTCACATCAGATCTACTACTGTGGACAAGAGGACCACAGAAGAAATGGAGTAGCCTTCATAATTAATAATAAAGTGGCTAAAGCAGTGCTTGGATACAATCCAAAAATCGATAGAATGATCTCAATTTGAATTCAGGGTAAGCCATTTAACATCACAGTGATCCAAATATACGCCCCAACCACAGATGCTGAAGAAGCAGAAGTAGATCAGTTCTATGAGGATCTGCAGCATCTACTGGATAGTATGCCAAAAAGAGATGTTATTTTCATTACAGGAGACTGGAATGCTAAGGTGGGTAGTCAAACGACACCTGGAATTACAGGCAAGTATGGTCTGGGAGAACAAAATGACGCAGAACATAGGCTGATAGAATTTTGCCAAGACAACTCACTGTGCATAACAAACACTCTCGACACCGAAATCAGACTGACTACATCCTTTGTAGCCAAAGGTGGCGGACATCTATGCAGTCGGTAAAAACAAGACCTGGAGCTGATTGTAGTTCAGATCATGTAGTTCAGATCACGAACTTCTTATTGCACAATTTAGAATCAGACTAAAGAGAATAGGGAAGACCCACAGATCAGTCAGATATGAGCTCACTAATATTCCTAATGATTATGCAGTGGAGGTGAAGAATAGATTTAAGGGACTAGATTTAGTAGATAGGGTCCCGGAAGAACTATGGACAGAAGTTCGCAACGTTGTTCAGGAGGCGGCAACAAAAAACATCCCAAAGAAAAAGAAAACCAAGAAGGCAAGATGGCTGTCTGCTGAGACACTGGAAGCAGCCCAAGAAAGAAGGAAAGCAAAAGGCAACAGTGATAGGGGGAGATATGCCCAATTAAATGCAAAATTCCAGAGGTTAGCCAGAAGAGATAAGAAATTATTTCTAAACAAGCAATGCGCAGAAGCGGAAGAAGATAATAGAATAGGAAGGACAAGAGACCTCTTCCAGAAAATTAGAAACATCGGAGGTAAATTCCAGGCAAAAATGGGTATGATCAAAAACAAAGATGGCAAGGACCTAACAGAAGCAGAAGAGATCAAGAAAAGGTGGCAAGAATATACGGAAGATCTGTATAGGAAGGATAATAATATCGGGGATAGATTTGGCGGTGTGGTCAGTGAGCTAGAGCCAGACATCCTGAAGAGTGAGGTTGAATGGGCCTTAAGAAACATTGCTAATAACAAGGCAGCAGGAGATGACGGTATCCCAGCTGAACTGTTTAAAATCTTGCAAGATGATGCTGTCAAGGTGATACATGCCATATGCCAGCAAATTTGGAAAACACAAGAATGGCCAACAGATTGGAAAAAATCAACCTATATCCCCATACCAAAAAAGGGAAGCACCAAAGAATGTTCAAACTATCGAACAGTAGCACTTATTTCACATGCCAGTAAGGTAATGCTCAAGATCTTGCAAGGTAGACTCCAGCAATTCATGGAACGAGAATTGCCAGATGTACAAGCTGGGTTTAGAAAAGGCAGAGGAACTAGAGCCCAAATTGCCAATATCCGCTGGATAATGGAGAAAGCCAGGGAGTTTCAGAAAAACATCTATTTCTCTTTTATTGACTATTCTAAAGCCTGTGTGGATCGTAACAAATTGTGGCAAGTTCTGGGTGGTATGGGGATACCAAGTCATCTTGTCTGCCTCCTGAGGAATCTGTATAACAACCAAATAACAACGGTAAGAACAGACCATGGAACAACGGACTGGTTTAAGATTGGGAAAGGAGTACGGCAGGGTTGTATACTCTCACCCTACCTATTCAACCTGTACGTAGAACACATCATGCGACGTGCTGGGCTTGCTGAAGCCAAGGCTGGAGTTAAAATCGTCGGAAGAAACATTAACAATCTCAGATATGCAGATGATACCACTTTGATGGCTGAAAGCGAGGAGGAGCTGAGGAACCTCATGATGGTGAAAGAAGAAAGTGCAAAAGCTGGGTTGCAGTTAAACCTCAAAAAAACCAAGATTATGGCAACCAGCTTGATTGATAACTGGCAAATAGAGGGAGAAAACGTGGAGGCAGTGACAGACTTTGTCTTTCTAGGCGCAAAGATTACTGCAGACGCTGACTGCAGCCAGGAAATCAGAAGATATTTACTTCTTGGGAGGACAGCAATGACAAATCTTGATAAAATAGTGAAGAGCAGAGACATCACACTGACAACAAAGGTCCACATAGTTAAAGCAATGGTATTCCCTGTAGTAACCTATGGCTGCGAGAGCTGGACCATAAGGAAGGCTGAGCGAAGGATGATAAGATGCTTTTGAACTGTGGTGCGGGAGGAAAATTCTGAGAGTGCCTTGGACTGCAAGAAGATCAAACCAGTCAATACTCCATGAAATAAAGCCAGACTGCTCACTTGAGGGAAGGATATTAAAGGCAAAACTGAAATACTTTGGCCACATAATGAGAAGACAGGATACCCTGGAGAAGATGCTGATGCTAGGGAAAGTGGAAGGAAAAAGGAAGAGGGGCCAGCCGAGGGCAAGGTGGATGGATGATATTCCGGAGGTGACGGACTCGACCTTGGGGGAGCTGGGGGTGGCGACGGCCGACAGGAAGCTCTGGCGTGGGCTGGTCCATGAAGTCACGAAGAGTCAGAAGCGACTGACCGAATAAACAAGAAGCTAATACTTGGAAGACTTTCTATTGGGTCCGCAAAGTGCTGTTCCAGGAGGCTGTTCCAAGTGGTCTGGAGCCTGGTTGGTCCAGTTGCTCCGGAACTGCTGGAGCATTCTAAGGCCTCCTGTGAGGCCTTGGCAAGGCACTTTGCGGATAAAACTGATCGGATCAGGAGTGTTATTCCGTGCGCCGTGGATACAGTTAGCGAGCAAGAGGTGGGTTGTGGCAAACCGGTTTTGTGGGATCGGTTCCAGCTTCTTCCTCCTGATGAAATGGACAAGGTGCTTTCATCTGTAAAGCCGACTGCCTGCTTACTTGATCCTTGCCCATCTTGGCTCATTATGAGCTGCAGAGAGAGATTGGGTGAGGGGATCAGGGCAGTGGTGAATGCCTTCCTTGAGGAGGGAGTGATAAGACCGCTCTCGAATCTGCCATTTTTGGGCAAGATAATTGAGTAGGTGGTGGCGATGCAGTTGAAGGCACACTTGGAAGAAGCCGATCATCTAGATCCATTTCAATCGGGCTTCAGGCCTGGGCATGGGACGGAAACAGCCTTGGTCGCCTCGGTGGATGATATGAGGAGGGCTTTGGATAGGGGTGAATGCTCCTTCCTTGTTCTCCTTGACCTCTCAGTGGCTTTTGATACTGTTGACCAAAGAATCCTCCTGGACCACCTGGAGAGGATGGGCATTGGAGTCACCATATTGCGGTGGTTCTGGTCCTTCCTCTCCAGCAGGTACCAGAGGGTAGCACTGGGAGAGGAGGTCTCGGACCCGTGGCCGCTCACGTGTGGGATGCTACAGGGTTCCATCCTCTCCCCGATGCTATTTAACATCTATGTGAAGCTGCTGGGGCTATCATCAGGAGGTTTGGGGTGCGGTGTCATCAATATGCGGATGACACGCAGCCCTGCCTCTTGTTCAAATCTTCACCAGGGTTGGCCGTGGAATCCCTGACTAAACGCCTGGAGACGGTGAGTGGCTGGATGGGGAGGAATAAGCTGAAGCTGAACCCTGACAAGACCGAGATACTTTTGGTGGGAGACAAGAGGAGGCTGGGGGATGTTGACCTGGTGTTGAATGGGGTACGGCTACCCTTGAAATACCAGGTCTGCAGCCTGGGGGTCATTTTGGACTCCCAGCTGTCCATGGAGGCTCAGGTGTCATCTGTGAGCCGGACAGCGTTGTACCAACTCTATCTGATACGGCGGCTGCGCCCCTACCTTCCCGACCATCTGCTCCCATCGGTAGTACACGCCCTGGTCTCCTCTCGTCTAGACTATTGTAATACGCTCTACGTGGGGTTACCCTTGAAGATGGTTTGGAAGCTGCAGCTGGTGCAGAAGGCGGCGGCTCGCCTGATTAAAGGCAGCCGCTGGCATGATCACATCACTCCGGTGCTGAAGGAGTTGCACTGGTCACCAGTTGTTTTCCGGGCCAAATTCAAGGTGTTGGTTTTGACCTTTAAAACCCTATATAGTTCTGGCCCAGCCTATCTCAAGGAGCGCCTCCAGCAACACCAGACAGGCCGCTTAACAAGATCAGCCTCGGATGGCCTTCTCTCTGTCCCATCAGCCAGGACAGCTAGGCTGGTGAGGACGAGGGAGAGGGCCTTCTCTGTGATGGCCCCCACTCTGTGCAACTCCCTCCCTAGGGAACTCCAGCATGCCCCCTTTTTAATGAACTTCCACCATGCACTGAAAACTTGGTTTTTCAGGCAGGCATTTGGGGTGGGTTAGGGTACTAAGCCACCACAGGGACTGCAGTGGCTTAGTGGTTAAGATGAGACCTGAATGCCGCGTGACGGAGTGAGCTCCCGTCTTCAGTCCCAGCTCCTGCCAACCCAGCAGTTCAAAAGCAAGAAACTGCAAGGAGATAAATAGGTACTGCTTTGACGGGAAAGGTAATAGCGTTCCGTGCATCTCGGTGTTCAGTCATGCCGGCCACATGACCACGGAAGCGTCTTCGGACAGTGCTGGCTCTTCGGCTTAGAAATGGAGATGAGCACTACACCCTAGAGTTGGACACAACTGGATGGGGACACCTTTACCTTTTTTAGGGTATTTTAAAATAATGTTTTAATGTATAATTTTACTGTTTTAAATTGTACTGTTGTACATTGCCCAGAGTGGCTGGGTAACTGGGTAAATTAATTTTTAATTAAATAAATTTAATTAATAAATAAATAAAAGATTTCAATATCATCCAGGCATCCTTCCAGAGATTTCCTTGTGAGGACATCTTGCATTCTTTATTTTTTGTTGCATATTCCCTGCTCAAAGCCATGGGTCAAGAAAGCCCTCTTGGCCGACGTGTTTTTCCATTGGTGGCTGTTCCAAGGAGGTTTTCTAGGCCTCAAATGTGAGGCTGCTCAGGGTGGAAGGTTAGATGGCCCCTATCCAGTGAGGCTGCAATCCTGGAAGGAAGCCCCACAGAATTCAAGTGACCTTACTGCTGAGTAATCAGCCTTTCCTAACCTGGTGCCCTCCAGATGCATGGGGCTACAAGCTGTTGAGCATGCTGGCTGGGGGTTATGGATGTTGTAGTCCTGCACATCTGGGGAGCGCCAGGCTGGGGATGGGTGACATACACGCAAATAGGCAGGGGGACTGCCAGGTCAGGCCCCATGGGGGCCTGGCCCCAGATGTATTGCCCAGAGCCCTACGTGTCAATGGGTGCCAATGGAAGGGTTTCCCCCCACCGTTGTGGTCATGCAGGAGACAATGTTCAAGGGGGACTGCCGCTGGGGAGGGGAGGGAAGGGTCAATCCTCCCCTCCTCACATGCTGCAACCTTTACCCCCCAAGCCCCCCTGCGTGGCAATGAAACCCAGACAAAATCTTGCCATTGGTGACAATGGGAGTCCCCCCCCAGCTTAATTTCCATGACCGGGGGGGGGAGTTTCCGCAGGGATCAGAACGGGGGGTGGAAGGGCTGACCTTCTCCCCGGGTGCTGAAGACGCCCCAAATCCGGGGGAGCTCAGAAAATGCCTCCACGGGGGTCAACGGGCGCTCTTGCCCCGAGCTTCCGTCCGAGAGGCGGGATCAGTTTTCCTCCGGCGGAGAGCGGGAGCGGCGCGCTGGGCCCCGGCCGGGTGAGCAAGCGGGGCGCCGCCCGCGTGCGCGGGCCCGCCTCACGGCGGGGGGCGCCGGTCTCCGGGGCTGCGGCGCGCGGGGGGGCGCGGGGGCCTTCCCTCCCTCCCTCTGCGCGCGCGCCGCCTTGGAGTTTCGCGGAAAAGCCCCCAGCACGCGGGGAGCCCCGGAAACTGCCGCGCGCGGGAGGGGCGCGGGAGGCGGCGCCCCCACCCTGCGCGCCCGCGGCCCCGGCCTCGCCGCCCGGGCCGTCGCCCCTCCCTCGGGTGGGCCCGCGCCCCCGCCTGCTCCCGCGCGCCTGCCGCCCCCCGCTCTCCCCCCGAATCGTCTTCCCCGCCCCGCCGCCGAATCGCGCATCACCTCGTTGTAGCTTGAAATAACTGACAGCGACGGAGACCGAGGCGGCGGCGCGCGCGCCCGGCGGGGCATCGCGGGGGCGGGGGCGCGCGCCTCGGCCTGCCGGCGCGCTAGCAGTTTCGAGACGGCTTCGGTGCCAACGTCGCCGGTCCCGCGCGCGTGTGAGAAAACCCGCCGGCCAGGCTGCCTCCCCTCCCAGTTTGTCGCACCGCTGCAAACACACTGCAGCTCCGGGCTCGGGGCGCCTGGCGGGGTCCAGCGAGCGGGGGATTTGCGCTTTTGAGGGGAGCTGGGCGAGGAACTAGCCGGCCGGCTGCGAAGGCGAATCGCGCCCGGCGCTGCGAGCGCGCAGTCGCCCGGCAAGCGTGGCCTCCGCCGCGGGCCGTGCCGAGGCGCCCTCCGCCACCCGCGCTGGCCGGCCGCGGCCGCGCCTTCCTCGCCCCGGGCGGCAAGGGCGCCTCCGCGCGGCTCGGCGAGGGCTCGGAGGACGGGCTCCAGGCCCCGCGGGCAGGGCCCTGGGCCAGCCGCCGGCTCTGCGGGGCCCGGCCGCCAGGCGCTGCTCCCGGGCGCCGAGCAGGGTCACCGGGGTGGGCCGCGGACGGGGCGGCCCGGGGCCCGCCCGAGCAGGCGCCCCCGGGCTCCACGCAGCCAGGCGCGCGCCCCCTGTCGCGCGCCTGCGCGGGCGGCGCGCGCCGCCGGAGGGAGCGCCTCCAGAGCCCGGGCGGGCGGCGGAGCGCGCCGCCCCTTGGGCGCGTGCGCGGAGGGCGCGGCTTCGGGCGCCCCTTCCCCCCGCTCCGGCGCGGGCCGCCATTTTGGCGCTGGGCTTGGCGGGGCGGCCAGGCCGGAGCAGCAGCGGCGGCGCCGGCGCTCGCCTGACCCGCCCCGGCCGCGAGGGGCGCGGCAGCGCGATGCCCCGCGGCTGACGCGCCCGCCCGCCCCGCGATGTCCGCCTCGTCGTGCGCCCCGGCGGCGGCCCGCTTCGACGCGTCGGAGCGCTCGTCGTGGTACGCGGGCCCGCTGTCGCGGGCGGAGGCGCAGGGGCGGCTGCAGGGGCAGCGGCACGGCACCTTCCTGGTGCGCGACTCGTCCACCTGCCCCGGCGACTACGTGCTGTCGGTCTCGGAGAACTCGCGCGTCTCGCACTACATCATCAACTCGCTGCCCGGGCGGCGCTTCAAGATCGGCGACCAGGAGTTCGAGCACCTGCCGGCCCTGCTCGACTTCTACAAGATCCACTACCTGGACACCACCACCCTCATCGAGCCCGCGCCCAGGTCAGGCCGCCGCGCGGGGCCGGCGCCCCCTTCCCGGCGCCGCGCCCGCGAGCGGGGCCGGCGCCGGGCGCCCTCCGCGCGGCCCGTCGCAACGGAGGGGCCCCGCGGCCGGCGCTCCCCCGGCGCGGGCGCGGCGGCCCTTCCCGGCGGCCCCCTCCGCCGCGATCCGCAGCGCGCGGCGGCGGCCGGCGCCGGGCAGAGCCGCTCGGGGCCGCGAGGTCCAGCTGCTCCGCGGGCGGCCGCGCCGGCCTTCTCCCAGCCCCGAGCCGCGACAGGCGCGCCGCCTCCCGGCGCTTCCCGCTGGCCGACTGGCCCGGGACGCCCCGCGCGGATGAGGCGGCTGCTCCGCGCCTGCGCCGGGCTCCGCGGTGATCGCCGCACGCGCGTGGCCCGCTCAGCCCTGGGTGCTCCGAAAGCCGAACCAAAGAGGCTTGCGCTGGCGCCAGGCCCGCCGGCCCGCCCGGCCCTGTGCCAGGCGCCCGGCCTCGCCCGCCTCCCCTGCCGTCCGCGCGAGGGGGCTCCCCTTGGCCCATGGGGAGGACGTGGCCCTGCCACGGATCCCCCTGCATCCCCCGCGCCCACGCGCGTGCGGCCGCCTCCTTCCTGGCTCACAGCTTCTCCTCGCCTTTACTCGGTTGTAGCTAATGGCCACCAGTTCTCAACCCGTAAAACATTCCCATTGGATTTTGGAGGCCGTATTCCTTCGTGTTTACTTGATCGCTGAATGTTTAGTAGAAATGTGATTTAATTATAAGCCTTTGAAATCTGTCCCCATGATGTGATTTGTCATACTATATGAGATCTTTTCTAGTTTCCACTTGCCTCTCCTAATATGGAGAAGGGTACGTTCTCATGACATGTAGCACATGGTGGCTTGGTAAGGAATAAAACTCTTTTCCAGTACAACTTATGGATGTAGCAAGACAGTTGATAGAACGACATGGAAGAGCTGCAAAATTAAACTGCCTTGATTTTATGAAGGAACTTGCTCCCTAAAGCTATGTTATGCTTATAAAACTAATTCAGTACTCTTGTATTTGCTTACACCAGATGTAAGCAAATGGACAGATTAAGGGCGCAATGCTATGCATGTTCAGACAAAAAAAAAAGTCCTGCAGCTCCCAGCATCCCTCTTGCTGGCTATGCCGAGTGGGGCATGCTGGGAATTGTAGGACTTCTTTTTTGTCTAAATATGCATAGCATTGTGCCCTAGAGCAGTTAAATGCTTAACTGGGTTTGCTGCACAGGTCTCTCTGTGCATTAGTGTTGGGCAAGTAATAAGCAAAGTGGTGTGTGTTTTTCTGGAGCTGTTTTGTAAACGCAAAACTACAGAGCTTTGCTGTAGCCTATTCCAAGCCTTTATGGTAGAGCCAGCCATTGGGGGTGGGGCTGGGGGGACTGGTCCATGTTCTACAATAGGATTGCATTGCTGAGTGAGGCTGCAGCCATATATTGTGAGCTGTGGTTCCTTCCCTGAGCCAAAATGTCCAGCGAGGTGGAGGTAAGCAGTACTGGGACATGTTTTTTGGCCTTTGTACTGGGGACAGCTGTAAAGTAGGCTCAGAACTGGAGAGTGTAAAGCAGAAATAAGACCTTTTATTTCCCATACTCAGACAGGCTTTTAGCAATGGGAGATATAACTTGTTTACAGTATTAACTGCTTTGAATATGGTTAATGACAATTTTGCTTGAAATTGGATCATTTGAAGCAATTTCAGATGCATTGGATTGTCTTCTGCCATAACTCCCACTGAACACTGCTAAACTCCATTCTGTTGCTTCTGCCTTTGATTTATCTATTTATTACATTTAAATACCACCCAATGGCCAAAGCTCTGTTGCTTCTGCCTTCATTTTTATTAACTGTCCCAGCAGAGTGGAGTGCCACAGTACATAAGGGTGTCAGGATGGATTGATTTAAATCAAGTTTCCAGTTTGAAAAGCGTGTATTTCCTGAATATACGTACATATTGATTGGCTGCTATAACAATTACAGGCATTTTGATTTGCAACTATAAAGAGCATTGGACAGCCCGAGCCAGCAGAGCCAATGGTGAGGGGATGATGGGAGTTGCAGGCCAAAACACCTGAAGGGCCAGAAGTTGCCTTAGCACATCCTTCCCCAGATGTTTTGACTACAACTCCCTTCATCCCCAGCATTTGGCTGTGCTGGCTGGAGGATGCTGGGAGGACCATCATCCAAAACCCTTGGCTGTGCAGCAGATGTGCCTTTTGCATGGCACTCTCTGCACAGATATGAGTACACCACTTTCTGGAAAGCTGTGCACATTCATTTGGAATGAAGTGCGGCTTCCTTCCCAGGAAACATGCATAGCATCAGTCTGTCAGTGCCTGAGACTTTTCTGTAAGCAAAATCATGTTTCTCCATGAGATAGAAAGTAAATGACCATGATGCTGTCTGGCTGATAGATTTGGATCTCAAATTATAAATATTCATAATTTGAGATCCAAAAATGTTTCAAATCTGAGGTAGTTGGAGGCCATAAAGTACAAGGTCACACACGCGTACATGGATGAGTCTAATGAGATCCAGGATGCATCTCCTGTAGCCTAGCACCTGTGATAAGTTGGTAGTCTGAGTCCAAAAGAAAGCCCTCAGTACTGAATACAATACATGATCTGATTTCTGGTATCATGCTTAATGCGTAATCTGCGAAGTCAGATATTTCCCCTCTCAGGTCTCTCTTTACCTTCATGTTTGATAGAGGGTATTGATTTGGTTTTTTTTAAATTATGTGTAGCTTTAACATGTTGCTATTCCATTCGGATTTTCTTTTTGGACATGGGTGTTTTTTTTTTTAACTGACTGAACAGTTCTATGCAGAAGTAAGCCCTGTTGAGGTCAATGGGACTTACTTCCAGATAAATGTATATAGGACTGCAGCCTTACTATAACTGACATTTTTAAAAATCTGAGTTAAATTTAAATTTGATTTTTAAAATCCTTGATTCTTATGAACGGTTAATGGTGCCCTTCAATACGCAAATATCAGCTGTCAATCAGGATGCTATTTAGTTTTTCTCTAAAACGGCTCTGGATTTGGCAGCTCCATGGGGTGTAAACTTGTCTGTTTATCTAAAATGTGGGCCGTATAGGAAGGAGGCATTCTGAATCCTGATATTGAAGGCATTAAGAAAACCTTTACGCAGCAGATGATGTAAAACACTGCAGTCTCGCAAATCCCTGTTTTCTTGTTTTTTACAGCTGTGGTATTTTTGAAGGGTCATGTAGCAAAGGGCTGTGTACTAACTTAAAAGTCTTATCACTTTCATATCTGTCTCCCAGTCTAGAACTCTTTGTACATGAGTATTAGCTAGGGCATTAGCACCAATTAAATTGACATGGAGTGCAGCCCTCTCACATTTACTCAGAAGTTTCACTCTGCCAGTTCGCACAACATGACAGACCATCATGGGTTAATTTATCCATGAGGAGCTGCAGTGCATGCTGGCCACTATTATAAATATGCAAGGCCCAGCTGGGGCTTGTCATATAATCCGAACCCAGGCAGTAGGGGTTATTTGAGGGTTAAACAAACAGGTTAAAACAGGCTGTTGGTTATGGAAAGGTTTTTAACCCTCAAATAACCTTCACTGTCTGGGTTTGGACAACACGACAAGCCATGGCGACCCTCAGCTTGCATATTCTTAATGGCAGATGCGCCACAGTGCCCCAAGGGTTAATTAACCCACAGTGGGCTATTGTGACATCCGAACCAGGTCACTGCGTTCAGCAGTGTGAGTATGATTTCAGCCTTAGAAACAGGGAAGAGACAACACCAAATAATTTCCCCAAACGTGCAAAAGTTCTTTTAAGAGATTGAATATCTGCTACTAACCCCCATGCCTTCTTCAGGTATCCAGCACCACTGATGGGGTCGGGATCAGCACCCATCATCCCTGCTACAGAGGAGAATGTGGAATATGTTCGGACTCTTTATGACTTCCCTGGAAATGATGCGGAGGATCTGCCATTTAAAAAGGGGGAGATACTGGTCATTTTGGAGAAGCCTGAAGAACAGTGGTGGAGTGCCAGAAACAAAGATGGTCGTGCTGGAATGATTCCTGTTCCTTACGTTGAGAAGCTTGTGAGGTCTTCCCCACATGGAAAGCATGGGAACAGGAATTCCAACAGCTATGGGATTCCTGAGCCTGCCCATGCTTATGCTCAGCCTCAGACCACAAGCCCTCTTCCCAGTGTATCTAATACTCCTGGGGCAGTGATCACCCCTCTGCCATCAACACAAAATGGACCAGTCTATGCCAAAGTGATTCAAAAGAGAGTTCCGTGCGCTTATGACAAGACTGCCTTAGCATTAGAGGTAAGCTTTTCAGATAGCTTTCTTACCTGGACTGTTTAGGTATTTTATCACAGACTGTTCCTGTGTCTCTATGGTTTAAGAATGTAAGAAGAGCCATGTTGGATCAGACCAAAGGCCTGTCTAGGCCAGCATTCTGTTCACCCAGGGGCCAAACAGATGCCCATGAGAACGCCACAAGCAGAACATGAGTGCAACAGAACCTTCCCTCACATGTTCCCCAGCAATTGATATTACAGAGATATTCTGCCTCTGATCCTGGAACTAATTGAATTCCATAGTTTAACAGTGCACTGTACGAAGAAGTACTTCCTTTGTGCATGCTTTCCTTTTTTACCTGTAGATGAAATGTCATTAAAATATTCCCATATGGGGTCTTTCTTATGACCCACATCTATGACAGTTTGAGGTTAACCGCACCGCCATACACATGTGTATTCAGAAATAAGTTCCATTGAGTTCAGTGGGGCTTACTCCTAAATCAGTGGGTATAGGGCTATAGCCTTAGTTTGGGAAGACGGGAAGATGCACACGGGACAGTTCTGTCTTTGCTTCTTCTTTCCAATGTTGCTCCTTCCTGTTTTACTCTATCTAGGCCCAGTACTGCCATCACAGAAAAGTAGCAAACAAAAATGAAATGACCATGACTGATAGCTCAAAGCAAAGTTAAGTAGTGGAAAGACCCTTTCCACTCTCCCCCCCCCCCCCAGTATTCTCAGAGAGTGGAAAGACCCTTTCCACTCTCCCCCCCAGTATTCTCAGAAAGAGGAGCTGTCACAGAGCTTTCTGCAGAAGCTGGGAATAGTGCTGGGGAAGATCCGTGACTGGCTCTCCTCCTCCGCTTAGTGTTCTGTCTATGGGCACAGAGGCGGTGAACTGCAGCATAGTATTGTGGTGCCCATTCATGTTTATGTCATTGCAAGTGTAGCTTAACATGTTTAGGATGAGATGTAATTGTAACGGGGTTTTTTACATGAGAGAGAAATTTAGAATTCATGTTAAAAATAAAAATCAGATTTAAATTTTAAAACCCAGACGTTTTTAAATTCAAAACAAAATAAATGTCCACGAGTAGCGCATCCAGGTTATAACATTTATATCATGGTCATCTGTTTTGTTTCAGAATGCTGAACCGTGCGCATCGTGTCACCTGCATATCAATTGATTCATTTTTTAATTAATTAAATCCAGTTGATTTCTATCTACCCTGAAAAGCTACCAGTAAAACTCAGTATGTAGCTGAATGGCTTGGACACCAGCTACTAGTAAAGACAAACAAATCTATCAGATTATTGTGGAGGCTCTTTATAACCACAATAATACAAGATCAACTAGAACAGTTAGGAAACACAGACAAAAATGATTTTTAAAAGGGGGTACAAGAAATTACGGGCCTGTCAGCTTAACATCTGTTCTGCAACAGATAGTGCTGCATCTGCAACCAACATCTATTGGTTGAAACATTATTAAAGATAGAATTATTAACTCTGTTGGGGTTGGGGGGAAGAAATGAGGTCATAAGGAAATTAAAGATAAAAAGTGACAAATTATTAACTGGTCATTTACAGTGTAATTGTTGCTGATAAATCGCCCTGCCTCTTGTAAGCCAGTTAACCCATGTAGTGTACTAAAAATCCTTTATCACCTCTGGCAATAGAATTAAACCAGTTGATGAATTTATCACACTATGGGAGCAATCCTATGTCCTATGGGCAGCGTCTGGGGGGATATCGGACTGTTTGGTTTCCTGGCTACGAGGTTGGAGACAGGGCTCCAACCTCGAAGTCAGGAAACCATGGTCCCCACCCCTCAGAGCTGGTGCAGAGAGGACTGCATTGGCTAACTGTCCGCGCTCGGAAAACAGAGCATGGAGATGGGGGAAAGGCGGCATCCCTGGGAGCAGCTGCCATACTGGAATTCCTATGGCTTTCCCAGCCGTCTTCCGTCCTTGAAGCCTTTGCTAGACAGGAGAAAATGCCCGTCTGGCTTAAATGCAGAGCAGGAGGCGCCAGGTGCCTCCCGCTCTGCATCGGATACTCGTCAGCCTCCAAGTTCGGGAGCTTATGAGCACCCAAGGTATAACCCATAGGATTGCGCCCTACACATGCTAATTGGCTTGTCTAGTGCCAGGGTTTTTTTGTTATCAGCAATAACTGCACTATGAATGACTACTAAAACTTTCTATAACACTCCATGCATCTGATGAAGTGGGGTATGGTCCTCAAAAGTTTATGCCAGAATAAATGTGTTAGTCTTTAAGGTGCCGCAAGACTCTTCCTTGTTTCTGCTGCAACAGACTTAAACAGCTACTCTATGGTCTCTTGACTTGTTTTCCTTTGAGTCTGTTTTCCCTCTGTTTTTGTTCTTTCCATTTAACTGCAACTGCTCTAGCTTGTGTTTCCAGTTACCCTCTTGTAGCAAAATCTGAAGTATATTCTGTATTTCACTTTTGGGATGTTCCTGGGGTCTTTGGCACTTTCGTTCCTGTGTTCTTTTGGTTTTTCAGGTACTGTTTTGTGATGGTTTCAGTCTTGTCTTTCTCATTCATCAGGTTCGTACATAACAGTAACCCATGGTTATTTAACCCATGGTTAATGCAGGGTTTGTTGCCCTACCCAGGTTTGTCTGGCAGACAGTCGAACAAACTACGATTGTTTTCTCAATCCCTGAGTTGTTCGTCTTTTTTCTTTGCCCACTCCTTCCCTGGATCCCAGATGCCATTATGACAGTGTAATATTGGCATGTAGAGCAGCTGGGTTTTTTTTACCACCTTTGCCTACCACCTCTGTAGCTTGGCAAAACAACCCATGGTTCTGGGTTCACACATAACGGCTACCCATGGTTTAAACAACCCAGAGTTCCCAACCCAACAACAAATGATGGGTTCCTTTTCTGGGTTGTTCATGGTTAGCAAACCATGGTTTGTTAGTGCAGCTGGGTTTGCATATCAACACAACCCAGAATTCAGCAACCCATGGGTTAGTGTTTTGTGCAAACCAAGTCATTGTTTCTTTAAGGGTTTTTTTTTTTTTTCAGAGCTCCATTTCTTCATCCCACCCCCACCTTTTCTTGCAGGACATGTTTAGAAATCAGTAGATCTTCTCTTTCCTCTTTATATTCTCCTTCTTAGTCCCATTATCCAATCATTTGGTCTTCAATACCATCTTTGTGCTGATGTTCTGCAATTCTGCTCTTCTTTACCTGATCTTTTCCTCTAATCTCTGCTGCTCTTTCACGTTGGCTGAAAGGCCATTTTCTTAGCTCTGCTCAAAACTAAACATCAGGATTTTTTCTCCTGCTTCACAGCCTTTTTACACTATCAGTTCTTAAAAATGTTGCAATTTTTCCTCAGGTTCAGAAAGTTGGTGTAGATTTTTTATTCTTTTCTTTTCTCCCCATATACAGGCTTTTCCCAAGCCTAGGTTTTTTCAGTTGGCTAATATGTCTATATATGATACAACTAACATTTTATTCTCTTCTGTTTCTGTTTATTTAAAATGTTTGTATCTCATCTATCCTCAGAAGAGCCCAGAAGTTTATTTAAAATACTTATAAACTAACAGAAAAAAGAAGGCAGCAAGATTTAACAGAAAATGACAACAACAAAATAGAATATTGAGCTCAGTCTCTTACTCTTTTCTCCGTGTGTTATTGTTAACATTCTGAAATAGTTTTTCAGAATAATATTTTGATATTATACAAAATATTGACATGGTTTTGCACAATCAAGATAAGCCAGCATGGCTTATTTAAATCACAGCACATGAGAGGTGCGCTTTGAACAATCTCCGCCCAGGCGCGGCTTGTTATGTCATCCCAATCTGGGTGCAGCATGGCTTGCTGAAGGGGGAAACAGCCCTCCGAGACCCATGGGCTTTTGTAGGGTTATTGGAAGGTGTTTCTCCCTCCAACAAGCTATGCTGCCTGGGTTCAGACGACACGACAAGCTGCACCTGGGCAGTGACATGTCAAATCGTGCCTGGGCTGCGCCGCAATTTAAATAAGCCACCATGACTTACCTTGGTCGTGTGAACTGGCCCATCCCATAACAGGCGCTGAAGTAACAAAGGGAAAGATTTAAGGCCTGGAGACGCCTGAAAGGACAAAAGAGCTGGCTGAGCTCCTGCTTCCAAGCTCTCCTCTGCTGGGTCACTAGGAGAGAATTACTTGCGATTGGATACCAGGTAGTTGATGGTTCGTGAACCTGGGTTGCTGCTGGTTTTTATTAGGTGGGTTGTCATTTGCCTCAAATTCCTGAGAGGGGGCACACTAGAAATCAGATTTAGAGGGAAGGCAATAAGCCCTGAAAAAATGATGCATCATCTCCCCTTTCTAATTCATACAGTTTTCTGTATGATCGTGCGAACCGGGGTCATTGAGGGTTTATTCCCAGGTAAGTGTGTGTAGGTTTGCATCCTCAGCTTTCCATATTTCGGAATGGATGTGGAAAGTTATTATATGTTTCTTATAAATGATTAATAGTATAACCTACCGCAGTTTAGGACTGCTTTAATTTGTTGAAATTGGATTGTATCAAATGTATCAGATGGTGGCTTTGTGGTAGTGGAAAGCACTTATGCTTGCACAAGGCAGGACATCCAGTGCTAATCAATCCAACACAACCCGCCCATGCCTACCCAGAAGCTCTTTCGTGAGGACGGGGGGACCCTCTGGAACAGTATGGGATATGATGCAGAGGGCTGGAGTAGTTGGGGGGGGGTAAACATTGGGTGCTGTGCTTCGTGCAAACCTCAGCGCTTTCCGCTATTGCAGTGCCGCCGTTGGATGCATGTGGTTGAGGTATTTATGTACTTATTACATTTCTATACCACCAAATAGCTGAAGGTACTGTAGTTGCCTGTCTTAACAGAGGGCCATTCCACGAGCCCTGATAAAAGACTATTTCCTGTTTTTCCCTCTTCCCTACCCATCCCATTTCCCTTGTGTGTTGTGTTTTTTTAGATTGTAAGCTATCTTATTGAATTGATTGTAAGCTGCTCTGAGAGCCTTTTGGGCTGAGGAGTGGGATAAAAATATTTTAAATAAATAATAAGTGCGAGATGTGGGCACATCAAAATGTCAATTGCAGATTTCAGCTTGGGTTATTTTTCAGTGAAGCGGTACAATCTTTCACTTTAATTACGTCATCAGCTTTGAAAACTTCTCCTGCGCATACTGCAGTTAGGGTGCAGGGGAAACAATTAAAGCTATAATCTTGTAAGTAGAGCAAAATGTGCCCAGCTGTAGCACCTCTTTACAGTATTCTGCAACAGAGGGTTCGACTGGTTCTGTTTGATGTTGAAGTGTCTTACAATGGCCGCCTTCCTTTGTGGAGGAAACTGAAGTTCATAGATCCTTGTTGTGTTAAGGTTAATTGCCTGATGTCACTTCGGAACTTCGGCAGCACTTCGGTTTTGGGTGCTTTGAAGTAGCTGAAAATAACAAATGTTTTTCCAAATTATGAAGTCAACGTTGAATGCTGTGGTTCATCATGGCATGGGTTATTTAACTCACGACAGGCTGCATCACCCACAGGCACCAGGTTGCATGTGCAGTTCCCATGCTGGGGTTGTCACGTTGTGCAAACCCAAAGGTTAAACAATCGCATAACCCTAAATCACCATGGGTTTAACCCTTGCACAGCCCGCACTTGCCAGGTTCACATGACACGATAAAGAGCGGGGCTTGCATATTCGAAATGGTGGTCGCATGTGCCCTGCTTGTGCCACAGGCTCGCCCACGGTAGGCTGTCAGGTCGTGTGAACAGCCCCAATGGCTCCATTTTCTGGCCATTTCACTAATAACTTCAGACCTTTTCCCAAAAGTCTTGGGTAAACTTGACCAGACCTATATTACATGCTTATGGGATTGACACTGAGTCTTTACCTCCTTTGCTTCTGATAGAGTCAAGCAGATGCTTAAAGAAAAATGTACCTTTATTCTAAGCAGTTGAATCTGGTTACAATCTCACAGATGTCTTACTCCATTGATACCCACTGTCATTCGGTCTGGAGAGCTACTTTATGCTCTTACTGTGGCCTCCTTAAGAAAATAATTCACAGCATTATGCTTCCAATGTATGCCTTCTGCCTTTTTGGAGGGGAGGTTTGATAATACTCCAGTCCACCAAATACTTTGTATTTATGGGTCTGGGGAGGTTGAGGATGTTTTGCACTGTTTACAAAGATGCTCCCTCTGTGACCTTGCTTGGCATAAATTTCTTGCCGTTATTCTCTGGTCCCCATCAAACAGACCCCTCTGTGACCAGATATATGCTCTTCTTTCTGGCATGGATGTTTTTACAACTGTCCAGGTAGAAACATTTGCCTTGGCAGCAAGGAAAATACACACCAAATCCCAAAAGGCTTAGAGGGGATGTTTCTGTTGAATATGTGGCTGTACCAGTTTCTTCTCTTTTTATGTACGCTGCGGCGGCCTGTGGCCCCAAGTCATAAAGTTACTACTACTACTGCTACTACTACTACTGCTACTGTAGATGGCACTGTTGGTCTTTCCTGAGTTTGTCCTTGCTGTGCTTTTTTCTGGCTGGTTTGCAAGCAAGATAAGTAAGGTGATCTTTTAAATGAATTGTCTTTGGCACTGCTCGTGTTCAGTGTCACCTTGATCTGTGAATGCTTCAGAAGCAGTGTTGCTGCTTATTTGGGGCCATGGACAGTTTGTTGTTGTTGTTTATTCGGTCAGTCGCTTCTGACTCTTCGTGACTTCATGGACCAGCCCACGCCAAAGCTTCCTATCGGCCGTCGCCACCCCCAGCTCCCCCAAGGTCAAGTCTGTCACCTCCAGAATATCATCCAAGCTGCTCAAGCTGGTCCAGGGACTACAGAAGCTGGAGAGCAAGCTGCTCCAGCTGGTCCAGGGACTACAGAAGCAGGCAAGCTCCCAGAGAGCGAGCGAGCAGAGCGAGTGAACAGGGGGAGCAAACGGGAGTTGGCCAGGGGAGTTGCAGTGGTTGAAGAGACAAACGAGACAGAGGCTAAGAGCACACACTTCCACACCAGTGGGACTCTGCTTTTAACCTCTACTGAGTAGAGCAGCAGGCACAGGCTAGTCTAGAACAATCACAAAGCTAGACACAAAAAGGGAAAAGAGGCTATGGAAGGACAAGACTCTCCAGTGGTGGTTACCTGCAAGGTGTGTGCAATGTTTGTTTTCTTGCCTGAGAACAACATGGCCTACACCTGCAACAAGTGCAAGTTGATCACGCTGCTGGAGGAAAAAGTAAGTGGACTGGAGCGGCGACTGTCGACCCTCCGGGGAATAAGAGAACACGAATAGTTCTTGGACAGAATGGGGGAACTACAGCAGCAAAGGGAAGACCAGAAGCTTGAAGAGCAACAGCAAGATGAGGCAGTGGGAAATGCTGAGGTGAAGAAAAATGGAGTAGAGGATACTCCTTGGAAAACGGTGACAGTTAGGAGAAGAACTAGACACCACTCTGCACCAGTGGAAGCAGTGGAGCTGTGGAACCGATTCCAGGTACTTGCAGATGAGACTGGAGGACAGCCTTCAGAGGAAGAATCACAGGGGAACTTGCATGAGAGTGAGCAAAAGGCTGAAGGTCAGTCAAACAGAGGCGATGAAACCCAGGCCTACAACAAGAAGAAGAGAAGAGTGGTAGTAGTGGGAGACTCCTTGCTGCGTGGGATCGAGACCCAAGTATGTCGCGAAGACCCATGGACTCGCCAGGTATGTTGTCTCCCGGGAGGACAGATTAGAGACGTGACTGAAAGGTTGCCTGCACTCATAAAGCCCACTGACAGGTATCCCTTTCTTCTCATCCATGTGGGAACAAATGATACCGCCAA
This sequence comes from Heloderma suspectum, assembly GCF_057233095.1. NCBI lineage: Eukaryota > Metazoa > Chordata > Lepidosauria > Squamata > Helodermatidae > Heloderma > Heloderma suspectum. Next base: position 32,875,254 of record NC_139470.1, read on the forward strand.
GCGGAGCTACGAAGAGATGAAGCTTTGAAGCTTTGGGAAGGAAACTCCAGAACTTTGGGGCCCAGATAGTTTTCTCATCCATCCTTCCAGTAGTTAGAAGAGGGATAGAAAGGGAACGAAAAATACTCCAGGTGAATGACTGGCTACGAAGGTGGTGCCGACGAGAGAGATTTGGATTCTGGGACCACGGGCTATCTTCCTGGAAGATGGGCTGTTGGCTAGGGATGGGTTGCACCTCACAAAGGCTGGGAAGAATGTGTTTGGCCACAGCATGAAGAACTTCATCAGCAGGGCTTTAAACTGAATCCTACGGGGAAGGGAGATGTAATGTTGGGGGTAACAATGGACATAGGCGCATGCACTGCAATGGAGAGAACAGCTCTGATAGCGCCCAATAATAGTCTTCAGACACATGTAGGAAGAAAGCCAGACTATGAAGCACATGGTCTTCGATGTCTATATACTAATGCCCAGAGTATGGGAAACAAACAGAACGAACTTGAACTCTTAATACAAGAGGGAAATTATGACCTGATAGGTATAACTGAGACTTGGTGGGATGACTCTCATGACTGGAATACAGCAATTGAAGGATATAACTTGTTCAGAAAGAACAGGAGGAACAGAAAGGGAGGTGGGGTTGCACTGTATGTGAAAAATACATATCTCTGCACAGAAATACAGGAGGAGGAGCTTGGTAGCCCCATCGAGAGCATCTGGGTTGAAATAAATGGAGCAAAGAATAAAAGGAACCTGGTGGTCGGAGTCTACTACCGGCCACCCAATCAAGGAGAAGACAAGGATGAAACTTTTGAAAAGCAAATAGCCAATGTTTTAAGGAAGCATGATGTAGTAGTAATGGGGGACTTCAATTTCCCCAATATTTGTTGGGAGACAAATTCTGCAAAACATGGCCCCTCCAGGAAATGCCTGACTTGTGTGGCGGATAACTTCCTCCTACAGAAAGTAGAGGAAGGAACTAGAGGATCGGCTATCCTTGACTTGATCCTAACCAACAGAGATGACTTAGTGGATAAAGTAGCAGTTACAGGAACTCTGGGGGAAAGTGACCATGTTGTACTTGAGTTCTTGGTTCTAAGGGAAGCAAAAGCCGAGTGTAGTCAAATGCGTACCCTGGATTTGAGGAAAGCTGATTTTCATAAACTCAGAACAATGATCAGTAAGGTCCCATGGCAAGCGATGCTAGCGAGAAAAGGAGTCCAAGATGGGTGGGAGCTTTTAAAAAAGGAAATTCTCAAGGCACAATCACAAACAATTCCAACAAGAAGAAAAGGTGGAAGACAACAGAAGAAGCCAATGTGGCTTCACAAAAAGCTTAGGGATGACCTGAAAACAAAAAAGGACACATATAGGAAGTGGAAAGAAGGCCAAGTAACAAAGGAAGAGTACAGGCAGATAGCACAGAATTGCAGGGATGGCGTCAGGAAGGCTAAAGCTGAGAATGAGCTGAGGTTAGCAAGGGATGTTAAAAACAACAAAAAGGCTTTCTTCAGCTACGTGCATAGTAAAAGGCAGAGGAAAGAAATGATGGTTCAGCTATTAAATAAGGATGGCAAAATGATAACAGATGACAAAGAAAAGGCAGAGGTGCTCAATTCCTACTTTGGCTCAGTCTTCTCCCAAAAGAGGGTCTATGACCCCCCTGGCAAAGGCGAAGTACAGGCTGAAGGGGCAGGATTGCAGCTTGAGATCGACAGGCATATGGTCAAGGAGCACCTCATTACTTTGAATGAGTTCAGATCTCCAGGGCCAGATGAACTGCATCCTAGAGTCATAAAGGAACTGGCAGAAGAACTCTCAGAACCGCTGTCTATTCTCTTTGAGAAATCATGGAGGACGGGGGAAGTGCCAGATGACTGGAGGAGGGCTAACGTCCCTATCTTCAAAAAGGGTAAAAAGGAGGAACCTGGGAACTACAGACCAGTCAGTCTGACATCAATCCCTGGGAAAATTCTGGAGCAGATCATAAAGCAATCCATCTGGGAGCACCTTGACAACAATGCCGTGATTACTCGAAGCCAACATGGATTTGTCAAAAACAAGTCCTGCCAGACAAATCTGATCTCATTTTTTGATCAAGTAACCTCCCTTGTAGACCGTGGGAATGCTGTGGACATCATATACCTTGACTTCAGCAAAGCTTTTGACAAAGTGCCCCATGATATCCTGATGAGCAAACTAGCTCAAAGTGGGCTAGATGAAACAACGATCTGGTGGATCCACAGTTGGCTACAGAATCGGACTCAAAGAGTGCTTATCAATGGGACCTTCTCAAACTGGGGAGAGGTAACGAGTGGGGTACCGCAGGGCTCAGTCCTGGGCCCAGTGCTCTTCCACATTTTTATTAATGACTTGGAGGAGGAGGTGCAGGGAATGCTGATCAAATTTGCAGATGACACAAAATTGGGAGGGATAGCTAATACTTTGGCAGACAGAAACAAAATTCAAAGTGATCTGGATAGACTGGAGCGCTGGGCAGAAAACAACAGAATGGCATTTAATAGGGACAAATGCCAAGTTCTGCACCTAGGAAAAAGAAACCAAATGCACAGTTACAAGATGGGGGATACGTAGCTCAACCACACTACGAGCGAGAAGGATCTTGGAATTGTTGTCGATCACAAGCTGAATATGAGCCAACAATGTGATGTGGCTGCAAAAAAGGCAAATGCTCTTTTGGGCTGCATTCATAGAAGCATCGCTTCCAAATCCCGGGAAGTACTAGTTCCCCTCTACTCAGCACTGGTTAGGCCTCATCTGGAGTACTGTGTCCAGTTCTGGGCACCACACTTTAAGAAGGATGCAGACAAGCTGGAGAGGGGTCAGAGGAGGGCAACGAAGATGATCAGGGGACTGGAAACAAAGCCCTATGAGGAGAGACTGAAAGAACTGGGCATGTTTAGCCTTGAGAAGAGAAGACTGAGGGGAGATAGGATAGTGCTCTTGAAGTACTTGAAAGGTTGTCACAGAGAAGAAGGCCAGGATCTCTTCTTGATCATCCCAGAGTGCAGGACACAGAATAATGGGCTCAAGTTACAGGAAGCCAGATTCCGGCTGAACATCAGGAAAAACTTCCTGACTGTTCGAGCAATACGACAATGGAACCAATTACCTGGGGAGGTGGTGGGCTCTCCCACACTGGAGGCCTTCAAGACGAGGCTGGACAGCCATTTGTCGGGGATGCTCTGACTTGGATTCCTGCATTGAGCAGGGGGTTGGACTCGATGGCCTTGTAGGCCACTTCCAACCCTACTATTCTATGATCCATCCACCTTGCCCTTGGTCGGCCCCTCTTCCTTTTGCCTTCCACTTTCCCTAGCATCAGCATCTTCTCCAGGGTATCCTGTCTTCTCATGATGTGGCCAAAGTACTTCAGTTTTGCCTTCAATATCATTCCTCAAGTGAACAGTCTGGCTTTATTTCCTGGAGCATGGACTGGTTTGATCTTCTTGCAGTCCAAGGCACTCTCAGAATTTTCCTCCAGCATGGACAGTTAGCATCCAAGTATTTAAGTGGCGTGAATCACATAAATGTGGAAGGAGGTTGCCTGTCATTGATAGGCTAATGCTGTCATCAGACTTCGGAGGAGGTGAATGCTTGCTGCTTCCCATTAACTGCTGCTGTTTGTTGGGATAAAGCCACTCAGGAGGAATTGTGAATTGTTCTGTAAGTAAATAAATTACCCAGGGCAAAGCCCCATTGACATGAATGAGAAAGGCATTGATCCATTCGCTGATGCTGGAGAACTTCTGGCTGACTTTACGCTTTCACTTGTGACTTAGACAGTTACTTGGAACGGAGCTGTATGCCTGAAGTGTCTCCTTTTCATCTTCTGTCACTAGGCCCAGCCAGAATAGCAGGCAGGAGTCACCTGGTGACTTGCATGTTCCAAGGGCTCTACCATACATGTGGTCTGGGGCATATGATGCAAAGGGCTGAGAACCCCAAATACGCCCAGGTTTTTTTTTATTTGGTCGGAACTAGACAACTGGCAGTGTATTCTTTGCTTCATCAGTGCTAGCAAAAGTATTCTGCCTCTTTCAGCAATGTTTCTTCTCAAATGGCTCCCTCCCCCTCCAAGTTAAGTGGCATCCAATTTTCTTGACATTGAAATAACTCATTAGCTCTCTTCATCAGACCCTCTCATGGGACCCACCTTATTAAAATATCTGAAAGGTCATTCAGGCATTTCCAGTTAAAAGTAAGTCATTTTAGTCTTTCCACAACACAACCGTGAGACTATACTGAAGTTCTTTTTCAAAGTGATGCACAGCTGAGAGGCAAAGTTGCAGTGCAGATTCTGTTGCAGTGCTGCAAAGGTAGCACTTAAGCCTGGCTCAAGACCTTTTCTTGGTCTTTTGTTCCCAACCCAGGAGGAATTGCCAGCATCTCTCTGAGCAGGCTGCTGATCTTAACTTTGGGCCTTTTTCGAGGAGATGGTTGAATGGAAGCATCATTGTCAGTTCTGATGTTGCACAAGTGTGGGGGGTGAATCTTGTGGATCGCTCCCGAAGTCACCTTTATCAGCTGCAGCACAAAGGCCCAAAGTCAGTGTCGTGGTGTTTGTTACTGAGAGCTGGTCTACACGTGAAGCAGAATGAGGTGGTAGAATGCCCGGTGCCACTTGGGGGGGGGGGGGGGAGACAGTCTGTAAACGCCCTGTATCTTTATCCCCTGGGCCAGTGTTCTTCCAGATTTGAGTTAAAGGATAACGGGCAAGTGTTGTAGGTGTGTGTAAATGGCATCACATATCCCAACAGTGATGTCTGTCCTTTGCTCCACATGTATGTTTTAGGCCTCCAGAAAAACTAACACTGCTCTCATCCATCCATCTTAGCACTCTACTATTGCCTAAATCTCCATACTGACTAATGGAACTTGCATGGTTGGAATGATAATGCCAAGTAGGAAATAGCTGGGCAATCTAGTCTTTAACAGGTTTGATTGCAAGTATGCTTGAAGTGGTAGCCGAGCTAATTGCCCAGGCTGGCATGTAATGTGGAAAGTTTTCCTGACTCAGCTCCATTTGGCAGCTGATTGGCCACTGTGAGAAACGAACGTCATTGGTGTGATCCAGCAAGACTGTTCCTACATCCACAATGTTGCTCCACAGTATGGATATTTTTAATCATGAATGGTTTTGATGGGATATCAGTTTTCACATATGCTAAATGAATGTTGGTTCAATGTACGGGTAAGCTGCATCCGGTCTTAGTGGAGGGGCAGAAGAAACAGTTGGTTTAACCCTTTTTGAGGTAGTTTCTGAAGGGTTTGGCTTTCCCAAAGGAGACCAAGTAGCAGTGACCAAGTAGCAGGTCAGCATTTCAAGGGTGTCTTTTTGGATCACTAACGCCATCTTGTAACAAGCAATAAATTGTGCTACATTTTTCTCTGAACTAAAGCTCAAGAGTGTTCCTTGAAGTGTAATTCCTTTAAGCTGAAATAATTTGCCATCGTCTAGCTGTGTCCTAAGATGTGTATTTTTTTCCTTTCAACTCTGCAGGTTGGTGACATGGTGAAGGTCACAAGGATGAATATCAATGGTCAATGGGAAGGCGAAGTCCATGGTAGGAAAGGGCTCTTCCCTTTCACTCATGTCAAAATAATTGACCCTCAGAATCCAGATGAAAATGAATGATTCCCATTGGCTCATTTTTACATTTCTGCTTCATTTTCCTAGCTATCATGAGCATCATTTGAAGTGCAATGATTGTTAATGGCGCATTGTAAGCACTGCCAGTTGCCCATGTTTTCCAGCTTGCTGTGATTTGACAGCCCCCGTAGTAGCACCTCTTTGGAATGCACACAGTGGCAGTCACTTGTTGGCTCTCGCACCACAGTTCTGTTGTCCAATGTTTAGAATTTCTCCTAGAAGGATTTTGGACCTAACCTGTAGAAGAGTGGCGGTGCCACCCAGGCAGAATACAAGAGGCTGAAACGTCAGTTTTCCTGGCTGTGGTGGACAACGTTCTACTCGGGAGGAGAATTCTAAGCAACTTTCTAAGAACAGCAAAAGATGCATTTTAACTTTTTCTTCTGGGGCATGGAAGACTTGATTTGAGGGGAAATAATCTGTTTAAGCAGTTAGAATAATAGTGTCTTTAGCCTATATTTGGTGCTTGTGTATTAAAAGACAATTTTGTGAGTATCGTTGACCTAGAACAAGTTTGGGATGACAGCAAAGCATCATTTTAAGGAATTGCATTGCAGCAAGGGTTTGTATTTATAACTGTGACACACAATTGGTCTATTTTGCCACATACCTACCTAAAATTCTGCTGTTTGGTGCAGTGATTCTGCAAAGAGTCACTAGATACAAGCTTTTAAAAGAAACATTTTTATGTTTCTCACGGGCTTCGGTGAAATGACTCTTTTGGCCTCTTTAAAAGCAATTAAAAAAATTTTTTTACCGAGCATTGATAATCACTAATGGGGGGAAATACAACTGTAAATCAAAAGGCATAATTTAATCTCTTCCATGCCCCCTCTGTGTGAACCACAGAAGGTGTACGAAGCAGGTGTACAAATTGTTGTTTCTCTGTGCTAGGTTTTAAACATGAGGAGTGGTGAAAAGTGCAGAAAGCTGAATGTTGGTTTTAGTATCTGAAAAATTGACTCCCTGGATAGTGATTTTTAAAACTTGAGTTAGCACATGTTCTCTCTTGAGGATTTTTGACTTCTGAGGAGCTCCGTCTTCAACTAAGTATTAAAGTGCCTTAATTTGAGGATGAACAGTGCTGAAGGAATGCAGCTGTGGGAAAGGGTTTTGGTCTAAACAGAAGCATTTCAGTTCACTGATTATTAAAACTCTGTAATGATAGTTAGGTGGCTGATGGTCTAGAGAAAAGGAGAGCACGTTTTTACTGCTAAACGTACTGTGAATTGGACTGGCCTTGATGCTCCCAGGAAGCATGGCTATGCCTTAGGTGCTAAGGCCCTCTGTAACAGACAGTTCTGCAGCTCTTCTAAAAAAAAAAGCCCAGGCAGGTGCCCCTGTTGACTTTTGAATTACTGCGAAGTAGTACTACTGAGCTTTGTGTTAGGAGTATTTAAGCTGCACTAAATGTCCATCCGCCATAAATAATCCTACTATACTGCTGGACTAACCCTCACGAGAAATCCTTAAACAGCAGCTTTGAGACGGTGTCTGACCCTTCTGCCTTGACAAGTTGCAGAAACACTCTGTGTTGTCACTCCAGTCTGCTCCAGGTACAACAGCTGTTACTTCCCAGCTTGCTTCCTGAGCTCCTCTTTGCCTGGTAAACTAATGTGAAGATTGCACAGAAAGGGGTCGGCATCGATGCAAGTGGGTGTCAAGCTGCGACCCAGCATCACAAGCAAGAGTAGCTGGTGGCTTCTGAGGCTTTTCAGAGGCTGTTGAGAGCTTCATATCCATGGGAAGCCCAAAGCGGAGCGGCTTCTGTTATGGCTAATACATACAGCTGAAGCGTAGCACACTAAGCTGACTGGATGGTACAACTTGCATCAAAATGTTTATTTGCTATTATATTACAACAACAATATTTTCATACTTTAAAAGACGCCTGCATTTGATCTGTCCATAAATGTCATCCAGGATTAGCCATCTTTGCTATTTGCTTGCATCTGTGCTGTCTCAGAGAGCCTCCTGTAGAAGGCCACCTTTGGTTAACCGTGAGATCTCTTCAGTCTATGCATTCTGATGTGAAGTGTTAAAAGCCTTGCAGTGCAATCCAGGCATGTTCACACAAAAATAAGTCCCACTGATTTCAGGGGGACTTGCTCCTTACTAAGTGTGCATAACTTTGGTTTCAAATCGGTAGTAATTGACTGAAATCTCTGCTGTCAAAACCACAATCTTTGGAAGGTTTTACCTTTCCTGTCGTATAGATGGATGCCTTGGATCAGCAGGGAAGTTGGAAAAGGTTGCCAATGGCAGAAGCCACTGTTTACGAGTCAGGAATGCATCACAGGGAATCTCCTGTTTTGGTTGGAGCCCTTGAGGGCCCAACCAGTATTTTTGTTAAGGAATAGAAAGCATTTGTGTGCCGTTTCATGTGTCTGCAATATTTTTTGGTATTGTATAACAAACATCCTGGGATGGGTTGGCTTGTTCCGTCTGTCTGTCCGTAGTAAATTTCTCTGGCATCTCCCAACTGAAAGCTTCCCTTGTGGGACCAGTAGAAGTGTTCTGGGGAGCTGTTAATGTTCCTGTTGACCTTGTCTGGATTTTTAAAATGCAATCATGTCCAGAAACAATTTTGCAGAGGGAAAGGTGGCCTTGTATATAAGACGGTTTTCACTGTGCAAACATTTTTATGTAATTGAAGTATCGTTTGAATTTCAGGCAATGATGTGTTATGCTTTACATCTTATTTTGGATGTCATCATACCTAGTTTTTATTTTATTTTGTGCTACAAAATTAACAGTATTAAACATATTCTTAGAACACATCAAGTGTCTTTTCTTAAAATTAGTGCCTTTTTTCCTTTCTTACTCAGTTTACTTCACTGCTGGTCCCACATCAAGCCAGTGTGGTCAGTGCCCAATTTGTATACTCTCAATAAAACGTACATCCACCTTGCAGCAAGAGTTGTCCTATTTGCGTCTGACTTCCTTTCTCCATTTTGCATGCCATCCATCTCAAAGCCTTGTCGTGGCAGCGTGAGGTATCATGCTCTCCCTTTGCTCCTGGGTGCAGGGGGAAGGGCAAAGGGCTGCAGCCAGGGGTGGGGCGGGGCTCTGCTTAGGGTCTTGAGCTGCAAGGCAGCAGGTCTCTCCATACTGGTTACTGGTTTGAATGCGTGAGAAACAGACTGAGCACTGAGAAAAAATGCCACATGCCAACTACTAGGGAGACTCGATTTGGTTTCTGTCGATGCTTTTCTTACCTAGCACAGCATCTACATGTATGCCCAGCCGTATTAATATAAAGTCGTTTTAATTGAGACCTGCCTTTGTTTTCCACCAACCAAGGAGCCTGTGTGGTTCATCCAGGACGGTGATAGTTTTGAGTGAACAGCTAAATTTTATTTTTTTCAATGGAGGATCAACAAATGTCTGCTACTTCTTCCCAGTGGTCTTAGAGGCACTAAAACCTGTGTAGTAGTTAGAGTGTTGGACTGGGACTGAGGAGGCCCAGGTTCTAGTCCCCACTCAGCCATGAAGCTCACAGGGCGATTTTGGGCCAGTCGCTGACTCAGTCTAAACTGCCTCACAGGGTTGTTGTGAGAATAAAATTGGGGAAGATCATGTCCTGCTTTGGGCTCCTTGAAGGAAAGGTAGGATATAAAGTAACAAAATCACTTGGCACGGCCCGACTTGAACATCTTCAAACCCTCCTCTTCCATATCTCAAGACTGACTATGCAGACATCCTGAGTACAACATCCAGTCTGCCTTAATTCTTTTTCTTTCACCATCACCACCACCTGCATTTTGTAGCATCTTGCCCGATGAAGGGTTCTGGAGGCCTTGAAAACTGGCCTAAAGATTTTGTGATCTTTATATTGGCCTATTACAAGTATTACACAAATGTGGCTTAGAATATCACAAAGGAGTATTGCATTTGAGCTGTAATTGCCATGGAAAAGTTGAGCCATTTTCTTTGGCTGTTCCTTCTGAGGAGTGATGGGAAATATGTGTACAACCAAAGCAGTGGAGCGGCCTCGATTGTGCCACTCTGCTGCCATTCCATTTTTCTCTTCCAAAGTTGATTTTGGGTTTGGGGCAGGTCATGGCTGTCTGCTGTGAAATCCATGAAGGTTTGACTAATACTTGGGTTTTACTTTTTGCCAAGCTTAGAAAGTCTTGCTTTCAGAAATGAGAGCTTGTGTCTGAAAGTAAGAGCTAGTCCCCTGCTGGTTATTTCTGAAGCAGCATGTGAAACGTCTCTTCAGTGTGTGACAAACCAGGCTGGATTTTTTTAACAAATGGCATAATTTGCCATAAGCCTTCCTGTCTCTAGTTGGGGATTTATGCCCAAAACAAAAGGTGTGGGAGGTCAGTGAGAGCAAGAGACAGACAGAACAGCAAAGACTGCTCTTAGTCATGTTTCTCCTTGAAAGTATACTTTACTGGGCAGTCTTGGAGTGGCTGTCTGGATCTAACCTCCATCCTTCATTAATTAGCTCAAAATCACTGAGGCACAAAGGACAAAGCAGAAGCCCTTGAATGGCCAATAGCCACGCCCAGCTGTATGGAGGACACTCGAAGATCTGCTTGTCCAATGTAAGGAGAGGAGACCCTCCATTTTAGTAGAACTAAAAGTTGGATGTACATTCCCCGACATGTACACACGTGGATCTTTCTTCCCCTTCCTGTTGTGTGTGCGGGCAGTGAGCTTTAAATACCAAAGACGGGAGTAGAGCATTATGCCATTTTATTAAAGGCTTGCGGGGGGGGGGTGTGACTCCTGTGCAAAGTCCAAGCCAGAGCCTTGGCACAAATTCTGAAGAATCCCTTTCCAACAGTTAGGGTGGCTGTTTTGGGACTGAGGCCAGTGCAGAGAGCTGTCATGATCTGAAACCCCCTTACACTTCCTGTAGGGCAGAACTCCAGAAGATGCTCACAGGTCTGTTTTCGGCATTCCTCCCCAGTGCAGGACATGGCCCCCTCACCCACCTTTCACCAGCAGGCGTAAGGGAACAAAGGGCTCCAGCCCGTCATGCTGCTCCCGGTGACCCCCTGTGCAGTGATGTCGGGGAAAGAGTAGCTCATGGCCCTATACTGGGGGTGTGGAGGGACCACCCACTGGCTGAAGGCTTGGTCATGCGCGTAGGGGCTGTGCCTCTGCCTGCGGGGTCTTGGTTTGCCAGCAGGGTCTGCAGCATTGCCACCCATCCCAGAGTAGTCCTGCAGTGGTGGAAGAGGATTGGAAACGGATGGCAGGTTTGTGGGGAAATCTTCTAGTAGTTTGGAGTCTTGTTCAGGAACCATGGAAAAGTCCAGCTGGTGCGATCTGGTCCAAAATTCATTTAAGGAAATGGCATCCCGAAGAGGGGCTTGCATGGATGCATCACTTGCCTCGTGGAACCTGAGGTTGGTGGGAGGACACAGAGGGAAGGTGATAAATAAGACTGGGTTGCCTTGTTCTGAGAAGTAGCCTTTTGGTTAATAATGAATGTTTACTTTTGTTCTCAAGGAAGGGGGGCTGACTTATTGGGGCCGGAAGCACCCTTCTGCCAAGTTGCCGCCCTCCAGATGTTTTGGACAACAACTCCCTGCATTCCTGATCATTGGCAATGCTGGCTGGGGCTGGTGGGAGTTGACCCAAACATCTGGAAGGGACATCCGGTTGGAGCCATGGCGTCTGGCAGTGACTTGCAGAGTTCCGCAGGTTGCTTATCTCTAACAGCTGGGAAAAGGTTGAGAGACCTTTTAATCTTTCCCTGGAATTAAAAGGGGACGCTTACAGTACCATCCGGATGGAATCTTGGAAGAACAACTGCTTCTGCGAAGAAACGGGGGCTGAAATCTAAGATTAGATGCCGGAGTGTCATCTACTGAATGCTGTTTGAAACTCCTAAGCAATTAGGAGACATAAGGACAAACAGCCTTATGTCTCCTAATTAAATTCTTGAATTTAAACTACCAGCAATATTTGAGGACCTGTAATTAAATCTGCCTGTTTGTTTGTTTTTGTTTCTGCAATTATACTTGCTTGTGCTTTTGAAAGTGGAGGATGGCAGTACCAAAGGAAAAAAAGGAAAGGCTTGAGAACGCCATCTACCCCCCCCCCAATTGCTCCCCCAGCAAAGGTTTCTAGAAATGCCGGAGATGAAGAGGAGTTGCTTGCTTTGATAAAAACTATGTCTTCTCAGCTACCGGAGCAGTCAAAGAAACTTGAAACAATTCAGGCCTCATTTACTGCCCTTCAGGGGGCCGTGGATTTAATTAATATCTCTTTTCAAAAGATGGAAGCGAAGGTTACTGCTCTTGAAGATTGGGTTATTGCTCATGAAACGGCCATGGAAGTGTCTCACAACACTTTGTCTGCTCGAATTTCTCAACTGGAGGCCTTCACACATAGAGTGAATCTACGTATCCTTGGTATAAAAGACATGGCTATTGATATAGGTCTGGCTGAATTTATGGATAAACTTTTGCACGAGCTATTTGCTTTACGATCTGATTTTTTACTTGATATTGAGCATGCATATTGTGTTCCTGGTTCAATACGTGGCACTAAAGGGACTTTTGGGACTGTTATTCAATTTTCACGAGTCTCCACAAAAAATTATCTTATGCGTTTGGCAAGAGAATGAGGTGAGCTTCAGTGGGGACCAGCAAATGACAAGATCATGCTCTTTTCTGATTATACTAAAGAAATCGCTAACAGAAGAAGGCAATTCACCAAGGCAAGAAGTTTGGCAAAGGAAATTAACCTGCAATATCATATTAAGTACCTGGCTACATTTTGTATTCTTTTTGAAGAAAAGATTTTTGGATCCTGAGGCTGCAGAATCATTTTTAATTGGTATTAAAACTAAAATAAGGGAACCAACTCTTCTCAGCCTCCAGAGTGGGAACTTAGCCATTTTTACTGTTCTTTTGAAGTGTTGTTTGGGCTTTAGCTGATAAGGCAGTATGCCAGAATAAATGTTTGCATTTTTTTTCTTTCTCCTTTAAAAAAAATGTTATATTGTAATAAAGTGCATATTTATGTGTGTATGTGTGTACGCATATAAATATATTTTAGATATGATATTACTTAAAATATATAAATGATTTGTTCCTGTTTTTATCCTTAAACTTTCCCCTTTTTATTAATATTATTATTATTATTATTATTAATGTCATTATGGGATGATTATTATTGCTATTCCTTGTTGGCTAAACCTTTAATGTTTATTAATATGTGTTAACTGAATGGTAATTTATGGCCAATGGAAATTGATTGCTTCTATTCATGTGCTATAAGACTGTTTGGATATTTGGTTTGTTCTTATTGAAGTTTAATATTCTTCCCCCCCCCCTTTTTTTTCTCTTCCTTCTTTTGCTATCCTCCCTTTTTTCTTTTTCTTAGAATACTGTAATGTTGGAAACTGAAGATTCTGATTATATTGTTGGTAGTGTTTATTTCATTTATAAAAATAAAATAAAAATGGATTTAAAAAAACACACAACACATCTGGAAGGCACCAGCTTGGGGAAGGCTGTTATAGGGCCAGTTTGTGGCTGATGGGATGGAGGCTAGCAGTCTTTGTGTAAGTGCCAAGTATTGTCCCCCCACCCCCGTCCTGGATCCTGAAGCTTTGTTATTCAACCTGCTTGGCCCATTGAAGCGTCTACCTCCCTTCTATTCCTGCAACCACATAGCATCCAGCCATCTCTAATTCATCACTGAGCACAAGGAGCCCCACTGACAAAACATCAAGGTAGAAAATATTTTAGCACACAAGCGAGTTAAACACCCATGCGAGTTTAGCAAGAGGGCCAGGGTAGTCGACTTTTCCCTGCCTTTTCCTAGTAAATAACTGCAAATAAATAACTATAAATTCCCCACCTTCTCCTAGTAAATAACTTGGTTTTACAGGCAAACAAACCAATAATAACAAAAACCAGTTATGAAGGTAGAAAGCCAGCAGGGGTGTGTGGGCTATCCAGTGTATTGCACAGAGTGCCACATCTATGACTATCTGCCTGCTGGATGTGTCGTAGGTGTGTGCTCAGTGTAAAGAGCTCCTGGCTCTCAGAGAATAAGTTCATTCCCTTGAAGCCAAGGATGCCAACCTGGAGAAGGTGAGAGAGGCAGAGATGTTGGTGAACAAGATCTTCAGGGACCCAGTCCCTGGGTGACAGTTCCTCTCGTGTCATGGAGAATTGTTCTCCTCTTTCTCAAGATGGGGGTCTCAGGGAATGACAGTGTCATCCTGAGGAAAATTTTTTTTAATTTATTATTGCATTTATATTCTGCCTTTTTTCCTCTTGCAAGGCACCCAAGGCGGCTTACATTATCCCTTAGAAGAGGCAAATTCCTCAGAAGACAAACAAATATCCTCTTCCGCTGAGGATATGTCTCCTAGGAGTGGTGGGCCTGTGGGAGTGGAAGATTAAGACGCATAGACAGGTGCATTTGTGATGGGTGTACAACTCACATGGTACATTGCCTGCCTGGTGTGAAGGTTACGGGTATCATGTGCCGTCTAGATAGCTTTGTAGATAGTGCTGGGGTGGAGTCAGTGGTCATAGTCCATATTGGTACAATGATGTGGGGAAATGCAGTCGTGATGGAAGCCAAATTTAGGTTGCTAGGTACCGCCAAGGTGGCTTTCTCTGAAATGCTACCTGTTCCACACACAGGGCCAGCTAGATAGGCAAAGCTGGGGAGTCTCAATATGTGGATGAGGAGGGGTTCAGATTTGTTAGGCACTGGGGAACATTTTAGGACAAGCTGGGCCTGTACAAGGACAAGATCCACTTTAACCTGAATGGAACCAGACTGCTGGCGCTTAACATTAAAATGGTGGCAAAGCAGCTTTTAGACTGAATCCTGGGGGAAAGCCAACAAGTGCTAGGAAGCATCTGGTTCTGTTTAAATCATCCCCAGGGAATGAAAATGATTTTTTTTTTTGATTGGCCAAATGTAGAAGGGGAGGAAATAGGCCATGAGTATATGGTGGAATATGATAGCCAACGAGAAGCCTAAGTGCCACAGCAAAAGATGCACACACCAGAAACATCTGGGGAAGGGTAAAGTATATAGCTGCTTCTATGCAAATGCGAGAAGCCTTCGAACCAAAATGGGAGAGTTGGAATGCCTGGTTTTAAAGAAGTCCCTGGCTATAACGGAAACCTGGTGGAATGAAGAACCAGTGGGGTATGGTCACCTCTGGATGTCAACTCTGCAGGAAGTACAGGGAAGGGCATACTGGAGGAGGTGTTGCTGTGTACATCAAAGGGCATAGGGTCAAGCAGACTAGAAAGCCTAAACGGGGCAGACTCCTGCGCAGACGCACCGAGGGTGACAACACTGGGCTGCAAAACTAATTTAGTACGAGGAACATGCCATCGTTCCCCAGTTCTGAACGCTCAGCATGATCTTGAGATGGAAAGAGAAATCAGGAAGGCCTCCAAGTGAGGGAATATTGTAATAATGGGTGACTTCAATTACCCCCCACATTGACTGGATAAATGTGTGTTCCAGTTACAGAAAAGGGGTTAAATTTCTCAATGCCCAAAATGACTGTGCTCTAGAACAGCTGATCATGGAACCAGCCAGAGGGAAGGCGGCCCTGGATTTAATCCTAAATGGTGCCACCAAGACTAGTATATGATGTAAGTATTGTCAAACCAGTTGGAAACAGTGACCACAGTGCCATCAAATTCAATTTATATTTAAGTGGAAAACCACCAAGGAAGCCCGACACAGTCACATTTGACTTCTCTACAGAGAAAGATAAACTTCTCTAAAATGAGGAGACTGAAAGGAAGAGTCAAGAGGGTTAAATCTCTTCAAAATGCTTAGAGGTTACTCAAAGCCACAACTATAGAAGCTCAGCTAGAATGTCTGCCACAGGTTAGGAAAGGTAGCACCAAGTCCAAGAGGTCCACCAGAATGGTTAACGAGTAGTGTCAAGGAAGCCATTAGAGAAAACAGAGTTTCCTTCAGAAAATGGAAGTCTTGCCCAAGTGAAGTGAACAAAAGGGAGCACAAACTTGCACAAAGGAGAAGCAAGCAGACAATAAGTGATGCAAAAAAAGCATTTTGTGGAGCATATTGCAAACAACATCAAGGCCAACAATAAGGAATTCTTTAAATATGTAAGAAGCAGCAAACTGGCAAGGAAGGCAGTTGGACTGTTGGATAACGGTGTACTAAAGGAGGATAAGGAAATTGCAGGGAAGCCAAATGAAGTCTTTTCCTCTGTTTTCACTGCAGAAGATGTAGGACAGATCCAACTGATGTATTCAGGAAGGAGTCTAAGGAATTGAGGCAATAGTGACAAGAGATGAAGTTCTCAACCTAATAAAAAACTAGGCCAAAATGGTATCCATTCTAGAGTTCTTAAAGAACTCAAATGTGAAATTGCTGATCGTCCAACAAAAATATGCAACATCTCACTAAGATCAGACTCTGTACTGGACTGGAGAATGGCCAACGTAATATGAATTGTTAAAAAGGGATCCAGGGGTCCCTTACAGGCCAGTTAGCATAATGTTTGTTCCAAGTAAATTAGTTGAAAGCATCATTAAAGATAAACTCAGTAACTATATAGAAGGATAAGCCCTGCTGAAAAAGAATCAACATCGTTTCCACAAAGGGAAATCCTGTCTCACTAATCTTTTACCGCTCTTTGAGAGTATTACTAAACATGTGGACAGGGGTGATCTGGTAGACACTGTTTACTTTGTCTTCCGAAAGGCTTTTGACAAAGTCCCTCACCAAAGACTTCTGAGTAAACTCGGCAGTTCTGGAATAAGAGGAAAGGTCCTCTTATGGATCAGGCCCTGGTTATAGAACAGGGAGTAAGAATAAATCATGCATGGGGTGGAGAATGTAGATAGGGAGACTTTTTTTCTCCCTGTCTCATACTACTAGAACCTGGGGTGTTCCCATGAAGCTGATTGGTGGGAGATTCAGGATAAGGAAGGACTCCTTCATACAGTGCATAGTTAAACCATGGAATTCACTCCCAGAAGGAGTAGTGATGGCCACCAATGTGGATGGCTTTAAAGGGGGATTGGACAAATTCATGGAGGAGAAGGCTATCAGTGGCCACCAGTCCTGATGACTATACTCCCTCCAGTATCAGAGGCAGTATTGCATACAGAGTATGCCCTTGTATACCAATTCCTGAGGAACATGAGCAGGATGGTGCTGTTGCGCTCCTGTCCAGCTTGTGGGTTTCCTGTGGCTGGCCACTGTGTGAAGAGAATGCTGGACTACATGGACCTTTGGTCTGATCCAGCACAGCTCTTATGTCCTTATTTATTCATTAGTTAAAATAACTTGTTAGTCACCTTTCCGCATGGAGAAACCGTACAAAAATGCAAAGTGCCTTGGTTAGTTTATAACCTACTTTAAAAAGCGCTGAATAAACAAGGCAGCTGAACTGCAGGCAAAATGTGTGTTTTGCACCCTTTCTTGCAGGGCAGTAGAAAGGGGGCGCTCAGGGGCTTCCAAGGGGTTCCACAGCCATGGGGCAAGGGATAAAACAGGCCTTGCTTCTTGCCACAACAGCCCTTATTTATGTGTAGAATACATGCTTTTTGGCAATGGAGGACGCCATCCTGTGGGGAGGGCCGTCAGCCTCTGAACGCAGACGCTTGCGGCCGTCCCGTGCAGAGGGGGAGGAGCCGCGGAGGCCGCTTTCGCCTCTGTGTGCCACCCGCCCTGCATTTCAGCTGGCCAGGCTTTTTCACCCATGGAGCTTGTGTTCTGCAGCGCAGGAGGGAAGGAGAATGGGGAGCCTGGGGTAGGGCATAAGCCAGCCTCCCCACTGCTCCCCACCCACTGCCACGCCCCTGCCCCTCCTCTCCAGGGTCGCAAAGGTGACCCCGGACAGGCAGCCGGCGTGGAGCTGCAAGGGGGCGGGCGCCGGCTCCGACCCTGGACTCTGTGACCCCATCCAGGGGCCACAGGGTTGCTCCCTTACAGTTTCAGTTCTTACCTGCATAAAGCTGGGACTCCAAGTAGTGCCTGTAAAGAGGGTGAACGCTGGCAAGGAGAGAGACTGTCATGAAAATGAATTCCTTCAGAGTTGGGGCTGCAGCGCCTCTACGCTTACAGTGCAGCTGGAGCAAAACTGGCCCGCTGTGTTCTCATCCGTAAGCTCAGCAACCTTTTGCACTAGCTCAAGCTTCCTTATCATCTTCACGTATTCATGTCCTTCATGTAAAGGCCATTGCAGCAGTCAAGCTTGGAAGTTACTGAGGGTGCAACCCTATTGTCAGGGGTGTTTCTGAGCGCAGGGGGTGGGTAGCAGTTCAGATTCTAAAGGAGAACTGCCTAGGGATGTCAGAGAATTTCGCCACGAATCTCGGGGAGGCTGAATGCCAGCGCATTCGGCCCCCTGAAATCGGTGGCGGAACAGTCTGCCCCCCCACCCCCCTGGGACGGGACTTACCTTGGGCGGATACTCCTGGCGGCGGCGGCGGCGGCTCCAGCGGCAGTGCGGCAGCGGCCAGTCTTCCGACTGGCTGCCACCGCTGCCATTTCCAGTTAAAAAAACAAAAAACAAAAAAAGATAGGCTACGTAAATGTTTACGTAGCCTATCACGGCTGAGTTAAAAGGAAAAAAAACACACGCGTACGCAAATGGCAAATGTCATTTGCGTTCCTCATTTTGGCACGTCTTAGTCTACGTAAACATTTACGTAGACTACGGCAAAAATAAGGGGAACGCAAATAGCGTAGCGTCTACGCAATTTGCGTTCCCCTTATTTTCGCTGTCTTAGTCTATGTAAATGTTTATGTAGACTAAGACATGCCAAAGTAAGGAACGCAAATGGCGGCGCCCATGGGCGCCGCCATTTGCGTACGCGCGTGTTTTTTTCCTTTTAAATCAGCCGTGATAGGCTACGTAAACATTTACGTAGCCTATCACAGCTGACTGCAGGGATGTAAACGGCGGTGGCTATGGCCGCCGCCATTTGCGTCCCTGCTAGCCAGCGGCCAGATGTCCAGCTGCTGGCGGAGCCGGCTGGCCAGAATTTTGGGGGGAGGGATGGAGCGCCTCCCCCCCCACCTCGAATCAATTTCGCTAAAAGGTAAGTGACTTTCGTACATCCCTAGAACTGCCAGACAAGGGGAAGGTGTTTTCCCAGGCTAGTCCAGACACAAGTAGGCCAGCTTCCCAGGTTACAAACACCCAGCTGGCTGAGGATGAGGGTCCGTCTTCACGCACATCTCCCATGAGAGGCAGCAAACAGGAGGCGGCATCGGCGTCTGGGAAGTCTGACCTATTGGACGCCAGGCGCAGGCGCAGAGCCGAGAGAGAGAAGGCCGGGGTGAACTCAGACGGTCTACCCGATTGGCCTTGCGTGAGAAGCTGCGCTTAGAGGCCTCAGAGAGAGAGGGACCTCCCTGCCTGAAGTTAGGCTAGTCAGACTGTCTCCCTCTTCAAACTTCCTTTTGAACCCCCTGATGGCATTCCTTTGTAGACTGAGAGTCACTGAGAATTTGCATCTGTATGACCCTGTGAAGAAATGGATTAAAAGCCGTAGCCTGAAGCTGCAGCCATACATCCTTTGTGTATGTTTGGGCTTAGAAATAAAGTGGGGGCTAAAGGAATCCTGGTGCCTATCCATGTTTAGACAGAAAAAAGTCCTACAGGCCCCAGCATTTCCCCAGTCAGCCAGGCTGGCTGGGGAATGGTGGGGGCTGTGCGACTCTTTTCCATCTAAGCATGGATGGGATTGCGCCTTTAGCGCTGCGAGGTCCTCTCTGTCTATGGCAGGACGCAGCCTATAAGCGAGTGGAGCTGCACGCCTGTTCCCACGGGGGCATTGCGATCTCCTCCGCTGCAGGACATCTCTCTCTCTCAAGACCTGAGGAGACCCTGCCACTATCGCCACTGCTTGTTTGGGCTTCCGCTTGCATCTGTTAACCCGCATCTGCCTGACCCTGGCTGGCACGAATGGCAGGTACAGAGCGCAGCAGCCAGACGAGGCATAAGTGGACACAGAGCTGGGTGTCGCGGGCCCATTGAGGGCTGCCACGCGGCAGATGGCCTGTCCCAGCAGCATCATGTGGATGCCACGGAAGGAAGGTGCCGCCACTGCTCCCTGCAAGAACACAGCCCTGTCTCTGGGGCGCCCAGGCAGCTTCCCCGGTAACCACCCTCGGCATGCGACTGGGCAAGCAGAACTGGAGTCGTGGGGAAGCCACCCCCCACTCCCCCCCACTTGCTCCGCACAGACAGAGACCACAGAGGGCGCAAGGGCCCCCGAAGCCAGCGCCCAGCTGGCAAAGTTGGCGCCAGGGCTTCCCACTGCGGCTGCCAGGCTTCGCTTCCCAGCAACCCCCTGGTTCCCCCTCGTGGCACCCGGAGAAAAGCCGCAGGCGGGGCTGCTGCCGACAGCACTGCCCGAGTGGCCCGGGTCAGGCCCAGAAGTGTTCCGAGGGAGCGAAGATGGCGATGGCTGCAGCTGCTTCACCCACTGCTCCGGAAGCGCACCAGGCGCTACCACCTGCCCCTGCTGCTGCTCCGTCCCCCGCCCTGCTGACTGCTGGGGAAGCAGTGGGGAGGCCCACCTGCCCACAGCCCCCCAACTGACACCGGGCCCAATCCACAGACACCTGTCAAGCTCAAGACCACCACGATCCTCTGCCAGGGAAGTAAGAGCTGTCTGTTCCCACCCAGGTTGAAGTGGGCCATGCTCTTCCGAGACAGGGGAGACTGGACCCAGCTCTAAAAGGAACCGAGTCCTCTCTGCACCGTTGTGGCTTCTTAAGGAGGGGCCAGATCTCCTCCATAAGACGGGTCAGAACATCGCCCTGCTCCAGCGAAGCACGCGCTCCCTTGGCGCCCCTCCTGTCTACAAGAAGAGGCCACGTGGCAGCTTTTATTGCGGCTTCATCGGGCGCTGCCTTTCATATTGTGATAGGTTGTCTCATTGCTGAGATTCAGAATACATAAATGAGTAAGTGACTGTGCAATCCCAAAGCCACAGAGCGTGTCTTTGTCTGGTCTCCGCAAAGCATGCAGGGCATGGGCCAAAACTGTGCTTGGTGGCCTCTGCAATGCTGAGCAACCTGTCCGCATCCACAAGAGAGACCAAAGGGAAGAGAGCCGAGCACTGTGGCTCCCTGCCTGTTAGAGCAACACGACAATGGCGCCCACCACTGAGGGAGGCGGGGGCTCTCCCGCGCTGGAGGCATTGGAGGCGAGGCTGGGCAGCCGTCTGTCGGGGACGCTCTGACCCGGACTCCTGCACTGGTCAGGGGGCTGGACGCGATGGCCTGGCAGGCCCCTCCCAGCCCTGCTGTCCTACGACTCTGTGACACAATTCTGTGATGGTGCTGGGTCACCAAAGGAGTAAGAGCTGCCACTGTTTCACCTTCCAACAGCATGAGCGTGGCCAGGGCACCAGGTGTGCTAGCCACAGTGCCTGGGCGGCTCTCGCAGCCTGCCACCAGTGGTGGCACTTCTGGATGGGGGCCACGTGGCTTGTGTCCTTGTGAGGTGGCAGCCACTTCAGCATCCCCGGAATGCATTGCCTGACGCAGGCAGGGCGTGCGTTAAGAACACGGGGGGACGAAAGCAAGCGGGAGAGGGGGCGGTTGGCAGCAGAGGGGTGGGTGGGGCAGGAGCGACCAGCCGTGGAGAGGGGGTGCCAGAGAGGGAAAGCGGAGGTGGGGCAGGCAGAAAGTGCGCACACGCGTGTGTGTGGAAGCCAGGTCCAGTCCTCTTGAATGTGCATAATGCGTATCCAGGGCCCTCCTCCCCACACCACCCTCACATCACAGATCACATCTGTCTCAATGGTCTGAACCACAAACATCACAGGTCTCGTGCTTTCTGGTCCTGCCATAGTGCAAAACATGGATTCTCGTGATCTCCCCCAAACCACCATCAAATCACACTTCATCTCTGTGTGAACTGCTTTTCCCAACAGGGTTGGGAGTTTCACTTTTTAACACAAGCTCCTATTTACAAAGCAGGGGGGGCCAAACCCGAGTACCTGGGGCAACGGGGCGACTCCCCCCCCACTCCCTTCCCTCTCGGCTGGACAGAGACGGGGCGCTTGCTCTTGCCTGCAGGCTTGTGGGGGGGCGGCGGCGGAGCTGGGGGCGGTGGCAGCTGGCAGCGTTGGCACGTGCTGCTCCCGGGCAGCGGGCGCGCTCTGTTCCACCTGGGCTAGACGCCCAGCCGGGATTGGAGGGGGGCGGCTTTGATCCGAGGGCCAGACGAGGCAGCTGCTGCCGCTGCTGCCAGGGATGGCGCAGCTCTCCTTCATCACCTCCAGGTTCTCATCCCTTGGAAGATCTGACACACAGCATGGCAAAGAGAGAGAGAATGAAGCCACATGGAAGCAGTTGTCCAGCCTGCCTGCCCGGGTGCGCCGCCTTGCTTCCCTGGTTCCACGGGAGGGGCAGCAACGGGGCACTTTCTGGCACTCGCGGGCCTCGGCGCCGGCTGCAGAGCACAGCCCGCAGGGGCAGGCGTGGCGCCTCCTCAGCCAGGAGCATGCTGGAGCCAGACAACCAGAGTGCGTTCTGCAAAATGAGAGAATTCGTGCACACAGGCATAATTTTTAGACAGGCTCTGTAACTCAGCTTTTCGAGGGAGCAGAATCTGCAGGCCCAGCACCCTTTGGCCTGCCTGTGCCTAGAACCAGAAGCAGCGCAGAATCTCTGATTATTAAAATCAGACAAAACCAAGTAGTAACACTCAGATTGCTCAGTCACAATAGATGTCCAAGCAAACAGGTGTGGGCTTGAAGCTGGGAGGGGAGGGGTGCGCACGCAAGCATCCCTACCTGTGCAGGCCCTGCTTAAGGCCACGAGGTTGCCTCATTAGAGCATGATGTCTGCAGAGGCCTCTGAACCTCTTCCCTGCGCATATCCACGTGGGGCTAATGCACAGCAGAGGTGGAAGGGTAAATGACGTGACCAGTGCCATCAGGCATGCACCCTGCCCTCCGGCCCAGCCCCAGGGCCAGGTCTGCAGCAAAGGGGCAGCCCCAAGCCAGTCAAAATGAAGGGGAGCTCTAGAATAATTGCAAACCAAGTTGTTGTTGGAGAGAATAATCTGGCGAGGCAAAGAAATGGCCCCTGCGGACCGAGTTCGCATGTCGCCCATGGACTGTGGGTGGCTGGAGATGCGGCAGGAGTGAGGGGGCTTGGCAGCTCGCCCGCCCCAGCCAGCTTCTGCGACGGGAAACAACCTAGGCTGGTTAGCCATGGGGCTTTGTGAAGTGTGGACCAGGCCTAAAAGTTGCCATGTCCGGCTCACTGCAAACTGGGGGGGCCCTCCCCAATTGGAAATTGGTGAAAACCAACAGTCGCTTGATGTTATCGTACCTCTGCTTCTACAGGGTAAATGGGTCTTCTTTTAAAAAAGCTTTTCAAACATTTAATAAGGCATTTGAATTTCTTTATTAATAGCACAACAATCACGAAAAAGAAAAACATAACTAATATTTGTAAAGCTCATCTTGTAAATTCCCTTTACTATTATTAACACAAGTCACCATCAGGATCTCCTGGCACGGAGTGGCACCCAGGCCAGCACTTGGTCTGCGTGCAAGACATGGCCACATCACAGGTGAGTGACGGCCTCCATGTTATGTCTGGCCCAGTGCTTTTTCGGGATGCAAGACAGTGGCTGAGTTCAGACAATCCCTGGGGGGAACAACGCAGCGTCGGTTGTTTCCCCTGCCCCACCCAAATTGCACAACCAGGATTACCCTAATTACCTGCATCACAGGTTGCCGTGTTGTCTGAACCCAGACCGCTTCCCATGGGATGGCTTATTTTTCCTCAACAAGCCACCCTGACAACCCATGGCTTGTTTGTGGGATTATTTAAGCCACGGTGGGTTGGTGTGTTGTCCAAACCCAGCAGAATCGGACAGCGAGCTGCTCAGCAAGAGCGGAAAAAACCGTGCACTCTTCCCAAGCGATCTCACCCCTGCCACAGTGACAGCCCTGCCACCAGTGACAGCCACAGTGACAGCCACAGTGACATGCCACTTTGGAGGGGCTGCCACTTTTTAAAAGATTTTTTTCGGGGGCTAACATTTGTGCAGTGAAAGTTCATTACTGCAGTTCATTCCATTTGACAGCTGAAACATACAAGGCAATAGGCAAAGCAAGCGCACACTTGTGCAGCTGAGAAAAATGGACAAATAATTCTTTAAAAACGAAGACATTTGTACAAATTCCTGGGGTGATGAAAAAAACATATATTCTGGCCCTATTTGTGCAAATGTCGGGCCTCGAAAAAGAAAAAGATGGCAAACAAAAATGGGGTCATGGTTGGAGTGGGGAAGGGGACGGGCAGATGTTCTGCCACAACGTCCCCCGGGATATTTGCCAGAGCTGGCTGGAGAACCAAGGGGGAAGAAAGGGCGGAGAGAACAAGCCACAGCAAGCCCCCTTGTCTGTTGGGCCCAACGTGGGCTGTTCCACAAACAACCCATGCTGCATAGCATGTTCGCCAGGGTGGGCTGTCGTGGCTGACACGACTGACAATGGGCGAGGTCACATGACACAACAACAATTGCCAAATAAGGAACTATGGGTGTGCACCCCACAATAAGCTTTGGACCACCCCAAAGCAGACACCCCCACCCCCAGGACAGTGCCCCCACAAGATGGCATAAAATCATGTCTGGCCCAGTGCTCACTTTAGGCACAAGAACCTTTGGGCCAGGTGGGACTCTACACCAGCCGTTCCCACCCTGGTGCTCTCCAGATGGTTTTGACTACAACTCCAACAGCCTCAGCCGGAATGGCTACTGGCCAGGCCATTTTGAGGGCACCGGGCTGGGCGGTGCTGTCATGTGTCATCTCACTGCCCTAGAAGTGTGGGTGTCCGGTCTGGGGTGGTGCCATGCTTAATCTGGGGTGCACACTCCTAGTTGGCACAGGGGTAATGCACCTCACAGTGCCTTGTGCCAGAGTCAGACGTTGGGCCAGATGCAACATCGTAACTGCTTGACCAGCACACTGTGGAATCATACTGGAGCACCTCCGCTGCCCTCCGCCATGCCAGACCAGGCCCCGCTCGGTCCACCAGGCTCAGCATTGTCTGTACTGACTGGCAGCAGCGGCTCTGCGGGGCTTCACGCAGTGAAGCGACTTTCCCAACACTGCCCGGAGATGTGGCCGGGGATCGGACCCGGGATCTTCCGCGTGCACTGAGCTATGGCCCCATCTGCAGGAAAGAAAGCCTCCCAGGCCATCTAAATCTTGTGCGCACCGAACTCTCACGCCAGAGAAATGCAAGGGGGGCCCAAATTATAGCACCACGGGAGCTGGTGTACAAGCCGGGTTCGCCAGCCCACCTGTGTGGGGAGGGGCACCAAGGGGGCCCCCAGTGCTGAGGGAAATGACCTACCTGAGAATCGACCCTCCAGAGTTATTTCTAGGCTGCCTCTGTGATCACGGCGCCCGGCCCGGGAATGCCTCCCCGGCTGGTTGCACGCCGCGCCCCTCTTACCTGGCTCCCGCATGCCAGAGCTGGGCTCTCCCGCCCCCGTCCTCTTCTGACCTTCGGCTGGGCTGTTCCGCCGCTCTCCCCGCTCCCTGAGAAAAGCGCTTCAGAGGGGGGACGTTTGGGGGCCGCGCTTCGGGGCTCTGGGGCACCCCGACCCCTGCCCGACGAGGGGCGGCGCGCGCTCCGGCAACGTGGCCGGCAGGCTGCACCGCTGCCCCCGGCCGGCACAGCCGTCCCAGAGAGGCCGGGCACCGGGCGCAGCACGCGCTGGCTGCCCAGGGCAAGGCCACCAAGGGCCGCTCCCCGGATCGGCTGGCCAGCCGGCCGCTCTGCCGGCAGAGGGCCGCTGGCCCGCGGAGGAAGCAGGCTGAGGAGGCCCCTCTGCCGGGCAGCTCCAAGCAAGCGCGCTGCAGCCGGCAGGCTGGGAGCTGCTGTGTGGCCGGGGCGGCGCCCGGGCTGACCTGCGCGCACTCCTCCCGCGCCCTCGGAAGCCCTTCGCGAATGGGTTGCTGTCGATCTTGAGTCTCGTGACCTGTGGAGAGGGAGACGCGGCCTCGCGTCAGCACCCGCCTGCCCCCGCTTCTCCAGGCCCAGTTCCCTGCCCAGGACCGGCCTGGCGCCTTGGCTCAGGGCAGTGCGCCCCACCGCCTGTGCCAATCGGCGCAGGATGGTCCCGGTGTCCCGGCACACGGCAAAGCCCTGAGCTGCCCGGTGTTCACTCGCGCCCACTCGCTTCAGTGCTCTGGGCACGTTCCAGTTCTTTCTCCTGCACTGAATGCTAGGGAAGCGGCCTGTCTTTGGGCTAAACTGAACGCTACGGTAAATGCATGGTGCGCAGATGACCCCAACTGTTTCACATCTTCAAGTAAGTGTGCAGGGCCCCAATCAGGAGTGGGACTGGTATGCTCAGTCTGGGGAGGTTGAAACCTGCCCACCCAGCCAGTCCCCCCCCCTAAATTCACCTGTCCCCGCGCAGTGGCTAAAAGCAACAGGGGGGGCTCTACTGGTGCCAACGGAAGGGCTTTTTCCCTTTGGGGGGGAAATGGGAAAGTTTAAGGCCCCAGACCCACATGCAGCGGTCCTGGCCCACGCTCCCTTGAAGGTTGAAACAGAAGCCAGGGCCATTGGCCCGCTCCGTGTCTCATGCCACGGGTCGTTCTGCCCTGTGCCGCTTTGCTGCTCTGGGCCCGCCCTTCCTGGGCAGGGCCAGGTTTTGCCCTCAGACCAGCCCTCCCAGACCTGGCACCCTCCACACGTGTCACACTAGCATCCCCCAGCCAGCATGGAAGTGACTATTAGCTGGGGGTTTGACCACAGAGAGCGGCCCCCCACAGAGCAGGTAAGCAACAGGGCGCTGTGTCCCCAGCCTGGGCTGGCCCCTGGGCCAGGGCCTTTTCTGGGGCTGCTGTGGGTCAAAGGCAGGCAGCGGAGGGCTGGCCTGGGCGCCACATGTTTGGCCAGACAGATGCCTGGCGCACAGCGTGAGTTGGACACCAGGACCAGGCAGGACTCGTCACGGCCCCAGCACTGGCTGTTTGAAATGCTGGCCCACAAGCAGAACGGCCACCATGGCAGTGCTAGGCTGGAGGACATGTCGCTGCTGCTGTGGTGGGGAGCCAGGCCAAGGGGCAGCCTGGCAGCAGAGGCGGTGGGAGCTGCTGCCACCACCCTGTCTGTCAACGACCTCCGAGTATTTGCAGAGGGCATGACTCTAGAGGACCGCGCTGGGCTGCGCTTAAGAGCCATAGAATCATGGAATCATAGGGTTGGAAGGGGTCTGTCAGACCCTCCAGTCCAGCCCCCTGCTCAGCACAGGAATCCAAGTCAAAGCATCCCCGACAGATGGCTGTCCAGCCTCGTCTCGAATGCCTCCAGCGTGGGAGAGCCCACCACCTCCCCAGGTAATTGGTTCCATTGTCGTACTGCTCTGACAGGCAGGACATTTCTCCTGCTGTTGAGCCGGAACCTGGAGCCCATCGTTCTGTGTCCTGCGCTTATACACGCAGGCGCTCACACAAACATCCCACCTTCTCATTTTGGTATGCAGTGACTGAGGTGAAGACAGTCTCTGGGAAGCTGCAAGTCTGGAAGACCCTCCAGCAGGTGCTGAACAAGTCCTCTGCCTGCATGACATGGAAACGAGGTTTATAGCGATGCATGGAGTGAAGGATGACCTGGGGGTGGGGGGAAGAGAGAGAGAGAGAGAGATTCACTTTGAAGACCTCGCCCCAGAATCCCCTCGCAGGCCTGCCCAACAGCCGCACTCTGTGGGTCTGGTGGGATGCAGACAGAGCCCCTTCCTGTGCTGCTGGGGAGCAGACAACCGAGCTTCCAGGCCTTGGATGCTCAAGGCCCCAAACTTAATGCCCAGATCCCAAATTTTGTCTTTAAAAGGGATATCCCAGAGCCACCTTCAGCCATTCTTATGTCAGATGTTCCAGGACTGCATTCTGGATGCAGAAGGGGCGAGGGCGGAATAGCCGTGCTCAAGAAATGTGGCCTTGAGGGCTGAAAGGGGCAGCTGGACAAGATGCCCTGCCTGGAAGGCTCTCGGGTGGGGCTGAAGGCAACAGGTGCCACGTGAAGGGAACAGGAACGGGAATCAGGGCAGGTTAAAGCAAAGGCGGTCCAAAGCGCAGCTTGAACCAAGAAGCCAGAGGAACGGATGGGTGGGAAAGAGTTTTCCCCTGGGAAGCCTTCTCCCCTGAGCAAGAGGGAGCAGGAGGGCCTGGAGGCTTTGCTGAGCTCCTTCCCCAGAGAACAGGCCTTGTCCCGACACTTAGGGATGCTCTCCCGCTCACAGGGATCCTGCTTGGTGACGGCTCAGAAGCTTGATTTGGGGTACCATTCAGAGTGGCTGCAGAGAGGGAGATGGGCAGGCCGTTGGGCAGGCCGTTGGGCAGGCCCCTCCGCTGCACGAAGGCGTGTGCAGAACTCCCCCGTGGGCTGTGCCCCACGTCCACCCGTGGCACCAAAATGCCCCCAGCCCAGCCCGGCCCCTCCCAGCCCCCCCGTCTCCCGGCACGAAAGCACCCTCCCACCCCAGTGCACGTACGTGGCCTTGCTGGTCCAGGGTGTTATTGGTCAGCTTGAGCTTTTGAAAGGAGACAGGTTCCTTCATCCAGTGACTGCCCAGTGCAGGGGAGTCCGGGTGGGCGTACGTCCGGCAGGGGGGCGGTGGCTCTGCTTTGCCTGCAACTTCCCATTGCTCCTTGTTCCACTGGTGATGGCAGAGAGGGAGGAAAGTGGCAGCAAAGCCCACCTGCCGCGTGTCTTCGCAAGCCAGGCCGAGCGCTCCGCGCAGTGCAGAGCTGCCAGGGCCTCTAGCTGGGCTCACCCTGACCAGCCTGCACCCTCTGCAGCACTGGATTCCGAACTGAGCCGCAAGGGATGCTCAACGGCCGCATCTCGTGCAGCCCAGTTTGGAAATGCCACAATGGGAGGGTCTGGCGAGGTGAGAGTGCCCCCCCCACAGAGGAAGCGCTCCTCGGCCTTTCCAGGTGACCCACGTCTCTGGCCTGGCTGGCTGGCCTCCCTGCGTCAGATGCAGCTGGATCATGCCCTCACCCCTGAGGCAGAGATGCAGCTGATCGGAAGCTCACACAGCAGGATGGGAGAGCCGTTGGCGTATGAGAGGCAAACTCTCTGGGCACCCAGAGATTAGCATCTCCCACTCGGACTAAAAAGCATGTGCTGAAGCCTGGAAAATAGTGCTCCACGAGTTATCTACACGTTCACAAGGCAGTCGCCACCCTGACTGGTCCCAGCTGCCTCAGAGTCAGAACACATGACTGATGTGTCCCACAGCTCCTCCCAGCGGCCCAGGCCTCCAGCGTGCTGAAGCCGCAGGGACCTCATTCCCCCATGGGGAAACGCATTTACCTTGTACCTGAAGTTGTCCGTTGGCACAAAGTCTACCAGGATGAGATATTTGGCATAAGGGATCAAGCCTGTGACTTTGATCTTGCATTGCGGAAACATTCGCCTGCAGAAGAGGGGGAAATTGCCCTGTTCACGCAGGTGTCTCTAGGACTGAGCTTTTAAATGGCCCCCTTGGCAAATGCACCAGACTTTGGCTCTCCGTACCCAGCCTCGGCTGATGCTTGCACAGACAGCCTTCACCTTCAAAGCAGATGGCCTTCATTTTTCTTTTAACACAAGTTTCTAGGCATCATCACTGAAAAAGTGATGCGAAACTAAAGAGGCCCAGACGGAGGGCAGCGGGGGAGGGGGAATCTTCTGGCTGCCCGGCTCGGAGCCACGGCATGCTGCCCTGCCGGGCCCCGTGGGTGGCGGCTCCTCCATGGTCTCCCTCAGGCAGGGATGGGGAGTGCGAGGCCCTCTGGTGTCACGGAGACTGCAATTCCCATCATTCTCACCACTGGCTGTGCTGGCTGGGGCCGATGGGAGTTGCAGTCCACCAATATCTGAAGGCCCTTCCCCACCCCCACCCTTGGGCCTGAGGGAGCCCCAGTTCAGACACTGGGAGGACTGGTTCCCCTTGTCAGTTGTTGACTGGAAACACTCAAGGAGCGGAGAAAGGCAGCGCCTTTTGCCTCCCCTTCAGGAGAGACATTACAGCTGTGGGGGGGGGGGCTCCCTTTTCACGCAGTCATCCTGGGAAAGGGTGTCTTTGACAATCCAGCAGGCAGCTGCTGGCGCTGCCTGGGGATCTTCTTGGCCAGGCCTTTCTTTGCGTGGCATCATGTTCCACATACATTGCCGGGTGGGAGGAATATGTGGACGAGGCCCTGGCTATGGGTCTGCCAATACCGCTATCTATCTATCACTGCAAAATCATGTTTAAGGAATGAACTGAAGTGGAGTCTGAAAGTCTGACCTCATCGTTTGGTGTGGAAAGGAGCCAGCAAAGGCAGGGGTGAAGGAATTCCCGGTTGCTCCCCGGCAAGAATAACGTGGTTTAAGTCCAAGGATTTGTATGAGGCAAGGAGAAGAGTCCCCTCCAATGGCAGCACTTCGTGGCCAGGACGTGGGCTGCCTGGCTGCTGCAGGAGGGTCTCTCCCCTTTCAGGGACAGGGTTGATTCGGAACAGGACAAGCAGTGCTGAGCTCACCGGCCGGATTTGGTGATAATCATCTCTGTGCCCACTTGGTGGAACTTGGCCCAGAGGTCCCTGTCCTCGAGGGTGACAACGACAGAGCTGTGATGAAGGGAGGCCTCCAAAGGGTCAAGCAGAGCACTTGCATCTTAGAAGGAAGGACAGAACCAGATGTTGAGAACAGCTGCCACAGTGGTCTTGAGAACAGCTGCCACAGTGGTCTTGCAGGTACAACACAGGGAGTCCCATGGCCCATTCTCCTTCCCTCTCTCCCTCCCACTCCTCTGCCTCCAGCAGAGCATCGGCTTCCTTCAGGTTAAGCCCGCAAGGGTTGATTCTATATATCAACTGCCATTTTAACTTTTAAGGTTCCTGCAGTAGGGCTAGTTTAGAAAACACACTCTTATTTTTTGAGTTCTGCAATATCACTTAGATCACCCACGACTGGGATCCCAAGGAGCACAGGTGTGCGTTCAGTGTGGGCACTCAATATTTCTCTTTCAGAAAATGCTCCAGTCCCCTTTTTTTAAACGGAAGGAGATGGGAAAAAACTGAAATTAAGAGAGATACAAGGACAAGAAAGGGGAAGTGACTGTAGATATCCAGGACAGTGATCCTGTAGCCATCAGCTGAACAAAGAAGGTCATCTGTGGCCA
Source organism: Heloderma suspectum (assembly GCF_057233095.1). Lineage (NCBI taxonomy): Eukaryota > Metazoa > Chordata > Lepidosauria > Squamata > Helodermatidae > Heloderma > Heloderma suspectum. The sequence continues at coordinate 32,906,081 of NC_139470.1, forward strand.
TAATGTTAACAAGGGGCCTTGTTCCTCTTTGCCTGCTGAGCTTCTAGCAGAGGGAGGGAGAGAAAGAGGGAGGGAGAGGAGTCCCAAGTTTGTCTTGGTGAACCTCTCAGCAACAAGTAGCAAAGCCCGTTTCCAAATAACGCAGCTCCTTGCAGGAAATGCCCATTGTGACAGGAAAGGCAATGGACTTCTGTGCCTTCGCCCCCGTCTGCTTTAATCCAGGATTAATGAACTCTTCCAGAAGTGACACCCAGATTGCTGGATGTTAGATTGCTTGAATGTCTTTATTGCAAGGCACAAACAATGGGGGTGGGGCACTTGGTGCAGGAGACAATCAAGAGAAGTGCTGGGTGAGGCAGCTTCAGCCCCCGCCACCACCTTTCTCTCCCCAAGGTGCCTCTGGGACCGACAATGGGCCCTTCTCTTGCCACCTTTAAAAAAAACAGAGGAGGATCTGGATAACAGGGCCCCCTTTGGTGCGCCAGGCCGTTAGAAAAACCCTTCTTATTTCCGTGGCGGTTGTGAGTAGTGGAGGCCCTCAGCATTCCCTCCCCCCGCCCCGATGGTGCTGGGCACTGATGCCAGGCCAGCCGGCTCTCTTGCCATGATGGTTTGGCACATGAGCTCTTTCAAAGGTGGGAGCAATTGCGGCACCAGGCAAGCAAGTTTCAGAGTCTCACAGGACTTTATTCGGGCTGACAGGAAGCACTTTTTGGAGCTGCCCATTTCTAATGGTCCTTCTAATTTCTAATGGTCCCCTTCACTGCCTTGTTGTGGCGAAGGGGCTTGCGAAACTCAGGGAAGCCATAAGCTATGCCATGCAGGGCCACCCAAGAGGGACAGGTCATGGCAGAGAGTTCTGACAAAATGTGGTCCACTGGAGAAGGAAATGGCAACCCACTCCAGTATCCTTGCCAAGAAAACCCCATGGGCATATAGAAGGGGAAGAAATGGAAGCAGTGACAGATTTTACTTTCTTGGGCTCCAAGATCACCGCAGATGGTGATTGTAGCCATGAAATTAAAAGACGCTTGCTCCTTGGGAGGAAAGCTATGGCAAACCTAGACAGCATAGTAAGAAGCAGAGACATCACCTCGCCGACAAAGGACCGTCTAATCAAAGCTATGGTTTTCCCAGTAGCAATGTATGGCTGTGAGAGCTGGACCATAAGGAAGGCTGAGCGCCGAAGAATTGATGCTTTTGAACTGTGGTGCTGGAGAAGACTGTTACAAGTCCCCTGGACTGCAAGGAGGTCAAATCAGTCCATCCTAAAGGAAATCAACCCTGAGTGCTCATTGGAAGGACAGATACTGAAGCTGAAGCTCCAATATTTTGGCCACCTAATGCGAAGAGAAAACTCCCTGGAAAAGACCCTGATGCTGGGAAAGACTGAAGGCAAAAGGAGAAGGGGACGGCAGAGGATGAGATGGCTAGATAGCATCACAGATGCCATGAATATGAACTTGAGCACGCTCCGGGAGAGAGCGGAGGACAGGAAGACCTGGCATGCTATGGTCCACGGGGTCACAAAGAGTTGGACACGACTGAACAACAACAATTTCTAATGGATGCCTTTCTTACTTACCAGACCAACTTCTTCTGGGGAAATCGCACGCAACCCTAGAGCTCACAGCTTTCCCATTTTTAGGGCAGAGGTCTCTGGCGTTTACTGCCAAGGCTCCCTTCAGAGACTCTGTGAGAGCCCCATCCCAGCCAAATTTGCTAGGGCAACTCAACTCTGAAGCCTGACGGGGCAGTCTTCCTGCCACGCTCCATCCCATTCCAGCCAGGCACTCTTCCACATGCAGAGGCTCTGCGTCTTAGACACAGAAGCAGGAACGGTTTGAAGCTCAGACGCACATTGGCAAGAGGCGTTTGGGGGCCCCTTCTGAGAGCAAAAGGAGCAGCAGCGGAGCCAGTCACTCACATCTGGACCTGCAGCTGGCTGCATCGCGCTTAGCAGGAAGGCTGGTCTTGGAGGCTGCCTGAGGAACAGAGGGAAGCCACCTCCAGGACAGACCCTTGGCCACTCTCACCCCACCTTGTCTGAACTAACTGGGAGCAGCTCTCCAGGGGCCTTCCCAGCCTGGGACTGAGCCTGAGACCTTCTGCATCCAGAGAAGGGGCTCTTCCCCGAGCTACAGGGGCATCTCATGGGTGGGCTGACTTCAGCTTCATGTGGTCTCCGTCCGTCTGTCTGTCCGTCCGTGCTTGCTTGCTTTCTAAACAAGAATCCGCATGGTCCACTGATGCATTTTAACATTGCACAGCAAGAGTGCAGGCTCAGGAGCTTGCGAAAGTTAAAAGCACAGCTTAACCTGTGCGAGGTGACCCTGAGTCTGCACTCTGGCCCACATCGTGGCCAGCTGGGATCACGGCGCTGCCCTCCGCCGTTCTGGAAACAAGCAATAAGAGGCAACAAGGCAAGCAGGACACACACAACTGTTTTTGCAAAACTTATGGCTGAACGTTAAAAAATGCAACACCCCTTCTGTCTAAGTTCCACCAGATGTGAATTCAGCCGAAGAGTGAAAAAAAATGAAGTTTGTGAGAAATGTATCCCAGCCCAGATGCAGAGTCCTATCCCTTAATGAAGTTAAATAAACTGATGGGGTGCCAATTTCAGGTTCTGTATAATTGGTATCTCCCCCTTCTGAAAAGTAAGCCAAATACAGACATTCCTGTAACACCGCTGCAGTTCTCCTTGGGTTATATAGCCAGTTCAGTGCATATTACGTACCAGGAGATTAACATTGCCCCCCAGAAGGTGAAGAATCAGCCAAGACCAATGATAGAAGGCTGGTTCAAAAATCTACGGAATACACTTTATATGATAAAAATAATACATCTGCTTAGATTGTTCAGTCGTTCAGTTGTGTCCGACTCTTCGTGACCCCATGGACCACAGCACTAAAATAATAATTTAAAAAGTAACCAAAACATTGCATTGGAAAATCGAATTTTTTCAGGAATTAATTGTTCAAGAATAGCGTATGAGTCAATATTTGATTGGAGAGTATTATGATAGTTTTGTCAACGTTACATAATTTTGTGGATAAAATTCTAGTTTGGCATTATGTAAAATGAAAGAACTGAGAGATGCGCTTGGGGAGAGACGCCCCGTTGCACGAACTAGCTGTTGATAAAAGCGAAGCAAGAACTGTGGCGCGGGGGCGGCGGGGCTCCAGCCCAGCGGCCGCGCCCGCCCCGCCCCGCCCCGCCCCGCCCCGTCCCGCCGGAGCGCGGCCCTGGCGGCCCCGCGGTCTGGCCAGGCGCGCGGGCGAGCCGGCGAGGCCGGGCCGCTCTTCGCGGGACGACGCGCTCCCGCTGCCTCCGCCGCCCGCAGAACTAGCGCGGGGCTCGGCGGCCCGCTCGCTCTGGGGCGCTCGCCGGCCTCGCGCCCCGGGGCTGCTGCGCCGGCCCGTGCTCGGCCCCCAGGGCGCGCGGCGGGGCGGCGGCAAGAGGCGCCTCGCCTCGCCTCCGGAGCGCCGGACCCGGGAGGGGAGCGGGCCCGGCCCGAAGGGCCGAGGCCGGCGGGAGCTTCTTGCGCTGTCCGCCGGGCCCCCGGCCAGGACGGGACGGGGCAACGCAGCGGCCCCGGCCCCGCTCGCCGCCCGCCCGCGGCAAGCCGGCGAGCCTCCCAGCCGACGGGCGCCGCCTCGGCAGCCGCCCGGGCAAAGCTCCCCGCCCTCGCAGGCCGGGCCGGGCAGAGCCGAGCCCGCTCCGCGGGGGCCTGCCGGGACGCGCCCCGCCCCAGCGGCCGAGCCCCGCGCAGCGCGCAGCGCCACCACCTACCCGCCGCGGCGTGCATGGTGCCCGGGCGCCGGGGAGGTCGCGCCCCGCGTCGGCTGGCGGGCCGGGAGTCCGGCCGCAGCTGCGCCCTCCCGGGACCCGCTCCGCGCGGTCTGCAGCCGAGGGCGGCCGCGGCGCTTATGAAGGCGAGGCGGCGGGGCGGAGCCGGCCCAGAGGCGGGGCGCGCGGTCGGGAGGGGCGGCCAGGCCGGGAAGGCCGGGGCCCCGAGGGCGGCCCGAGGCGGCCCCGGCGGGAGGCGGGGAGCCCGGAGGGCCGCGCCCGCGTGCGTGCGTGGGGGGGGCGGCCCGCTTCGCGCCAAGCTGCTCGTGGCGGCTGGCCGGAGGCGAGCGGCACCGATGCCCGCCTGGCGTCCCGGGGCCCGCCGGAGGCCGCCCCGCGCTGTGCTCCTTCCCGGGCGGCCTTCCACGGCCCTGCCCGCGGAGTCGGGCGCGCACCGGCCGGCCACGGCGGAGCCGATGCTGGGCCAGGTGGGCCCTCGCCCGGCGCCCTCCGCGCGCCCCTCCGCCCCGAGCCGCGCGCGCCCAGAGCCGACCTCCGCCCGGCCCGGAGGGCCCGCCACCGGGAAGCCGGGCCGGTCGCGCGCCGCTGCCCGCCGGGAGTTCCTGACGCTGCCCGGCCGGCTGCCCGGGCGGGGGCTCCGCGGCGGAGGCCCCGGGGCCCCGAGCCGCCCCGGCGCCACCGCTCCCCGGGGCTCCTCTCTGCTGCCCCGCGCGGCGCCGGCCCGGGCCCGGCTGCGGGGCGCTGGCAGCCTCGTCCGCGGGAGGGGAGCGGCGCGGCGCGGCAGCGGCGCCCCGCCCGGCCAGGGGAGAGGCCGGCTCCGCGCCGCGGGCCCGCAGAGGGGAAGCCGAGTGCTCCCGGCCGAGCCTGCGCCTGCGCCTGCGCCTGCGCGCGGCCGCCCACCGGGCGTGCGGCGCCTCGGGGAGTCGGCAGCAGGCCGCGGTGCGGGCCGCGCGCCGGCTGCTTCCCTGGCCGCGGAGGCCCCTCGCCGGTGGCCGGCCCGGGGCAGAGCAGCCCCGCGCCGCGAGAGGGCAGACCGGCGGCCTCTCGGGGGATTCGCCTTGCTGCTGCGAGGACTTCGCCCTCCCCCGCCACCCTCCCCCCGACGGGCGAGCAGTGCCGAGCCGAGCCCGCGGGGGAGACCCCGCAGCCCCTCGACACCCGCAGGAAGGGCACATGGAAGCCGCAGGAGCGCCTGCGAGGGCCCCCGCCCCGCCCCGCCCCGCCCCGCCCCGCCTTGCTTTCTGCTCCCGAACAGCGGGGGGGCGCTCTCCTTGGTCAGGGGGTTCCTTAGGGCGTGGGGTGGAGTGTTGGGACTGAAATGGCTCTGATTTGCTGGGGGCATTTGGGGGTTATGTCTGATTTTGTCTGCAATCCTATGCATACTTACTTGTGAGTAAGCCTCACTGAAATCAGTGGGACTGACTTCCAAGTAAACTAGGCCTAACAGGATTGTGCTGTTTGCGACCTCCCTCTGGTGCATTTCTGTGAAAAAGTCGGAACGTCAGGAGAACGTCAGTGCCCCCCCTTCCTGCCACACCACCAAAGCACGGGCTGCGCTGTGTCGCCGGCTGAGGCTGCTCCCCAGAACCTGCCCTGGCCCAGCAGCGGCGGCGGCGGGGGTGTGTGTGTGTGTGCTGCATTCTGGAAACCAGCACAGCCCACCTTGGCTCTGGGCCCCGAGAGCCCCCCCCATTCACCCCAGTGAATCTCCCACTTCTGGGGGGGCACATGTTCCCCCCCCCCCGCCTGTTCTCCTGCTCAAGGGGATGCCTTCTCCCCCCCGCCCCCCCAGCAAGGCTCTTTCCCCCCACCTTGACCATTCCAGAGTCTCGACTGTTTTTGCTTTTTGTCTTTGAATAGTATCCCAGGCACATGTTTGGGACCTGGGGGCCTTGAAGATGCTTTGGGGGCCCTCACTGAGTTGCTATATTCAGGGGAGGCAATGCGGTGCCTGCAGCTATGTGGCCCCAGATGCTTTCCTTGGGGTCCACCAAGTCACCCTCCCCATCCCAATATTTATTTAAAAACACACACACACACACAGAACGTTTCGTAGTGGCAGCTGGGCTGGCTTCTGAGCTGCCTGAGGGCCTCCAGCTGCTGCTGTCTTCTTTTCCCATAAATGCCTCTGGGCCACATGTGGGGCTCAGAGGCATTCTTGGGACACAAGATGGGGGTGGCTGCAGGCCGATGCCTTCCTCCCCAGCCGCCAAGGAGAAGAAGGGGGGAGGTAAAGGGGCTCCTGTCACTTCTGCCTGAGAAACTTGGGGGTAGGAAGGGCAGCGCTAAGCCAGCAGGGGATAGGGGCCCATCTGGGAGCAGCCCGGGGGCACTTGGGGAGGGGTTGTGTGCTCTGAATGAGTGTGAGCTGCACATGGGAAGGAGAAAGGGTTCGGGGAGGACCCAGAGGGGCAATTTTAGAGGGATCCTGAAAGGGGGGTGTTGTGTGCTTGCAGTGAGGAGGAGAAAGGGGGGTGAGAGAGAGTGTGTGTGAATGGTGGTCTGGAGTGAGGCAGAAAAAGAGAGAGGTGGAACGAGTTGGTCCGCAGAGTGGAGGGAAAGAAAGAGTTTGCCTTCTGTGAAATAGGTTTCTGTTGGTGCTGAAAACTGGTCCAAAAGAGTTGTTTGGTGTGTTGGGTCTCAGCCCTGCTCTCTGCCTTGTGCTTGGGTCTTTCAGCAGGTTGCTTGTCCTTTGCCTTGCCTCCCATGGTAGCCAGTTGCCAAATATGTCCACAGGCCCAGAAGGTGGGGTGTCCCCAGAGAGTCCTCCCCCCGCAGCCCAATGCTTGGTGTAAAGTCCTGTGTCAGGGAGAAGGAGAAATTATTTGGGTTTCCCCCATCTTTCCTCCAAGCACAGCTCTCCTCCCCAGCCCCTTTTCTCCTGATAACAGTCCTGTTATGCTTGACCCACAATGTGATGTGGCTGCAAAAAAGGCAAATGCTATTTTGGGCTGCATTAATAAAGGCATAGCTTCCAAATCCCGGGAAGTACTAGTTCCCCTCTACTCAGCACTGGTTAGGCCTCATCTGGAGTACTGTGTCCAGTTCTGGGCACCACACTTGAAGAAGGATGCAGACAAGCTGGGGAGGGTTCACAGGAGGGCAACAAAGATGATCAGGGGACTGGAAACAAAGCCCTGTGAGGAGAGACTGAAAGAACTGGGCATGTTTAGCCTTGAGAAGAGAAGACTGAGGGGAGATAGGATAGCGCTCTTCAAGTCCTTGAAAGGTTGTCCCAGAGAGGAAGGCCAGCATCTCTTCTCGATCATCCCAGAGTGCAGGACACGGAATAATGGGCTCAAGTGACAGGAAGCCAGATTCCGGCTGAACATCTGGAAAAGCTTCCTGACTGTTAGAGCCATACGACAACGGAACCAATGACCTGGGGAGGCGGTGGGCTCTCCCACACTGGAGGCCTTCAAGACGAGGCTGGACAGCCATCTGTCAGGGATGCTCTGACTTGGATTCCTGCATTGAGCCAGGGGTTGGACTCGATGGCCTTGTAGGCCCCCTCCAACCCTACTGTTCCATGACTCTATGATGCTATGACCCAAGATGCCTCCCGTGGGGATTTGCACCCAGATGTCCCTGGGTGACAGCACTCTCTTGCCTCCACCACAGAGGCTCCCAGGCAGAAGCAGCAGAAGCCCCCCTCCGCGGGAATCCCCAAACCTCCAAGCTGCACAGTGGCCCCAAGTGCATTTTCTGCTACGCACCAGCAATTAGATTGGGGGGGGGGATAATTCATGGGAGGGGGGCCTGTGAAGTGGGGGGGAACCATAGAAGCATTAAGAGCAGCTATTGCATTAAGGGCGACTAAAGATCGTCCAGGTTCTCTGGGGGCAATATCACTTTTGCGCCAGAGGGTTTATTGGCAGCTCTTTTCATTGCTCTCGAAGAGCCTCTGAATAGCTCTCAGGGGAGGAGAGGGAAGACAAGTGTCAACAGATGTGGAGGAGCCTCTCGAGCCGTGGGACGTGCAGGGGGGGAGACTGATGGAGAGCCGTGTGCCCACAAATTTCCCCATCCTCTGAGCCCACTGGGGCCCCTGGTAGTTGGTCTCTTTACCAGCATATCCATCAGCTGGGAAGGGTGGGGCAGCAGCACCCCCCTCCTCAAATATAGTTCCCAACTCCCTCATGATCTGTGTTTCCCTGGCTGGTGGCTGTAGGGAGCGGCTTCCTTGGCAAGACGAGCTGCGCAGATCATCCATTTTCTCTTGGGCTGTGTTTCCACCAGTGATTTACTCCAACCTGGCTGCGCAGTGCGGTCTCTGTGTTGCCATGACATCGTGGCCATTCAGCACCAGCCCCACATTTTATTGCTGAAAACCTGCTTCTTCTGAGACTGGTTATAGTCCAACTTTTCCAGCTTACTATGGCTCCATTACTGACCTGTTTCCACAACCGCACTGGGTCCGGTATCATAGTCCTGCCCATGGGGCATGTAGCCCAGCCTTAGTGGGAGTGTCGCTCTGGCCTCAGTGACCCAACCCTTTCCCCCCGTTTCCGGAAGTTTCATTGCCATTTTGGAGCAGGATGCCGAGGGAGCAACTTTTAAAACATCATTGAAAATAAGCACCAGAAAAATAAGCACCAGCCCACGACCCCAGTCAAGGGGTGTTTCCTCCCATTGTGCTGAATGAGGGTTGCCCTCTTAATGACCACAGAAATAACAGAGAAGCCCCTCGACTGACAGGGCACATATCAAAGCCCATTTCCTTAAATGCGATTAAGCGCGATCTCGAGGCTCTGGTCCATTGCCTTAGGACATAACTCCTTCACAGCTTCCATATAGAGGTGGTGGGCTCTCCCACGCCGGAGGCGTTCAAGACGAGGCTGGGCAGCCACCTGTCAGGGATGCTCTGACTTGGACTCCTGCATTGAGCAGGGGGTTGGACTCGATGGCCTTGTGGGCCCCTTCCAACCCCACTATTCTATGATTCTGTGATCCCGTGCATTAAAATGGGGGCTGGTTTCCGTCTCTTTCCCACAACAAACCCATTACTGTCTCGTCAGAAGTAACTCCCATTGTGGTGGATGAGGTCCTCTGGGTTAAAAGGAGGGCTGGTTTCCTCTTTGTGTTCTCCCCCGCTTTCCCAGCACAGGCATGTGTGTGTCTACTTGGAAGTAACTCCCACTGTGCTCAATGCATTTCAGGCTTGCTCCTGAAATGCAGGTGCATCTGGACTTGCAGGGGAAAGGGGGGAGAGGGGGAAGCCTCCTTCACAGCAAAGCTGATTCCTTTTTAAAAATCCGGTTCTCCTCCGTTAGCTTCTCCTTCCGTTGTCCTGGAAAGACGGCCGAGGGGGCGGGATCACCGAAGAGGTCCTCGGGCCCAGCCCAGGCTCCTCTCAGGCTCCGCCCAGCCACGGATCCGATTGGAGCCCAGTGGACACGGCACAGCGCCCGGGCCACAGCGATGGCAAGCCGGGTCTTTCGGGGCCGTGGAAACGGGGACTGGAAAGGAGGAGATGTGACTGGGGAAACATCGCAATGAGGTTGCAAATGAAGTGAAGCCCAGAGCGGGGAAACACGCCCTTGGGGAGTCTTTAGGAAGTTGTTTTAATTTTAACTTCAGGGCCCCAGCAACAAGCCTGCCTCTGTTCTCCCAAGCGGAGCATGCTGGTCCCACAGAAAGAGAAGCAGAGAGCAATGGAAAAGGATCAGCCAAAAATATTTCCCCCACTTTGAGGCACTGTGACATGACAGTCGTTTGCTCTTACAATGTAAAAGAGCAAGAAGTTGGAAAAGACGATATTAAATCCACTTCAAATAGTCCAGTATTCCAAGGGGCACCATTGCAGACAAAAAAATGCCTTCCATGTGTAGTGCCTGAAAGGCCTGAAGTGTTTAGGGAGCTGCTCTATTAGTGCAAAGCCCCAGTTTTTCAGTTTCCATATGGTATGGGAAAGATTGTTTGCTGATTTCCAGCTAACAGCTATGACCAACCAGGCCGCTGTCCAGAAAAAGGTCAGGTGCTGTTTATGCCCTATTTGTGTATTAGAGTCCATATAGAGAGATAGTAGTCCCAGTTTTGCAGACAGTGTAAGCAATCCCACTGCCTGAGGTGGGAGGACATCCACATGCATCTCCCCCCCAGCCCCCACGTCTCTGTACCAGGTGGAGCCCAGTATTGTCACCCACAGCACTTCTGTGGAAGAGATTACCCCTTTAGGAGTTCTAGTCCACTTGACACTATGCCCTCTCTGACGTGCAGGGCAACGCCTCCCCCAGGACGCCCTTCCCCGTCCTTCCTGTGGAGTTCCTATCCAGAGATGACCGCATCCCACTGGTTCTCTCTGCTCCACCAGGCTTCTGTAATGCCCACTATATCCAGGTTCTCCTTTAAAATCAAGCACTCCAACTCTCCCATTTTGGCTCAGAGGCTTCTAGCATTTGCATAGGAACACCTATAACATGGTATCCCCCCCCCCCAAATCCTCTGGCATCCTGTGAGGAGGCAGCGGGGGTCACTGTCCAGCCCCCTCGGCATTGCTGGCTGCCTCGCAGCAGCAGCCAGCCACAGTCCGGCTGGCTAAGCAGAAGACAAGGGAATCGGGACAGGGGCTCTTTAAACGGGTCCAGGGCTCTGAGGGGGGAGGAAGAGGTGGGGCAGAAGCACAGGAGATGAGCCTGAAGGCTGGAAGCTCAAGGGGGAGGCGAGGGGCTCAGAGGCTGGACGGAGCCACTAGAAGGCACAAAGGCTGGAAGGCAAAGAAGGGGAGAAGGGCGGGGGGGGGCAGCTGGGCCTCCTTGACGGCCAGGGGCCTACAGCCAAGGAGGCTCTGCTAGCAAACCCAGAGGAGACCTACCTGTGCTGTCAGCAGCAGTCAGAAGCCCACAGGAACTGGCGGGTGAGAAAAGACTGGCGTGAGTCCCCAGCAAGCTCAGCAACAGGTCCTCCTGCCCCTGCCCTCCTCCTCAACCAGCCGTCTGTCAGCAGCCCCTCAGTCCTCCAGCTACTGCTCCAGGGTCATGCGCTCCAACCCCACAGCTACCTGCCCTGTAGACCTTCAGCCTGCTCCAGCAGCCGCTTACCAGCATTGCCCTGAGCGCGTCCACCCCAGGCCTGCAGCTCCTTGCCTCATGGTGTGCCTGGTATCCAGGACCCTGCAGATGCTTGCTGTTCTTGGTCGAGAGAGTCTGCGCCTTATCCCGGAGCTACTTACTACAGGTGCCGCGAGGAGATCCCAGTCCTGCAGCTACTGATCTGACTGACCCCGTGCTGTAACAGGCATTAATAAAGTCCGTGATTGCTGCATTTTTGTGGTCCCCATAGTCATTTGGGATGGAGAGGACAGAGGGACCTGCTCCCCTTGCCCTTTGATTGGCTATTATGTTCTACCATGTGCGCCTGGTCTATTTCCTCCCCTTCTACATTTGGGCAATCAAAAACATTTTCATCTTTGGGATGATTTAACCCAAACTGGATGCTTCCCAGTCCTGTTGGCTTTCCCCCAGGGTTTAGTTTAAAAGCTGCTCTGCCACTCTTTTCATGTTTAACACCAGCAGTCTGGTTCCATTTTGCTTCAAGTGGAGTCCATCCCTCTTGTACAGGCCCGACTTGTCCCAAAATGTTCCCCAGTGCCTAACAAATCTGAACCCCTCCCGGCACCACTGTCTCATCCACACATTGAGACTCCTCGGCTTCGCCTCTCTAGCTGGCCCTGCACGTGGAACAGGTAGCATTTCCGAGAAAGCCACCTTGGTGGTCCTGGATTTCACCCTCCTACCTAGCAACCTAAATTTGGCTTCCAGGACCTTGCGACTATATTTCCCCACATCGTTGGTACCAGCATGGACCACAACCACTGCTAGGCTATCTAGATGGTGCATGATGTCCGCAACCTTTGCACCAGGCAGGCAATTCACCATGCGGTCCACGCGCCCATCACAAACCCAGCTGTCTGTGTGTCTAATGGTCGAATCTCCCACTACCACAAGCCCCCCTTCCCACGGAGGCACATCTTCGGCATGAGAGGATATTTGTTCATCTTCTGAGGAATGGGTCCCTTCTGAGGGATCATTTCCCTCTTCCTCAGAATGACACCCTCCTTCCCTGAGACCCACATTCTCCATGGCAGCAGAGGAACTGTCCCCCTGGGAGTGGGACACAGCCGATAGGTCCTTGAAGGACTCATCCACCAACCTCCCTGCCTCTCTTAGCTTCTCCCGGTCAGCAACCTGCGCCTCAAGCGAACACACTTGTTCCCTAGGAGCCAGGAGCTCATTCCTCTGAGCATACACCCATGACTTCTGTCCAGCAGGCAGATAGTCGTACATGTGGCACTTAGTGCAATACACTGCATAGCCCCCACCCCCCTGCTGCCTTTCTGCTTTGCTGTGTTTTTATTTGGGTGTGTTTTCCCAACTATTTTCCCGATGATGGAACCAATTACCTGGGGAGGCGGTGGGCTCTCCCACACTGGAGGCGTTCAAGACGAGGCTGGACAGCCACCTGTCAGGGATGCTCTGACTTGGATTCCTGCACTGAGCAGGGGGTTGGACTCGGCCTTGTAGGCCCCTTCCAACCCTACTATTCTATGATTCCCTGCTTATAGAATCATAGAGTTGGATGGGGTCTTTTAGGTCATCTAGTCCACCCCGCACCCCACCCGCCACATATACACACACATGCTGCTCAGTCCAGGAACTCCAGCGCTAGGCAAGAGATGGCTGTCCAGCCTCTGCTTGAAGACCTCCAGCAAGGGAGAGCCCCCCCCCTCACCACCAAGGCAATTGGTTCCATAGCTGAGCTGCTCTTTCTGTTAAGAAGTTCTTCCTAGTGTTCAACTGAAATCTGCCCTCTTGTAACTTAAGCCTATTTGATCTAGATCAGCAATCTGGGGACAGACGGCAAGTCTTTGCCCTCTTCTATGCAACAGTTCTTCAGGCCTTTGTAGAGTGCTGTCATGCATCTCTCTTTCTCTCCACATGTGCGCACCCCCCCCGCCTTCTCTTCTCCAAGCTAATCATACTCAGTTCCTTCAGCAAATTTATTTTCCATACCTCTGAACATCTTTGTTGCTCTCCTCTGAACCTGTTCCAATTTGCCTATGTCCTTCTTAAAGTGCAGGGCCCAGAACTGGACACAGTACTCCAGATGAGGTCTGACTAGTGCAGAATAAAATGGAATTATTAGTTCCTGTGACTTGGAAACTCTGGTTGTATTAACATGGCTGGCCTAGAATTATATTAGCCTTTTCTGCAAATACATGGCAATGCTGACTGATATTCCCCTTCTGAACAATTATACCCCTGAGATCCTTTTCACATGTGCTGTTACTGAATTTCCCCATCCTAAACCTGTACATTGTTATTTTGTTTTGTTGCCTGAATATAGAACTGTCCATTTCTCTTTGTTGAGGAAAGAGCGAAGGAACTGAGAACGTTTAGTCTTGAGAAGACTGCAGGGAGATATAATAGCACTTTTCCAGTACCTAAAGGGTTCTCACTCAGAAGAGGGCTGCAACCAAGACTGTAGGACACAAAATAATGGGCTTAAGCTGCATGAAGGTAGATTTTGGTTGAACATCCAGGAAAGCTGCCTAACCAACAGGTCAGACAGACATTGTCTTTTTGACACTAAAGGTCTTCAGGCTTTAAACCTTTAAACCGACAGCCGTCTGCCAGGGATGCTTTAAACTGGATTCCCTCACTGAGCAGGGGGTGGGGCTCGATGGCTTAAATGGCCCCTTCCAACTCTATGATTCTAAAAATTTAATGTTGCTAATTTCAGTTCAGCTTTCCATTCTGTCAGGGTCATTTTGGATCATAATCCTGAGGGGTTAGCTTGCCCTCCCAGTTTTCTGCCATCTACACATTTGATAAGGATTCCCTCCACCCCTTCATCTAATCTTCAAGAACTCCCACCCATCTTGGGCTCCTTTTCTCTGCCATTTATTTAGCCATGAAATTTTAACTAGCACTCCTCTGTTTATTAAAATCAATTTTCCTAAAATCCAAGTTTCAGGTTGATTCCCATCTGTAGATGAGAAGGGAAAACCAGAGGAAGTATCTAAGTGTCGGATTCAGACAGGATATTGTATGAGATCCCCACCCTACTAACAAATCCTGGCAATTACAGCTCATGCAATATAATCTGGTATCTATAAATTATCCAAACCAATAGGCCAGCTGTCCCAAGCAAACCGCAAATTGCATCTCATGAAGTTTATTGTATCCTTTACATCTATGCCTTGAACAGCAGAGGGCATCATGCAGGTTGGATACCTCTTTCAGAATTACATCTCAGACCGAGCAGTCGTGACCTTTGCACGAAGAATTGTATTGGCCAAAATATGTAGTGCCAGAGATCTACTGGTGAGGAGGGGTGTTGGAATTAACTGGCATTTTATGAATACCTCCCCAGCTCTCTCCCTGGGACCTTCAAGAGCTAGGATCCAACAGTCTTCAAATATGGCATTTGACCCGCCGGTTGGCATGGTGGAGTTGAGTCCCATGTCAGAACTTAAAACAGCTCCCTTAGACCAACTATCTAAGAATATCCCACTCAAGGGTAAATTGCAGAGCACCACCAGTACTTTATAAATGGTAGAAATCTATTCCATGGTAACCTAATCTATGGAAGAGGCTGGATTGATAGTTTCTCCAGCCTTTCTCTCACAGCTCAGCAAGACACCTTGTGGAGACGTTTCATCTCTAAAAGAGGTTTTGTTGACCAAGTCCAAGCAGGCTACAGAGCTTCCGTCAAGCCAAACTGGCCTAGACGTTTGGAATTTTCAGGATGGAGAGAAGGCTTGTTCTGATCTGCCTAGGCAGGAGGCACTTCCAGCGGATCCCCTAAACACAATCAGCCCCCTGAAGGGTTTAAATGTTAGGGGGAAAAATTTCCGCATCAAATTTACACATTTGCAGAGACAGAGGGAGGATTAAGGGACCCAGTGAAACAGCAGCCTCCAGCCAAGGGTGCTAGTGTGTGCACACAGCAAGGCACAGCCTGCAGAAGGACTGAGCAGATTGGTACAGGCGGGAGTGGGGGTCCATTCTGCTTTCAGCGAGTGTGGAATACGCAAGGAAGTCCAGCAGGAAAGTCCTGCCCCAATTATGGGGAGTGTGGATGGCGGGAAGTCAGCTGTGATTGCATCTGCCGGGGATGCTCTGACTTGGATCCCTGCACTGGGCAGGGGTTGGGCTCGATGGTCTTGTGGGCCCCTCCCAACCCTACTATTCTATGATTCTGTGATATTTAGAAAATGAACCCCCACTTGATTATAATAGTGGGAGATTTCAATGCCAGAATCAGTGGAAACAAAAATAAGTTAGCAGGTCATCTAAATATTGAGGAAGAGGAATTATTAATTGTCTTCGCACAGATTCTGAGAGATAAGTTGGTGAACCTACTGGGTTATACATTTTTGGAGTTCCTGTTCACAAGGAATTATTTAATATTAAATGGGTCCTATCCTAAAGACACCCCAGGAAACTTCACCTAATCATCAATAAGAGGACAAATCAATAATCAATTGATTATGTGTGTGTTCCCATGAATAAGATTAGGAACTTTATCAATTTTGAGGTTATCTCTATGGGCCATTGTGATCATCAGTCTCTGAGGTTTGATTTTTTTTTTTTTAGAGAGAGGATGGAAGTTCTCAGATTTTTGCTCATGAAGAGTATCAGGTCGGAGTTGAATTAGTTGGCCAAAGGAAGGTTAAATGGAATAATCTCATAATGGATACAATTAATAGTACTGTTTATCAGAGCAGATGTTATTCATATAACATATTGGATTCCTGCATTGAGCAGGGGGTTGGGCTCGATGGCCTTGTAGGCCCCTTCCAACCCTACTATTCTATGATTCTATTGCAACTAGATGTTAATTCAGCAAATATATTGCATCTGTATCAGCATATAATGAGAAATCTCTAAAGCCATATTTGACCAGGAACAATTATGGAGTACCCCCCCACACACTCAATCTCAAAAAGGCTGGTTCGACCTGGACCATAGAAAGGCTTGATCAATAATAAGAAGATAATAATAAGAAGATATGCTAGGGAACTGAAGTCTGACTACTCCCCTGAAACAATTAAAATATTTGTAAACAAGAAAAAAGAATATAGGGAGCTAATTAGAAATAAGAAAATGATATTACAAAGACATATCAAACAGTGGCTGCTTATTTTGGCCAAATTGTTTGACCATATTAATCTAGCTGTGACCTCCCAAAGGGCTGGAACACTTCTATAGTAATTCCGATCTTTTAAAAAGGGGATCATAAGCTCCCCTCAAACTATGGGCCAATGAGTCTTATAGGTATTGCAGCCAAATTATATGCAAGACATCTGCTGAACAAACTGGAAGACTGGGTTACTATGAATACTATTCTTATAGAAGAACAAGCTGGGTTCCGAGCTGGTTATTCAACAATGGATCATTGTTTTGTATTAGATCATTTGGTTAATAAGTATGTAACCGAATGAAAGTTAAAATTGCATGTGGCATTTGTTGGTTTCCAAGCAGCCTTTGACATTATTAATAGGAGCAGGTTATGGGCTAAACTGGCAGAGTTAAACATGGATTGATGCCTCTTGATCTTACTACAATTGTTACATGAAAACTCAAATATTCAGGTGAGATTTTCCCCTGTTGGATATGTGTTGGACAATGCTGCAGTATCTCGGGGTGTTAAACAGGGATGTGTCCTGGCTCCCCTTTTATTTAATTTATTTGTAAATGATATAGCTTCCGATTTGAGTAGTGACCCATTTTTTTCCGGTAAAAGTAGAAGAAAGGAAACTGTCTTTTCTCCTCTGTGCTGATGACCTGATCCTCATCTCACATACTCAGCTTGGCCTGCATAGATTACTATCAGCAATGGCTGAATATTCCTCCCAAAACTATTAACAAATCTATTAACTATGGGAAAACTAAAGTTATGGTCTTTGGACATAGATCCCTAATGCATACGTGGAGAATAAATCCCCACCCCACTAAGTATCCTCTTATCATTATTTGGGTATTCTTTTTTCATCCTCAGGCGGCCGGGGGGCCCATTTTAAGTCTCTGAAATTAAAGATAAACCAGCAAATATATTGGACTAATGAAGTTCTGGCGCACAAGGGGTGGTTATCAAATCTATCCAATTCTAACCTTTCTGAAATCAAAACTAGTCTCTCAATGTGCATATGGAGGAGAGATTTGGGGTTCACAAATCCCATACGATGTGGAATTGTTTCAAAACAAACCATTAAGGACTATTCTTGGTGTATCAAGGAGTACTCCGGCTTCATTTCTATGTTTGGAAACCAGTGTAATGCCAGTTAAAACTACTACTACTATTACTATTATTAGGGCCTTTAATTATTGGCTCAAAATTTTTTTCTCACCTCCAACCAAATTACACAAATTGTGTTTTTTAATGCTAATCCACCAAATACAGTATCTTGGTTTCAGAGATTAAGGGAGCAATCCTATCTAGATAGGCGTCCGCCTCCGAACTCAGAGGCGACCGCCTATCCAAAGCAGGCAAGGGAAGCACGGAGGGGATCATTCCCTCTGCACTTCTCCTGCCCTGCTTTTTTGGCTGGACAGCCGACTGTAGCTGTCTAGCTGCGAGAGGACGGAGCGGGGAAGGAGGCTGCTGTACGACGCAAAGGGTGTGGCGCACAGGCAGTTCCGCCCCGGAGCGCCCCAGCCACGCCCCGTTCCAGCTGCTCTGCGCTCCTCTTGCAAGTGTGGAGGATGGGGCTGTTCTGCACTGCCTCTGAGGGGTGGTGCCACCGCCTGGCTCCAGCCTCATGGAAGCATGCGATGGGCCACTCCCCCCGCTCTGCCGCCTGACGTGGGGGTTCCCCCTCATGGGCAGGCTGGCCCTGCTCTGGTAGGTGGGCAGTCCAACTGAAGCAGCCCTGATGTTCTCTTCGCCTGCTCCTCTCCCCCACTTTTTGTTTATAAGCTGACTTTCCTTCAGTCTAGGTCTATACCATGCCCCTTATCTGAGAACTTCTTATCCCTTTCCAAAATTTGGTTTAGTCTAATTTCTGGCTCAGGTTCACTGCAGCTTGTTGAGACTTCACTGAGAGCGCTGAGCTGGAAAAAAAACCCTGTAGTTTTCTTCAGAATTTCCCTTCTAGTGTTCATCCCCCGAGCTGTAAATTTCCACAGGATTGCCCCAGTGCTAATCCTGTGGAGGCTTTTTGCACATAATTCCCTTGCTGTGCTCTTCTTTTCTGACCGTGATTAAATAATTACAGGTGTATATGTACTTTATCTTTGTAGAGGCATTTAACTTGCCTGTCTGCTTAACGGTTTCCCTCTATGCTTTGTCACTGGGGCCCTAACATATCATCAGCTAGGGCTCACTTCAGATGTAGGGAGTCTGAAAAGGGAGTCTGAAAAACTGAGTCAAATAGAGGTGGCAAGAGCTTCTATTCTAGATATTCTAGAGCTTGTCACCAAATTTAAAATGAACAAATCACTGGGACCAACCAACCGAAGTTCTTGAAGAACTTGTCCTGTCTGGGCCAAGTCCCATCTTGGCACATATGCCACTAGATTGTGGGTTAGGCAAGACCAGGAGATTAATGATGCCAGTCAGGAACTAAGACAGTCCAAAAAAGCAGGGTCTTCAGGCAAAGGCAGGATCAAACACGGTGGATCAGCTCGAGGCAGGCATTGTTCCAGAAGCAAGTTTTCAAGGCTGGGCTGAGGACCTGTGCTGTTTCAGCAACCAGCAGCCCTCAAATGAGGGATGATCTAGCTTGGTCTCCAAATCCTGCCCAGGCTCAGCTGCACCAGTTAGTCCAGCTTTCCAGGTCTCCCTTCTCAGGATAAGCTCTTTATTCCTGAGAAGCCCAGTTCTTTTGGGCCTTTAGGCATGTGATCTGTCACTGGGTGGCCATCTGTGCCTGCATCTTCTAGCGTCAGGGTCCTCTCAGGTTGCAAGGTAATTCCATCTCCTGTTCTGATGCCACAGGTGAGTATCTGCCACAGGTGCGACAGGGAACGTAGACAAGCCCAGTGTGGCTGCTCCCAGGATGCTGGTGGGGTCTTCAGACTCTGCACCATCTGGATCCTTGTCCAAGGAGGAGTCAACCTGGGCCAGGCCGGGCTAGGTGTGGCAGGACTCAAGTATGAAAATGCTGATCTTCAAACCAGGGGTGGGCAACTTGTGGCCCTCCAGATGTTGGACTGTAGTTCCCATCATCCCTAGCCAGCATAGCCAGTTGTGGAAAAGGCAACCAGATGGATGGATCCCCCTGCCTCCTCTGTGAGGAACACCAAAAAGGAGGCCACAAGCGCGTGATGTAGAGTGAAGACGGTTTCCCCCACTCTCCTGCACCATGCTCGAATGTTGACCACCCCATTCATCTGATGAGCAGCAGGACAGGACAGGACAGGACAGGATGGAGTGATGGAACTGAATCCTATCTGGTGTGGTGGCACTGGCCCCTGGCATCAGCATGCTCAGCAAGGGACCAGCTGGTCTCTCAATGGACCTTAGCCATGGAGAGCCCAACGGAGCCTCACTAGTCAGAGGCAGGGCATTCTGGGCTGCAAACAGCAGGCAATGGCTGTGCCTCTGGAACGAGCCCTCCCTGCTGTGGCACATGGGAGCCAGGTTCTGGCTTTTGCTCCTCTTCGCTGTCTTTATGGCCAGCTGTTGTGCTGTGTTATTAGCCTGAATCGGAACGCCAGGCTTTAGACAAAAGCCACTCACAAACCTCCCATTAAAACACAAATGGATCCCCTTTCCAGTTTTACCCAGTGAGTGGTTCACTTTGGATTGATTAGTCCATTAGGGCGTGAAAATGCCTTGGTAGTAGAAAAACAGAGCGTTTACACTCTTCTCTCTGTTTTGCTATTAATTGCCTTCTTTTAAAAAAATCGTTAACGTGAGCATTAGGGTTTGTTAAAACTGTGCCGGCCTGCTGAGTCCCGGCTCCCGCAATTTGCCTGTGCAGCAGCTGCAGCGGGTGGGGTGGGGTGGGGTGGGGTGGGGTGGGGGTTGCACCCGCTGCTTAGGGCCTTCCAGTACACAAAAACCTTTGGGAGCTGGGAGTTCTTCCGGGCCCTGGCGGAGGGAGCAGCGAGGCGTCGCGCACCTGCTAACCACAGCCAGAGAGGCGGATTGGCCGCCCGCGGGAGGCTGGGAAGGGCAGATGCGCGTGGCAGGCAGTTTGTGCCCGACGAGAGCGCCTGGCCTGCCTGCCTGCCGCGTCCTCGTCCCTTGAAGCATGAGAGGCGAGGGGGGAGGTGTCGGCCTTCAGTGCGCCCAGGCACGCGCGTCCCAGAGAAGGTCCCCATGACAAGAGCCTCCTCCTCGAACGCACAGACCACCCTCCATCCAAAGCCGTGTGCGTAACATTACAAAGGGACACATACAGCATGGCAGCTACAGAATGAGAGGCACAAGCATGATTCAAGAGGTGTGGGCAGGACGACGCGGGCGGAGGGCTCTCCTTCATCTCACCCTTGCCAGATCTTTCAGTCTGCAGCGCTCTGCACTTACTTGGAAGTAAGTCCCATTGAACAAAGTGGGACTTACATCTGAGCAAGGACTGGGCTGCACAATTTTTTTTAAAAAGGAAGAAGTGAGCCCCTAGCCAGGCCTTCCCCAAGCTGCTGCCCTTCAGATGTTTGGAACTACAACTCCCACCACTCCTGGCCATGATGGCTGGGATTGATGGGAACTGTAGTCCAAAATATCTGGAGGGCACCCAGTTGGGAAAGGCTGCACTAGCCCCTCTCTGAGTGAGGAAAGACAAAGAAAAAGTGGTTTTATTCTCTCCAGTTGCTCAGCAAGAAGTAAATCTGTTCCCGACTTCTGAAACTCCGGTCAAATGAGTTTAAAGCTAGGGGGAAATTTTTGTACTTGGGAATAATGTGTAGAAGGTTTAGCCCCAAACATTACAGGGCTTCATGGATGGGCAAGGAGGGACCAAAACCAGAAGTCCCAGGACAAGAGAAGTGCGGGCGGGGCGGGGCGGGGCGGGGCGAGAAGGCGGGACAGTGTTTCTCATTGTCAAGAGCCCCAAATGGCCCAGTGACAAGCCTGCCCAGTTTGTAACATTTGAGAGGGTGATGAAAAGCAGGGGTGTAAGAAAGGTGTAAGAGCTTTGGGGGACCTGTGTTCTCTTAATGGCGTGTGTGCGTTTGTGTGTGCGCGTGCGCACGCATGTGTGCAAAAATGCAATGGGTTAGTTTGCATGATTGTCAAAGCCCAACATGGCTTATTTAAGCCACGGTGGGTTAAGGCAGGTCGCTCACCTGTAACTGTAGGTCTTTCAGTGGTCTTTCCACTCATATATGCATTCACACATATGGGCTCTGCGCCTGCGTGGAGCCTCTATTTGGGAAACTTCTATAGCTGAGGAACACTGTTTTTGGCTGGAACCCTCCCCTACTTCCTGTCTGCGCATGTCCTGCTGGGTTCCTGCTGATCTTCTCAGATCCTTGAGACCGCATACACAGTCTTGGATCCAAGGAAAACCCTTCGTATCAGTACCAAAAAGATACTGACACCGCAGGGGACAGTGGCTGGGTTGTGTGAATGCACAGATGACCACTCGAAGAACTACAGTTACAGGTAAGCAACCTGCCTTTCTTCTTCATGGTCTCCGTGCATCACCCATATGGGCGAGTAGCAAGCTGACTTACCGGTCGTAGGTAGGTGTGACATCATGGATTCCTGCATTGAGTAGGGGGTTGGACTCAATGACCTTGTAGGCCCCTTCCAACCCTACTATTCTATGATTCTGTGATTCCACTGTCGACAATACTGCTCTTCCAAATGTGCAATCCAACCTTGCATGCACATCTAACTTGTGATGCTTCACAAAAGTAGATGGGGTAGCCCACGTAGCAGCCTTACATAGAACCTGCAAAGGCACCCTCTACCGAATGCTGTAGGTGTCAGCATGGCTCTCATCGAGTGCGCTTGGGTTCAAGGCAAAATGTCTTGACCAGTAAGATGGTATGCCAATTTTATAACCTGAATTATCCAAGCAGCCAGTCTTTGGGACGACACAGCCTTTATTGGGTTCTCCATAGCAGACAAATAATCTCTGCAATTTACGAAAACATTCAGTTTGGGCTTTGTAAAAGGCCAGAGCCCTGCGAGCACCAAGGTCACGCAAACATCTTTCCAACTCCGAGGAACAGGATGAGAAAAAAGCTGGAAGGACCACAGGTTGGTTTATATGAAAATCCGACACTACTTTCGGCAGGAAAGAGATGTTGAGTCGAAGGACAACCTTGTCCTTACGAAACACAGTATCAAGATGGAAAGCGCTCAACTCACATGCCCTCCCAGCTGAAGTGATGGCTACCAAGAAAGCCACTTTCCAGGAAAATAAACTAATGTCAATAGTAGCCATTAGCTCAAATGGCTACGACATCAAAGTCCGTAGTACCAAAGAAAGACTCCATTCTGGTGTTGTTGTTGTTTATTTGGTCAGTTGCTTCCGACTCTTCGTGACTTCATGGACCAGCCCACGCCAGAGCTTCCTGTTGGCCGTCGCCACCCCCGGCTCCCCCAAGGTTGAGTCCGTCACCTCCAGAATATCATCCATCCACCTTGCTTTGATCATGCAGGGAATGCTGATCAAATTTGCAGATGACACAAAATTGGGCGGGATAGCTAATATTTTGGAACACAGAAACAAAATTCAAAGTGATCTGGATAGACTGGAGCACTGGGCAGAAAACAACAGAATGACATTTAATAGGGATACATGCCAAGTTCTGCACCTAGGAAAAAGAAACCAAATGCACAGTTACAAGATGGGGGATACGTGGCTCAACAACACTACAAGCGAGAAAGATCCTGGAAATGTTGTCGATCACAAGCTGAATATGAGCCAACAATGTGATGTGGCTGCAAAAAAGGCAAATGCTCTTTTGGGCTGCATTAATAGAAGCATAGCTTCCAAATCCCGGGAAGTACTAGTTCCCCTCTACTCTGCACTGGTTAGGCCTCATCTGGAGTACTGTGTCCAGTTCTGGGCACCACACTTTAAGAAGGATGCAGACAAACTGGAGAGGGTTCAGAGGAGGGCAACAAAGATGATCAGAGGACTGGAAACAAAGCCCTCTGAAGAGAGACTGAAAGAACTGGGCCTGTTTAGCCTTGAGAAGAGAAGACTGAGGGGAGATAGGATAGCGCTCTTCAAGTCCTTGAAAGGTTGTCACAGAGAAGAAGGCCAGGATCTCTTCTCGATCATCCCAGAGTGCAGGACACGGAATCATGGGCTCAAGTGACAGGAAGCCAGATTCCGGCTGAACATCAGGAAAAGCTTCCTGACTGTTAGAGCCATTTGACAATGGAACCAATTACCTAGGGAACGCCACCCTGGAGGCGTTCAAGACGAGGCTGGACAGCCATCTGTCAGGGATGCTCTGACTTGGATTCCTGCATTGAGCAGGGGGTTGGACTCGATGGCCTTGTAGGCCCCTTCCAACCCTACTATTCTATGATTCTATGATTCTGTGCCCTTGGTCGGCCCCTCTTCCTTTTGCCTTCCACTTTCCCTAGCATCAGCATCTTCTCCAGGATATCCTGTCTTCTCATTATGTGGCCAAAGTACTTCAGTTTTGCCTTTAATATCATTCCCTCAAGTGAGCAGCCTGGCTTTATTTCCTGGAGTATGGACTGGTTTGATCTTCTTGCAGTCCAAGGCACTCTCAGAATTTTCCTCCCGCACCACAGTTCAAAAGCATCTATCTTCCTTCGCTCAGCCTTCCTTATGGTCCAGCTCTCACAGCTGTAGGTTACTACGGGGAATACCATTGCTTTCACTATGCGGACCTTTGTTGTCAGTGTGATGTCTCTGCTCTTCACTATTTTATCAAGATTTGTCATTGCTCTCCTCCCAAGAAGTAAACGTCTTCTGATTTCCTGGCTGCAGTCAGCGTCTGCAGTAATCTTTGCACCTAGAAAGACAAAGTCTGTCACTGCCTCCACGTTTTCTCCCTCTATTTGCCAGTTATCAGTCAGGCTGGTTGCCATAATCTTGGTTTTTTTGAGGTTTAACTGCAACCCAGCTTTTGCACTTTCTTCTTTCACCTTTGTCATGAGGTTCCTCAGCTCCTCCTCGCTTTCAGCCATGGTACCATTCTGGTACCATCCTTCTAACAGGGGGAACCAAATTTCGTAGTCCACGCAAGAATGGTTTGGTGAGTGGATGTGTAAACACTGAAGATTGTTGTATCTGTCTTACTGATCTCATTACTGCTACTGCTACCACATAGACTCTAATGGATGAGTATTTAAGCCCCTTCTGAAACAAATGGTGAAGGAACGACAAAACATTCAAAATCGAACAAGGGGAGAAACCTGTTAATCTGATACTAAAAGGGTTAACAAAGAGTAAAGAGGGCTGATTTAATCTGGGGGAGGCCTACAAGAAGAGCCCCTAGAAGACCCCAGACACGTAACTGGCTTTATATTCCAGACTCTTGACCCCTGGGCAAGAAGACCGTGAAGTTTGATTCTATACTAAATGATGTTATTTCACTAACTGAGACTTTAACTGAGATTTTTCAGGACTGTCTTTGAAGAAGGGAAAAAATGCAGCTGTCTTTACAAGCGGCTTCACAGGGCGTGCTCAGGGCCACGACGACGTGCTGGCAGAGTGTCTAAGTGAGATGAACAGCAGAACTGAGCATGCTCAGATGCCTACTGAGAGGAGGAGAAGTGCTGTTTCGACTTCTCGTGGTGCACCCCTGCTGATAAGAGAATGTCCCTCCTCGATGTGAGTTGGGCGGGGAAGCGTAGCCCTGAGCACGAGCGACCACTAGGAGGAGGCGTTTGGGCGGATATGACCAAAAATGGCCAAGGATGACCGGGAGTTCAAATAAGATATACCAAAGCGAATGCATCAATCAGATGGCAGACTTTGGGTCATATTTTGGGACATTTCAAAGTAACCCATTTGTACTGGTGCCAGACACGTTCCCCAGACACATGGAATTGTGGGAGATAGATGAGACACCTTGCTTCTGATTGGTGAGCAAATGCTCTAACCACGTGCACCCCATTTTGATTGGCGGCTGCGTGTCTCATTGCTCCTTGGGTCCCACCTTTGACCAGAGCAGGGGATAAAAGCCCAGGGAATGGGAGCTCCGGGGTGGTGCTTTTGTTCCTGTTGTTCTGGTTCCTGCTGCTGCTGCTGCTCCACTTCCCTCTTTCTGCCGTGCCACCAGACCCAAGGATTTGGGTAACTATGGACCTCTTCAGACTTTGGAACTTAGGATGTTTTCTGAAAGTAGAACTTAGAATTATTTCTGAGTTTAGGACTTAGAGTGCTTTCCGAGCGTGCGACTTGGAGGTTATTTTTGAGGAAAGGATTTGGAATCCCATCTTCAGAGGTGGCAATGGAATTATTTGCAGGTCTTGGGTTTTCCTTTCACTCTAACTCCTGCCTCTATTCTTCATATGCCTAGAGGAACTTAGTAATGCTTTGGCATAGCTTTTGTATTCAAGTAAGAAGCAGGAGGAGGTAATGGGAGGGTTGACACTTAGGTTAGGTTGTTTTGGTTTAGCCTTGGACCACAAGTAGTAGACAGGAGTAAGTGGGAAAGAGGAGTCATCACAACGTTAGACGCTCAAGTCTAACTTGACATGTGGGTGGCATGCGAGAATGACAACTGCATCCTCTTGGATAACAGAAATGACAGACTTCATCTCAATATGGAGAAATATAGTATCAGATAATATAGATCTGAAACGTATACTTACAACTTCTATGAGAATTGGTATACTTCTATAAATTATGTAAATAATAAGGACATTATTGTACCACCATCTTCACATGGGTCATGTTGAAGGAATGCATTAGGATGAATTTAAAATATTTTAAGAAGGAGTAGCAGTTATGTATAAAAAACAGCTAATTTCAACATGCCTGGTTTTTTTTAAACCTGAATTAATTTTGAATTGTTATTGGTTGTATGTATACAGTGACCCCGGCACTTGATTACTGTTGTTTGCACTGAAATTAATTTGAAATTTTTTAATTTTTTTTTTAAACATAAAAACAAAAAACAGCAGACAAAACCGTAAATGAGAAGTGCATATGTACAACAATACAGAAAGAAAGGCAGTCAGTGTGTTCTGATTCTGCTCAGCTGGAGTAGCCTGGTTACCCAAGTGATTGTTCCAAAATGTTCGGATGGGCTGGCAGATGCATGCCAATGTTGTAATTCACACCACAATATAAAGAACCCATGTGCAATAAAAGGAGTGTGGATTAAGCAAATTCTTTTGCAGCCCTCTCGATATGTGGATTTTCTCATTAACGTTCGTCCCCATGATCTTTGGAACCAATGAGCATTGATGAGTTGCAGCACAATTTCCTGCCAGGCTGCCACTATTAAGGCAGTTACCCACACTGTGTGTGGCAGACCCTTGTTTAGATCTTCAGCAATATTTAATTTTCAAAGCCCAGAATCGAACACTCGCTGGTTAGTCTCATGCACGATACTTCCCTGTAACTCTGTGGCCACTCTGCAGCCGCAACACTGCCGTCCCGTCTCATCGATGGGAACGCCCCCCGGCCCCTACAGCACAGCTCCTTCAGCACTGTGATGGTGTATTTGCGATAGTGCGATGTAGTCTTGATGGAGTTTGATACGGTTTGCGAATGAGTTTAAAGGTGTTTCTCCTCATGAGGGCAGACACAGATTTCATGATCTGAGTTTGGAGGAGTAAACTGGCAAAATCTTAATCAGGACATCTGTCCTCCTGAGCACTCCAAAGTATGGCACCATCCAGCATCTGCAAATGTTGTCCTGCTTCACACAACATCCATGTCTTTTGCCCAGCTCCTCCCAATCACACTTCAGGGTGGGGTGGGTGTAGGGACAGGGATAATGCGCCTGTGTGGATGAATGCATAGGTGTACATATGTGACTGAGTACATTTGTGAGAACGGCTTGGATCCAGATTTACACTGGATCAACCATGCTGATGGAAGTGGACTTTCCTGCCTTCTTCCCATGGCAGCTCCTCCAGCCTTCTGAACAAGCTACACAGAGACCTGGTTCACATGACACAACTGCTCGCCATAGCTTAATTTACCCACAGTGGCTGCCGAGTCATGCAGTGGCCTGTCGTGTCATGTGAACCCAAGTGGCAGAGGGGGTTTGAGGGTTAGACAACCCCCAAATAACCCTAAAACAAGCCATGGGAAGATCAAGCATCCCTGCCAGAACTGCTAAGTTGTCAGCTTCGCTTTTTCAGCTTGGCTTTTATACAAATGCTAGCACTAAACCAAGTAGCAAAGTGAACTTGTGTGTGCGCGTAATGCCTTAGAGAGCCCCTTTTAATTTGTTCAATACGTATTGATGTAGCACAAATTGAAAGTCAACTTCCATTTAATGTGACTTTTCCTAAGAGGTGCACAGTAAATAACCCCTTCCCCTGAAAGTCAAGTTGAGACTTTTCATACTCTAATGAAGCATCTAATTGCACACATAAATCCTTACAGAAAGCAGGGATAAGTTTACTTTACAGATTATAGAATTAAAACAAGGTGTCGCTTTTAATCTCTTTACAACAGGGGCAGCTATGTGAATGTTTACTGCAGCAGGAAACCCTCTTAGAAATATTGTTTGTGCTACTTATGCATACAGTCTCTTAATCTGTATTGATATATTAATGTTTTTATCCTGCATCTTCATCCATTCAGCACAGCACACAAAATCAACAAGTGTAACATTAGAAAATAAATATAAACATACTTTAAAAATCAAGAATGTATATTGCAAAACCAAAAAGTCCTTCAAAAACAGCCTCAACTCAGCTCCCTGAATCCCAACTGAATCCCTCTTTATTAAGCCAGGAGAGACGCACAATTTCTTAATTCACCTGTGAGCTCTTCCAAAGCCCAGGGCCACCACCAAGGAGACCCCTTCCAGTTACACTCCAGTTCTCCTTGGACTAGAGAACTTTGAGTAGAACCTTACCTGAAGGTCTTCATGAATATAACTATATGAACATCTCACTGCCCACTTGTCTTTCTAGTGCTTGATCCTGGATTAAAAGTAGAACACACATACATGCACATGGAGGTCTCTTTGAGATAGAATTTAAAGCAGATTCTACCAGGACGATGTGCTGGATCATGCTAGGCTTTTGCTATAATACACTGAGGACATAATATACACCGTGGTTGATGGCCTTGTTTAGATTCTAGACCTAGCAAGGCCCAGCGGATTGAGGAGACTCTGACAGCCTGAGATCCAGGTGTGCACCAGCAGGTGTGGCTTTGCCTCAGTTGTGCACCAGCAGAGGCTTGACCTGGGGAACAGGGAGGTGGGAATGGCTGTGGCCATCACGCCAACCAGGTGCCCCATCCATCCTTCCCCATGTTTTGAGTATGGGTTTCTGAAACTGGGTGTTCGGGACAGGGGAGATTGTGTTGGTGGATCGTGTGTCCACCTCCCCCCCACCCCGCGTTGCCCAACAGTCTCTCTACCCGAGCGGCCAGGATGATCTCAGGCTTGATGTTGGAGTCTCCCAGGCTGGTTGTTCCTGGGGACTTCAATGTCCATTCCAGTGGAGGCTGGTGGCTCCGATATTATTGGGGCAGTGAATCCCCTCTGGGTTTCAGTCAGAACTCTAAAGGAGCTATCTATAGTGCCTCACACCTTGGACAGCTCCTTTAGAGTTCTGACAGAAACCCGGAGTGGATTCTTCACCCCACTGACAGAGGAGCCACCAGCCTCCACTGGTCCGTTCCAGGGCCTGTCAGGAGTAGCTCAGTTCATGGGCACCATGGGCCGATGCCAGGTTATTTCTGGCCCCACATTCAGCTGGATACACCTTGGATCCATTTTTTCCTTCTGCTAGATGGGATGTGGGTAATCTGTGGGTGGGGAAACCTAATATAGTTCTATTGTCATGGCAGATCACTACCTTAAAAGTTTTTTATCCAAACATTAAAAATCTGGCCACCTTATAAAGCTCTTGCCATGGACGCTCTTGTTGCAAGACTTCATGAAGATGGGACAAATAGCCCAAATATTTAGCCTGAGCCGGGGACAACCGAGGGCAGCTTGAATGAGGTAGTCCTATGGCTGCTCATTGCCCAAATGCGTGGCCTGAAGTGTAGTACTATATGACCATGTAGAAATTCAACAGGTAGGTTTCCTGGTCACCTGCTACACATATCATGGAAGCAGTAAAGAATTCTAGTCTTGTATGTTGTGCCTGCTTATAGCATAGGCTGCAATGCTTACACTTACTTGGGAGGAAGTGCGGAGAAGCCCCGCCTCCGCGCTTGGAAGAGGAGCGCGGAGCGACTGAAAAAGGGCGGGGCTGGGGGGCATTCCGGGGCGGGGAGAGCGGAGCTGCGCGTAGGACACATCCTGTGTTGTATGGCAGCTTCCTGTCCATCACCCCGCCCCCGCCCCTAGACAGCCGAAAGCGGCTGTCTAGCAAAAAATAGCAAGGCAGGAGAGGTGCCGAGGGAACAATCCCCCCATGCCTCTCCGGCCTTGCTTTGGATAGGCAGTTGCTTCCAAATTCAGAGATGGCCACCTATCAAGTTAGGATTGTGCCCCTAATGTATTAATTTCTGTAATGTATTTGTTCCCTCTCCCTTCTTATATTAGGCCTCTGTATGTTTTGTATATCCATCCATCCATCCATCTATCTATATGGCTTCTTTTAGATATTATACTAAGCCTTTCATTCCTTTGAATACATTCTGTTTTCAAATGACTGGAATTGTGTGTGAGAATGCGTGGATAGCTTGAAACAAAGCCATCCCGCAGCAAAGCCAGTCCTACACATGCTTACTCATAAAGTACTCCCTTTATCATGCTTCTGCTTTGGTCCCTGCCAATAATCCCTACATGGTGGTGGTAGCTCAATGCCAGCCCTCCAGGGTAGGACAACAGAGCTAAGCACCCCTTGCAATTTCTCCGATAGCCATCCCCACCGTGCACCCCTGCTAGTCCCATGCAGGGAGCAGTCTCCCCTGGCTCAGTAGCATCGATCTGGGAGTAGGTCTCCGGTGAAGCTACAGCACCGACCAGCCCTTAGGCTCCCTTCCCTCCCTTGGCAAGTATCTCAAGCGATCTAGGCAGCGTGGGGAGGGGAAACGCCAACCTCCCCCAAAGGTGCAAAACAGAAAAACAATACAGCCCAGTAATCAAATTAAGCAAGTTTTAACATGAATGGCAAGAAAGCAGTGTAAACACACACTACAAAGGGGAACAAAACCTTCACCAAAATTCCTGGTCTACTTAAGCTCTGTACTGAGTAAGCTAATGAGGGGAACTTACCCAGGGTGATTCTTATGCTGGTCAAAGTTGATGGAGAGGAAAGGACAATTCAGAATGGGCACAGAGCCATGTTTTATGCTTTCTTGTGAGGGGTGAGCTTCTTGACAGCTGTCACTGAACTAGGCAATGGCCATCAATTAACGTAGGTAGAGGATGCCCAGGAAAAGGCAATTCGCATTAGTATTTACCTTGGGAAGGCAGGAAATGTCTAATCCTTTCCTGCCAGTGTGGTGTATCATTCGGAAAGTGACAGGACGACAGATTGTGTAACACTGAGACTGTGTTTTCCAGTCCCTAGATGGAAAGCTTGTTCAGGTTCAGCATGTTGTGACAGCTGCCCCTCTGCCCCAAATCAGGCAAACAATTGGTTTGATGGGGCCTGTGGGTTCACTACAGCCTCAGCGACTCAGAATGGCCCCTTCCAGCGGTTAACCATCCCTGGCTGCAATTCGTCTTGACAGAGACACCCCCAATCTGAACCTTGCTGGCAGCGGAGTCGTCTGGCCCCCTTAGGTGAGATTGCCAAGTGGCCACATGCCCCTTTTCAAAGTTCTGTCCAATGAACCTGAGTGGCTACAGCAGGTGTATAAAGGAGGGATGAAAGCAAATAGCCACGGAAGACCAGACAGGCAACCCTTCTGGCCCAGGGATGGACGTCCAGATGGAGAGCAGTGTCAGTGTCCATATCACCCTACTTAGGGAGGAGGAGGCATCTTCCCATAATCCTCGTCTTGAACAGACTTCAGATCTCTCTCACTTTGCACTGGGAGGGGAGACAGGATCTCTCTCTTCTGGATACTCTACTCTACCCCTCCCTGAGAACTGGGAGACCTGGGGCACCCCAGATACAGCACAGCAGTGAGGAATCCAGAGGCTGGGGGACATGTTTTCACTTTATTAGAAAAATGTGTGTTTGTATAAAGCTCTGCACTGCGCCATTCATTTAACTTCCTCTTCCTCTCCCACCCCAACAAACATAAACCCAGCATAATAAGCTCAATGCATGTTTTGTACATGACATGCCCTGGTTCTGTGCAGGTTTTGCGTTCATTATATTACAAATTTAACATTCAGTAGAAAAATGCTTGGTTTCCTTTATTTTCCCCATATAAATGAGACCAATCCCTCCAGAGATACTTAAAAAACAGTAATACACCCCTTTTTGTGTGATTCTGTAAAAAAAAAAACAACGCAGACATTACTAAAATGGTATTGAAATCCGTAACATTTCTCAGTACAACCAAAGGTATCCTGCAACCGTTCTGCCTCCACAGCTTGTCCAAGAACATCAGGAGAGACAGAGCCATAAAAATGCCCGCTGTCTTTTCCATCTGATTCTTTTAAGACAACACTGAGATAAATAAGCAATTGTTTGCTGAAAGTAACATGGGAGGCAAGCTCTTGGGGGGCAAGGCCACCCTCTCTGCTCTGCCAACCAGTGACATTCTGCTCCATGCAACGGCTTCCAATTTAGAGAGGGGATAAGCGAGGAGGGGCTTGCAGAACTGTCAATGCAGATCTGGCTGGAGGGGGGCCAGCATGCTGGTGAGGATGCTGCGGGAGCTGAAGGCAATGCCAGACGAGGCAGCAGCGGTGAAGGCAACAGCAGAGGTGAGAGACGCAACGGGTCCGGCTGATGGAGGGAGGCGGCTTGCAGGCAGCGATGCTGCAACGAAGGGAAGAGCTGAGCTGCATCAGACATCCATGTAGTCATCCTCTTCATCGGTGTCACTTTCCTCCAGTGAGGACTCTTGGCTCGAGGTTTCTACAATCTCCAGAGCTGGTTGACAGAGGCTCTCTTTCTTCACGTTTGCTGCAGACTGGGCCGAAAGAATAGCAGACTGACCCAGAAAGAGAAATAATGTTGAAGAGTTACTGTTCCAAAACATTTCCCTCTAGACCAGGGCTTTCTGGTTCACCCCCTTAAAGGTTTCATGCTGCATATATAAGATCACATTAGCCACCTTTTCATTCTCGAAGAGAAAAACTGTGGCGTTTCCTGCTCTTGCAATGCTGATCAGTGGGACTAGTCACAGAAGTGATTTCCAGCTACTCCCCCAGCACAATCCCCCTCTCCCCCACCCCATTTTCTGCCTTCCCACAGCCAGCATGTCCCTTCTGGCTATTTGTACCTTCACCCCTCTGGGAAAATGTGACTGTCGCTGAAGGCAAAGTGGTAAAAGCAGGGCCCAAAAGCTCAGTCTCTCTGTCAAATGACACCCCATTGCAGCAGCAAATTCCTCTGGGAAGGACGTACCTTTAGCTTTTGTTTAGTTTCTTCTGAAATGCTGCCCTTCGGAGATAGGAGGGTGGGGGTTGGTGGGGTGACGGTGATCTCAGGGGGGAATTTGGTGATTGATGAAGGGATGAAAAGCTTTGGCATATTGGGCAGCACACGGGATCTCACTCGGCTGTTGTCGGCCTTGTTTGGTTGGCTTCCCAAGGACTGTGAAGCAGCCTGGAGTTCTTTCTTGGAAGCAGATGCTAAGAAGAAGACCAAACAAACAAATAAAAATCAGCTCTTGAGATTCTTTGAGTAAATAGACGTTTCATTGTACTAATCAAAAATGATGCACAAGAGCAAAGCCAGCAAATGGCTGTAACTAGCTATGTGACCCGCAAGTGCTCAGCATAAAAAAACAGCTGTAGCTGGCGGGTGTGTGTTTCAAACTGCAATTGTCTTTTCCATGTCTTCTGTAATCTTGTAGCTGTCTTGTGAGGGCCACGCACCCTGAAAGGCAGGTTGAAGACCTTTTAACTAAATACACGAGCTCTGCACAGCTTGTGTTGCAGGTGGGAGCCACTGGAGCGTCTGCTTTCCCAGGAGAGGGCCACTCCCAACCTGCCCGGCACCCCACCTTCCTCCCTTCGCATGCAAGCCCAGCCCTGCTTTCCAAAATGGCTCCAGTGCAGTTCTCCTCACAGAGGGCAAGCGCAGACCTTATGCTCAAACCAGCTATAGCCTCTGGGCCAAGGAGAACACTCCGGCCAAGCAGAAGGAAGAAAATGACCTAAATCTACAGGATAGTCTAGATCTGGGGGACTACAGAGATCAATAGAAATTTGCACATTTAACTGACAAAATGCTCCTTCTCTGGGAGATGCCCTGTGCACCAGCACTGTCAAGACGGTTCTTTCACATTGTATCAGAAGCCACCTCCAGAGCCTTCGCAGGGCTATGAGGTGGACGCAAAGGGAAAGACTGCAGAACTGACATGGAAGAAAGGGCTGCAAGACCTTCCTTACCTGGGCCACAGATCTGTTCTCCCAGGCTTGTGCTGGTCACGGACTCCAGCTCTACTTGCCAGCATGCTGGATTAGGTGAGGAGGCAACAGTGGCCATCTTCATCTGCTGGCAGAGGTGGGACTCTTGCTGCTGCAAGGCCAGTCCGTCTAGAGGGTGGTCCACCTTGCCTCCTCCTCTGCTTCCTCCTTCCTCCTCTTCCTCCTCCTCCTCTGCATAAACAACATAACCAACGATGACTCTGGATCTATCTTCAGGGTGGATAAGGCAGGTTACAGGTCTGAGCATATTTACTAACGAGTAAGACTCCAATTCTACATACACTTACCTGGGAGTAAATCCTATTGAACTCAGTATGACTTTTTTTGGGTAAACATGTTTAGGATTCCACAGTAAGTTTGATGTAATTGTGAACACGTTTCCCCATCCACAGATCTATCCCAGTTGTTTCCCTGTCTCACATAATTTCATGCACCACCTCAGCTAACTTTCCCTGCCCTGCAGGTCTCTGTAGCCAGATCCACATTTTGCTGCCTGAGGCAGAGCAGGGAATGGCGCCTCCCCCCACCCCGACCCCCAGTCAAGGTGCATAATAGTACTCAAAAGTCAACCCCCTGGGGCAGAAAATCCTACAAATACCTCTCCCTTTCCCTGGCAGTGAAAATACAATAATAATTAATAAATTAAATAACAAATAATTTGCAGCTTTTTCATGACGCCAGGCTCTAAAACGTGCGTGTGTCTTTAATGGGTATCCTGCTTCAATAGGGGTGTCCTGTCTCCTAAGGACACCCCTATTTGTAAAAAGGGATGTATGGACAGGGGAGAGGCGGGCATTTGATTTCAGAAAAAAAACTCAGGCAAAAAGATTCAAGGGAGGCAGCATGAAGGGCATCACATATGAGCAAGAAACCAGCTAGTCCGGGGGATCAGATGCCACAGAGAACATCAGGCCCCCAGCACCTCTATTTCAGGGAGTGCCGTTTTTCTCCAGTTACAGGAAAAGTAACATCTTTCAAAATAAAGGTGCCACAAGGCATTGTGGCTTTTGAACACGAAAGAGCAAGAAGCCACTATCCTCCTCCCACCTCTATTCATAGAATAGTAGTAGGGTTGGAAGGGGCCTATAAGACCATCGAGTCCGACTCCCTTTCTCTAGCCTACTGCAAACCCCTGATGCCAAGGAGGACTATGCACCCACCAGAATCTGGCCACATGGATCCTGCAAAAGCAGGTGCATTCCGGAAAGATGACTGCAGAACTAAGGCGCTCCAGACACAGTCCAGCAAGCCGCACACTCATACATTACCTTGCCTCAAATTCAGGCACTGCTGCTCATTCAAACCCTTTCTGCAAGCAAACCCATTTCTGTTTTTCCCCAAGGGAAGCAGCCGAGGCCAGCTTGGAGGAGGCAACAGATGAGGCAGGCCTCGGGTGCTCCACTGGGTATGCAAGCAGCCAATGTGCCTGCTCTTCCTCTGGTCAGGGCCTCGCTGCCTGCCATGGCCCAGGGCACAAATGCAATTGCCCAGCAAGAAGTGGCTGGGCAGGTCTCTGCAGAGTCAGCCACACTCTGAGAAAGCCGGGTGACAATGGTGCTGTTGGGCAATTTTGGACTCTGGACTTAATGAAAATAACGAGCAGACTATGGAAGGAAAGGTGGCAGTCTCCCCTCTAGTTTAAAAGGCTGGTGCCTTCATGCTACACTTCCTATAAGACTGCTAAGTGAGTGAGCCCTAAGTCTCCTAGTAACTGCAAGGCTATTGAGCTCAGAGGGAAGAAGAAGGCTTGTATTAAGGCAGATGATGGCAACTGGGGCAGGTCTCAAGATCTGTGGCCCAGCTCAGAAGATCCAGGGCTTATGCCCAGGTGGGCCTTTTCTAACACTGCCCATGCACATGGTAATGGCTGTGTATTGCGACAGGTTGGGGGGGGGGGTGTTCCCCAGCGTTGGAAAGTAAAGAAGTATAATGTATCTATTTCCTATGACTTCCCATGACCTTAGTTTTCTTGTCATAGTAAGAGTGCAACAGCTGCTTCCAAGTTGACTTTTGTTTGCTTCTGGTCGCCTTAAAGCAGCAGCACAAGCTGGGCTGCTTTGCCACTACCGGAACAACCATCTAAATGCTTTGCTGCAATGGCTGTGCAGGCCTGTCCCGAGTCCACTCCCCCTGCCCCAAAGGCAGTCTGCCTGCGCACGTTCTGACCCACCCACACGGAACCTTGCAGGAGCAGGACTGGCTCCTTCCCTCTAATACCAAGGAAGCTCCAGCCGTCCATGCGCACCTCCAACCGTCAAGAGAACAGAGCAGTTCTTGCTCACAAGGTGTGCCACGCATGCCCCTGCAGCCCAGCGCTTCGGCTGGCAGTGTGCATGCAGCCATGACTGTGAGAGGGAGGCTTCCCATGTTACACTCTTGGAATGCTAGGTGCACTTTAGTGGGGCCTGAATCTTTCTCAGAAGCAACCCTTCTTACATTACATTACGTTCCGAGAGATGCACCCCATCATGTACATGTGGGGAACGCGCCCAAGCAGAGATGCAGAAACACCCTTTGAACTCCTGTCATAAATGGGATTGCTCTCGAGTAAGAATGCTGCAGTGTAAAACATCTCATTCAAGCCTACAGCCATGAGGCTGTCTCCATATGTCATCGGCCCAACACATGAAGCAGGGCACACCCTTGATTTGGTTGTTGCTCCAAGTTGTGAGATGGGTAGTCTGAAGATTGGGGGGCTCCAAGTAACCCCATTGTCATGGTCAGACCATTTCCTGATGAGATTTGAACTTATGGCATTACTCTCCTCCCACGGGGGTGGGGGGCCTATTCGGATGGTCCGCCCTAGGAGACTGATGGAATCCAATGGATTTCTGAATGCTCTTGGGGATTTTCCAGTGGAGAGAGCTGGTGATCCAACCGAGGCCCTAGCCTCACTGTGGAACAGTGAGATGCGGAGGGCCATCGACATGATCACACCTGAGTGCCCTCTCCAGCACTGTGGAGCCTGTTCTGCTCCCTGGTATACTGGGGAGCTGCGGTCAATGAAACAGGCTGGACGTCGGCTGGAGTGCAAATTGCGCAAGGCTCAAAGTTCCGGTCCTACCTACGGGGCCGATTTCAGAGAGTAACACTGGGTGACTATTCCTTGGCCCCTTGGCAATTGAGCTACGGGGTGCCACAGGGTACTATCCTGTCCCCAATGTTGTTTAACATCTGTATGAAGCCGCTGGGAGTGGGCATCAGGGGATTTGGAGCTAAATGCCATCAGTATGCTGATGACACGCAGCTCTATCTCCCTGTGACATCTGAATCAGGAGAGGCTGTGCAAGTCTTGAATCAGTGCCTAGACTCAGTGATGGGCTGGATGAGGACCATAGAATCATAGAATAGTAGGGTTGGAAGGGGCCTACAAGGCCATCGAGTCCAACCCCCTGCTCATTGCAGGAATCCAAGTCAGAGCATCCCTGACAAATGGCTGTCCAGCCTCGTCTTGAAGGCCTCCAGTGTAGGAGAGCCCACCACCTCCCCAGGTAATTGGTTCCATTGTTGTATTGCTCTGACACTCAGGAAGTTTTTCCTGATGTTCAGCCGGAATCTGGCTTCCTGTCACTTGAGCCCATGATTCTGTGTCCTGCACTCTGGGATCATAGAATCATAGAATAGTAGGGTTGGAAGGGGCCTACAAGGCCATCGAGTCCAACCCCCTGCTCAATGCAGGAATCCAAGTCAGAGCATCCCTGACAAATGGCTGTCCAGCCTCGTCTTGAAGGCCTCCAGTGTGGGAGAGCCCACCACCTCCCCAGGTAATTGGTTCCATTGCCGTATTGCTCTGACACTCAGGAAGTTTTTCCTGATGTTCAGTCGGAATCTGGCTTCCTGTAACTTGAGCCCATTATTCCGTGTCCTGCACTCTGGGATGATCAAGAAGAGATCCTGGCCTTCTTCTCTGTGACAACCTTTCAAGTACTTGAAGAGCGCTATCATATCTCCCCTCAGTCTTCTCTTCTCAAGGCTAAACATGCCCAGTTCTTTCAGTCTCTCTTCATAGGGCTTTGTTTCCAGTCCCCTGATCATCTTTGTTGCCCTCCTTTGAACCCTCTCCAGCTTGTCTGCATCCTTCTTAAAGTGTGGTGCCCAGAACTGGACACAGTACTCCAGATGAGGCCTAACCAGTGCTGAGTAGAGGGGAACTAGTACTTCCCGGGATTTGGAAGCGATGCTTCTATGAATGCAGCCCAAAAGAGCATTTGCCTTTTTTGCAGCCACATCACATTGTTGGCTCATATTCAGCTTGTGATCGACGACAATTCCAAGATCCTTCTCGCTCGTAGTGTGGTTGAGCCACGTATCCCCCATCTTGTAACTGTGCATTTGGTTTCTTTTTCCTAGGTGCAGAACTTGGCATTTGTCCCTATTAAATGCCATTCTGTTGTTTTCTGCCCAGCACTCCAGTCTATCCAGATCACTTTGAATTTTGTTTCTGTCTTCCAAAGTATTAGCTATCCCTCCCAATTTTGTGTCATCTGCAAATTTGATCAGCATTCCCTGCACCTCCTCCTCCAAGTCATTAATAAAAATGTTGAAGAGCACTGGGCCCAGGACTGAGCCCTGCGGTACCCCACTCATTACCTCTCCCCAGCTTGAGAAGGTCCCATTGATAAGCACTCTTTGAGTCCGATTCTGTAGCCAACTGTGGATCCACATGATCGTTGTTTCATCTAGCCCACTTCGAGCAAGTTTGCGCATCAGGATATCATGGGGCACTTTGTCGAAAGCTTTGCTGAAGTCGAGGTATATGATGTCTACAGCATTCCCACGGTCTACAAGGGAGGTGACTTGATCAAAAAATGAGATCAGATTTGTCTGGCAGGACTTGTTTTTGACAAATCCATGTTGGCTTCGAGTAATCACGGCATTGTTGTCAAGGTGCTTCCAGATGGATTGCTTTATGATCTGCTCCAGAATTTTCCCAGGGATTGATGTCAGACTGACTGGTCTGTAGTTCCCAGGTTCCTCCTTTTTACCCTTTTTGAAGATAGGGACAACGTTAGCCCTCCTCCAGTCATCTGGCACTTCCCCGGTCCTCCATGATTTCTCAAAGAGAATAGACAGCGGTTCTGAGAGTTCTTCTGCCAGTTCCTTTATGACTCTAGGATGCAGTTCATCTGGCCCTGGAGATTTGAACTCATTCAAAGTAATGAGGTGTTCCTTGACCATATGCCTGTCGATCTCAAGCTGCAATCCTGCCCCTTCAGCCTGTACTTCGCCTTTGCCAGGGGGGTCATAGACCCTCTTTTGGGAGAAGACTGAGCCAAAGTAGGAATTGAGCACCTCTGCCTTTTCTTTGTCATCTGTTATCATTTTGCCATCCTTATTTAATAGCTGAACAACCATTTCTTTCCTCTGCCTTTTACTATGCACGTAGCTGAAGAAAGCCTTTTTGTTGTTTTTAGCATCCCTTGCTAACCTCACCTCGTTCTCCGCTTTAGCCTTCCTGACGCCATCCCTGCAATTCTGTGCTACCTGCCTGTACTCTTCCTTTGTTACTTGGCCTTCTTTCCACTTCCTATATGTGTCCTTTTTTGTTTTCAGGTCATTCCTAAGCTTTTTGTGAAGCCACATTGGCTTCTTCTGTTGTCTTCCACCTTTTCTTCTTGTTGGAATTGTTTGTGATTGTGCCTTGAGAATTTCCTTTTTTAAAAGTTCCCACCCATCTTGGACTCCTTTTCTCGCTAGCATTGCTTGCCATGGGACCTTACTGATCATTGTTCTGAGTTTATGAAAATCAGCTTTCCTAAAATCCAGGGTACGCGTTTGTCTGCTTTTGCTTCCCTTAGAACCAAGAACTCAAGTACAACATGGTCGCTTTCCCCCAGAGTTCCTGTAACTGCTACTTGATCCACTAAGTCATCTCTGTTGGTTAGGATCAAGTCAAGGATAGCCGATCCTCTAGTTCCTTCCTCGACTTTCTGTAGGAGGAAGTTATCCGCCACACAAGTCAGGCATTTCCTGGAGGGGCCATGTTTTGCAGAATTTGTCTCCCAACAAATATCGGGGAAATTGAAGTCCCCCATTACTACTACATCATGCTTCCTTAAAACATTGGCTATTTGCTTTTCAAAAGTTTCATCCTTGTCTTCTCCTTGATTGGGTGGCCGGTAGTAGACTCCGACCACCAGGTTCCTTTTATTCTTTGCTCCATTTATTTCAACCCAGATGCTCTCGATGGGGCTACCAAGCTCCTCCTCCTGTATTTCTGTGCAGAGATATGTATTTTTCACATACAGTGCAACCCCACCTCCCTTTCTGTGCCTCCTGTTCTTTTGGAACAAGTTATATCCTTCAATTGCTGTATTCCAGTCAGGAGAGTCATCCCATCAAGTCTCAGTTATACCTATCAGGTCATAATTTCCCTCTTGTGTTAAGAGTTCAAGTTTGTTCTGTTTGTTTCCCATACTCTGGGCATTAGTATATAGACATCGAAGACCATATGCTTCATAGTCTGGCTTTCTTCCTAAATGTGTCTGAAGACTATTATTGGGCGCTATCAGAGCTGTTCTCTCCATTGCAGTGCATGCGCCTATGTCCATTGTTACCCCCAACATTACATCTCCCTTCCCCGTAGGATTCAGTTTAAAGCCCTGCTGATGAAGTTCTTCATGCTGTGGCCAAACACATTCTTCCCAGCCTTTGTGAGGTGCAACCCATCCCTAGCCAACAGCCCATCTTCCAGGAAGTATAGCCCGTGGTCCCAGAATCCAAATCTCTCTCGTCGGCACCACCTTCGTAGCCAGTTATTCACCTGGAGTATTTTTCGTTCCCTTTCTATCCCTCTTCTAACTACTGGAAGGATGGATGAGAAAACTATCTGGGCCCCAAAGTTCTGGAGTTTCCTTCCCAAAGCTTCAAAGTCTGACGTGATCTCTTTGTAGCTCCGCTTGGCAGTATCATTTGTTCCCACATGGATGAGAAGAAAGGGATACCTGTCAGTGGGCTTTATGAGTGCAGGCAACCTTTCAGTCACGTCTCTAATCTGTCCTCCCGGGAGACAACATACCTGGCGAGTCCATGGGTCTTCGTGACATACTTGGGTCTCGATCCCACGCAGCAAGGAGTCTCCCACTACTACCACTCCTCTCTTCTTCTTCTTGTAGGCCTGGGTTTCATCGCCTCTGTTTGACTGACCTTTAGCCTCTTGCTCACTCTCATGCAGGTTCCCCTGTGATTCTTCCTCTGCAGGCTGTCCTCCAGTCTCATCCGCAAGTACCTGGAATCGGT
Organism: Heloderma suspectum; assembly: GCF_057233095.1. NCBI lineage: Eukaryota > Metazoa > Chordata > Lepidosauria > Squamata > Helodermatidae > Heloderma > Heloderma suspectum. Next base: position 32,946,679 of record NC_139470.1, read on the forward strand.
TCCACAGCTCCACTGCTTCCACTGGTGCAGAGTGGCGTCTAGTTCTTCTTCTCCTAACTGTCACCCTTTTCCAAGGAGTATCCTCTACTCCATTTTTCTTCACCTCAGCATTTCCCACTTCTGCCTCATCTTGCTGTTGCTCTTCAAGCTTCTGGTCTGCCCTTTGCTGCTGTAGTTCCCCCATTCTGTCCAAGAACTCTTCGTGTTCTCTTATTCCCCGGAGGGTCGACAGTCGCCGCTCCAGTCCACTTACTTTTTCCTCCAGCAGCGTGATCAACTTGCAGTTGTTGCAGGTGTAGGCCATGTTGTTCTCAGGCAAGAAAACAAACATTGCACACACCTTGCAGGTCCCCACCACTGGAGAGTCTTGTCCTTCCATAGCCTCTTTTCCCTTTTTGTGTCTAGCTTTGTGATTGTTCTAGACTAGCCTGTGCCTGCTGCTCTACTCAGTAGAGGTTAAAAGCAGAGTCCCACTGGTGTGGAAGTGTGTGTTACAAGACAAATAAATGAAAAAAAGTTAGTAAAAAAATTAAAAAACAATGTTAGGGGCCTCCCCCTTGACCTCCCCTACCGAACTCCCCTGGCCAACTCCTGTTTGCTCCCCCTGTTCGGTTGCTCTGGTCGCTCGCTCTCTGGGAGCTTGCTTGCTTCTGTAGTCCCTGGACCAGCTGGAGCAGCTTGGTCTGCTCTGCTCAGCTGGGAGGTGGGAAACAGGATAAACAGGACCAATAAACTGAAGCTAAATCCTGGCAAGACCGGGTCCGGGAGATAGGCTCATTGCCTGTTCTGGATGGGGTTGCACTCCTTCTGAAAGATCAGGTCCATAGTCTGGGGGTACTCCTAGATCCATCATTGTCGCTGGAGGCCCAAGTGGTCGCGGCAGCTCGGAGTGCCTTTTACCAGCTTCGGCTGGTTCGCCAGCTATGGCCTCTCCTGGACAGGGATAGCTTGACCATGGTGGTACAGGCATTAGTAACCTCAAGACTGGATTACTGCAATGTGCTCTATGTGGGGCTGCCCTTAAGGCTGGTCCGGAAGCTGGAGCTAGTGCAGAATGCAGCAGCTCGGCTGTTGTTGGGAGCTGCCCCTTTTCAGCGTGTAACTCCTCTGCTGAGGGAACTGCACTGGCTGCCTTTTCGCTACTGGACCAGGTTTAAGGTATTAGTACTAGTGTACAAAGCGCTAAACAACTTGGGACCAGGATACCTCAGAGAGCGCCTCCTTCCCTACCAACCTGCCCGGTCACTGAAGTCATCAAAGGGCATGTTCCTGGTGGTTCTGCATGGACCTATGGCCCGGTTGGAGTCCACCAGGAGAAGAGCCTTCAGTGTGGTGGCCCCCTTCCTGTGGAATTCTCTGCCTTTAGAGGTCAGGCAGGCACCAACATTGTGTTCTTTCCGGCGCCTCCTGAAGATGTTGTTCTTTCAAGAGGCCTTCCTTGCATGACCAGCCGTGGGTTGTTGAATTCCACTTTGTTGGGATTTGTCTTTTTAAAAATTGTTTTAACTTTTTAAAACTCTTTTAACCATTGTTTCATTCTTATGTTGTTCACCGCTCCGAAATCTTCTGATGAGGAGCGGTATATAAATAGTGTAAATAAATAAATAAATAAATAAATACATACATACATACATACATACATACATACATACAGGTGTTAGGAGGTAGCAGAAGGGCTGCTTTGCCCAACATTTCTCGGGTGGGGTGGAATCCCACAGTTATTCTTGGAATGCTTGGTTTAAATATCCTAGCTCTGCTAATACTTTTTGAACACAAACAAAAAACCTCAACCTTTTCCCCTGGGGGACCTGGAGCCTAAACCCCAAGGATCCTGTAGTGAAAAAAGGGAAGAGGTGCACTCAAGCCTTGTTTTCTAGCACTGCACAAGATTTTCATGTATTGCCCATTTAAAAAAGGTTTGAACACCAATCCTGCAAAAATCAGTTTTTCAAGCGCAACCTCCTTACAAAGCAGATAGTGGGACAAAGATGATGTCTTTAAAATCCTAGCAGTTCAATTCAAATAATGCTCTCAGAAAGAAAGCCAGAAATGCAACATGCACACAGAGCTAATTTTTGAGATTTCACAGGTGACCATCATGTCACCCCAAAGCTCTCTTGGATTTTCCGTGAAACAGCACCCTAAGTAACCTCCCCATTCTTTACCACGGAAGAAACAGGCTGAAAACAAGAACTTTGCACCAACAGCCCACGGCAGCTCTCTTCCCACTTGCTGCCAGGGCAACCAGCATTGGCAGACGCCGAGAGCAGGCGCCATGGCTCCCGACTTCAGCAGCCGGCAGCTCACATTCTCACCAACTCATCGTGAACAGAGGATGCATCACACCCACCGATGACAAGCAAGTTACATCATTTTAGCAAGACCCTAAAGCAAACCCGGAGCAGGCCAGCAGCACTGTCCCTGGGGTGGGTCATAAGAGCTCTGGTCCCTTAAAATTTACAGCCAGTCGCTTCAGGGACATCATGTAGCAGTTGCAAAGATGTTCCGCAGCCGTATGGAGCCTTCAGGTTCACAAGGTCCGTTCTTATTTATGCCTCAAGGAGATGAGAGCTCAAATGCTCCCATTCTTTAACAGCCCGGAGTCTGGCAGCAAATAGAGGAATCTGTTATCTTGGCTAAGCAAGCGCCACCACTGGGTATCTGGAAGGCAAGTTCTAGTCAAGGGACGCTCCCTCCGATGAGCCCTGCAAGCCTTTGAGGTCAGGGGCCTCTTCGTACCTCACAGAGCCTTTCTCCTTTTTCTCTCCCTCCCTCACACTTGGAGGGAATAACCTTGGTTTTCTGCAGCTGGCAACAGAACAGTCCAACATTCCCTTGGATGGGACTCATTTTCTCACCTCCTTTTGCCAAATGGCATCCCAAATTCAGGGGCCCCACTGCTCTCTGGGTGAACTCCCAGTGGCCGTTCTATTACGTGGGGAAGGGCCTCCTCTCGCTGTACTAAAAGCTGGTTTCAGGGTATAAACTTAGTGCTGACGCCCCCCCCCCCAACAAAAAGACTCAGAAACAGCACCGATATGGGTCCCATGGTGGTATTTCTACCTGAAAAGCAAAACAAAAATGCAGGTTGCTTACCTGTAACTGTTGGTCTTCGAGTGGTCATCTCTGCATCACACATACAGGTTCTGTGCCTGCACGGAGCCTCGATTCGGGCAAACTTCTATGGCTGAGGAATATTTTTGGTGGGAACACTCACCCACCGTCCTCTGCACATGTCCTAGTGGGTTCCCGCCCATTCCCTCAGTTCCTTGAGACCACTTCATGTGGCCTCAGACCCGAGAGAAAACAATCTTGCCTCAGGACCAACAATGAATCCAACATTGACACCGACGTGGGGACAGTGGGAGGGTTGTGTGAATGCACAGATAACCACGCAGAAGAACAACTGTTACAGGGAGGCAACCTGCATTTCTTCTTCATGGTCTCTGTGTATCACACATATGGGCGAATGACAAGCTAACTTATTGGAGGTGGGTTGGTGGTTCAATGTAAGATAGATGATAGAACCGCACAACCAAAAGTACAGTCTGCTCTCACTTGGACATTGAGCCTGTAGTGCCGTATGAACGTGGATGGCTTTGCCCAAGTCACAGCCTTGCATAAATGAGGCAAAGTCACCCCTCTGTCGAATGCTATGGAAGTAGCCACTCCTCTTGCTGAATGAGCTATTATGTGTGGCAACAGCTTCTGATCAGCTCGTCCATAAGCCAAACGAATAGTCTGGACAACCCATGAAGCTAGTCGTTGCGATGATACCCGAAAACCTTTCTGCTGCCCTCCATAACAAATGAATAGTCTATTGGATTTGTAGAAAGAGTCTGTACATGCCTTGTAGAAAGCCAGTGCCCTCCGAACATCCAGGGAATGCAAAGAAATTTCCAATGGAGATGCGGAATTCGGGAAGAAGGCTGGCAAATTTATGTCCTGGTTCAGGTGAAACTCAGACACTACCTTAGGAAGGAAAGTAATGTCTGGATGAAGAACGGCTTTGTCTCTGTGAAAAATCAGGTATGGAGAATCTATTCTCAACGCAGAGTTTACTCAATCTTCTTGCCGAAGTAATGGCTACAAGAAACGCCACCTTCCAAGACAATAGTTGTAAATCGACCACAGCCAGCAGTTCAAAGGGCTTGGTCATGAAGGCATGTAGAACTACTGATAGACTCCACTGCGATACCGGTGATCGAACTGGAGGAGCAATACTCTTTAGTCCTCTGAGGAACTGTCTTAGTAAAGGATGAGAAAAAAACATACAAGCATCCACGGTTGAATGGAAAGCAGAGATAGGTGCTAGATAAACTTGGATGGAAGAGTATTTCAAGCCCTTGAGAAATAAGGAATGTAGAGAATGTAACTGGAAGAGCAATGGAGGGGATCCATGTTGTTGGTAGCGAGAAATGTCGAAAAAGTTTTCCATTTATTAGCATAAGAGCGCCTTGTTGATCGTTTCCTCACCGCTTCTAGAACTGACCGTACAGCAGGTGGTAAGGTAATTACTGAATCTTCCAAGCCGTTAACTTGAGAGTTCCCAAATCTGGGTGCCTCACCTGCCCTTGATTCTGTGACAACAGAGTTGGAGTCAATGGGAGGCGCCAATATCTGCCCTTGGAAAGGGCTAGCAGAGGAACAAACCAGCTCTGTCATGGCCACCTAGGATTGCCTTTGTCCTGTCCACAATTAACTTTTTGATAACTTTCGATATCAGTGGAAAAGGAGGAAACAGATAAAACTGCCTGTCCATCCAAGAAAGGAGAAAGGCATCTCCTAGAGATAGATTTCCTATCCTTGCTCTTGTGCAGAATTTCTCGCATACCACATTGTTCCGAGTCGCAAACATAGGGGTCCCCGACATCTGAAAAAGACGGTGGAGAATGTTGGGAGCAAGCTGCCATTCATGGGCTTGCTGAAAAATCCTGCTTAGGGAGTCTGCTAGTATGTTGTCTTTCCCTGCAATGTGTACTAACAAAGAAATTCCCCTGCAAATGGTCCAATGGTAGATATTTAGGGTCAGAGATACTAAACCTTGTGCTCGAGTCCCGCCGCGCTTGTTTATGTAACAAACAACTGCTGCATTGTCTGACGCAATTCATACATGATGACCGGACAAGATGCGTTCGAAGGCCTTCAATGCCCTCCACACCGCTACTAGCTCTAGGTGATTTATGTGCCGCCTTTTCTCCGATGTGGTCCAGAGACCTTGAGTCTGAAGAGAGAGGCAATCCTCCCCACCGGGGGAGTGAAGCATCTGTTGTAAGTACACAGTATGGAGGAGTTGGATGAAAAGATTGGCAAAGATTCTTGACCGTTGTCCACCACAGAAGAGATCGCAGGATGCCATTCGGCGCCTATAGCCGAACCAGATGAGCATAGTCTGTCATGGAGAAGGTCTGTGAGAACCAATTTTGAAGGGAGCACATTTGAAGTCGGGCCGACTGCACCACCGAAACCGTGGCTGCCATCAATCCAAGAAGACATTGGATATAGAAAGCGGTCACTTCCTTCCGATGGAAGATTTCTGCAGCTAGACAGGTAATGGCCGCTATCCTGTTTGGTGGGAGAAAGGCCTGTCCAACCGTGGAGTCCAGGGCAGCTCTGACAAACAGGATTTTTTGAGAAGGGCAGAGCTGTGATTTCTCTTTGTTGATGCGCAAACCTAAAACCTGCAAAAGGCTGCATACGAGAGTGATGTGTTGACATAGAGTTGCTCTGGACTGTCCCACTGTTAGCCAATCGTCCAGATATGGATATATCTCTACTAAGTGGTTCGAAGGAAGGGGCTGGACATTTCATAAATACCCCTGGAGCCGTGGCCAATGAACGGGAGTACTTGGAACTGAAAAATCTGCTGGCTGATCGCAAAATGAAGGTACTTGGGATGCAAGGGGTGGATTGCTATGTGAAAATACACATCTTTGAGATCTATCGATGTGAGCCACACACCCTCTTGCAGAAGTGTAGGATGGTCGTGAGTGTGGTCATGCAAAACTTCCTGGTGGAGATGAAGAAATTTAGTTTTCTGAGGTCCAAGATCAGTTGAAGCCCTCCATCCCTTTTTGGTACCATAAAATAACGGGAATAGACCCCATCTGGATGTAGATTCCATGGTACGTGCTGAATAGTTCCTTTCTGGAGGAGAAAAGCTGCTTCAAACAGCAATATGTCTGTAGTCATAGAACATTTTATGGTACCAATGGGCGGGAGGGCTTTGAATTCGATCCTGTATCCCTCGCAAATGATAGTTAGCGCTCAAGTGTCTGATGTTATTACCATCTAATTTGTGAAAAAATAAGCCAGACAGTCTCTGAACAACGGGTCGAGTAGTATAGGAACATTTGACAGCTGGAAGTCAAAGATGAAACTTTGAGGTGGATTCATTCCTCCATTTTGGTGATAGCAGCTGGGCACACAGGAACGTTTGTGTTGGGTGAATGGTTGGTGGTGCACTGCACGTTCGTTACCCCGATGAGGAGTGTAAGAAGACTGTTGTCAGAACCAACGATGCGGTTTGTAAGGCTGTTGGGTTTGTCCCAATCCCATTATTCTTCTCATGGTCTTGGCCTTTTGGACATTATCCACGACTTCATCAGTGCCAGCATTAAACCAGCCTGCCCCATCAAAGGGCAGGTCTTCAATTTGTGATCTGGCCTCCAGGGTTAAACCAGCTGAGAGAAGCCATGCATGTCTATGGAGCGCTAGTGCTCCGACCATCGCTTTTGCATTGCAATCAGTTTGGTGTTGAGCAGTATTGATTTGCTGTTTTGACAATTTCAACGCCTCTGCCTGAAAAACCCTGGCCAGCTCGCGCTGATCATCTGGTAAATAGTCACACAATGACCCAACTTTCTCCCACAGAAAAAGCTGATATCTGGCCATCATTGCCTGGTATAGAAACATGAAGTCCTAATGCAGTGGATGAATAAATCCTCTGACCAAGTAGATCTAACCCATGACCCTCTTTGTCAACTGGTGAAACGTGTATTTTCTGCTATTTCCCCTGCGAGGATTCTACAATAATGGAATTTGGTTTTGGGTGCATGAACAAAAAACTTGCTTCCTTCTCCTGCACCCTGTACACTGACTCCAAATGTTTGGAAGTTGGAGCCATTGCAGATGGGACCTTCCATGAGAGGTGTACAGTTTGCAACAAGGTAGGTAGGAATATAGCAGCCATATCAGGGGTCAGACTAAGTAGCCTCATACTTCATGTTCTTGCTGAGCTCTTGCTCTCTGAAATATATGTTTGTAAGCTGACGAGACACAGGAATTTCTTATCTTGTCAACAAAGGCTAAGGTCATAGAATTATATTATCATGTTCTCTGCTGTTCTCTACTGTTCTCTGCTTATCATGGCTACCCTATAACCCATTTCTTGTATTATAAACAATGGTGCTAAGAAATGTTGAGGACTGCAACCCCACACGGGAGGGAGAGGAGGAGCCGTTTCCTATGTGTCACAATATCTATAAAAACAATGTGCTGATGTAAATCGGGGCTTCTGGCTCTTTGGAAGTGATTCCAGCCTTAAGCCCGCGCGTTAAATAAAGAAACTCTTTTTCCTTCACTCCGTGGTCTCTCTGACTCTGAGTTCTGCAACATAAATGGTGCCGTGACTTGGATGTGGCAGGCGCTGAGACAGAGAGGTGGCAGTTGCCTGCTCTTGATCGCCGCACCGGGAGGGAGGGCTCGGCGCACACTTCCCCTTCTTGGCGCCACCGACCTTTTTGTCGGGTGAACGGGAGAAAGCCTGCGCCGGGACCGCCCAAACGGCAGCGAGCGGCAAGAGAACCTTGGGAAGCAGAGGAAGGAACTTGAGCCCTGCCTGTACTGCAGCTGCAACTGAGTTGAAACCCACATTGGAAGCCTTCAGGAGAAAGGCAAGTATATGGAATAAAAAGAGGGCCCCGCCTTCAGGAGAAAGGCCACTGGGCAGAAAAAAAGAGGGCCCCGCCTTATGAAGAAGGTCAGTGTTAGTATACGTATACAAAAAGAGACCCACCCGATTGGGGGTGGAAGGGGGGACTTGATCACTCCCCCGAGCAGGCACTAATACTCAGCAAGGCGCTGAGGAAACTGCTTCACTCTAGTGGGAAAGTGGGTGGCAGGGACATATGAATGAAGTTGTGAAATTGGTGAATGTGTGAGTGGCTACTGCAGTTTCTGTTGCATACCGTTGACCGTCCGGGTGCCCAGGCCAGTGGCAAAGTGCGTGGTGTGAAATTCCTTTTGTGTCGGTCAGTGAGACCCCTTATTCGCTGACCAATCCCCTTCCCTCTTTGTGTCCGTCTTCATCTTAAGAGGGAGGCTATGGGAGGTGGGGGAAGCAAGACTTGCACCCCCTTGAGATGTATGTCAAACAAAGAAGGAAAAAGGTTTTTTTTTAAAGGATTCAGAATAGAGAGAGGAAACAGCAAAAAGCTCAAGGTCGAGCTGAGAGAAAAAAAAAGAACAAGATCTGAGGCTGTTAATTAGAGAAATGTTGCAGGACAGCCCGGCTTTTAACAAAGCGTGGGAGTGTGAGGCCGAAGAAGTAGCTGTTAGCCTAGCGCGCCGGGAGGGGAGCAGGAGAATTGCCCACAACGTTTTGAGTTGTGCAACATCATCACCTCACCTAATTGAAATAAAATCCCTAAGAAATAGAAACTGAAAATGAAGACCCAGAAGATGAAGGCGCAAAATGGAGAATAAAAGTGAAGAATCACCCGCCAGGGCACAGGCTAGACCCCTCTTCGAGTAGAAAGTGTGCCATAGGACTGTCCCAAGGCAGAATGAAGCAGAGAGACCACGATGAAGATCTCTGTCAAGGTAGCCGTGTTTAGCTTTGAACTGTCCTAGAATTTCATAGAGCCTGTAGACCATCAGTTATATGATTTCTGAAGAGCGTAACCGTTAAGCTTTTGCCGTGGGATTCCCTGCAATGAAGAAATCTCACTAATTTAAGTGTCCAGTGTTGGACTGCCTGAGTGTGTGTGCTGAAGAGACCGAGAAACCAGACAGCATGTTCCTGGCCAAGCCAAAATCACACTACTACCATGCTCCTGGAAGCTGCAATAAACTGTGTAAGCTGGAAGACCCAACCTGATTGAAAAGAAGATATTAGAGTAACTGTCTTAAAAAACAGTGAAATCTGTGTAGCTGGCTAGCTGACGCTGTCAGTGATGTTACAACTTTAAATTAAGACTGTTTTCCTGTTTGAGACCCCAGCGAAGAAAGCTGACCTGAGTTATTTGTTGCCTGTGCCAAAGCAAAAATTTAGCTGCCCTGTCCCTCATCGTGTCCTGTTTTAAGCTTGGGATTTACAAATACAAACAAACTGAGAAGCTTGCCTTTGAAGTCCTGCAAATCACCCCACCGCCTCCTCGAAGACGATTAATGGCTGCCTGAAAAATGCAAGTATAAGGCGATGCCCATCACCCCCCAGCGTCCTAAGTTTCGGCACTTTGCTTTCGTGTACCAAGTTGAAGGGGAAGAGAAGAAAAGAGGGGTGTGTGTGTGTGTAATATTATAAATCCCTGGCTAGCTTGTCTAGTGATAGACAGCCCCGAGAGCTTTCCCCCCTCTAATTGCTGGATCTGCTCCATCATGCCTTACCATGCAAAAAGTGTTTGCCATTCATTGTGTTAAATTGAAAAAGTTTGTTGTGTATATTTTATGATTTCTTAGATATCATAAAATATATGTGATATTTGCAGATTAGTGTTAGTTGCAACTCCAAATGATACTGAGTGTGGTTCCCAATGGATGACAAGAGAAAAGACAAAGACAAGTAGAGAAAGACAGAGGCAAGTAGAAAAGACAGAGAAATAGAGAAAGTGGCAGACAGATAGAGAAGGGGGAAAAAAAGAAGAAAGAGAAGGCAAGAGGCAAAGAGAAAGAACATTTGTAAACAAGAAGCATGGCCATAGTTGCCCCCAGGGTGAATTAAAAGCAGCTGATTGTGCCTGGAGCTTATTACCTGGGGTAAAGTAGCCACATTAATGTAATAGTTCTTTAAAATAAGAAAATGTAACTAGAAGGAGAAGAAGAGCCTATCCCAAATGTGCGTCACTGGGACTAGTGTAGGGCAGAAAGGTTTAAGTAAGTGAGTTTAACTTGAAAAAGACAAATGAAGAGACAAGGCTGGTGCATAGAGAGTTTTATGTAGAAAGTTTGGAACATGATCTGCAATACAGGCAGATCAGCAAGAAAAAGAAAGCAAAAGAAAGAGAGATTTCTCTTCCCATACTAATGAGTGAAAATGTTATCAAGCACTTTGCCTGGGAAGTGAAGTTTGTTTACAGGAAGCTGTGCCTGAGAACCAAACACTTCTAGCCTATGCTGAAAATGCTTGCTAGTGTTGTGCTGCCTCATGGGTAACATGTATGGTATAAAACCCATTTAGCCCAACAGCTCGTGGTTCAGAGAAGCTGTCTGATCCAACCATTAGGTACGCCTGTGTGCTGTAAGTTACCCAATAAAGTCTCCTTGTAAGTACCCCCCCCCCCGCTGGAATCCCAAAACACAAGCGGGGCTAGAGCGCCTCACCCAGTATCAAACCCTGCTGTTAAAAGCCATAAAGGCAGGTATGAAGAAGTCAGTTAATATGACCAAAGTGTCTAAACTGCTGCAAGGTGCCACCGAGGCCCCAGAGCGTACTTGGAGCATCTTTTAGATGCCTATCGCCAGTATACCCCCCTCGACCCAGAGGCCCAAGAAGACGTGGACAAGAAAATAGAAAAAGACCCAGCAGATGCAGAGGCACAGTGTGCCCAGACAAGATGGACACTGGTGGCATGAATGCCCAAATAAAATAAATCAAATACACAAAGGAGAAAACCAAAGGAGCCAGAACGGGCGAGAGAGAAGACAGCTTGAGAGGGGCCGTGACATTGACTGTGAGGGGCCGTGACATTGACTTCATGATTGACACTGGAGCGGCATCAAGAGCAAGCAAACGTTAGCCTTAAACAAGAAGTCCAAACACTGGGCAAAGTTCTTCAAGCCCAGCGTTGCTTTGTCTTAGAAAATAAGCCCCCAATTCCCATCACAGAAGTTCATCCTTTCCAACCAGGAAATGAAGTATGAGTTAAAGAGGGAAAAAATAACCCCTTAACTCCCAAGTGGAGAAGACCAAAAACTGTCATACTTTCCACCCCCGCAGCTGTAAAAATAGCTGGAGTTAAACCCTGGATACATTGGACACGAGTCAAAAAAAGCAAAAAGGAAAGTGGACTGTAGCTGAAAATCCTTTAAAAATCATTCTGAAAAAGCAGTAAGAAAACTCAGGCTAGACCTTACTGTGGACACACCGGGAGACTGTCCCCCTGCGTACGGTCAGACCTGCAACTGGAGAATTAAAGAAGGGGACTAGACCCTACTGCAGCTTGCCAGGTAAATAGCTGCCCAGCGTACGGTCAGATCCCAAAGAAGATCAAACATGCGTGTTGTGGTGTTAGTAGTGTTGCATTGTGTTTCCTTAATAAGGTGCGAAAAAGGGGGGTCTGCCCCTGGAGAGGGAAATCTGTCCCAGCGATTCGCTGATAATTACTGGCTTCACCTGGCTAACATCATTGGAGTAAAACATTTTTGTTTGCCAAGAGATATACCTGCAAACAGGTTTTTTTTTTTATCTTTTTCTCCTCCATCATTTAATTTGACTAATAATAGTAATGCTGTAGATGTTCAAATCAATAATCTGCATGAATAATATAGTAGCTAACATAATAATGGGACAAAACAATTAGCTAAATTGGTTAACCCCTTGGCTTCCAGATCTTAGCTGGCTTAAGGCATTGTTCATCCTAATTCTACCAGTGTTGTTCATAGAGATACTGCTATGCCTTTGCATTCCTTGTCTTATGCACTGTTTAACCAATCTGTTTTATGTCTCAGCTAGTAAAACAGCCGCCCTCTACGCTCTAATAGCTCAACAAGATATTAAGTAAGAGGGTTGCTATAAGAGTCCTGTGCTATGCTTCGCAAACCAGAATGTCTATTTGCATAATGAAATGCTATAATTGTAATGAAATTATGCATTTAAGGGGGGAATGTAGCAGCCTTATCGGGGGTCAGACTAAGTAGCCTCATGCTTCATGTTCTTGCTGAGCTCTTGCTCTCTGAAATATATGTTTGTAAGCTGACGAGACACAGGAATTTCTTATCTTGTCAACAAAGGCTAAGGTCATAGAATTGTATATCATGTTCTCTGCTGTTCTCTACTGTTCTCTGCTTATCATGGCTACCCTATAACCCACTTCTTGTATTATAAACAATGGTGCTAGGAGAAGAAATGTTGAGGACTGCAACCCCACGTGGGAGGGAGAGGAGGAGCCGTTTCCTATGTGTCACGATGTCTATAAAAACAATGTGCTGATGTAAATCGGGGCTTCTGGCTCTTTGGAAGTGATTCCAGCCTTAAGCCCGCGCGTTAAATAAAGAAACTCTTTTTCCTTCACTCCGTGGTCTCTCTGACTCCGGGTTCTGCAACAGTACTGTTACTGGAGTGGTAGACTCCGTATAGATGGCATCAACTACGGGATCTTGTATGTTTTCCATAGATTGCTGGGTCTCAATTCCCAGCGACTGAGCCATACACAGCACCTGGTCAGTGAAATGTCCCATATCCTCTGAAGCCGATGCTCTGCCAGGGGCACAAACATTTTTTGTCTGAGGAAGAGACAGGAGGAGATACTGACGAATAAGAAGCAGAATCTGACTGACAGCCTTCAAGTTCAGACTGCTGTGTTGTGGCTGCAATGGCCTCTTCCATGCACGGTACCAGTGCCGGTGATGTAGTCAAAAGAGGTAGGTCATGATGTGATTCTTGTTGTCTGCTCATCAACAATGAAGAACGTGGAGGAACTGGTGGAGGAAGAAAGGTGGCAGTGGAGAGGCTAGTTCTGCTGGAGGTTGGGAAAGACACTGAAGGGGCCGTTTGGTACCAAGGAACTGGCGCTCCCAGGTAATGTATACAATTGCGATGTCTGTCTCGATCATACCGTTCCCAATCCTCCCAATGATTCGATCTCCTGGGTGGGTCGTGGTAATCAGAACATCGATCCCACTCTCACATCAGTAACCTAGATCTAGCACAATAATCTCCATAACTATAAGGGTGCATTCTATGGTCAAATGTGAATGATCTTAGCGATTCCGGGGATCTTTCTCTCAAGTGCGGGGCATCATGACAAGTCGAAGGAGGATAGCGTTGTACCCGCGGTGGTGTAGACAAATGTGACTGAACCGGTGAGGGGTCATGTATTTCACCCTCTGATATTGATACCAAATGGCCTATATGTGCAGTCTGTACCGAAGCCATCGGTACTGATGCCGAGACAGTTGGTGTTGGAGAGTTTAAAAGGGGAGGAGGAGTAGATAGTTCCTCCTTCTCTTTCTTTCTTTCTTTCTTTCTTCTTTGCTCATCAACAGGTAGTTTTAGAGTCTTTGCTTTCTTCGTAAGCTTCTTAGCCACCAAAAGTGACAAGAGTGACCAGGCATCAGTGGAACTGAGCGCTCTGCTGCTGGAGCCGACTGCTTAGGTGATGCAGGTTGCAGTGAGGCCATACTTGAGGATTGTTCAGAGGCCTCTGAAACACGAGGCCTCTGTTCCTTGGACACGTCCACCGCTTCTAACGCTGTTTTCCAAAGGGCCACCTTCAGTCTATCAGCCCTATTTTTCCGTGCTTGTTTCGAAAAAGACTGACTGACACGGAAGGCCTCCGCCATGTGAGCTTCTCCCAAGCAGAATACACACAAGGAGTGTCCATCTCTGTGGGGGGGGGGGGGGAGTTTACTCCAATGGACACACTTGCGAAATGGTGCCTGTAGAGCCATCCATCCAGGGCAGACAGCCATCAATGATGGCAACGCGAACAAAATAAAAACGCAGGAAGAAAGAGAGAATAACGACAGAAGAGAAAAAGCTAGAATAAAATGAAAATGAAGGGAAAATGAACCTCAGCAACACCAGCTATCAATCGATGCAGAGAAAGTTCCTGACGAGGCAACCGCTACTGCAGTCAAAAGAGAACTGAGTGAATGGGCGGGAACCTGCTAGGACATGCGCAGTGGACGGTGGGGGTGGATTCCCACCAAAAATATTCCTCAGCTACAGAAGTTTTCCCGAATCGAGGCTCCGCGCAGGCGCAGAGCCCATATGTGTGATGCACACAGACCACGAAGAAGAACCTTCAGCTGGTACAAGCCCCAATCCAAAAGACACCTGGGAGGTCATATTTTGCATTACTGGGGCTGCGTAAAAGAAGAATAGCTGAATGGAACAGTCCTGCTACAAAGTGATCATCCCAGCTCATTAGGAGAAGCACTTCCCTATCAACTGGCCAGGTTTTTGCTCTGAGGAGCCCCATCTCTCCCGTTTCATTTATAAACAAACTATGGCTGTCATAGCCTGGACCTGGTTGTGCAAACAGGACCTAAGAAACCAATTTCTTGAAAATTTCACAAAGAACTGGTCCTGAAAAACCTTATGCCATCGGAAGACTTGCAGCCTCCCCCCGCAAAGGGGGACACAACTGACTGGAAGCAGAGCTTGTACGGCTCCATCATCGTCCCGCCTCATTCACAGCATTTTATGGGATGTCCAGACTTCATTGTCGTCTTCCACTCGTGACCCCCACTCGTCACCCTATTTTCCCACCACTTCTTCCACCTTTTTTCTTAACAGAAAAAAAGTTGAGGAACACAGAATAGATGCTCAGTGCCTAGGAGCCCTCCCTCAGCCTGGAAGCCCCCCAAGTCCCTAAACTCCATGCTCCAAAGACTCACTGCATTCTGCTCCACTCTCTGCAGGGGGAGAGAGTGGAGTTCACTTCAGGAGCTCAAGCTGGACCCATGAAGGAAAGAAAGAGATTTGTCCAATACATGCTAGAGATGTGAAGATATACAAACAGAGGAAAGCAGAATGAGCCACACTGGGATTTATGCCTGTGTGGGATGCAGTGTGCGTGTGTAAAAGGAATACTGTTTGCAGTTTTGAACGCAGAAAGAAGACAAATAGTTTTGAATTTTAGTTGGTTAGAAAAAAGGAACATCTAGTTAGTTTTGAGGCTATTCATGTGGAATTTGTTCGCTCAAGTGTTTATGTTCTTTGACCTGCTGAATACAAAACTGTCTGCTCCTAAGTGATACACTTTAGCTTTCGCCCTAAAATCAAGGGTGGCAGCCAGGATGCAAAGTGCTGGCCCTTACATCTGCCACTGCAGCAGGCAAAGAGGCAAGGTGAAAGTCTGAAATGTGCAGTCGTCGACTTGTAGAAAGCCAAAGTGCGGCACGCATCGAGCGTATGCAATGTTGACTCCAGAGATGTAGACAGGGAGGCAAAGAAGGCAGGCGAATAATGTCCTGGTTCAAATGAAAGTCCGACACTACTTTAGGCGAGAAAAAGGGGTCAGGTTTTCACCATGTCTCAGTGAAAAGTGAGGTCAGGCTGGTCTACTCTGACTGCAGAGAGTTCACTGGCATGATGTGCAGAAATAACGACCACCAAAAATGCTACCTTCCAAGAAAGCTGGCACAAGTCTGTAGTTGCCAGTGGCTTGGCCAAAACCTGCTGCAAATGAGATCACTGGTGGTGAAGAGGTTGAAGAGGTTAAAGCTCATGTACCACAACAGACACAACAGCAGCTCTGATAGCGCCCAATAATAGTCTTCAAAAACATGTAGGAAAAAAAGCCAGACCATGAAGCACATGGTCTTCGATGTCTCTATACTAATGCCCAGAGTATGGGAAGCAAACAGAACAAACCTGAACTCTTAATACAGGAGGGAAATTATGACTTGATAGGTGTAACTGAAACTTGGTGGGGTGACTCCCATGACTGGAATACAGCAATTGAAGGATATAACTTGTTCAGAAAGAAGAGGAGGAACAGAAAGGGAGGAGTGCACTTTGTTAAAAATACGTATCTCTGCACAGAAATACAGGAGGATGAGCTTGGTAGCCCCGTTGAGAGCATCTGGGTTAAAATAAATGGAGCAAAGAATAAAAGGAAGATGTTGGTCAGAGTCTACTACCAGCCACCCAATCAAGGAGAAGGCGAGGATGAAACTTTTGAAAAGCAAATTGCCAATGTTCCAAGGAAGCATGATGTAGTAGTAATGGGGGACTTCAATTTCCCCGATATTTGTTGGGAGACAAATTCTGCAAAACATGGCCCCTCCAAGAGATTCCTGACTTGTGTTGCTGATAATGTTCTCCTACAGAAAGTAGAGGAAGGAGCTAGAGGTTCGGATATCCTAGATCCTAACCAACAGAGATGACTTAGTGGATAAAGTAGCAGTTACAGGAATTTTGGGGGAAACTGACCGTGTTATACTTGAGTTCTTGGTTCTAAAAGAAGGAAAAGCCAAGTGTAGCCAAACGCACACCCTGGATTTTAGGAAAGCCAATTTTAATAAACTCAAAACAATGATCAGTAAGGTCCCATTGGCAAGCAACTCTAATGAGAAAAGGAGTCCAAGATGGCTGGAAGTTTTTAAAAAAGGAAATTCTGAAGGCACAATTACAAACAATTCCAACAAGAAAAAAGGTGGAAGACAACAGAAGAAGCCAATGTGGCTTCAAAAAAAGCTTAGACATGACCTGAAAACAAAAAATGACACATATAGGAAGTGGAAGGAAGGCCAAGTTACAAAGGAAGAGTACAGGCAGGTAGCACAGAATTGCAGGGATGGCGTCAGGAAGGCTAAAGCTGAGAACGAGCTGAGGTTAGCGAGGGATGCTGAAAGCAACAAAAAGGTTTTCTTCAGCTCTGTGCATAGTAAAAGGCAGAGGAAAGAAATGGTGGTTCAGCTATTAAATAAGGATGGCAAAATGATAACAGATGACGAAGAAAAGCAGAAGTGCTCAATTCCTACTTTGGCTCAGTCTTTTCCTGAAAGAGGGTCTATGATCCTCCTGGCAAAGGCAAAGTACATGCTGAAGGGGCAGGATTGCAGCTTGAGATCAACAGGCATATGGTCAAGGAACACCTAGTTACTTCGAATGAGTTCAAATCTCCAGGTCTAGATGAACTGGACCCTAGAGTAATAAAGGAACTGGCAGAAGCGCTCTCAAAACTACTGTCTATTCTCTTTGAGAAATCATGGAGGACGGGGGAAGTGCCAGATGACTGGAGGAGGACTAATGTTGTCCCTATCTTCAAAAAGGGTAAAAAGGAGGAACCTGGGAACTACAGACCAGTCAGTCTGACATCAATCCCTGGGAAAATTCTGGAGCAGATGATAAAGCAATCCATCTGGAAGCACTTTGAAAACAATGCAGTGATGACTCGAAGCCAACATGGCTTTGTCAAAAACAAGTCCTGTCTGACGAATCTGATCTCATTTTTTGATCAGGTCACCTCCCTTGTGGACTGTGGGAATGCTATGGACATAATATATCTCGACTTCAGCAAAGCTCTTGACAAAGTGCCCCATGATATCCTGATGAGCAAACTAGCTCAAAGTGGGCTAGATGAAATAACGATCAGGTGGATCCACAGTTGGCTACAGAAAAGGACTCAAAGAGTGCTTATCAGTGGGATCTTCTCAAGCTGGGGAGAGGTAACAAGCGGGGTATTGCAGGGCTCAGTCCTGGGCCCAGTGCTCTTCAACATTTTTATTAATGACTTGGTGTATTGACCCCAGGAGCATAGCCAAGTCATCTGTAGTGTTAGAGGGGCCTAGAAATCCATAATGCTTAAGTTCATTATTGTTGTAATTCCCTTGCTAGTAAGCATGTGAAGATGATTCAAAGGGCCAATAGTGCAGCCTAGCACATTCCATACTAATTAGTGACAGTGTTATCAAGCACTCTGCCTGGGAAGCGAAGTTTGTTTACAGGGGGCTGTGCTTGAGAACCAAACACTTTTAGCCTATGCTGGGAATGAATGCTAGGGGTGCTTGCTGGTGTCATGTTGCCTCATTGCTGATGTATGGTATAAAACCCATTTGACCCAATGGGTCATGGTTCAGAGCTGTCTGATCCAACCATTGGGTACGCCCGTGTGCTGTACGTTACCCAATAAAGTCTCCTTGTAAGTAAACCTTTGAGTCTGATTCATCACTATCTTGGCACCTTTAAATTAAGAGTTCGAAGCCTACAGCCGGGGCTATACACTTGGATGAGGTGGTGCAGGGAATGCTTATCAAATTTGCAGATGAAACAAAATTGGGAGGGATAGCTAATACCTTGGAAGATAGAAACAACATTCAAAGTGATCTTGATAGACTGGAGTGCTGGGTTGAAAACAGCAGAATGACATTTAATAGGGATACATGCCAAGTTCTGCACCTAGGAAAAAGAAACCAAATGCACCATTGCAAGATGGGGGATACATGGCTCAACCACACTACAAGCGAGAAGGATCTTGGAATTGTTGTCAATCACAAGCTGAATATGAGCCAACAATGGGATGTGGCTGCAAAAAAGAAAAATGCTATTTTGGGCAGCATTAATAGAAGCATAGCTTCCAAATCCAGGGAAGTACTAGTTCCCCTCTACTCTGCACTGGTTAGGCCTCATCTGGAGTACTGTGTCCAGTTCTGGGCACCACACTTGAAGAAGGATGCAGACAAACTGGAGAGGGATCAGAGGAGGGCAACGAAGATGATCAGGGGACTGGAAACAAAGCCCTATGAAGAGAGACTGAAAGAACTGGGCATGTTTAGCCTTGAGAAGAGAAGACTGAGGGGAGACATGATAGCACTCTTCAAGTACTTGAAAGGTTGTCCCAGAGAGGAAGGCCAGCATCTCGTCTCGATCCTCCCAGAGTGCAGGACACGGAATCATGGGCTCAAGTTCCAGAAAGCCAGATTCCGGCTGAACATCAGGAGAGACTTCCTGACTGTTAGAGCAATATGACAATGGAACCAATGACCTAGGGACGTAGTGGGCTCTCCCACACTGGAGGCATTCAAGAGGAGGCTGGACAACCATGTGTCAGGGATGCTCTGACTCGGATTCCTGCACTGAGCAGGGGGTTGGACTCGATGGTCTTACAGGCCCTTTCCAACCCTACTATTCTATGATTCTATGACACCACATAGTTGAAAAGGGTCATGCACCACAGAGCAGTCTAACATGCATTTATGCAATATCCCTTCTGTTTGGATTAGGGTTTTGTCAACATGTTCTCGCCAGGTGGATAGCAAACTTCTCAACACCTCTATCAACTAAAGGAGGTGATTCCTCATCAGTGCCACCAGCATCCAATTGTCTACGTACAGGTACTCCTCAACTCCTTGCATCTGAAGATGGGAACAGACTACTGCCATACACTTGATGAACACTCTTGGGGCGGTTGCCAGGTCACAGGGTAGCACCCAGAATGGGTGGGTGTCAATACCAATAATGAAGCAGAGGTAATGCTGGTATGTCTCCTCTATGATGATGTGGAAGTAAGCATCCTTGAGGTTGATAGAAGCAAACCAATATCCTCAGGAGAAGAGAGGGAATGGATGCCAGAGAAACCATGTGGAACTTCCTCAGTGAAATATACAGGTTTAGTTCTTGGAGGACCAGGATTGGCAGGCCTTCCATCCTTCTTCAGTACCATGAAGTACCTTGAATAGAACCTGTTGCGGAGATGTGAGTGCGTCACAGATAGAATAGCTCCCTTTCTGAGGAGAGTGCTGAAGTCTTGGTGGGGGACAGGAGATGGAGTTGTAACTTTCACAGTACCAAGCATGGGGGAGGATATTGAATTTGATCCTGTAACCCCTTCTGTATGATGGAAAGTATCCAGGGATCCATGGTGATGTTGGTCCAGGTAGAGAGAAAATGGGACAGAACAGTGCCAAAGATGGGGAGCTAGGCAGCTGGACGAAGAGAAAGGGGAGACTGTCAAAGATGCCACCTATGTTCTCTGTCACACTTCTGGTGGAAGAAACGGTACTTCAACACCGAGTAGGGCTTCTGAGAATGCGAAGGCTGCTGCTGTGGGGCAGTCAAAGCAGGAGGCTGGTACAGAGTAGTATATGGTTGGAACCATTGTCGATATCATGTGGCCATGGGCTGGCGCTGGACCCCCATGTTCTGGGCTATGGAAGAGGCATGCAATCCAATGCCTCATCCATGTTGGCACTGAATAAGCCTTGGCCACCAAAGGGGAGATTCTCTATTTGGGACCGAGCCTCCTGAGAAAGTCCCGTTGACCTGAGCCATGCATGTTGCTGAAGTGTAATGGAGCTTGCCAGGAGTTTGGCATCACAGTCAACCTGGTGTCTCAAGGTGCTGATCTGCTGTCTGGACAGCTTCATCGCCTCATTCCGAAACACATGGGCGAAAGCTTTCTTGTCCTCAGGTAGATGTCCAAAAATCTTCCCCACTTTGTCCCAAACGAACAACCGGTAACCGGACAAAGCAGTCAAGTACTGGGATTTGCAATCTGTGTCATTACTTAGAGCAGGGGTCCCCAGCAGAGCTCCTGAGGGCACGGGTGCACCTGGGAGGCCCTGAATGGTGCCCTCGAGGTGATTTACACGTATACAAGGCATGTCTGCAAACTTCCCACTTGCTCTATGTTTTTAAGTCTATGGACCTCTACCTGCAGTTTTGATGTCTCTCCTTGCTCTCTGATTGGCCAAATAGGTTGCTTAGTCCTTACTCCCATTCTGTGCCTGCTAGGAGCAGGTGTGCGCGGTGGATGGCTGTGTCAGAAGGGAAAGGCAAGTGTTCCCCTTGAATGCAAACTAGCAGTGCAGGGATGGGACTGAGTTGGCTGGGGGTTTTCAATCTGAGAGGGAAGCACAGGCAAAGAGAGGGTGTTTCCTGCCTGCTTGCTCACCCTCCCATCTGCACTTTTTGCGGGGAGGGGGATGGTGCTTGGTCTCCCTTTATTTTTGTGTGTTGGGAGGTACAGCGCTTGTCCTCTGTGCCCTTCTGCTTGCTTGTTGGGGTCGGTGGGTAAAGCAACGGAATTTCCAGCCTGTGCACTTGTCTTGATGCAGGGGCATTTCCCATTCTCCCCCATGGCTGCCTGCCTTGCGTTTCCTGTGGCACTCTGGATGTTGTTTGGTGCATGTGGGGAGCCCATGCAAAGTGAGGATCTTGCCACGTGCTCGCTCTGACGCCGGTGCTGCTTTTGCTCACTGGGCGTGCCAGATTTCTGGGCTTGCTGGCTGCTCCACCCAGCCCGGTTTGACTGATCTGCAGTGCGCAGTGGCAGAGGCCTTTTATGGGGAGGGGGGGCTGCTTGCTTCCCCACCCGACTCCTTTCTGTTGGTGGTGGCTGCCAGGATTGGCACTCCATGCAGTGGGAAGGTTGCACGGGCAAAGCTAGAGCGTTTCCCCACTCTCTTCCCTCAACTGTGTTTCTATCCACCCCACCACTCCAATTTTCCTGGCCTTCCTCTGCCCCTTCTGAAGTATGGTTTCCAGCGGCGGAGAGGCATCCCTGCTTCAGCTCTATCCTTCTACCATCATGTTTTCGGAGACTCCTCAATGGCA
The DNA here is from genome assembly GCF_057233095.1 of Heloderma suspectum. Classification (NCBI taxonomy): domain Eukaryota; kingdom Metazoa; phylum Chordata; class Lepidosauria; order Squamata; family Helodermatidae; genus Heloderma; species Heloderma suspectum. Next base: position 32,968,124 of record NC_139470.1, read on the forward strand.
CATTTCTGCATGTGTATGCTTACATGATATGGAGTGTGTCTGTGCGCTTGACTGACGTTGGCTATAGCCCATGTTAGTAGTCTTTTTTTGATGGTGCCATACAAGCATCATTGTTGTTTTTAAAGACGGGCTTCCCAGTAGGATTAAAAATGGGCATACTGATGATTTCTACATGTGATCTCCCCCCAAACACTTTAAAATCACAGCTCTGCAATGTGATTGGCAATTTCAGGTTGGTTTGAGGGAGATCCCATTAAAAAATCATGGTGATCCCTGCCTCTGATACTTCTATGCATGCTATGGTTGTGCTGGCAAGTATGGATGTTTGTATTTCTCTGCCAGAATGTTTGGATGTTTGTATTTCTGTTTTATTTGTTAGTAAAGTATTTCATATTTGAACTATTTTGCAGTCTTGTCGTCTTTCTGACCTGACCCCACCCCTGACGGTGGTCATCTTGCAAGTAGCCACGTCCCCCTCCATGGTGGCTATTTTGTGAGTAGCCATGCCTACACAGTGGAATTTACAGAATTTACAGAGACACCCCCCCCCAACTGCAATGGCACAGTTTAAAGCACATTCCCTAAATGCTCTAAAGTGTGATCTTGAGGCTCTGATTCTCTGTTGTTTGGCTTACTCCCTTAGGAAGTAACTACTTCACAGCTTCATTATAGAGATCCTACGCAGTATCGGTTTGGTTAGAAAGGGGGTTGGTTTCCCACCCGTGTTCTCCCCCCCGCCCAGTGCCCTTTCCCAGCACAAGCATATGTGTGTCTACTCAGAAGTAACACCCACTGTGTTCAGTGAGGCTTGGGGCTCGTTGGGAGGCTTGTCTTACAAATGCGCACAAGGGGAAGTAACTACTTCGCATTGTCCGTATGGAGCTGGGGGGTGGGGGTAGAGCCTCTCTTATTGGTTGAGCAGCCCCTGCCACTCAGATGACTTTCCCTTCCACCTGGAAGTAAATTATGTGAAGCCACAGCTCCTACAAAAATGCAGGTGAGCCACTCCTCCCTTTTCCTTCTGTAGTCGTGGAGTCAGGGCCCAGGATCAGGATCCCTGCAGTGCATCAGATCAGGCAGGATCCTGATCTCTCACCACTGAGAAATCATTCACTCTCCAACACACACACTGCTGATGTTTGCAGAAAGCAGGACTTGGGTGAATTATTTCAGTTTCATCACTTCTAAATCCTGATCCATAAAATCTGGCAACCATTATGAAATCCTCCATACTTTAGACTGATCTGTTTACAAAGTCCTACTTGCAGGAAGATGTCTGTTGTCTCCTCTTAACTGCCAGTTGTCCTGGGACTGCAGGGCTGAGAATGGGCACACTCTGGCCAGAGAAAGAGCCGCTGCTCCAGTACTTGCTTTCCTCCCTATGGGTCTCCTTCCTTTGTCCTTTTCTGTCTGTTCAGTTGTGAGCCTGCAAACTGCCTTACCTTTCAGTGTCTGTACAGCACTTTGAAAATTCTAGGCACTTTCTACGTGTTAAATCATCATCATAAAAACTGCCGGATCAGACCAAAGGCCCATCCAGTCCAGCATTCTGCTCACACAGTGGCCAACTAGTCGCCCCTGGGAACCTCACGAGCAGGACAGGAGGGCAACCGCATCCTCTTGCTCATAATCCCAGCAATTGGGATACATAATCGTTGTTGTTGTCTGCATTCCCATGGTATTTTGTGCCAAACTGTGAACGTAATCCATCTGCATCTTTGCAGTATATATTTCAGACCTTCCACACAGAAGGATGCTTCTACATGTGCACAGAAGACAAACTCTTTCAGGCAACGCTACACCTACAAAACCCAGGACACAACACACCCTTGAGAAACCTGAAGGCCAAAAGCAGCAGGCCCCAGACAGAGGAAAAGTCTCTCCGAGTCAATATGCTCATTACAGAATGGAACTGGGGCATGCAGAGACACTCTCTGCAACTCTAAGCAAATCATTTTGTGCCATCCAATGTTTCTATGTCTATGAAGACATTGCTTACCATGTGCAAGACTGGACATGATGGGCACCTCCTCTTCAGCGTGCTCCACCCCCGTTTGCTCCTGCGGTGGCAACAAGAGCACACTTACGGAGGAGGAGGAGGAGGGAGAGGCTGTCTTGGATTTGGCAGGCAGGTCAGTCAGTCTCAGAAGGGAGTCCAAAGCCATGGAGTCAGCAGTCCCCGCAGGAGGGGTCAGAGATGGCGGAGCTGTCGAGAAGAAGCTCTCTTTGCTGTCTCGTGGGTGCTTTGGAGTGGTTGGGGTTTCTCCTGTAGACTACAAAGGAAAAAGCAAATGCTGTAAGCAGTAAGAGCAGCCCCCAGCTGGCTGGCTGACTGACAGCTGCAAACCTTGCAGCCCAAGGCTTTGTGCAACAGGTAAACACACTCTCCACCTGAGAGCATCCAGACTAATCCCAATGGCTCCAAGCACAGAGGACTTAGGGGTGATCTAGACCTTCACAGGATCATGTGCAAGTAGGTCCCAGTGAGATCAAGGGGATGTATTGCCAAGTATCGTGCTCAACATCAGGACCTCAACCGCACCTACAATGTTTGTACTAAAGAGATTTTGGAAAAAACTACCCCACACATAGATTATGCCGAATAGAAGGAGCAGTGGAGGCAATCTTCGCTGCTGCACTCCTCCTGCTCTGCAGTTTGGCTAGGCAGACATTTTTGCCTGTCTAGCTGGGGCACATCGGAGTGGGAGGGAAGGGGGCTGGGGAGGTCTCGGGATAGGTTGCACCCCAGCTTCCCCAGTCCTCTCCCCGCCCACTGGCATGCTTCCTTCACCCCCTCTCCGAGGTTGCCTTTGCGACTGCAGGGAGACAGCTGTCGCGGTTCTCTCCACCCCAGCTGTGAGAGGGAGGGGAGTGCAGACTCCTGGATCCGTGATGGGAGCGCTCTCTCTGGTCTCGGATCCAGGAATCCAAATTATCCTATGGCCCTCCCAACCTCTGCCTAGGGGCCACAGGATTGCGCCCTAAGTGTCTCCACACATACGATGCCACTAAATTTGGAATATTCAAAGGTTTCAGAATCAACTATGCCTGCAAAATGTATGCATTCTTGAAGAAAAAAAGGGTTATTGGCATTTCCCTTAAAAAACAAACATCAAAACATAAAAGCGCATAGCACAAAACCCTTGCACCTATTTTTGGGACATTCAGAAGGCGTATTCTCCTCCTAATGGGCTAAAATGCCTGCAAATATCATCCCATTCTGACAGATTTTTCAAGTTATAGCCTTTTTTTTTAAATTCCCACACGAGTCATGAAGCCTCATACTTCTGAATCTCGACTCGGTTCAGTACCCAAGTTGAAGTGGATGACCTCTGAATCAGTCTGAGCAAAATCAGGCCATTTTCCGAAGTGCTGAGTTGAGGTGTGAGTTGAATCTGGGGGCCAGTGCACATCTCCACTGAAAACACTTCACAAGTATTTTCCTCTGTAACCCTTATGACAGCCTCTAAGATAGGTCAATAAAAGCAGTAAGACGGAAGATGAATCAGAGGTAAATTTCAGTTAGCCCCATAGTGGGATTGGGGGAGGCTGAGAGACTAGTGCCCCACCCTCCGAATCTCTAGAGACATTTGACCCACAACACACATTCTTGTATTTATTTATTTATTTATTAAATTTATTAATCGCCCATCTGACTGGTCACCCAGCCACTCTGGGCGATGTACAACCCACCATAAAACAATTTAAAACAATAAAATTTTACCATAATTTTTTTTTTTTTTAAATACCCTAACCCACCCCAAATGCCTGCCTGAACAACCACGTTTTTAATGCACGACGGAAGCTCATTAAAGAGGGGGCATGACGGAGTTCCCTAGGGAGGGAGTTCCACAGAGTGGGGGCCACCACAGAGAAGGCCCTCTCCCTCGTCCCCACCAGTCTAGCTGTCCTGGCTGATGGGACAGAGAGAAGGCCATCTGAGGCTGATCTTGTTAAGCGGCCTGTCTGGTGTTGCTGGAGGCGCTCCTTAAGATAGGCTGGGCCGGAACCATATAGGGTTTTAAAGGTCAAAACCAACACCTTGAATTTGGCCCGGAAAACAACTGGTAACCAGTGCAACTCCTTCAGCACTGGAGTGATGTGATCTCGCCGGCGGCTGCCTTTAATCAGGCGAGCCACCCCGTTCTGTACCAGCTGCAGCTTCCGAACCGTCTTCAAGGGTAACCCCACGTAGAGCGCATTACAGTAGTCTAAACGAGAGGAGACCAGGGCATGTACTACCGATGGGAGCAGATGGTCGGGAAGGAAGGGGCGCAGCCGCCGTTATGCTTTACTAGCTCTGAGGGGGCGATTAGAAAAGCTAATTAGAGCGAGAAAATGCAAGACATATAATTAGCAAACAACTTCTAGCTTTGTCCCTCCCACACACTGCTAATTTTTGTCTCCTTGGTTTTCTTGCATTCCCGCACACCAAGATGTCAGGGCTGCATCAAGGGACTCGGCTTCGCTTCTTTCATTCTGAGAATACATCAATGTGGGGACAAGAGACTGACAGGGGACCCATGCGAGAGACAAGCTCTTCCCAAATCTCTCTCTCACTTGGCTCACTGTTGCTATCGTGTCTCCACAGGATTTCTTCAGGAGGAACCTTCTGGGTAAGCTGGAGGCCCTCGGCTGCTTTTCTTAATTACTAGGAGGTGAAATTTTAAGTTTGACTCCAAGAACTATTTGTTTCAGGTCTGTCAGTATAAGGACTGAGAAATCATCCACTAGCCTGCCTTTCAGGGCAAGAGCATGATTGGTCAAGGCCAGACACTGAGAATGCACCCCATTCATGCGCATCACTTGCCTCGAGTCAGAACTGCAACCAGACATGCTCCAGAAAGGAACAGCCTCTCACGCAGCCTTCGGGACGGGGTTCTGAAAACATCCCACAGAAACCGAGCTGGGGACTGCCCTCGTGTTCTAAAACGCAACATCCTCACCTTCAAAACGGGGGGTGGGGGAGGCAGGGTTCTAAAGGAACCACGGAACGCTATTCCCTGCCTGATCCCTGGAAGGAGAAGATCGTTCTGCAGGAAGCTGTCAAAACACAGTCTCACCCTCCCTTCTGGAAAAGAATGGCACAACCCCACATGAAGGGTAGAAAACATGAGCACAATATAATGTTAATAAGGTACGTCTGGGGGGATCTGCGAGGCAGCACCAATGGACGTGGTGTGGGGAGCACAGGCGAGGGGGCAGGGAGGATTACAGTGGCCCTGGCAAGACATACAGTAAAAAAAGGCTCTCCCACCTTGGAAGCTTAGTTGAGTTTTCCTGTTTTCAAGTACTTTTCAACTATATTTTATTAAAAATAATCTTAAGGGGCTTGCTGCCTTAGGAACACCGGAAGCTGCCTTTGGTCCATCTAGCTCAATGCTGTCTCCACTAACAGCAGCTCTCCAGGATTTTAGGAAGAGGTGGATCTTTCCTACCCCCACCTGGAGATGCCAGGGATTGAATCTGGGGCCTCTGGCACACAAAGCAGGTACTCAGCCGCTGATCTATGGCTGCTCCCCAGCTGCTTGCCTTAGAACAGGTAGAATCCACAAAGGACAGTGTCATCAACACTGGAAAGATGTTCTTGCTGCCCTTTCATGGAGGGAGCTGACTGTGATGCCAATCTAGAGATCTGTTTTTACTAAGTGTAGCATGAACCCAGACGAAGGAGTCAAATCCCGATCCCCAAAGCATGGCATACAAGTCTCGATGCAGGTGGTTAATCGCTCAAAAGCCCAAGACACAAGCAAGCTTAGGACTTACTTGCTTTTGTGCAGAGGCTCCGATATGCACCTGGCAGAACTTAACTGCTTGCTCTAGGGCTGCATCTTCATCTACCTGCAGAAAGAAACCCATACAAGTAACCAAATCAGGTCCAGAAAGGCCTTTACCCAAAAGCGATAGAGGCTCTCACTGACATTTGCCAAGCTCACTATAATGTAAGTCAGGGTGAGTGAATCACTGAGTATAATGTTAGAGTGACATTATGCACTGCTGTTTTGGATGTACTGAGTTTATTTTTCATTGCATTATTTTTATCATATTTTTGTGCTTTTAATCTGGAAGCCACCTTGGGGGCAAAAATGCGGGCTGGAATTTTCTAAGCTAAATAAATAGTCCTTTGGCTTGGCCAATCCATTGCAGAATTTAAGGGACAAAATCTAGACAAACAGAAATAAGCAATGGGGAAATTTACTAAGGCTCTAGGTGGGACCATGCTGGCCCTGCTCAGTGAGAACACACAGGCGAGGGCAGGAAGTGGGTGTTGCCTCAGCTCCTTGTATCTTTCAAGAACAGCCCCATCTGGGACTGTACAGCAGCAACAAAGAATTCAGGAGCCAACCAGTGTATCTCGAGAGTTTCCCCTCCAAACACACAGTGACATGATTAACACCCCTCCTCTACTGCTGTTGAAGGCAAGAGACTACCCTGACACTACAAGCAAGCATTCCAAAAGGGGAACAACCAATAAGTGACCTTTTCACGTTTGAACCAACCTTGCTGGAAGAACATACTCCGGCACTGTTGCTCACCTGCTTAATTAGCATGTACGTCTCAGACATGATCTTCTCGATCTTGCCCAGGTCGTAGGTTATGACCTTCTGGCCCTGCTGCCACACACGGTAAGCATCCAGGAGCAGGGTCTTCCCTGACTCGGCATCACTGATCAGTTTCCTCTTCCTGTTTGGTCTCTGGCTAATGTCCTCTGTCGGAGCTGCCTGGACTCGGACTTTCGCTGTGTCCAGCTGCTGGTGCTTAGTGCTGATGCTCAGATCCTCCAAAGAAAGTTCTGCAGTCCGGCTCTCTGGGGCCTTGTCTTTGGAAATCCGGCCAGGCGGCCCTCGGCCCGACTCCAGCTTGCCAGGGTCGCTGGAATACTCGTCCACATCCATGGGCTCGGCGGAGCCTGGCTGAGGGCCCTGTGCTGCTCCTTGGCCAGGCGTCACCTCCTGGGGCTCCGCTACGGTGTCCACAGCCCCGGCAGGCTGCCCCTGGGCTGCTCCTTGGGCTGCCTCCTCCGCACCATATGCTGCCGCTGCCCCATCAGACAAAGCTGTCCTCTGGGGGAGGGCTTCCTGCCCTTCTTCAGCACTAGCTTTGTTTGAGACATCAGTAGTCATCCTCGCCCCCAAAAGGCTGCAGCACTTGGGGTCTTGATCTTCTGAGACCTTTAAAGCAAACACACCATTGGTTTGCTTGAATTTGGATAGGAACCGCATGCAAGCCCCGCAGAAGTGCAGGCAACCTCACCTCCGTGAGCTCATTCAGCATGTCCTCCAGTACCAGCACTGTGAGAACGAAGGCGCGCTGGGCAAGAACCTGGCGATCTGCATCCCGCAAGTACTTCCTGCAGGGCAGAACAGGAAGGAACTTAGCTCTCATGCAACTGTGCACAGAATTTCTAGGCACACCTTTTAGCCCCCCTAAAAGGACACTAGTTGAGCCAAGAATCAAGCAAACAAGGATGCTCCATGTTAAAAGAAAGCTTCCTTAAAGGAAGACATGGACCCAACCAGCCTCGTGCTCCCGGCTTGGGACAAGCCAGCATCTCAAAGTGTACCTAAACCTGATCAAAGTTTGCCATAGCCACAGGAAACAGTTTAACAGGACACCGTTTTGTTTAAAATGCACCAAGACTGCATCGTTTTTCCCTTTACCTGAACCAACTGTATCCCCTCTCCTGCCCCCACTACCCTGTCCCCAGGGATTCAGTCCAACCACTTATTGCTCTGTTCAAGTGACAGCCACATAAACCACAAGCCACAAGTGACAGCAAACTCCCAATGACAAGGCCTTTTGGCGATTTCATCCAGAAGCAGCAGCTTCAGCCTTAGAACCATAAGCAATTCCATGCTGGCTTGGTGCACCCTGAAAAGCAAAGCATTTGCCATCCACCAGCACCATGGGTTCTGCCATCATCGGTAAGAATGGCAGCAGCTACCACGGGGCAGCCTCAGCTTTCTTCAGGATGCACGAAACAAACTGGAAACAGCCTCTGGACCTCAGGCTGCAGTTTCCACAGATATGCCCCCATGCGGCCCCGTTCTGAGAAGTGAGCCAAGTTCCCAGAATCTTTCAACCTGTTCAGATCTTTAAGGCTCTGCCTCCTGCACCATTCATTCTGAAGGGGGAATTAACATGAGGAAAAAACAGAGTCATGGGCTCCTTTCCAAAGAAGAGGAATAACTTCTGTTGGTTGTTAACTTCTTTATAAACATCTTACAGACTTTTGAAGACAAAAACTAGAGTCAGTGTGGTGTAGTGGTTAGAGTGTAGGAGAGGAACTCAGGAGTCTTAGGTTTGAGTTCCCACTCGGCCATGAAGCTCACTGGATTACTTTGGGCCAGACACTGATTCTCAGCCTAATCTACACTGGAAGAGGAGGAGGATTATGTAAGCCGCTCTGGTTCCTTGGGAGGGAAAAAGGAAGGATATAAATGTAGTAATAAAAATAAAAACCCAACTTCAGCCATCTTTTGTCTGTGTGAATGTCACAAAAGCAGGGTTTATCTTCCCCTTGCCAATTTGCACATGACTTCACTGAATGCAACCCCCTGGGGTTGCAGGGAAACATGATAATACTCCTGGCACTCCTTGAAACATACCTGAACGAAGCAAGGAACCGCCTCACAGAATCATAGAATAGTATAGTAGGGTTGGAAGGGGCCTACAAGGCCATAGAGTCCAACCCCCTGCTCAATGCAGGAATCCAAGTCAGAGCATCCCTGACAGGTGGCTGTCCAGCCTCGTCTTGAACGCCTCCAGGGTGGGAGAGCCCACCACCTCCCTAGGTCATCAGTTCCATTGTTGTATTGCTCTAACAGTCAGGACGTTTTTCCTGATGTTCAGCCGGAATCTGGCTTCCTGGAACTTGAGCCCATTATTCCGTGTCCTGCGCTCTGGGAGGATCGAGACGAGATGCTGGCCTTCTTCTGTGGGACAACCTTTCAAGGACTTGAAAAGCGCTATCATATCTCCCCTCAGTCTTCTCTTCTCAAGGCTAAACAGGTCCAGTTCTTTCAGTCTCTCTTCAGAGAGTCCAGTCCCCTGATCATCTTTGTTGCCCTCCTCTGAACCCTCTCCAGTTTGTCTGCATCCTTCTTCAAGTGTGGTGCCCAGAACTGGACACAGTACTCCAGATGAGGCCTAACCAATGCTGAGTAGAGGGGAACTAGTACTTCCTGGGATTTGGAAGCTATGCTTCAATGAATGCAGCCCAAAATAGCAATTGCCTTTTTTGCAGCCACATCACATTGTTGGCTCATATTCAGCTTGTGATCGACAATTCCAAGATCCTTCTCGCTTGTCATGTTGGTGAGCCATGTATCCCCCATCTTGTAACAGTGCATTTGGTTTCTTTTTCCTAGGTGCAGAACTTGGCATTTATCCCTATGAAATGTCATTCTGTTGTTTTCTGCCCAGCGCTCCAGTCTATCCAGATCACTTTGAATGTTGTTTCTGTCTTCCAAAATATTAGCTATCCCACCCAATGTTGTGTCATCTGCAAATTTGATCAGCATTCCCTGCACCTCCTCCTCCAAGTCATTAATAAAAATGTTGAAGAGCACTGGGCCCAGGACTGAGCCCTGTGGTACCCCACTCGTTACCTCTCCCCAGTTGGAGAAGGTCCCATGGATAAGCACTCTTGGAGTCCGATTCTGTAGCCAACTGTGGATCCACCGGATCGTTGTTTCATCTAGCCCACTTTTTGCTAGTTTGCTTATCAGGAGATCATGGGGCACTGTGTCGAAAGCTTTGCTGAAGTCGAGATATATTATGTCTACAGCATTCCCACAGTCCACCAAGGAGGTGACCTGATCAAAAAATGAGATCAGATTTGTCTGGCAGGACTTGTTTTTGACAAAGCCATGTTGGCTTCGAGTAATCACGGCATTGTTTTAAAGGTGCTTCCAGATGGATTGCTTTAGAATCTGCTCCAGAATTTTCCCAGGGATGGATGTCAGACTGACTGGTCTGTAGTTCCCAGGTTCCTCCTTTTTGAAGATAGGAACATTAGCTCTCCTCCAGTCATCTGGCACTTCCCCCATCCTCCATGATTTCTCAAAGAGAATAGACAGCGGTTCTGAGAGTTCTTCTGCCAGTTCCTTTATGACTCTAGGATGCAGTTCATCTGGCCCTGGACATTTGAACTCATTCAAAGTCATTAGGTGTTCCTTGACCATATGCCAATCGATCTCAAGCTGCGATCCTGCCCCTTCAGCCTGTACTTTGCTGGGGGGTCATAGACCCTCTTTTAGGAGAGGACTGAGCCAAAGTAGTAATCGAGCACTTCTGCCTTTTCTTTGTCATCTGTTATCATTTTGCCATCCTTATTTAATAGCTGAACCACCATTTCTTTCCTCTGTCTTTTACTATGCACAGAGCTGAAGAAAACCTTTTTGTTGCTTTTAGCATCCCTTGCTAACCTCAGCTCGTTCTCAGCTTTAGCCTTCCTGACACCATCCCTGCAATTCTGTGCTACCTGCCTGTACTCTTCCTTTGTTACTTGGCCTTCTCTCCACTTCCTATATGTGTCCTTTTCAGGACATCTCTAAGCTTTTTGTGAAGCCACATTGGCTTCTTCTGCTGTCTTCCACCTTTTCTTCTTGTTGGAATTGTAATTGTGCCTTGAGAATTTCCTTTTTTAAAAGCTCCCACCCTTCTTGGAGTCCTTTTCTCATTAGAGTCCCTTGCCATGGGACCTTACTGATCATTGTTCTGAGTTTATGAAAACCAGCTTTCCTAAAATCCAGGGTACGCGTTTGACTACACTCGGCTTTTGCTTCCCTTAAAACCAAGAACTCAAGTGCAACATGGTCGCTTTCCCCCAGAGTTCCTGTAACTGCTACTTGATCCACTAAGTCATCTCTGTTGGTTAGGATCTAGGATATCCGAACCTCTAGCTCCTTCCTCTACTTTCTGTAGGAGAACATTATCAGCAACACAAGTCAGGAATCTCTTGGAGGGGCCATGTTTTGCAGAATTTGTCTCCCAACAAATATCGGGGAAATTGAAGTCCCCCATTACTACTACATCATGCTTCCTTAAAACATTGGCAATTTGCTTTTCAAAAGTTTCATCCTTGTCTTCTCCTTGGTTGGGTGGCTGGTAGTAGACTCCGACCACCAGGTTCCTTTTATTCTTTGCTCCATTTATTTTGATCCAGATGCTCTCGATGGGGCTACCAAGCTCCTCCTCCTGTATTTCTGTGCAGAGATATGTATTTTTCACATACTGTGCAACCCCACCTCCCTTTCTGTGCCTCCTGTTCTTTCTGAACAAGTTATATCCTTCAATTGCTGTATTCCAGTCATGAGAGTCATCCCACCAAGTCTCAGTTATACCTATCAAGTCATAATTTCCCTCCTGTATTAAGAGTTCAAGTTTGTTCTGTTTGTTTCCCATAGTCTGGGCATTAGTATATAGACATCGAAGACCATGTGCTTCATAGTCTGGCTTTCTTCCTACATGTGTCTGAAGACTATTATTGGACACTATCAGAGCTGTCTCTCCGTTGCAGTGCATGCGCCTACGTCCATTGTTACCGCCAACTTTACATCTCCCTTCCCCGTAGGATTCAGTTTAAAGCCCTGCTGATGAAGTTCTTCATGCTGTGGCCAAACACATTCTTCCCAGCCTTGGTGAGGTGCAACCCGTCCCTTGCCAACAGCCCATCTTCCAGGAAGTATAGCCCGTGGTCCCAGAATCCAAATCTCTCTCGTCGGCACCACCTTTGTAGCCAGTCATTCACCCGGAGTATTTTTCGTTCCCTTTCTATCCCTCTTCTAACTACTGGAAGGATGGATGAGAAAACTATCTGGGCCCCAAAGTTCTGGAGTTTCCTTCCCAAAGCTTCAAAGTCTGATGTGATCTCTTCGTAGCTCTGCTTGGCGGTATCATTTGTTCCCACATGGATGAGAAGAAAGGGATACCTGTCAGTGGGCTTTATGAGTGCAGGCAACCTTTCAGTCACGTCTCTAATCCATCCTCCCGGGAGACAACATACCTGGTGAATCCACGGGTCTTCGCGACATACTTGGGTCTCGATCCCACGCAGCAAGGAGTCTCCCACTACTACCACTCTTCTCTTCTCTTGTTGTAGGCCTGGGTTTCATCGCCTCTGTTTGACTGACCTTCAGCCTCTTGCTCACTCTCATGCAGGTTCCCCTGTGATTCTTCCTCTGCAGGCTGTCCTCCAGTCTCATCCGCAAGTACCTGGAATCGGTTCCACAGCTCCACTGCTTCCACTGGTGCAGAGAGGCGTCTAGTTCTTCTTCTCCTGTCACCCTTTTTCAAGGAGTATCCTCTACTCCATTTTTCTTCACCTCAGCATTTCCCACTTCTGCCTCATCTTGCTGTTGCTCTTCAAGCTTTGGGTCTTCCCTTTGCTGCTGTAGTTCCCCCATTCTGTCCAAGAACTCTTCGTGTTCTCTTATTCCCCAGAGGGTCGACAGTCGCCACTCCAGTCCGCTTACTTTTTCTTCCAGCAGCGTGATCAACTTGCACTTGTTGCAGGTGTAGGCCATGTTGTTCTTAGGCAAGAAAACTAACATGGCACACACCTTGCAGGTCCCCACCACTGGAGAGTCTTGTCCTTCCATAGCCTCTTTTCCCTTTTTGTGTCTAGCTTTGTGATTGTTCTAGACTAGCCTGTGCCTGCTGCTCTACTCAGTAGAGGTTAAAAGCAGAGTCCCACTGGTGTGGATGTGTGTGTTACAAGACAAATAAATGAAAGTTAGTTAAAAAATAAAATAAAATGAAAAAAAAAGTTAGGGGCCTCCCCTGGCCAACTCCTGTTTGCTCCTGCTGTTCGCTTGCTCTGGTCACTTGCTCTCTGAGAGCATGCTTGCTTCTGTAGTCCCTGGACCAGCTGGAGCAGCTTGCTCTGCTCTGCTCAGCTGGGAGGTGGGAAACAGACTGAAGCTTCCCGCCCAGTCAGCTGCTGGGAGTACTCAGGCCACATCCCGCCCCCAATTCAGCTGGAGCGCTCAGAAGCACCTGGTGAGCTCACAGCCACTCAGAAGGAGAAAGGGCAGCCCCCTGGGCTTCCTGCAGCCCACTTACCTCTTAGCTGCCTCAGTAGCCTCCATCACTGCTTGCTTACAGCTGTGTGGACCCTGCCTTTGTTTTTCTCATGGCTTCTTACAGACCCCAGAATCCTCATCCTATCGTTTTCCTAAACTTTCCAACACCCCGCTTAAGCAAGGGACAAGCCTTGAGTCTTCATCCAGAGGTATTTCCTCTGTGAGCAAGAAGCGCAAGCTGGTAGTTTTCTATTTAAAGAGGAAAGGCCTACACAGAAGCAGAGATGGCCGGTGTGCTGACACCCCTACAGGGGAATCTTGCAGACCTTCAAATCAAGTATGCCCCTAGTGGAAACAAACCCCCCAGTTCTCACTTTCCCTGGTCGGGAGTCCTCTGCAGCATAGATGAGACTTTCAGCAAGGTGTTGTAATCCTTGAGCTGCGACAACACGTTCAGCAGAAGGACGATGGAGCGGTTCATGTGAGAGGCAAAGCTACCTGGACGGTCAATTTCATCCACGGGGATGCGCCAGATTCCCTGCACAGAAACCAGGAGAAAACCACTTGCAGTGGAAACAGGTACTGGAGAAGCAGCTTTGGACAAAGTCTCTTCTCCATTCACAATGTCAACACATGAAATACAACTGGGATTAATTTACTTGGAACTTCTATGCTGAAGCTAGTCATTTCTTCAGGCACAAAGCACATTTGCTTGCAGAAGCCACAGTCTCAAGTTTAATTCTGAACACCTAAAGTATCATGTACAGAACACGTTTTCTAGAATATGAAAAAACACTGTTTTGCAATGGCCAATTTGCAATGTCCCTCTTTGGATGGAGGATTATTGCTGAGCCTCTTGGCAGTTAGGCTATGGGTCCCACGGGGCTCTATTTTATCCCCATGCTGTTTTGCATCTATATGAAACTGCTGGGGCAGCTTGTGGACTGAGGTGTCACCAATATGCAGATGACACTGCTTTCTACCTCACCTTTTCAGCTAATCCGTGTGAGGCAGTGGATGTTCTGAACCAGTGCCTGGGCACAGTAATGGACTGAATTCTGGATGGGGTTGCACTCCCCCTGAAGGAACAGGTTTGTAGCTTGGGGATTCTCCTAGAACCATCTCTGTCATTTGAGGCTCAGGTGGCCTCAGTGGCACAGAGTGCCTTCTACCAACTTTGGATGGTGGCCCAGCTACGCCCCTATCTGGAAAGGTATAACCTGGCTTCAGTTGTCTATTCTCTGCCAAGAGTTGCCAAGGTAGATTACTGCAATACGCTCTACGTGGGGCTGCCTTTGAAGATGGTTCAGAAGCTGCAGCTTGTGCAAAATACAGCAGCCAGATTGATAATGGGGACTAGAAGGTCCACACACATAAGACCTACTCTGGCCCACTTGTATTGGCTGCCTATACATTTCCGAACCCGATTCAAGGTTTTAACCTATACAGCCTTACACGGTTCGGGACCACAATACCTGATGGAGTGCCTCTCCTGGCTCAAACATACCAGTACGATATGCTCAACATCTAAGGTCCTCCTCCGGGTGCCTACTCCAAGAGAGGCTCGGAAGACAGCAACAAGGGAGATGGCCTTCCTGGTGGCGGCCCCCCAATTGTGGAATGATCTCCCCAGTGAGGCCTGCCTGGCGCCAACATTGTCATCTTTTCGGTGCCAGGTCAAGACTTTTCTCTTTTCCCAGGCATTTGGCAGCATGTGATGAGTTTTAATGGATCCTACATTTGTTTTATGGTTTGGCTGATTACTCAGTTGTTTTTAGATATATGTTGCCTTTGTGTATACTGTCTGTTCATGTGTTCTTTATATTTAAAATTTTGCATATTGTACTTTTAATGTTCTAACCTTCGTAAGCCATCCAGACAGCTTTGGCTATGGGGCAGTATAGAAATGTAATAACAACAACAACAAACTGTGACCCTGGACAGAGCCTTCCTACAAGTCACCTATTTTTATTTATTCATATACTTTCCTATTTCACAAAAATATATACTGCTTCCCAACAAAATTTTCCAAGCGGTAAACATAATCCACCCTAAAAATATAATAAAATACAACAATAAAATAACCACTGATGAGCAATAGAACTGTAACCGTAACTGGCTGGTCACATCTCAGAGAAAGCCTGTATGAAGAGATGGGTCTTAAGGAGATGTCCAAAGGTCAAGCCTGTTGATGACCGTCAGATGGCAATAGGGAAGACGGTCCAGAGGGTAGGTGCCACAACACTGAAAGCAATACCACCAGCGCTCCTGAGGCGACCCTCAGGAGCACGTGGCGCCATCAAAGGTGCTCCTGATGATCACAAGAGCTGGGCACAGGGGATGAGGCAACTCCTAAAGTCTCAAGTTTAGGGCTTTGTATGTGAACAAAACTTTAAACTTGGCCCAGCAGCTTATTGGCAACCAGTGCAGTTCTTTTAGCAGACGTTTAACACGCTGCAGGGAGATTCCAGGTTAAGCCCAAGGGTGGCCCCACACAGAGCGCATCACGATACTCTAGCCTTGAGGTCACCAATGCCTGAACCATGGTGGTCAAGCTATCACAGTCCAGGAATGGCTACAGCTGGCATACCAGCCGAAGGGCTACACTCTGGTGACCTCCCAGTTGGATTACTGCAATGTATGTGGGGCTGCCTTTGTAAATGGTCTGGAAACTTCTACTAGTCCAAAGTGAGGTGGCCAGGCTGTTAATTGTGACTGGATAATCATATTACGCCAGTGCTTTGTGGCTTGCACTGGCTTCCAGGCCATTTCTGGGCCCAATTCAAAGGGCTGGGACTAGCCTTTAAAGCTCAGAACAGCTTGGGGTCAGGTGACCTGAAAGGGCGTCTCCTCCTATATCCACCTACCAGGTCATCATCCTCTGAGGCCCTTCTTGGGGGCCCAGTCTTGGATTTTTAGGAAATAGCTGATTTTGCTCTATTGGACTTGCTGGGAAGACTACTGAGAAAACGCTAACCCACCTCTCTTAAAAGAGTAAAAGATGCCTTATCTTTTATAGATGGAAATGCCAAATGTTAATGATAAATAATTAAGAATTTTAAAATATAAATAAGCAAAAAAGTAGTAATTGTCTTTCTAATTTTAGAATGCAGGAGCTTCTTACTAGAAGCTCACCAGGCTTGTGTCAGCTGAATAGCCTATTCAGGAGGAACTTGGTACTCGGAATGAGATCTTTCCTTTTTAAGCTATTAGAACAAGAACGCCAAGAACAAGAAATGTTTAGGCAATTGTATTTCCTGTTAATCTATTAAGATCTAGGAATCTTTAGTAAAGCTATTTACCACCCAAAATGTTTTTATGTCATCCTATACGCATATTTTGATGTGATGCTACAAGTATATTTCTAATAAACATGAAAATAGATCAAAAAGATTTTTCCTTTACTAATTACTTTTAGTACAAAACCAAAATTGAATCCACCTAAAACAATTTTTGGCATATATTTTGTTTGAAGTGCATTGATCAGCTATGGGTAGTTAACTGGCAGCCAAAGGCTTCCTAAATATTGGAACTTTAGTCTGAAAGCACTCAGCAAAGGCCAAATCCGTAACAGCCCCCACCAAATGGGTTGAGGCAGGTGGCCACTAAGGAGAGGGCCTTTTTCCTTGGTGGCACCCCAGTTATGGAAGGTGCCCAGACAGGCTCACCTGGCACCCACATGGTCTTTTCAGCAGCTGGTGAAGACCTTTTTATTCTCCCTCCCAGGCTTTTTAGTCTTTTGGTTTTAAAAATGTGTTTGTGTTTTTTTTAGTCCCTTGTACCTCAATTGTCGGTCTTACTTTGGTTTTATTTGTGTGGCTACTTTTAATAGGTTTTAAATTTTACATTGTTTTGTATTTAGTTTATTTATAACATTTCACAACAATTAAAATCATAAAATACAACACGATAACACAATAACGTAAGAGTTTAGAGTATAAAATAAAAACCAAATATAACCTAGCAGCAGTACAAAGATTTAAATAATGTAACAGATTTAAAAAACTGAAAGACTAAAATACCTGGGAAAGTAAGGTCTTCACCTGACTCTGAAAAGACCAAAATGTGGCAGCAACTGAGCTTCTCTGGGGACCTCATTCCACAACTGCGGTGCCACAACAGTAAAGGCCGTCTTCTTAGTATATTTTAAATTTTTATTTTGTGAATGGCCCAGAGAGCTTTGGCTACTGGGTGATACAGAAATGCAGTAATCAAATAAATTAAATTAAAATAAATTCATTTCTTAAAATATTTGAGCAAGTAAAGAATTAGTCTATATGTGTGCTACACTTAATCTTGTGCTATGCTTAACTATGCTAGAAGGCTAGCACAGTTATACTGTAAAATTAAATACATTTACTTTAATAGGGCCAACAGTGCAAATGATCTCCCCAGGTAAAGTGGGTAGAAAAAGAGAGCCCTGCTATGAGGAAGTCATTTTGCACTTGCCTTAAAAAAAAAATGTTAGGGGATATGGGCACTGGACAGAGAAGTCACCTGCAACTCAAAACAACTAAGGGCGCAAGCCTCTGAACCCGGTGGTGACCGCCTACCCAACGCAGGGAAGGAGAAGCACAGAGGGGATCATCCCCTCCACACTTCAGCTGCCCTGCATTTGCAGCTAGACAGCCGATTTTGGCTGTCTAGCTGCGGGAAGGCAGAGCGGGGAAGGAAGCTGCCAGACGACAGATAGGATGTGTTGTACTGGCATTTCCGCCTTCCCAACCCTGGAACACCCCATTTTCGCAACTCCGCACTCCTCTTCCGAGCATGGAGCCATTCCCAGCTGCCTGCAAGGAGCACAGGCTCTGAGATCTGAAACCCATGTATCCTGTGGCGGTCTAGCTGCTGACTAGCGGCCATAGGATTGCTCCCTCCATAAGTAACCGAAAAACAACAACAGCCAATATGGTCATGAAAAGGAGGTGCTGGCAAGGAGATGAGCCTTGCAGATGCCCCCTTTCTTCCACTTGTAAAGGACACCATGAGTGCTCCAGTGCCTACAAGGTAAAGGAGTTCCCAGCAATGATTTTTTTTTTAAATTTTTTTACCAAGTTCACAAAATAGCACAGATAAGAAAGGAAATTGTGGACTGTTTCGGTTGTCAGTAAGGATGTTGCAAGCACTCGCCAGCAGGGGCCCTGTGGCACTTATGCGCCCGCATTTCCATGCAGCACACCCCTCAACTTGCATGCAAGCTGGGGGGGGGGGGGGAGAGAGAGAGAGAGAGAAAAAAGGAACTGGATTTCTCATGATGGAACACTGATTTTTCCACAGCAGCACTGTCTTGGTGAGGGCACCAAGTGAGAAACACCTGTGCAATGATCGTTGTGCATCCTCAGCACCTAAACTACCTGGAAACACTATATTGTGTGAAAGACAACCAACAGCAACCAAGATGTAGAGAAGCACATTCTTCTCTCTCTTTACACAGCAAAATAATTATTTTAATTCGGTTCAAGGATTGGCAACCAGTGACTATGTGCTTGTTATTTAACTATTACTAAATACGTGCTTTTCTTGTTATGCAACTATAATGGGATGCTGCGTCTATTTCCTTCACGTCTTTAAAAAAATTAAAAAGCAACCTTGGGAGATGGACAACGGAGGGAAGGGGAAAGGGCTGCTTAACCCTTTCCCTCCTGACCATGTACATGCTCAAAGTCTCAGCCCCAGCAGCCTCACCACTGCCCCCTCTTCTATTCCCAGTCGCAAGCTCCCATGGCTGCTTTCCATCAAAAAGCAAATCCGGCAGATTTATATCCTTCATGCTAGCAACATGCAAGGTTTTGCGGAGCATCTTCTCCAACAGCCAGCCACTGTGCGCTCAGTTTCTCCTCAACCAGGGCATGTCTTTGCTCAAAGGTAAGGCAGCTGACAGAGAGGGGAGCCTCCAGCCGACCGTCCCCTGGTTCTGCTAGCTGAAGGCAGGCGGCAGAGACCACCCTGGCCCCCTCCTTCCCCTTATCTTGCTTGGTGGGTAAGGGGATCTAGAATAGGGTCACGTGTCACCGTCCTGCTCTGTGCCACCATGGAAAGAGGGGCGAACTGCTCTCCCGAGGCCTGGTTTTGCGGCAGAGACGGGGGGGGGGGGCAGGGCCAGACCCCGGCCCGCGTTCAACCTCGCAGCGGCGCAAGAATCGTAGAGGCAGAGAACAGCAGGGTTGGCAGGGGCCTACAAGGCCGCGGAGTCCAGCCCCCGCTCAGCGCAGGACCCCAAGCGAGAGCTCTGCCCTCAGCCAAGGCTCCAGAAAGCCCCCGCCCCAGCCGGCCGCCGAGCCCTCAGGCGCCCGAAGCGAGGGGCTCCACGCATTCGCGGGGGAAGCACCTGGAGGCCAGGAGCGGCTCCACCAGACGCCGGCCACGGTCAGACGAGCGGGGGGAGGCCCGCTCCGGGCCAAGGCGGGGCGAGCGAAGCCTGCGGGCAGCCGCGGGCGCCTCCTCCGCCCGGCCCCGCCCTGGCTTTACGCTGCCAGGATGAGGCCCCTCGGGCTGCTCCCCCGCGCCCGCGCCAGCCCGCCCGGCTCCGCCGCACGCGCGAGGCGAGCCCTCGGGAGCCGCGGCCTCTGCCCGCCCGCCCCCGGCGAGGCGGCGGGACGCCTCCGCTGCCCCGCGGGGCCGGGCCAGTGCCGCGCTCCCGCAGCCCGCCCCGCCGGCACGAGGCGCCGCAGGGGCGCACGCGCAAGGCCGGGCCGCCTCCCGGAGGCGGCCAGCAAGAGCCGCTGCGGCCGCTGGCGGCGGCGCCAGGGCGCAAGGCCGGGCGGCGGACCCGCCCCCGGCCGGCCAGCAACGCGCCCTCCCGCCCCGCTCACCACGCTGGGCGGCGCGCAGGTCCCGGCGGCCGCGCGCCTTGGCGGCGGCGGCGCCCGCCCCGAAGAGGGCCCCCCCGCGCTGGCGGCGGGCCGGGGCGGTCCCCGCAAGCGCCCGCGGCGGCGCGCCGGCCATGGCCACGGCTCGGCTGCGCTCTTCCCCGAGGCGGCGGCGCCGTCACGTGGCCCCGCCGCCGTGCGCGCGCAGGCCCGGGCGGGCGCTTCCCGCGCCCCCGCGCCGGCCCGCCCGCCGCCGCTCTGCCCCCGCTCGCGGGCGCGGCGCGGCGTCCAGCGCCCCGGCGCCCCCCGGCAGGGGCCGGGAAGAGCCGGCTGCGGCCGCCGCCTGCCCGGCTCGGCTGCCCTCCGGGCGCACGCGCTCGTGCCGCACGGGCCGCCTCGCTCTCGGAGCGCCGCTGTTAGAAATCGGCCCCCCGCCGCTGCTGCTCTGGCGCCGGAGCGGAGGCCAGGCGCCCTCCCCCGCTCGGCGCGGGCCGCCCGGCCCGAAAGGGGCGGAATCGCCAGGAGGGGCTTCGATCCCGCGGCTGGGGACAGCAGGAGCCGCGGCCTGCGGGGCGGGCGGGGAACATCGCTCCCGCTCCGGCGCCGCAGCCCTGGGGGCAAAGGCAGGGTGGGCTGTTTTCCCGCGGCGGGGAAGCTCCGGCACCGTCACAGGCCGGCCGCCGGGGCGTCCCGCTTCTCAGCTTGCGCAGCTCACGGCCCCCGGTCCCGATGGCTGCGCGCGACCTGCAGGCGCGGAGGGGCTGCGGCGGGCTGTCCTGCTGGCGGCTTCCCACGGCCGCTGGCCGGCCGCCGTGTGAACAGCGCGCCGGAGCAGGCGCACCGGGGCCTGCTCCCGCGTCGGGCGCTTCTGGCGCGCGCCAGGGGCCTTGCCGCCCCCGCTGCGCAGCTGGGCTGCTGGGCTCTGGGAAAGAGGAGGGCCGGCAGTCTGCTCGGGAGGGCCCGCTTCTGCGGGAGAGGGGCAGCGCGAGTGCAACCATTAATTCTTCTCCGTCTCGCAGCAACTTCTGATACCGCTGATCGTGGTGTCCTCCTGGGCCAGTTCCGTGAGTTGAGGGCAGTGTCTTGCAGTGGTTCAGCTCTTACTTGCGCGGTTGGTTTAAGCGAATAACAGCGGGTGCCTTGGCTCCCTAGCAGTTGAACTGTTACATTTACAGGAAGGAGTAGTCATCCGGAGATTTGGGGCAAGGTGTCATCGGTAAGCTCTATTTCTCTGTAACATCTGAATTGGGGGAGGCCATGCGTGTTCTAAACCGGTGCCTGGATGTAGTTATGGGCTGGATGAGGACGAATATAATGGAAGCTTTATCTTCACAAGACAGAGAGCTTATGGATGGGTGGTTCCCAAGTCCAGGAACTAAGTTGTTCACCTGTTTTGGACAGGGTTGCACCCTCTGATGGAACAGATATATAGTTTGGGGTGCTCCTGGATCCATCTTTGTCACTAGAGGCCCAGGTGATCTCAGTGACTTGGAGCGCCAATTCCAGCTTCATCTGGTACACCAACTACGTCCGTTCCTGAATAGGGACAAGCTAGCCACTGTGATTGATGCATGCATAACCTCACGGGTAGAGTACTGTGATGCCTGCTTTGGAGGCTGCATCTGGCGCAGAATGAAGCGGCTAGGATGCTCAGTGGAGCACCGAGATATACACATATTATACCTGTGTTAAAAGAACTGCATTGGCTGCCTGTTAGCTACCAAGCCATGTTCAAGATTTTGTTGCTGATATACAGAGCCCTAAATGACTCGGGCCGCAGTGGCTTAGTGGTTAAGACGCTGAGCTGCAGACCGGAAAGTCGGCAGGACAGCAGTTCGAGACCCGAGTGCTGCGTGACGGAGTGAGCTCCCGTCTTCAGTCCCAGCTTCTGCCAACCTAGCAGTTCGAAAGCAAGAAATTGCAAGAAGATAAATAGGTACCGCCTCGGTGGGAAAGGTAACAGCGTTCCGTGCACCTCGGTGTTCAGTCATGCCGGCCACATGACCACGGATGCGTCTTCGGACAGCGCTGGCTCTTTGGCTTAGAAACGGGGATGAGCACCGCACCCTAGAGTCGAACACGACTGGTTGGGGACATCTTTTTTAAATGACTCGGGACCAGGATAACTGGCTGACTGCCTTCTGTTATATATACCCAGTTGACCTGAGAGCTGAGAAGGTCTTACTTGTCATTCTGCGGCCAATGAAATGTCTCCAGGTAGCAATATGTAAGCAGGGCTTCTCGGTGGTGGCACCCAATTCTTGAAACACTCTTCCACAGGTGATTTGAGAGGCAGAAACAGGCAAGTTTTACGCACTTCTTGAAAACAGATCTTTTCACACAGGCTTTCTCTGACTTCTTTATCCTGTTTTATTCTTATGATGTAATGTTTTTAACTTATATATTATTTTTATCTTGTTTCGATATTATGTTGTAGAGATTTTAATATATTAAGCAATATAGAAGCATTAGATAAACAAACAAACTCTAAGTTGTATATAGTGCCCACAAAATTGGGGGGGGGGGTCCCTTTAAAACAAACCCCAAACTTTGAAGCAGGGGTAGGGAACATTCTCGGGGCTGGGGCGCCAAAGGGCCGCCCAGGCCTCCATGGATATGAGGGGCCTGGCTAGGCCCTGACGTCATCCGATGCCCAGCCAGAACATCAGCTGGAGCTCTGGCCGCTGCTTCGGCCAGGGAACAGCTCAGCTGCACGTGGGCTTCCCCGAGCTGTGGAAAGCTCTCAGACTGAGGTGGCGCTGGAGTAGTATTCCAGCCCCCACCCTGTGGGGGCCGCTTCACCTGCATCACATCCTCCCAGTGGGGGAAGGTGTAGTGCGAGCGAGGGCCTGGAATCGGGCATTGCATAAACAGGCTTGGCCGGCCCTGGCCAAGTTCCCCTGCGGCCCACATTCCCTCTGGTATCTCCAGGCTGTGATTTGCTTGCACAACCTGCTCCCCCTGCACCTCTCTGTCTGAAATTTGGCCGGCCTCAGAGGGTAGTACTTCTGCAAATGTGATCAGATTCGGTTTAAAGAACGTTACAGCAATTCGTTGGTTTCTCCATTATGGTCCATGGGGAGGCATCCAAAGTTTTGGGATTTTCTGCGCGAGGCCCCACTTTGGATCTCCATTTAAGTGGGGCGTGAATGCAGGTTGCCAAAGCAGCCCACTATCTGAAGTGCCTTTGTTTTCCTGTGCACGTCCCTTTTAACTGTGTGTGAGTTTTCTTTTATTGTGAACTGCCTTCGTTATCTGCTGTCGGGCAGAAAGGTGGAATATAGTTTAACTACACAGGAACACGGGAAGCAGCTTGACGTGGAGTCAGACGATCCGTCCATCTAGCTACTGTCAACACTGACTGGCAACAGCGGCTCTCCAGGGTTTCGGGCAGGGGTTCTTCCAGCCCTACCCAGAGATGCTGGGGCCTGAACCTGGGACTGTCACCAAAGCAGGCGCTCAGCCACTGAGTTACAGCCCCTACCCTTGAAGAGCCTGCAAATCCTGGCCCCTCCTCCTGGGGTCCAGGAGCCAGCCAGTCAGAAAGCTCCATCCACTTGTCCATGTCATACACTTGGGGCACAGTGAAGCAGTGCTGCAAACTGGTCTTATTTGGCTTGGTGTAAAACTCCCAAACACAGAGTCTCTGGCTGCCATGCAGGTGTCAGGCCCAACTTCCTAGGGATGCTGCTCGTGTGCTGGGCTGTGAATGAGATGGGTACCAGAAGCCCTCGGATCGTCCCCTTGGATATTGGGGGGGGGGGGAGCTGACCTTTGTTAAGTATTTCTCCTTAAGAGTATAGGGTACACATTTTGCTATACTGCAAATTTAAATGAGCCTTCACTCTCTATTAAAACACTATTAAATTCTGTTAAAACAAGTTTGATCCAAGCTTGTCTCTCAACAATGTTTCTAGACGAAAAGGAGATGTGAAATGAAGAAAAAACCCTTTGTTTTAGGCACAGTGCACTCAACTTACATTGAAGAAATTCGTCTTGTTCCTCTCACAGAAGAGGCCTTGTGCTGGCATATGCTTCAGTTGCTGCCATGGGATACTGCTGCCAAGCAGCACATCTCGAGCCCACTGAAGATTCTGTGTAGGGCAGCGCAGGAGAGACATGAGTTGGGGAGGGAAGGGGGTGTTTGGTTGGTTATTGCAGCTGCCTCCTCTTGCCGCTCTTCCTCCTCCACTCCCCAAATAGCTTACCGGCCTCCATCCCCACTTTTGGCCACCTGCCCCTACGCACGGTGTTTCTTCCAAACAGACATACTGTACTTCCTTCAGTAAAACTGTAATGTTTGTCAACATTCTGTGACTATGCTTTTCCTGCCCCAGAAGCCAGGATGTTTGGGAACATCCCCAGCCAACACAGCAACTTACTCAAATGGCACCAGAGGGGAAGGCTGGGTTTTCATCCTAATATGTGATTTAATACCACATGTTTTGACATGCATAGAAGCCTCTCCCCACCCCCAGGAGAAAGAGGCTGTCCCTCTTCATTCAGTCCAGGCTCAGCTTCCTAATGGGCTGGACCACTGCCTGGCTACAAGGAGGGAACACAGCTAATGCCTGCCCTCCGGCTAGCCACAACATTTGCACCCCCTGGATGCCAGGTTCTCACGGCAGAGTTGAAATCCATCTGTGTTTTCTGAAGGATTTCCCGTTTCTCCACAGCACAGTTTACACACACACACACACACACGTTTTCACCTAGTGAGATCTTCATTGAGCCTGAGCATTCTTCTCACTAGTTATTTTCTGTGTCCACATGTGTTTTACTGTTTATGTCTACTGATATGCACATCTCCCACAAGGCACACAAAAACGACTGTAATACCCCTCCCTCCCCCAAATAAACACCTCAAATACAAGCGCACAGCTGCTCTGTAAGTCTGAGAGCGCACAGAGAGCAAGCAGCAAGTAAGACTGTGGTGGAAAATGAGCAGATCAGGCTTCAAGTGTGAATACAAAATGTCACTTGGGCTGTGCCTGGATTCCGAGCACAGAATGGGCTGCAAGGTTCAGCACTGGCCTGCTGGGATGCCTCTGCTTGCTCTTGGTGCATTTCTTTTAAAACAGGTTTCCAGACAAGAAGGCTTTGAAGACCCAGGCACACTTGCAGGGTGTGGTCTTGCCTGACAAAATCTCAGAAGCTTGGGGGAAGGGCAGGGAAGGGGGCACAAGATTTTCGGTGACTAGGAGTGGGGCTTCCAGTGTCTGACAGAGCTCCTCCCCACTCCATCACCATGAGCAAAAGGAGAATTCATGTCAGGCAAAAGTAAAAATGTGAAATATTTGCTGCGTTCGCCTAATGGACTATGAGATCTAGCTCTTCAGAGCACGCCTATTGGCATCTCATGGTGGTTTTTTAGTGCAGAAAGCGTGAGGCTCAATGCAGCAGCTGTGCAGCACCCATTCCATTGTCTTTCCTTATGTGAAGGGTTGCAGCCTCCTCCATGCACAGCGGGGACCTCCCTTCCAGCCTTACAGTGCATCGTGTGGCCAGAATAGGGGGCGCACAGCTACACTGGGGGGGGGGGGGTGCTCAGCTGGCGTGCAGGCACCACAGGGCTGCGATAACAGCTCCGCGACAGGGAGGCTGCACACACTGCAGGAATCCAGGTCAGAGCATCCCCGACAGGGGGCTGTCCAGCCTCCCCCTCTTGGCGAAGATGGGGAGGGTGGAGAGCCTGCCTGCTCAGTGCTGCTCGGTGCAGACAGTGTGCCACCTGTGGGCTCCCTGGGGGGCAATCTGCTACTTGCTGTGGGTTAGCGCCACGTTGTATTGCTGAAGCAAACAGCAACACTACTGATGTTAATTCTGTGATGAGAATCACAGGAAAGCCCAGACCTGCTGCCTGGAGGGTTCCTGAGTGCTTGTTTCCTTTCCACTCTGGTGCGGGCCTTCCAAGGCCAGCTCAGGGATGAAGAGGCGAGCGCTCCTCTGCCACACAGCTCTTCCGCCCCCGCCCCAGCCCAGGCAAGCTCACCCTGGACAGGGGGCATGGCCTCTGCCCCCACCCCTGCCCAGAGCGGGCTTCTAGCTTCCTGTGCAGATCACCGGCTGCTGTTCTACTCCCCGTGCTCTCCCTTACCTTATGCGTTGTGCTGTATGTGTAGAGATAGGCCAACCTGTAGAGACTCTTGTAGTGTTGAGGGAAACGACTGAGGCACAGGTGAAAGGAGGTGACGCAGTGCTCCGTCAGGAAGTGGCGTTGCTCCTCCAAATCAGCCGGAAGGCTCTGGGGAAACGGGTCCGTGCAGGGCTCCACTCGCCTTTTCGAGTCCCACTGGGAAAGGGAGGGGAGTGAGGCCTTGGAGGGAATGCCAGGCGGTGCCTGAGGATCAAGCTTCGGCTCAGCTGCGTGACAGGACTCTGAGTTCTCCAAGGGTTCTTCCGACTTCCCTAGGGGTATCAAAATTAACACACTGTCAGCATCTCCTTTGATCCAATTCATATTTTTCTCCATTCAAATATGTTCTGAACAATTTCAAAACTTTTAATGTAAAACAGGATTGCAAATGACAAGGCAAAATACCCTGGCACAAGTAATTCATAGCCCTCTTGTTCTCTGCTCGCAGGCAAGCACAGAAGGCCAGGAGGGAGCAGGTGTGCCAACAGCAAGCCATGATATTGCCCCTCCCAATCCAGCGGTGAGGCGCTGACCTGCTCAGCCTTCCTCTGCTCTGGCTCGGCTTTTGCCACGCCTCCCCTACTTGCTGCTGGAGGCAAGGAAGGGCTTGCCCCAACAGCTTCAGCACCGCAGTGTTTTCACACACGAACAAGGCACTCTGGGGTCATGTCCTAGAAGTCACACAACCCTTTCCTCTGCAGCTCCTAGGATCTCTTTACCAGGAGTGGTGGCTTCTGCACACGAAACACATGGCCTCCTCTCCGGAAAAGGCTTCTTCGCGCTATCTTGAGAGCTGGCAAGCTCAGTAAACAGGTCTTCTGTGGAGTTGGAATCAGAGAGTACCACTGCAGTGCTATCCTGACTTCTGTCTGCGTAGGAGAAATGAGGACAAAAATGAGCACAGCTCCTGTGCTGCCTTTCTGCACACACCTGTGCGGAGTGCTTCTTCATTACTCTTGACCGTCCCAAGGCTGTGGCTGCCATCACCCTTCCTCCGTTCCAGCATCTGAGGCAGCCAACACATCCACTGCCCATTCCAGCTCTCAGCCTCACCTTGCTGTCACCGTTTTATCTCACATGTTTGCGCTTCCCCCTTGCACATGAATTTAGAAGTCTCTGCCTAGAATGCTCCTTTAGAAGCAGTGCTGCATTTGAGACAATGTGCACAAAACACCATACAGCTATTTTAAAGCTCTTTCTGACAGCAGACAGACATCGTCATCTAAAATCTGGCCTGGCACTACCAGGACTCACTTCTCAAGGACAATTTCCAGAGGGGTATGTGAGAGGACAAAAGTTTCCCTCTAACCTCACTGCTCACCCCGCCAACCATGTGTATATCTACCATTTCATGCATGTGAAGTGGACCTTAGTCGTCGTCCCCAAAACGCCACAATAAATAAGACCAACTCCTTGTTGATTTTGCTGCAGCAGACTAACACAGCTAGCCATCTGGAAACTGGCAAAAGAGAAACTATCTTTTTAGGAAGAGACTCACGGGTTTTGGCTCAACAATAGATCAGAACCAGTATAGTACGGTGGGGAAAGTCCTAAGCAACAGTCAGATAGTCCCCATTGCAAATCTCAGGCTCAGCCATGAACCCTGCAGGATGGCCCTAGGCAAGCTTCTGGAACTCAGCTCCTCATCAGCAGTTGTTATGGAGAGACTACTGTCATCCCTGACAGAGAATGTGCAGGAAGCAACCTTGCAGAAGTTACACAGGAGCAACTGCAAATACTATGCAGGAGAAGGCAATGGGAAAAAAAGCTTGCTAAACAGCTATGCTGTTGTGATGATGAAATTCCACAGAAGAAAAATGTAAAGCATTTCAGATGGGCAAAAGCCACCAATTGCTTTGTGACACAGAACGAAAGATCTTGAGGCTACAGGACTGCAGATAAAGATCTGGACACTGGAATAGTTCCCTTACAAAGGGTCAGAGATCTGTTGCCAAACATATAAAAAGAAGGGAACAAATGGTCAAAGTAGCAAAATCAACAACTGGCTTCTTTTTCTAGTGAATATTCTTGCAGATAAAGTTACAATGGACAGTCATTAAGAATCTGGCTTCATCCACTAGAGGTCAATGCAGGAACTGAAACCTGACCAGCAGGACCAACGGACCAACCAGCCCTTCTGGACAAGGTTCAGACTATATTTTGTAAGTCATCTTCTAGTAGGAGCTAAACTAAAATGAAAACAGCTGAGTAGAAACTACAACCAAAAAACTGGGCAGGGGGACATGGCTGTCTTGACAAAATCAAGAGGCAGGGAGTATAGACACACACACGCGCGCACACACTGCTTAAACTGAAAAGCGGTGCAAAAACTGAGCCATAGGCAGCGAGGGGGGAGATAAACACACAACTTGGGAGTCCTCTCTACAGCACAGTCTGCAGGCCCCTGAAATGGAAGAATGGAGCATATATGTAGTCGGAGTGCAGAATACCTAGCAAATTGGCCTATCTCCTTATAGAAGGAAGAATATTCTGTATGTTCAGTCCATGTGGAAAGTCAGAAGTCCCATTCTGAACTGAGTTAACTAGGGGGTATGCCTCTTACTAGTAGCAACACTACTAACCAATTTCCAAAGGGTAGCCATTTTAGTCTGTTGCAGCAAAACAAAAAAGATTGTGGCACCTTAACATTTATTCTGGAATAAGCTTTCTTGGATTACAGGCCACTTCATCAGATGCATGGAATATTATAAAGAATTTCAGGCTTATATTCAGTACATATGGGTGTGTGTGTGTGCGTAGTGCATGCGTGCGTGTGTAGGAATGAATTATAAATAGGTCAGAAGGAAATTAAATGCAGAAAGCGACAATCGCTTTATTACAGAGCAATTGTTGCTGATAAAACAGGTTGGTACTTGGTAAGCCAATTAACACATGTACTGTGATAAAAAATCTGCATCTGAAAAAGTGGGCTATATGAAAGCTTATGCCAGAATAAATTTATTAGTCTTTAAGGTGCCACAAGATTCTTGTCCTAGTGCTCACCAAGGAAATGCTGCTTATATGAAACATCAGTTTCAGCTACTTTATTTCAGCTGATGCAAAATGCTACACCCTGCTATCAGATGGAGCAGATTGTCTGAAGAATACTACAACCGGCATTCCAAAGTTTATACTGGTCCCCAACTGCCTTCTGGGCTCATCTGGAGATGAGGTCTAAAGCCCTTAACAGCCTCCAGCATACCAAAGAGAGCCCCCACTCCACCTCCCATCATGGCTTCTAAGGCTGACCAGGAACACTCTCAAGTTTACCATCTAAGTTTCAAGTCAGACTGGAGTGGTGCTCAGAGAAGCATTTTCAGTGCCTCTTAACCATGGAACTCCCTGTTCCTGGAGCTCAAGCTCAAGACTAGGCATCTTGCAGGAGGAAAACCTCTTTATTCAAGTTGGGTTCTGGTGGCCTTGGATACTTGACCTTGGGATGTGCATGCTACAAATGAAACCCACTGCTTTATATCATGGTGTATTCGGCCGCAAGGCTCCTGCAGTACTAACTTTCCCCAATCAATCTTGTCGCCTCTCCAAAATTTTTAAAACATATGTTAGTCTAGTTGTATTTCTGAAAAATGTAACTGCTAGGGGGATTTGGGGCTAAAAGTGGGGAACTAATGTTTTAAACACAGTTTGGCTATGTTCAATCCCAAATTGCATATTGAGTGTTTGACTTTCTAATTCAATGGAAATAAATGGCTGATAAAATCCATGGTTCAGAATTTTGTGCTTTTCCAATCCTTTCTAATCAGTACTGTGGCACAAAATGTGTTACATGCAATCTATAGACAAAATTAAAACCTAAGTTTTGCAGATGTCTGTTGAGAAACAATCCAGAGATGAGGTTGTTGTTGTTGTTTCTTTTCTATGCCGCCTGACAGCTGAGGCTCTCTGGGCGGTTCACAACAATTAAGAAAACTACAACATTATAAAACATTATAATAAACGTGGTCTAAACATTTTTAAGATACAAAATTTAAAATAATTAAATACCTAAAACCAGTTTCAATTCACAATATCAGTAACAGACTTGTTCAAGACAGCCAACCTAAGTGCCCCTTCATATCCCATTAAATACCTGGGCATAGAGGGCAGTGTCAGCCTGGTGCCGAAAAGATGACAAAGTTGGTGCCAGGCAGGCCTGAGTGGGGGGCTCATTCCAGGGTGGGGGGGGCACCACTGAGAAGCCCTCTCCCTTGTTGTCACCTTCTGAGCAGTAAAGAAGCAGTGCTGTTCCAGGCCAGGTGGAGTCTCAATGCACTGTGAACATGCAGAGCCAGTTAACTAGAGCATCTGCTCCCAAAGTCTACAGCCTAAGGGGCACCTAACCTCAGCTTTGGTAACAAACAGAAGAGATCAGTACTGCGGGCCACATATCTTGAGTATTAAGTTGGTGTTCATTTAGCTGGTGTGACGGACTTAATAGCAGCTGAACCTGGCCCAGCTTTGGTCCACCAGGATAACCTACAGCATCAGCTCAGTGGAGGGGGTGGAACTAGGGAACCATTTCCAGGTACTTGAGGATGACACTGGAGGACAGCCTGCAGAGGAAGAATTACAGGGGAACCTACATGAGAGCGAGCAAGAGACTGAAGGTCAGTCAAGCAGAGGCAATGAAACCAAGGCCTACAACTACAAGAAGAGAAGAGTAGTAGTAGTGGGAGACACCTTGCTGCGTGGGATCGAGACCCAAGTATGTCGCGAAGACCCGTGGAATTGCCAGGTGTGTTGTCTCCTGGGACGACAGATTAGAGATATGACTGAAGGGCTGCCTGCAGTCAAAGCCCACTGACAGGTATCCCTTTCTTCTCATCCATGTGGGAACAAATGATACCGCCAAGTGGAGCTACAAAGAAATCACGTCAGACTTCGAAGCTTCGGGAAGGAAACTCAAGAACTTTGGGGCCCAGATAGTTTTCTCATCCATCCTTCCAGTAGTTCGAAGAGGAAAGGGAAAGAAAAATACTCTGGGTGAATGAGTGGCTATATAGGTTGTGCCAGTGAAAGAGGTTTGGATTCTGGGACCACAGGCTATATTTCTTGGAAGATGGGCTGTTGACAAAGGACGGGTTGCACCTCACAAAAGATGAGAAGAACGTGTTTGGTAACAGTGTGAAGAACTTCATCAGGAGGGTTTTAAACTGAATGCTACGGGGAAGGGAGATGTAAAGTTGACGGTAACAATGGATGAAGGCTCATGCACTGCAATGGAGAGAACAGCTCTAATAGCGCCCCAAAATAGTCTTCACAAACATGAAGGAAGAAAGCCAGACTATGAAGCACATGGTCTTCGTTGTCTATATACTAATGCCCAGAGTATGGGAAACAAACAGAACCAACTTGAACTCTTAATACAAGAGGGAAATTATGACTTGATAGGTGTAACTGAGACTTGGTGGGATGACTCTCATGACTGGAATACAGCAATTGAAGGATATAACTTGTTCAAAAAGAACAGGAGGAACAGAAAGGGAGGTGGGGTTGCACTGTATGTGAAAAATACGTATCTCTGCACAGAAATACAGGAGGAGGAGCTTGGTAGCCCCATCGAGAGCATCTGGGTTCATATAAACGGAGCAAAGAATAACAGGAACATGGTGGTCAGAGTCTACTACCGGCCACCCAATCAAGGAGAAGACGAGGATGAAACTTTTGAAAAGCAAATAGTCAATGTTTCAAGGAAGCATGATGCAGTAGTAATGGGGGACTTCAATTTCCCCGATATTTGCTGGGAGACAAATTCTGCAAAACATGGCCCCTCTAGGAAATTCCTGACTTGTGTGGTGGATAACTTCCTCCTACAGAAAGTAGAGGAAGGAACTAGAGGATCGGCTGTCCTTGACTTGATCCTAACCAACAGAGATGACTTAGTGGGTAAAGTAGCAGTTACAGGAACTCTGTGGGAAAGTGACCATGTTATACTTGAGTTCATGGTTCTAAAGGAAGCAAAAGCTGAGTGTAGCCAACCTGTACCCTAGATTTTAGGAAAGGTGATTTTAATAAACTCAGAACAATGATCAGTAAAGTCCCATGGCAAGTGACGCTAACGAGAAAAGGCGTCCAAGATGGGTGGGAGTTTTTAAAAAAGGAAATTCTGAAGGCACAATTACAAACAATTCCAACAAGAAAAAAGGCGGAAGACAACAGAAAAAGCCAATGTGGCTTCACAAAAAGTGCAGAGATGACATGAAAACAAAAAAGGACACACATAGGAAGTGGAAAGAAGGCCAAGCAACAAAGGAAGAGTACAGGCAGGTAGCACAGAATTTGCAGGTATGGCGTCAGGAAGGCTAAAGCTGAGAACGAGCTCAGGTTAGCGAGGGATGCTAAAAGCAACAAAAAGGTTTTCTTCAGATATGTGCATAGTAAAAGACAGAGAAAAGAAATGGTGGTTTAGCTATTAAATAAGGATGGCAAAATGCTAACAGATGACAAGGAAAAGGCAGAGGTGCTCAATTCCTGCTTTGACTCAGTCTTCTACCAAAAGAGGGGCTATGACCCCCCTGCCAAAGGCAAGGTACAGGCTGAAGGAGCAGGATTGCAGCTTGAGATCGATAGGCATATGGTCAAGGATCACCTAATTACTTTGAATGAGTTCAAATATCCAGGGCCAGATGAGCTGCATCCTCGAGTAATAAAGGAACTGGCAGAAGAACTCTCAGAACTGCTGTCTATTCTCTTTGAGAAACCATGGAGGATGGGTGAAGTGCCAGATGACTGGAGGAGGGCTAATGTTGTCCCTATCTTCAAAAAGGGTAAAAAGGAGGAACCTGGGAACTACAGACCAGTCAGTCTGACATCAATCCCTGGGAAAATTCTGGAGCAGATTCTAAAGCAATCCATCTGGAAGCACCTTGAAAACAATGCAGTGATTACTTGAAGGCAACGTGGCTTTGTGAAGAACAAATCCTGCCAGATGAATCTGATCTCATTTTTGGATCAGGTAACCTCCTTTGTGGACCGTGGGAATGCTGTCGACATAATATCCCTCGACTTCAGCAAAGCTTTCAACAAAGTGCCCCATGATCTCCTAATGAGCAAACTAGCTCAAAGTGGGCTAGATGAAACAACGATCCGGTGGATCCACAGTTGGCTACAGAATCGGACTCAAAAGAGTGCTTATTTTAGATAAGTACCTGGAGCTGACTGTGGCTCAGATCATGAGTGCTCTGACTTGGATTCCTGCACTGAGCAGGGTGTTAGACTCGATGGCCTTGTAGGCCCCTTCCAACCCTACTATTCTATGATTCTATGATTTGCCCAAGCCTCCTCTGGCAGCTTTAATCTGCCAGGAAGGGCAAGTTCAAGCATAAAACATCACCTGCCTGGGTCACTTCTCTGGCCCAGAGGTCAATTAGGGCTTTCACAGAATCATCAGCTTGAAGTGCTAGGAAGCTCCCCCAGTCAGTCAAGCAGTCATTCAGATCTCCAGGCTAGATCTCTAGGGGGTGACCTTCCTAATACCTGTGAAGGTTTAGGAGTTTCTGTAAGTCTAAACCCCAAACCAAGTAAACGTCTGTCCCTGACAAAGGGACCACGTACCATTCCTCCATGCCAAGACCACCATCGCCCATCTGGTACATTCAAGGAGTCTCGTATGAGCTGGAGAGCCTCACATTTGCCATGGGGAACATAAAGCCCTGGGCCAGGGCATGAAAGTTGAAATCTACCAACAAATTTACTTTAGGGGACTCCAACTCAACAGCAGAGAACACCCCAGCTAGCTCAGGTTGGGCAACGGGATAGGCTGGACAGCCATGGAATCTCCACTGTATCCCATTCACCTGTTGTCAAGAACAAACATCTGAAACTAGAAGACTGCTCAGTGGAGCACCTGGTCAAAGGCATTTTGAGAGACCACAGCAATCTCCACCCCTTGATCATAGAATCATAGAATAGTAGGGTTGGAAGGAGTCTACAAGACCATTGAGTCCAACCCCCTGCTCAATGCAGGAATCCAAGTCAGAGCATCCCTGACAGATGGCTGTCCAGCCTTGTCTTGAATGCTTCCAGTGTGGGAGAGCCCACCGCCTCCCCAGGTCATTGGTTCCATTGTCGTATTGCTCTAACAGTCAGGAAGTTTTTCCTGATGTTCAGCCGGAATCTGGCTTCCTGTCACTTGAGCCCATTCTTCCGTGTCCTGCACTCTGGGAGGATCGAGAAGAGATCCTGACCTTCCTCTCTGGGACAACCTTTCAAGGACTTGAAGAGCGCTCTCCTATCTCCCCTCAGTTTTCACTTCCCAAGGCTAAACATTCCCAGTTCTTTCAGTCTCTCTTCATAGGGCTTTGTTTCCAGTCCCCTGATCATCTTTGTTGCCCTCCTCTGAACCCTCTCCAGTTTGTCTGCATCCTTCTTCAAGTGTGGTGCCCAGAACTGGACACAGTACTCCAGATGAGGCCTAACCAGTGCTGACCTGAGGGGAACTAGTACTTCCTGGGATTTGGAAGCGATGCTTCTATTACTGCAGCCCCAAATAACATTTGCCTTTTTTGCAGCCACATCCCATTGTTGGCTCATCTTCAGCTTGTGATCTATAACAATTCCAAGATCCTTCTCGCTTGTAGTATTGTTGAGCCACGTATCCGCCATCTTGTAACTGTGCATTTGGTTTCTTTTTCCTAGGTGCAGAACTTGGCATTCATCCCTATGAAATGTCATTCTGTTGCTTTCTGCCCAGCGCTCCAGCCTATCAAGATCACCTTGAATTTTGTTTCTGTGTTCCAAAGTATTAGCTATCCTGCCCAATTTTGTGTCATCTGCAAATGTGATCAGCATTCCCTGCACCTCCTCCTCCAAGTCATTAATAAAAATGTGGAAGAGCACTGGGCACAGGACTGAGCCCTGCGATACCCCACTTGTTACCTCTCCCCAGTTTGAGAAGGTCCAATTGATAAGTACTCTTTGAGTCCAATTCTGTAGCCAACTGTGGATCCACCGGATCGTTGTTTCATCTCGCCCACTTTGAGCTAGTTTGTTCATCAGGACATCATGGGGCACTTTGTCGAAAGCTTTGCTGAAGTTGAGGTATATTATGTCCACAGCATTCCCACGGTCCACAAGGGAGGTTACCTGATCAACAAATGAGATCAGATTCGTCTGGCAGGATTTGTTCTTGACAAATCCCTGTTGGCTTCGAGTCATCACTGCATTGTTTTCAAGGTGCTTACGGATGGATTGCTTTAGAATCTGCTCCAGAATTTTCTCAGGGATTGATGTCAGACTGACGGGTCTGTAGTTCCCAGGTTCCTCCTTTTTGAAGATCGGGACAACATTAGCCCTCACCTCACCGGTCCTCCATGGAGAAGACAAGTGAAACTCATAGACAGACTTGGTTTGTGCTACATGTGGGAGTGTATGAATTCGATATAAGAGTCTGGTATGAAAATAACACTGATATTTGTTGTTGGGATCTCATTTTCATCATATATGGTGTATATATTTCTGGAACGTCACAGAAAAAGCATTAGCTTCTATCAATTAAGTATTCTACAAGCTACTGAAAGATTCAGCGCTGCTACCTTTTCGTGCATTTACTAGGTGTGACACTCGTCCTGCTTATCAAATCAAACCAAAAATGAAGTTGGAAGGTCTTCAGAGAAACCTCACTGACTTGATACTTTGGGAGGCAAGTTCCCAGATCACATCTGCTAATAATTTCTAGAGGGGAAATGGGTCTGTTATAGCAAAAGTCCATGTTAGTCTATCGCAGCAAAAACATCAAGGAGTCTAAAGGTAAAAGGTAAAGGTGTCCCCAACCAGTCGTGTCCGACTCTAGGGTGCGGTGCTCATCCCCGTTTCTAAGCCGAAGAGCCAGCACTGTCCGAAGACGCTTCCGTGGTCATGTGGCCGGCATGACTGAACACCGAGGTGCACAGAACGCTGTTACCTTTCCTGCCGAGGCGGTACCTATTTATCTACTTGCAATTTCTTGCTTTCGAGCTGCTAGGTTGGCAGGAGCTGGGACTGAAGACGGGAGCTCACTCCGTCACGCGGCACTCGGGTCTCGAACTGCTGCCCTTCTGGTCTGCAGTTCAGCGTCTTAACCACTAAGCCACCACGGCCCTTAAAAACCCTTAGTAGCACCTTAAAAACTAACCAATTTATTATTTCATATGCTTTAAGTGGGTTGTAGTCCACAAAAGCTAATGTCTAAGGTGTCACAAGACTCCTGTTATTTTTGCTGCCACAAACTGGTATGACCACCCCTCTGGAAAATGTTATGATGAAAGGCAACAGATTTAGCTGTATGAAGTGGAAATTTATCAATCTCACCAAAACATTCACCCAAATACAGGCAATTATGGGTTGAAAGTGTTGCAAATCATTCTGAAGTGCGTTCTGTTATCATAGTCCCATTCCAGTCACATGTTTAGAAGTAATGTCTTGTCCGTATCAAAAACAGTTTATAACTCTGAGATGTAAATGCCACAAATCTGGGTTATGGTGTACATCAATGTGTTGGACATACTAAAGACTAGAACACATGCAGTGAGTATCATGGAACTCCAAATGCCTGTCGCAGTAACATTACATAATGAATGTCAAAGAAATTACTATGCAATTCCTTGGCTTAGTAGATATTACTAGTAGTATTTGTTAGATTTACAACTATATCTTAATTGTTACGTATTTTTAATCTTTAATATTATTTTCACCAGATGATCAAGTAATGATAAAATTAACTTTTGAAACAAAAATGTATAGATAGTGTGTTCAGGGCATATACAAAAATAAAGTAAATAATTTTAGTGGCTGCATTTTGTTTTTTGAATTAAAGAACTCACATTTCAATTTGAGAATTTTCAGAACCTGCAGATACCAAATGTGCATTTGCCTGGTTCCTAACTTTTACCCCAAAATGTCCCTTGGTGCATTTTCTAGAAGTGCGATTAGACTACACAAATGAAAAAGAAACAAAATTTGCTTGCATAAATAAAATGGGATGGATGCAGACAACGTGTTAAAGGGACAGAAAATCCAACTGTTGCAGACTACTGCCATGGGAGAGGAAATTCATCTTTTGAAGACTTTTGCAGAAACTGGGTCTCTATATTTCCACAGTCAACAGATTCATCAGCTCCCAGAGCGGTTAAGCTGCAGTTCTGACGTATTGTTCAAGCAAGCCGTGATGGGTAAAAAGCAGGGAGAGGATATCCATGAACAGAGTTTTTACGAGGGTTAGGGCAGCACGGGCAATATTGATTACAGAAACACAAATACACAGACAGCAAGGGAAAAAAGACAGCAGCGGCAGCCATGTTTAACTGTAGAATGAGCACTAAAAGGCAAGAATGAGAGTTTTCTGCTCTGCTGAACAAATGACCCACCACCCCATGCATTTACTGCACAGCAAGGCAAGGTCTCTGCTAGTTTACAACAAACGTAACTGGACAGCAATTACATTCAACACAAAAGTGACCACAAAAGTAGACAAATCTTATAAAATGAAGACTCTAAAT
Source organism: Heloderma suspectum (assembly GCF_057233095.1). Taxonomy (NCBI): domain Eukaryota; kingdom Metazoa; phylum Chordata; class Lepidosauria; order Squamata; family Helodermatidae; genus Heloderma; species Heloderma suspectum. Next base: position 33,005,568 of record NC_139470.1, read on the forward strand.
CTTTTGCTAGGGGTAACTTGTTTTAATTTGGGTGCTCCCCATTTCCTTTCTACAATAATGTTTGTGGTGAACAAAAACAACTGACCCTTGTGATACCTGGCTATCTAATAGTTCACGTTTCATGGCCCCCATTCAACCACTTGTGCCTTCTCAAACTAAGTCACTGAGAATCCATGAAAAATATGGCAAAATGGAGCTGCTTCTGTCTGCATGAGTCAATTTCTATGTCCTCAACATAAACACAGAGACTGGGCCAAAATGGCAGCACAAAAAATTTCTGTAACGAAAAAGGAGAAGCAGAAGCTTTGGTCTGAGTCACAATAAGGAATGCATGAGTGCACCAGTGAAGCCTGCTCTTGCAGACACACTGATCTACATAAAAATACATTCACGTGATGTTTATTACTAGAGATCTACCAGACCAATTTTAATGTAGTGGGAAGAGATCGTATTATTGGGGTGCTCATTGAAGGGAAGGTGATGCGGGACATAACTAGAAAGTTGAGAGAGGAAGAGGGAAAGAAGGAAATGCCCCCTGAAAGTTGTTCCAGTCACAAGGGGAACGGCCAAACATATTTTCATCCAAGCATTCTCAGCCTACTAGCACCCATGACAATACAGGCTTTATCTTGTAGAGAAAAAGCAGAATGAATAGCAATTCCTGCTTAATTTATCATTGCTCACAAAAGGCAAGATGAGGGGAACTCTGAGTCTTACAGCAGGGATGGGTAGGAGGTAGATTAGGATCTACTGGTAGGTATCTGGATGATTTGCAGTGGATCAGCAAGGGGTTCCAACAAAAATCCTTTTCTTCTCTTCAATTAGGCTGCTAACATTTTGGGGGGAAATAGGAGTCGACTTGTGTGCAAGCTCTAGTTCTGGTACTGAAGACAAATGTTTGGGTTGTGCATGTGCTGAGAGGTGCCTTGTTCTGCAATTCTGTGTCCAACAACTTGAGCCACTATTTTGCCCCTGGTGGGCCTTGGGATTCTAGTGAAAAACAAAACCGATCCTGTGAACCTAATGTCTGTCCACCCTGTTTTATAGGGCAAGATCTAATGGGCCTATTTTCTCCTTATTCCATGCAGGACAAGGCTGTCCTCCTTAACTCAGGAATTCAAAGACACCGAAACAACCCTTGCACTAGTACCTGGTTCTGCCCATGCTTTCATATCGGGAAAGGGCAGGACAGCCTCATCTTCTGGAACGAAATGCTTATCACATTTGATTTGGTTTAGTCAAGAAACCAAATTAAATACCTTTTGAGTTGCGACATCAAAGACATCAATGTCTTTCCTCTTGGAGTCAGGCAGTTAAGGATTAACTAGCAAATGAACACCGAATTAATTAGGTTTACAAGGCAATGCAGAGTGATGCTGTCCCTGAAGAGCCTTGAAGCAGCCCCATCTCAAGAGCCCTTTGATAGGGTTGCCTTCTGGACTGGTTGTTTGGGGGACTGGAACTGGGGGCACTACTAGTTTAATTCTGGTCCTGACAGTTGGTTCCAGAATGTGATGCTTTATTCTGTAGCAGGCTATTAACATCTACACAAAACCACTGACTGTGGCCATCTGGAGATGTGGGGTGAAGTGTCATTAATATGCTAACAACAGCTAGCTCTGTTTATCTCTCATCAAATTCAGGTGAAACTGTGGAAGTGCTGAATTGTTCTCTGTAATCAGTAATGGGCTGGATAAGGACTATTAAGTTGGAACTCCATCTAGACAAGGTGAGTTGCTGTGGGCTGCTTATCTTTTGTACTGGGGAATGGTGTTTCACCTGCTTTGGATGGGGTTGCATTCCCCCTGAAAGATCTGACTTGCAGTTTGAGGGTGTTATTAGATCTGGTGTTGTCACTAGATGCTAAAGTGGCCCCCATGACATGGGGCTTAGGCTGGTGTGCCAACTGCCACCTCTCCTGGGCAGAGATAGCCTGGCCGTTATTCATGCACTGGTAACACCTTGTTTAGATTATTGCAACGTGCTGTATATGAGGCTGCTTTTGAGGACTGCTCAGAAACTACAGCTAGTGCAGCACAATTATTAGCTGGGAATGTATGTATGGAACACATCCTGCCAGTTTTCAAAACTGTTACATCGGCTTCCTGTCTGTTTCTGGGCACAATCCAAAGTGCTGGTTCTAACCTACAAAGTGCTAAGTGCCTTGAGACCAGATCATTTGAAATACCAGGCTGTGTTCCCATATAAAACTGCCCAAGTGTTAATATCAGTCACTGAGGCCCTGCTCAGGGTCCCACCACCTACTGAGATGACGCGGGTGATGACAGGAGACAGGGCCTACTCTGCTGTGGCATCACCCCATTTCTGTAATTCTCTCTCCTTTTTGATGCCAGGTGAACATCTTTTTATTTGCCCAGGCCTTTAAAGACGTTTTAGGGCACAACCCTATCAGGTTGCCACCTGCTAGATGGAAGCCTCCGATCTCTGAGGTTTCTGAGATTCCTATGCCCAGCTGGGCTGTTGCCAGCAAAGCAGGAGGAATGACAGAGGCAATTTTCGCCTCTCTATCCTCCTCTAAATTTTTTTCCATTGATGGGCCTCTGGCCTCTCTTTCTCCCTCCCCTCGCATTGGCACCTCCCCCTTCCTCTCCCTGTCCTCGATTGCGACACTGACCTCAGAAAAGGAGCCGCCGCGGAGCTTCTGTGGTGACTAGGGGGGGAGCAGGGTGAAGATCCAAGTGGGGATTTTCACCTCCAAGGTCATAGCAGTCTACCGTCTTGGAGGGGAAAATCCCCAGGAGCCATACGGTGGTGCCTTTTGCTGGAATTTTATTTTATTCTCTTAGGTCTTGCTTTATTAAGATTTTGAGGATTCATTACTTTAAATTGTTATTATTATAAGCTGCTCTGATGAAGAGTGATCTATAAATATTCTAAGTAAGTAAATAAATATCAGAGCTGACCCTTTGGAGTTTATCTGTCCTCTTCCCACTGAGTCCCCAGTCTTCAAGATTTCTCCCGCTGCTTCTGCTCTTAGCCATTTCTTTTGTCTGGAAAAGTACACAAGCCTGGCCTGCTGCCTTCCTGAAGTCGCTTCTGCCCATTTGGACAGCCATGACCTGCCCTGAATTGGATCCAGCTCTTGTGCTACCTTGAGAAGCTCTCTGGAAGCTCACTTCCTGCAGTGGAAGTCCTGGCTCTGGACAAGCCTCCTTTCGATGAAAGTGATTACCCATCTGGTGCGTGCAGTATGTGCAATGGAGTATGCATATTTTTAAAAAATTGATAGTTTTTGATGTTGTCCAGTATGACAAATCTTTAAAAACTGATGTTCCAAAAGAAAAGGTTTCTAATACAGTGTTGGCTTTTCCTCACAAACAGCTTTGCAGGATGGTCATGAGCCCAGAAGCAAAACATTTCCAAAGCACAAATTAAAAACAGCTTTGCTTTTAAGCAGATGCATACAGAAATGCAGACACCAAAATTCTGTGGAGATATCAGCATCCCTCTATCAAAAACCAGCTGGATAATGCCAGCAAGAACCTATTTGCAAGGGAATGCAAAACATTTAAGCTGCTCAGCCTGTAGAGGGGTCTATCTACCCAATATCACAGCTCCCATGGGCCAACTACAATTTTGCTCATAATGCAACATGTGACCAATTGTGCAAAGCTTTGCAGTTCCTCCCTGGAAAAGTCCTATTATGCTTGGCCGTGTCAAAAGGCACTCAGACTTGGGATTTTTCACTGCTGCAGTGATATGCAGCCAGGACACAAACCCCAAGAACCGCTAACTGCAACTGTGATAGAAGATGAGGAGGAGGCCTTTCAAGTTGCCCTTTTGATTCTGTGAAACAGAGCCAAATATTGCTTCTATATAGCAGAACCCATAATACTTGTTTTGGACATGCTGTCCAACAAGCTTGACTCACAGAACACAGGAAATGGCCTTGTACTGGGTCAGACTATTTATCTTTTTAAACCAGCACTGTGTCAGCTGACTGGCAGTGAGTAGTTCTCCAGAGTCTTAGGCAGAGAAGAGTCTTTCCCATTGCCTGAATATATAAAAAGCTAAAGATGCCAGGACTGGCTACGGGCTGCTGAATACAAAGCAGGTCTGCGTTACCACTGAGCTATGGCCCATCCCCATTCCTGCAATGCATGGAGGGTCTGTGTGAATGGAGATGGTCAGAATTCCACCAAATCATGCTTATTATTTTTACACACCCAGACACACCCCAGTTTATTTTGGAATACAAATTACTAATACGCATGACATCACCACAACAGGAATATATAGATACCAAAAAAGAGTATTTTTGTGACAGAGTAATCATGCATGTTCTCTACCCTTTGAAGAGGATGTTCAGAACAGCAGCTTTCCATCACGTATCCAGACAAACGGTTAAATTACTGTGGTTGTGGTGCCAATCTGACCTTGACAGCATTTTGCCACTCCTGCACCAGTCTACTAGGTTATGATGCCCATCAGCTATGGAGATGAGCCAGCCAGTTATGGGAAATGGTGGGGTGGGGAAAAAATAATATGAGAAGTCCACTGAAGCCATTCCAGTTCCTACTGTGAACGTGACACTCACGTTGTTGCCACCTGCCTCCTTCCAAATGGCAGAAGTCTGGATTTTAGAATTGTGTCCAGGAATTGCTCCAGCTCTAAAACTAGCAGGACAATTTGTTTATTAAGCATGTAGATTATGGAAACTCTCAGAATTTATTAAAAGAGTACTGAAATGTCCTAGTGTACAGGTCATCCAACTGTCCTGCCCATTTACACTGGATGGGAGGTGGCAACTTTTATGAGGTTAATGAGTTGCAATATTGCCCGTGTTACCACAGACCCATCACCCTCCTTGAAGCAAGCAAATTGATCTGCCCAAATGAAACCCCCCATGATTACAGCACCTCTGTGTGCTGGCAGTATTGAGAACAGGGACTGTACCATCCGGTGTTGCCTGCTGACGGTTTTTTTTACATTTGACGTAATCGTGGTCAACTGGAGTGGCTGTGTAGGGTGGGGATGTCAGACCTGGACCAGAGGAGGATGGAAGGGAAGTCCCAGGGCCCGGCACAGTTCCAGCAGAAGAGTGTGAGTCATCATCCACCATGCAAAGCTTTTCCCTGTTGGAAGAAGGAACGAGAAAACAAAAAACAGAGAGATTGTACAGCACAACTCAAATCCCTCCGAGGTCACTTTTAAGTGTTTTGTGACTGCTCAACAGGGCTGCACTGCTATATGAACTCTGGGAAAGCATTTGTGTTACAATTTTAACTCAGTGTGTCTTTTTTTCTGTACCCCATGTTATCACTTCTCTCTCTTTGCACCACTGGTTCATGAGTCTCTCTGAACCCCACAGTATGCATTTTCTTCTACCTGTCTTAGAGATCTAAGTTGTTGTCGATCACAAGCTGAATATGAGCCAACAATGGGATGCGGCTGCAAAAAAGGCAAATTTTATTTGGGGCTGCATTAATAGAAGCATAGCTTCCAAATCCCGGGAAGTACTAATTCCCCTCTACTCAGCACTGGTTAGGCCTCATCTGGAGTACTGTGTCCAGTTCTGGGCACCGCACTTGAAGAAGGATGCAGACAAACTGGAGAGGGTTCAGAGGAGGGCAACAAAGATGATCAGGGGACTGGAAACAAAGCCCTATGAAGAGAGACTGAAAGAACTGGGCATGTTTAGCCTGGAGAAGAGAAGACTGAGGGGAGACAAGATAGCGCTCTTCAGGTGCTTGAAAGGTTGTGACAGAGAGGAAGGCCAGGATCCATTCTGGATCATCCCAGAGTGCAGGACACGGAATAATGGGCTCAAGTGACAGGAAGCCAGATTCCGGCTGAACATCAGGAAAAACTTCCTGACTGTTAGAGCAATACGACAATGGAACCAATTACCTAGGGAGGTGGTGGGCTCTCCCACACTGGAGGCCTTCAAGACGAGGCTGGACAGCCATCTGTCAGGGATGCTCTGACTTGGATTCCTGCACTGAGCAGGGGGTTGGACTCAATGGCCTTGTAGGCCCCTTCCAACCCTACCATTCTATGATTCTATGACTCCAAGTAAGAAATAGCTTCCATCGTCAAAAAGGGTACAGTAGATAAGCAGGAACATGCTCAACCATTCAAGGACAAAAGGTGACAACCACCATCTGCAGGAAGATGAGAGGAAGGGTGGTGGTGGTTGGAGGCTTCCTGCTGAGAAGTATGGAGACAACGATGTGCTGACCAGGCTTGTTAACTCGTGAGGGGTGCCGTCTCCCTGGTGCATAGATCCAAGATGCAATGGACAGACAACACTTATCAAGCCCACGGACTACTATCCATTGCGTATCCATGTGGGAATGAATTAAACTGTCAGGCAAAATTAAGAATACATCACATACAAGGCTCTGGGGAGGAAGGTTAAGGATCTTGAGATTCAGGTAGTATTTTCATAAATATTTCCCGTAATAGGTAGAGGACTATAAAGAGAAAGGAAGATGCTTCAGGTGAATGACTGGCTATGCAGATGGTGTCAGTGACAGAGGTTCACTTTCTGGGACAACAGTTGGAGGGAACAATCCTATGCTAAAAAGGGCAACTAAAATAATCAAAGGGCTGGAGCATCTCCCTTATGAGGGAAGGTCCCAACAGCTGGGATTGCTTAGCTTAGAAAAAAGGAGGGTAAGGGGAGACATGATAGAGGTCTACAAAATTATGCATGGTGTGGAGAATGGTGATAGGGAGACATTTTTCTCCCTCTCCCAAAGTACTAGAGCCCTGTGGGGTCATCCCTTGAAGCTGATTGGTGGGAGAGTCAGGAGAGATAAAAGGAAGGACTTCTTCACACAGCGCATAGTTACACTATGGAATTCACTACCACAAGATACAGCGATAGCCACCAGTTTGGATGGCTTTAAAAGGGGGTTAGACAAATTCCTGGAAGAAAAGGCTATCAGGGGCTACTATTCTTGATGGCTATATGCTACCTCCAGTACCAGAGGCGGTGAGCCTCTGTACACCAGTTGCTGGGGAACATGGGTAGGAGGGTGCTGTTGCTTGCACTCATGCCCTGCTTGTGGGTTCCCAGTCGACAGCTGGTTGGCCACTGTGTGAACAGAATGCTGGACTAGATGGACCCTGGTCTGATCCAGCAGGGCTCTTCTGATGTTCTTATGCCCTCTAGACAGAGTCGGGGGGGGCATAGGTTAGTTTGGATTTCTGGATAGTTTGGATTTCTGGATCCAACGGTGGAGACAGTGCTCCAGCCTTGGAGCCAGGAATCTGAGCTCCCCGCCCCCTTGCAGCCAGCGTGGAGAGAACCACGCCAGCTACCTCTCCAAGGTCACAAAGGTGACCTCAGAGAGGAGGGAAAGGGGGTGCTGGTGGGTGAGGAGGGGAAGGGACCGGGGAGGCTGGCTTACACCATCTCCCCAGGCCTCCCCAGTGTCAGGAGTGCCCTAGCTGCTTCTTACAGTCCCCTCCAATAGCCAACGCAAGACACGGACAACGAGGATTCTTTCCAAGGCTTTATTCCTTTATGACTCTTACAGATACTAATCACTAGTGACTAAGCAAGGAACTGCACTGGGGTAGACAGCAGAGTAGCCTAAGCTCCAGGTAAGGCAGTTGGTCCCTGTTTGAAGGAGAAGCACGGGAAGGCTCTGAACTTATGGGCTATGGAGAGATCCTCCCTCTTTCCCTTGGGTCCTCGGGACGTGACCGTTGAGCGCCAAATGAGCAGAGCGCCTCCTTTCGGCGCCCTCCATCTGGCGCCGCTCCCTGCATCTGCGCTGAGCGTCCAGCAAGCCCCCCTCCAGCGCTCTCTCACTGCCAGGGTCACAATCTCTCTCAGGAATGCAGGCAGGAGGAATCCCTGCCAGCTGCTGTGCTTGTGAGAGATGAGCGAGTTCCTCTCCCACGGATTGCTGTTCTTCCTCAGAATCAGAACTGCTCTGGGGCTCTATGGGCTCAGTTTCCACCCTGACACCCAGCCTCCTTCCCTCCTGCTCCACAGAACCCCAGCTAGACGGGCGAAAAAGCCCGTCTTGCCAAAATGCAGAGTGGAAAGAATGCCGCTCCTGCTGCTCTGCACTTCACGGCCATAAGCATCCAAGTTGGGAGGCTTATGGCTATCCCGACAGGACTGCACACTAAACTTCCTTAATAAAGGACTAACGGTGGGAGATCTCATGAGGGTAAGAGGAAATTTAAATCCAGTGTGTATGAAGACAAAAGCCTGAAGGCCAGTACAGAAGCAAATGCAGATGAATACAACTTGATAGGTATGCCTGAGGCTTGGTGAGATGACTCCCATAGCTAGAATTATAGGACCACTCTAGTGGCCCTATGTTGAGGATGAGTTGGCTGAATAACTTTTCACCATTATAACCAGAAATCCAAGGTTAACACAGTAGGTTTTATGGCTTATACTGAGAAAATGGCTCAACAGACTGATCTGAAACCTGGCAATGGTGGGATTGCGGATAGCCCATGGCAATTTTGAGGTAGAAAGGGCAAAAACTGGCTTATTTAAAGGATTTTAAAGTCTGATGAGTGCCCGAAGTGTTTCGTCAGGCATTGTGTTTTTCTCATAGACTTGTTTATTCGGTCAGTCGCTTCCGACTCTTCGTGACTTCATGGACCAGCCCACGCCAGAGCTTCCTGTCGGCCGTCGCCACCCCCAGCTCCCCCAAGGTCGAGTCCGTCACCTCCAGAATATCATCCATCCACCTTGCCCTTGGTCGGCCCCTCTTCCTTTGGCCTTCCGCTTTCCCTAGCATCAGCATCTTCTCCAGGGTATCCTGTCTTCTCATGATGTGGCCAAAGTACTTCAGTTTTGCCTGTAATATCCTTCCCTCAAGTGAGCAGCCTGGCTTTATTTCCTGGAGTATGGACTGGTTTGATCTTCTTGCAGTCCAAGGCACTCTCAGAATTTTCCTCCAACACCACAGTTGAAAAGAGTTTCTGGGAAGGGGCCACTGTGGCCATCGAGCCCCACCCCCTGCTCAGTGCAGGAATACAGTTTAAAGCATCCCTGACAGATGGCTGTCCAGTCTTTGCCTGAATACCTCCAGCGATAGAGAGCCCATCATCTCCCTAGGCAGCTGGATTCATTGTCTGACTTCTCTGACCACTAGGAAGTTTTTCATGATGTTCAGCCAGAATCTGCCTTCCTAATTCCACTCTATGCTGCACTGGTCAGACCTCACCTTGAATACTGCGTTAAGAAGGATTTACATAAATTGGAAATGATTTCAGAGGAGGGCAACAAAGATGATCAAGGGACTAGACACAAAGCCCTCTGAAGAAAGACTGCAGGAACTGGGTATGTTTAGCCTTGAGAAGAGTGGGCATGGTGGCATGACAGCACTTTTCATCCAAGACTGTAGGACACAAATAACAGACTTAACATACAAGAAAGCAGTTTTCGGTGTCCCTTAACAGCTGTAATTTCCTGGCATTTGGGATCTTGACCGAAAGTGGAAGGTCCTTAATGCAATATGTTAAATCAAAATGTTTTTTGTTTATTGAATGTAGCAACTGAAGGCTACAACTTGTTCAAAAAGTGTACATGCAGCAGAAAGGGAGGGAGAGTGGCACTGTGTGTCAAAAATGTGTACACCTGCACAGAAATCCAAAACAGTCAACATGTGGAGAGCCCCTGGGTAAAAATAAATGGAGAAAGAAATAAAAACTTCGTGATTGGAATCTATTACAGTCCACCATACCAAGAATTAGTATTAATGGGGGACTTCAATTACTCTGGTATCTGCTGGGAGGCAAACTCTGCTAAGAATGGAACCTCCGACCAATCCTGACATGGCTCGCTGGCAACTTCCTCTTTCAGGTGGTGAAGAAAGCAGTAACAGGATCAGCCATCCTCAACTTCATCCCCACCAATAAAGAAGAGTTAGTCAATGAGGTTAAAAGTAGTGGGAACTCTGAGGGAAAGTAACCATGTAATTCTGGAATACTTGATCTGAGGAAAACCTAAAGATGAATGTATCCAACCTTGGATTTCAGGAAAGCTGATTTTAATAAACTCAGAGAAATGCTAGTTAAGATTTCATGGTTAAAGGGACTATTGGGGAAAGGTGTATGTTCCTGGAGAAGAGGTGACTTAAGGCATAAACAATTCCTATGGCAGAGAAATACTGGAAAATACTTAGCTTGGTAGTAGTACCTGTGGAAAAGATCTCAGGGGTGCAGTTGATCAGAAGCTCAATATCAGTCAGCATTGTGACACTACTCTAGAGAAGGCTAATATAATTGTAGGCTGCATTAATACAACCGGACTTTCCAAGACACAGGAAGTAATGCCACTTCATTCTGCACTAGTCAGACCTCCGCTGGAGTACTGTGTCCAGTTCTGAGCCCTGCAGTGTAAGGATTCAGAGGCAGGGAACAAAGATGGTTGGGGTATGAAAAATAAGTTCTATGAGGAAAGGTTGAAGCAGAAGAGAAGACAGAAGTGGGAGAGAGGAGACATGATAGCATTCTTCAATTTTCCAAAGAGTTGTCATCTAGAAGAGCACAAATACTTGTTCTCTGCTGTCTCAGAGGGCAGGACTAGATCAAATGGGCCTGAGTTACAGGGACATAGATTTCTGCTGAACATTAGGAAATACTTTTTGATAGTAACCATGGAACCAAATGCCTTGACTGGTGTGTGTGTCTTCCTTGCTGAAAGTCTTAAAGCAGAAGCTGGACAGCCATCTCTTAGGAATGCTCTAGCTCTGGAGTTCCTGAGTCAAGCAGGGTGTTGGACTGGATGGCCTAAATGACCCTCGTCTAGCTACATGATAAGCATTTGTGGAATAGAATTCACTTCATCAGGTGTATGAAGTTATCTTCAGATGGGAGGTATATATAGGAGTGAGCCAAAACGGCTGTTCTCAATGCACAAGCACATTTGCAGCCTTGACCCCCCACAAAAGAGTTTCAGGAGGAGAGTGTTCACCGTTACAATTGGGCAGATGGCTTTCTGCTGTTAAAGTTGTTGGCAGCAACAGCAGTAGAGCTCTGATCACTGCTATTTTTCCTTCCCAGAGCACTTCAGAAAAGGACACTAGAGCTCTGCCTCAAGTAGCAGCCAGCAGCTTTAACAACAGGTTAAAAACAGGAAAAGGTAGTCAGAAGCCACCTCTCCACCTGAAACATTTCATCCCCTCTTTTTTCCTTCTGGGGGTTTGTCTCAACACTTCCCCCCAAATTTGGACAATACCCTAAAACAATGTAAACAGTGTTTCATTTCAAATGGAAGTGAAATGCAAGAAAGGTTTAATAAATTTGGCATGTGTATCAAATTTTATTTGTGTGTTTTTAATTCAAAATCCCACATGTTGGTTTATCTTATTGCACTACCGTTAGAAAAACGTACGTCCTGGTTACTTCTCCTGTATTGGATAGAGGGAACCAATTAGGCATATTGGGTGTCTCTTTAACGCAGAGAGTAAAAGGGGCTAAAGCTGTGTGTGCCAGTGAGGACAACTGACCCAGTGGAGGCAGACGTTTTGAGGGGGTTCAGAGGCAGACGTTCTGAGATTCTTCTCAGTTTCATCAGGTGGAAGCTGGAGAAGGCAAAACCCAGGGCAGGAGCGTCACACCCGCATTTTAAGCAGACAACTTATGGATAAAGGATATCCCAAGGGAGTAGTGGCCAGTAGTTTAGAGAAGGCTTCATTGGTATGATCTTTTGAACAAACTGAACAAGGTACCTAGCAGTTTTAATTACAGTTTAACATTCAATCATGTTACTATTCTTATAGGGGAAAACCAGAAAACATTGGGAATTTTTACAGGAAATACTTGGGTGCCAAGAAAAACTCAAGATTTGTTTCAGAAGTACAAGAAATATGAGAGCTTTGCTAGTCAAACGTGAATATAATGAGGACATATACATCCACACACTTTATCAGGAGTAGCAGTACCCAAAGGACATCACCCCTGTCGACATTGTGTGTCTGTTGTAGATATACCTGCAAAATGACAGAGTTTAAGGGTCATTCCAGCCACAAACGGTATCCTTTGAGACATTTCACCATGTGTAATACCAATAATGTGGTGCATATTATGCAAGTCCATGCAAAAAAATATGTTGCAAAAATATCAAGGATTCTTAAAAATAAAAAAGATAGGAGAACGTCTTTGTAACATCTGAAACAAAAATTGGGCATCTCATTAGTAGGTTATTTTATGGAGAAAAACCACTGGATGTAAGGTTCTGGGCAGCTGAAAAACCTGACACAGATAATGGTAAAATTTTATTTAGGAAGGAGATGGAATGGATTTTAAAACCAAAAACCTTGGCTCCAAAGGGCTTAAATGAGGAATTAGACTTCTTTCTTCTCTTGTAATCTAAGTCACGTAAGTTTTTTACGTGGCTGACACTCCCTTGGGATTTACTGTGAAGCTGGATAATTGACAATGATCTCCGACTTTTAATTCCTGAGGGAATGATAACACCTGCTTTTGTGTTAGAAGGAGACTTAGTCAGTTGCCTTTAAAAATCATCTTAGCTGCTGGGTTTTTAGTTTTGGAGACACATCTATAATCTCTGTAGGCAATTTTGATACATGTTTTAATGTATTTTACATTTATTGCTATTTGGTTTGCTGTATTTAGCTAGGCTTTTTCTGGTTGTTTTGTGAAAATGTTTGATTTAGTATGCTGTTTGTCTTCTAGGCCCTGAAGAAGACCTCAAAATAAAAAAGGGCTGAAATGTGATGGGTTTTTTTTAAAAGATATTTATTTTCCAGCCTCCTGAGATGTGTTCTCTTTTTGTTATGGGTTTGTATTGGATGCGTTACCTTTTTTTTTCTTTTTTGCATTTGTCGAACCTTGAAAGCAGGCAGTCACATTGGCCAGCAGGTTGAAGGGCTTTGACATCAGCTCAGCCAAGTGAAGAGAGACTCAAGGAAGGCAGAGGTGCCCAGACAGGAAGGGGAAGGGTCGACAAACCCTTCATGAATGTCTTAACCAAGGGACATAAAAACCCCCAATGCAGGTATCAATGGGCATACAAAAAGAGGAGATACCTGCAGGATACATTTTAAGTGAAGGGCTAACTAATCTATACAACTAGGGTGAGAATGGGAAGCGTAGGCTGTCAGAGAGCAAACAGACGTCTTTCCTTTCACGTATTTAAAAAAATGAGACCACCTGGCCAGGTAAGAGGCCCTTAGCAGTTTGCACGCCACTTCCAGTAAAGCATTAATTCAGCAAAGGAAGCCTGATCTGCCAACGTGCTTCAGGCTGAGGATGCTGAGGTGGGAAATCTGACCTTGACTTCAAGAGAGAAGACTAAATGTTTCCAGCAACTGGCAAATGTTCTGCTGGGAAAGTAGGAGGGGGGCTGTGAGCCACACTTGTCTTGGCCCCCACAGGATGATGAAAATGCAGTTTGCCCCATGCTGCCTTATCTTGGTTATCATCTGCATTATTAGTGGGACTGAGGGGAATATGCAGAGGAAATGTTCATCCCATCTGAAGGCATCCCCGAGTGACCTCCTGTCTATGTCAGCCCAAATGCAGAATCATCAGTACCACTCACTTCTGATGGTGGCAAAACGTCTGTCTGGGGTGCTCCCCACAGGTGAAAAGGGTTTTGGACCACTCAACTATGGTCCATTTGTGCAAGCCATGTTCCATCATTGAGGTGGTTGGCCATGTCATGGTCCTCCCCTGCAAGTAGGGATGGGCGGATTCCCTACCTGCTGCTCCGGTGGGGAATCCTCCCTTGGAGGGAGGCGATCCGTCCCTCCCCCCGGAATCCTCTTTGGCTGGCTGTGCTCCATGCCGATTCTGCGGAGCTGGCTGCTGGCTCCGCAGCGCCAGCGATATGGTCACCATTGCCGTGCCGTATCACTGGCTGAGGCTGACTCCGGACGCAGATGGTGTCCACTATGCCATTTGCGGCCATAAAGCTCTTAGTTTAAGCTAAATGCAGCTGTAAATGGCTGCATTTAGCTTAAACTAAGGGCTTTACAGCCGCAAATGGCATCTGCTATGCCATTTGTGGCTGTGGTTTTTCACGCAATAGGCTAGCCTCATTGGGGTCCGTGGCGGAATTCTCCGCCATCCCTACCTGCAAGATGAACAACCATAAGAGTGTTACCACTGAGTATGTATTGCTTCCAGAGGTTGGATCCAAGGCTCAGGAGATTTGTGGGATCCTGTGCCGCCCGTGTAAAACATCATGGCCATGTTGCCAGTGGCCACCTGGGGGGTTCAGCCCTGCAGTGAGATCCTGAACTCCTGAAAGGCTTTGACAACTGCAAGTAGCTTGAGGGCATTTATGTGAACTCAAGATTCTAGCCTGGCCCATGTGTCACTGATGGTGAGCCCTCTGCAGTGGGCTCCCCAAGCATGACAGGAAGCATCAGTGGCGACTAAAGATGTGGGGAACTGAAGAGTAAAGGGACCCCATGAAACAAAGCGTAGGGCAGCGTGCACCGTCGAAAGGCATGCCAGACCTCAACCCAGACAGAGGTGTCTTGCTTGGGAACGCACCCTGGCTAAAGAGCCAGCGTCGTAGCAGATGCATCCGCTAGCACATAAATGGGGTACTGGCTATTTTGGATGCCATCAACCCCAACACTCTCTAGATTTGGATGAATGGCTGGTCAGGCCTGACAGCTATGTCAGTGGCTAATCCAATAAAGGTTCAAGCTTATAAGGGAGGACAGATAAGCATGACCAGCTGCAAAGTCTAGATGTGAACCTATGAATTTTAGGTGATGGGTGGAGCGAAGTGAGACTTTTGACACACTGACAGAGAGACCTAGGGTGCCAAGGAGCTCAAGTATGAAGGCGAAGGGTGCCACAGTTGGTGCTTCATGGGCACAGTGAGAAGCCAGTCACTGATGTATGGGAAGACAGAGATTCTCTGTTGGTGGATGGGTGCAGCAACGACAGCCATGCACTTTGTGAAAACCCACGGCTAAGCCAAACAGCAAAACTCTGAACTGAAAACAACAGTCTCCCAGGGCAAAGTGAAGAAAGTGGCACTGTTCTGGCCAGATCAAGACATTGAAGCAGACATCGTTTACATCTATTGAGGCAAGCCATGCCCCTTGATCACATGCCCCATGTGAATGACAGCAAGTGCCCAGTGATCCATGGTGATGGCATGATAAGTGTGACTTCAAGTGGGAGAGTCTGGTACCAAACTCAAGGAACATGGCTCTTGAACGGGGTATGGATGAGGTCAAAGCTGACACTTGGTAATGGGATGTTTGGAACTTTTTGGCAGGATAAGATCTCGTTATCCTGAGCACACTGTTCTTTGGAGTTTTGACACTGAAAAGGCCCATGCTGTTAGAAATGAGATATTTGATGCAGGAATGGGCCTCCTGAGTGAGTCCTAATGAGCAAAGCCAAGCATGATGCTCGACAGTAATGGGCTCCCACCATGATGGACTGCAATTCTAAACCCATATGACAAGGTGTGCATCCGCTACTTTGCAAGGTGACAGGTCTGGACAGGTTGATTATCAGTAACTGTAGTTCTTTGAGCGGTCATCTGTGCAGTCACCTGCACCTGCACAGACTTCCGTCAGAACCTTCTAGACTTGAAACTTTTAGACAGGAAGCTCACCCTACCTGCCCCCCTCCTGTGCATGCTTAGAGGGTGGTGCTTCTGGGTTTCTCTGAGGATGCCCCAGTATAAATAGCATAGTTCAAATCAAAACACTTGTAGTGGAGTAGGAAGGTGGGCTGTGTGACTGCACTGAAGAACTGCACCGAGATGACCACTCGAAGAACTACAGTTACAGATAAACAGCCTGTCCTTCTTCGTGGTCTCTGTGTATCAGACATAGGGGTGATTAATGAGCTGACTTACCAGAAAGAGGGCGGAACAGGTGGTCAAGCCAGTTTAGAGGAAAGCACTGCCCATCCTAAGGAGTTTTCTATCTTTATTATTATTATTATTATTAAATTTATTAATCGCCCATCTGGCTGGTCACCCAGCCATCCTGGGCGATATACAACATACAATAAAACAATTTAAAACAATAAAATTTTACCATATTTTTTTTTTTTTAAAATACCCTAACCCACCCCAAATGCCTGCCTGAACAACCACGTTTTTAATGCACGACGGAAGCTCATTAAAGAGGGGGCATGGCGGAGTTCCCTAGGGAGGGAGTTCCACAGAGTGGGGGCCACCACAGAAAACGCCCTCTCCCTCGTCCCCACCAGTCTAGCTGTCCTGGCTGATGGGACAGAGAGAAGGCCATCCGAGACTGATCTTGCTAAGCGGCCTGTCTGGTGCTGCTGGAGGCGCTCCTTAAGATAGGCTGGGCCGGAACCATATAGGGTTTTAAAGGTCAAAACCAACACCTTGAATTTGGCCCGGAAAACAACTGGTAACCAGTGCAACTCCTTCAGCACTGGAGTGATGTGATCTCGCCGGCAGCTGCCTTTAATCAGGCGAGCCGCCGCGTTCTGTACCAGCTGCAGTTTCCGAACCGTCTTCAAGGGTAACCCAACGTAGAGCGCATTACAGTAGTCTAAACGAGAGGAGACCAGGGCATGTACTACCGATGGGAGCAGATGGTCGGGAAGGAAGGGGCGCAGCCGCCGTATCAGATGGAGTTGATACAGCGCTGTCCGGCTCACAGCTGACACCTGAGCCTCCATGGACAGCTGGGAGTCCAAAATGACCCCCAGGCTGTGGACCTGGTCTTTCAAGGGTAGCCGTACCCCATTCAACACCAGGTCAACATCCCCCAGCCTCCTCTTGTCTCCCACCAAAAGTACCTCGGTCTTGTCAGGGTTCAGCTTCAGCTTATTCCTCCCCATCCAGCCACTCACCGTCTCCAGACATTTGGACAGGGATTCTACGGCCAACCTTGGTGAAGATTTGAATGAGAGGTAGAGCTGCATGTCATCCCCATATTGATGACACTGCACCCCAAACCTCCTGATGATAGCCCCCAACGGCTTCACATAGATGTTAAATAGCATCGGGGAGAGGATGGAACACTGTGGCACCCCACAAGTAAGTGGCCACGGGTCCGAAACCTCCTCTCCCAGTGCTACCCTCTGGTACCTGCCGGAGAGGAAGGACCGGAACCACCGCAATACGGTATCTGTGCTCAAACATCAAGGCAGTAGCGTTTAACAATGTTGTGGCCTGGGACCACGTCTGGCATAGCTCTTGGAGACAAATGCCTCTTGAAAAGGCAACTGAAGAGGCAAGAGCCCTGGTGGAGTGGGCCTGGACTGAACTTGGTACCAGAAGCCAAGCCAATGCATAACCAACTTTAATCATGTCGGAGACCCAAACAGAGAGTATTTGTGTCAAAACTGAGGAGCCCTTAGTTTCCCCCCGACATCAGATAAAAGAGTTTTGGGGTCTCTGTAAAGGAAGCCATCCTATGTAGATTGAAAGCTACAGACCTTCATACATCTTATCAATGAAGGAGGACTCCAAAAGTGTAGTTGGATCAGGAAAAACCCCCCAGAATGGATAATGTTGTGGTTGAGATGGTAAGAAAAAAAACACCTTTGGTAGAAAGATTGAATCCAGTCTGAGCACTGCCTTGTCCCTGTAGGGGACAGTAAATGGAAGGTCGGAATGGAGGGCAACTAGCTCTCCTGCTCTTTGTACAGAGGTTATGTCAACAAGGAAGAGTGTCTTAAAAGTAACGAGATGAAGGTGGGATGTAGCAAGAGGCTCAAATGGTTTGGACGTTAGAGTGATCAAAATGACAGAGGCTCCAGGTAGGAATAGGCTTGGAAACTGGAGGATAAAGATTTTTAAGTCCCTTTGTAACTGCATGAGAAGAAACTGTGAACCCTTGAATCAGACTGTGGAATGTGGACATGGCCACTAAATAGACTTGAAGTGACAAAGAGGCAAGTCTTTTTGTGAAGTTCCAAGAGGATCTGAAGGACATGGTGAAGAGGACAGGTGACGGGATCGACAGGAATAGAATTGGCATATTGTAGAAATGCTCACCATTTTAGAGCATAGGGCTGGCAAGTGCTGGGTTTTCTGGCTGCCTCTAAGACCTGTTCAACATCTGGTAGGATGGACAAGAGCGCTGGATCCGCCAGGCTGGGAGCTGGAGTAATGGGAGGTCCAGATGCCAAACACGGCCATTCTGCTGGGTCAGGAGGGATGAGGAGTTGGGCAGGGTCAGCCTGACTCCTTTTGATAGGGTTAGTAAGGTGATAATCAGAATGATGAGCAAGGTTCAGCAAGACGGATAGGACAGGACCCTTGTGATGACTGGAATCAGAGGGAAAGCATATAGAAAGCACATTGAAATCCCATTGAGAGAGGAAAGCATCTCCAAGGGAAGAACAATCAAAACTCACTCTGCTGCAGAAGAGGTCACACTGAACATTCTTGCTGGCGGCAAAGAGGCTGAACCATGGTACACCCTACAGTTGAAGAGATTGTGTGTGATGGTCTGGTCTAGCATCCACTCACGTGACGTCTGTTCCAAATGACTTAAAGCATCGGCCAATGTGTTTTCCCTCCCTGCTGGCAAACAAATTGATGTCTCGAGATATGGCCCAATCCCAGAGATTCAAACTAAGCCACAGTAGTCCTTGATTGGGTACTCCCTGTTTGTTTATGTACCAAACAGTGCAAGTGTTGTCCACTGTGACTTACATGACCTGGTTGCACAGAACGGTTTCCAAGGTAATTAGTGTCTTCTATACAGCTAATAATTCGAGATCATGGATGTGATATTTTGTCTCCTCTGGAGACCATTTTGCTTGGTCTCAATATAGGCCACAATGTGCCCCCCAAACTGAGGTCAAGGCATCTGTGGTTACTTCCTGGGATAGCTGGTCATTGTTGGCGTGGGATCCCCCACTGGAGGTGGAAGAAGAATATCCACCAGCGAAGAGAATGTCGGACCAAATCAGGCAGCAGTAGCTGCATCTGAGATTAATCCCATTCTGGGCAGAAGACAGTGAGAAACCATGACTGGAACAGTCACGTTCGGAGCCTTGCAAATGAGGTGACAGAAGTGGTTGTGGGCACGAGTCCAAGCAGATGCTGGATAGGAGAAGCAGAGGCCATCCATCCCCTCATTCCAAGTGGAGATTAGAGCCTCAGCAGGATCAGTGGCTAAGCTTGCAGGAAAATCCCCAAGAGACCTCAGAAAACTATCCTGATTCATCAGTTTCCTGGAGCAGACTATCAAATTTGCTCCACTACCCCGTGGAGTTCACAGACAGTTGAAGGTGAAAACTGATCAGGCAGTGAGGTGTCCACGCCAACGACTCCCCTAGTCCAGTACAGAAAAGAAAATCTAAGGCAAGTCCTGCCACATGTGTTGGTCCCGATATTAACTAAAAAAGGACCTTGGTTGACATGGAGGCCATGATTTCCTGAGCCACCCCTGTCAAAGCAGCCTTGGCATGAATATTAAAGTCTCCCAAGATCACCAACAACACTACACTTGAGACAATCTCTGGCAGCTTAGGCAGGGAAACTGTTAGGCAGTGAGGTGATTGGTACAGCAACAGAATCCCAACCTTGTATCAAGATCCCAACACCAGGTATGTGCCTGCAAAGTAGGTATGTACCTGCTCAGTAGGACTGCTTTGAAGGAGCTGCTTCCACTGTGAACTCCAGTACTGAAACCACTGTCAATTCTGAGGTGGGTAAGGCCATACCTTATGATGCAACATCATGGCTGAGTTGGCTCCCAAGGTATGTGGTGTCTTAGCGTGACTAGAGTCCATAATAGTACTTGCGGCCATTTCAGGAGGATGCAGCATAGCAGAGAGGTTGCTGGATGAAAATGAGAGTGCAGGAGCACAGTGGCGTAGCTGAAACTCAAGTGTCTGCGGCCTCAGCATCTGAGGCAGAACCTGTTCTTGTATGCCTGTCTTGTAAATTTCTGGCAATGGAAGCAGCCCCAAAGCAGGGGTTCACTGCATGACCCTTGCCCAGGCAGAGAAAGCAGCAGTTGTGACCATCCAATTGAGGAACTTTGCTGTCAAAGCTTGAATACTTTTAAAATAGCCTTTAAATAGCCTTTAAATATATGATGCAGAGACTTCATAGCATAGAGAATCACTGACGTGAAATACAGTGCAAAATTGAAGAAAGGAACTGAAAAACGAAGAAAAGGAAAGCTAGGACAGAAAAAAAAGTACCACAGAAGAATTTGAAGAAGGTTCTAATGATGTAACCTCTGTGGCAGTCAAGGAGGAACTGAGCAGAAAGGCGGGGGCCATGCCCCTTTGGGTGTGTTCTAAGGACAGACCTCCAGCCACAAACATTTAATCACCTAGATCTAGAGTCTAGAAGGTTCCAAATGTTGCTCTGCACAGCCACAGACCATATATGTAGGACTGCACAGAGACCATGAACAAGAACACGAATATGACACTTACAATTGTTTCTCGTTTGGACAGTCCTTACACAACATAATAGTTAAACGAGGAAATTTGTTATCACAAGACGCTGCGCGGGCCAACTCGGATGGCTTTGAAATGGGATTAGACAAATTCATAAGTCCTCTGCAGGCATTTACCCCACCCCCCACATGAGGGAAAGAGCAGGGCCACACTTGTCCCAACCACTGCGTCCTCGCTGGCCCCACCCCGACACCATCAGGGTGTTAAAATCAAACGGGAAGCCTACATGGGAAGAGCAGCTCCCCTCTTCAGATCTCCCACCCCAATGTGTGGACAGGGCTGGTGATGCTGTGTTGTTGCGGTTAGGTTATTAACGGCTACTAGTCATAATGGCTATATACTACCTCTGTGATCAGAGACAGCATGCCTCTGAATATCAGTCGCTGGGGAACAGCTGTGGGAGAAGGTTATTGCCCTCATTCCCTGCTTTTGGAGTTCCTGGAGGCATTTGGTTGGCCACAGTGGGAAATAAGATGCTGAACCAGACAGGCTTTTGGTCCGATCCAGCAAGGCTCTTATTATGACCACTATAGAGGCCTGGGACGCAAATGGCTCAAAATAGTGTTCACTTCATCAATCCAACCCCATGACGTCCTTCACCAGGTTAAAGGACTGCAGATGGAACATGTAACCTGCCAAGCCAGCCCAACAGAACACTGCAAGAATTACAAGGTAAAGCTTTTCGGGATTTGTTTTTCGGCATTTTGGCACCACCAGCAGAAATCCGTACATTTACCTCCCATTGAACTGAAGCCCCCAGAGTATCTTGAGAAAGCCGGCACTCACTTTTCCGTGATCTTGGGGGCATTCTTCTCCTCACCCCTGGCAAAAGGTCCCTCAGCAGCTTCCTTCATAAAAGTAACAAGCAACTCTGCATCCACTCCAGAGCCCGGTTTCCCCACAAGCTTCAGGATAGAGGCGTGAAGCCGAAAATACACCTAAAGGAAAGAAATTCAGTGCATTGCAAAATTCTTCCTGGTTTTAAATTAGTTTTAAAAACCTAACAGTCACTATTGGAAACAGGAGAGAATTAAATATAAAGAAAACAGCTTGTTGTAGGCCATGTATACTAAAAGGCTACTTCTTGCAGGCTTGTAGGAAGCCACTCATCTGGTTGCTCATGAAAAGACGATGACCAGTGAAACAAGCCTAATGTGCCAGAAATGAGGAGGGGTCTTTGTCATGGAATCTCTGGATTAAAAAAACAAGAACCACTTGGCTCAGGAGACACTATACATATATAACAGGGACATCCTGCCATCATGTCAGCAGAAATGCCATTGTATCCAACACATGCTGAGCCCAGAAGCAGAGGGGAAGTACACAGAACTGGAAAATATAAATACAGCTGAAACCCAGCATACACACACCTCCCCCAACCCTGCCAGTGCATGGAAATTCCACAAATGCTCACTAATCATGGACTACAATGCCGGCTACAGTGTTCACATTTATTTATTCACTGGCCTCTCTGCATCTAAAAAATGTATGAGCAGTGAACAATAATATCAAAATACAAAACACAAAAGAGAAAAATATTTAAAACACAGCAATTATCCCAATAAAATTTGGCTCTCAATCAGGGGAAAGCTTGTTTAAATAAGAATGTTTTTAGCATATGCAAAAATGAGAGCAACACTAGCACATGCTAGACATCAGTTGGCAAGGAACTCCACAGAGGAAGTTAATACACGAAAAGCTCTGCTCAGGGTGGTCTCTAACCAGACCTCAGGCCCATGCAGAACCACCAGGTTCTGGTGGCCCCTCACCGGATAACCTCAGGGACTTGGCAGGTTGATAAGGAAGATGGCACATCCTTAAGTAACTTAGGCCCATGTTGTGTAGTGTTTTATACGCCACCAGCACAATCTTAAATTTGGCCTAGTCGCAAATGGGCAGCCAATGCAGATCTTTCAGCGAAGGTGAATGCTCAGCATGCTGAAAGAGCCAAGCTGCAGCGTTCTGCCCTAGCTGCAGCTTCTGGACCAGCCTTAAGGGCAGCACCACACAGAGCACATTGCAGCAATCCAACCTTGAGGTCAGTAGGGTCTGTGCCATGTCAAGGAGAAGCCATAGCTGGCATATCAGGCATAAGTGGTAAAAGGCACTCCAAGGCACCATAGTCACTTGGGCCTCCTGCAACAAAGACGGACCCAGGAATATTCCCAGTCTACGGATCTGTTCTTTCAGAAGGAGTGCAAGCCTATCCAGAAAAGGCAATGAGCCAGACTCAGGAACCACTCACCCATGGGCCCTGTCTTGCCAAGATTCAGCCTCAGTTTATTGACAGAGTCCAGACACTGACCCAGGACCTGCACTGATTCACCTGATTCTGATGTCACAGGGTGATCAAGTTATGTGTCATCAGCATACTGATGGCACTTTGCTTCAAATCCCCTAATGACCGCTCCAAGCAGCTTCATATAGATGTTAAATAACACTAGGGACAAGATGGTACCCTGTGGAACTCCATAGCAGAACTGCCAAGGAGTTAAGGAATAGTCACCCAATGCATTCACTTTCTGAAACCAACCCCACAGCTAGGGCTGAAACACAGTGCCTCCAATGCCCAACCCACAGAGCCATTCCAGGAGGATACAGTGGTCAATGGTATCAAAAGCCAATGAGAGATCAAAGATAATTAACAGGGTCTCACTCCCTTGTCCCTCTCTCTAAAGGTCATCCATCAGGGTGACCAAGACTGATTCAGTCCTGTAACCAGGCTAGAACTCAGACTGAAATGGATCTAGACATCAGTATCCCCCAGGAGTACCTGCAGTTGTCCTACTACAAACAATCCTCTTGAGTACTCGCCCCAAGAAAGGGATGTTTGGGACAGGATGGCGGTTATCAGGAACTACTGGGTCACGAGTGGGTTTCTTCAGGATGGTGGCACTACCATCTCCTTAAGGGCAGCGGGCATCACCCGTCGTGTGAAGACAGGATTATCACATTCTGGACCCACCTGGTCATATTGCTCTGGCTGGCTTCAGCCAAGAGGGGCACGGCTTTGGAGGGCACGTGGTTGGTTGCGTTTGCTGTGAGCAGCTTGTTCACATGATCAGGCTGCAACAACTGAAACTGGTCCCATAAAACGGGGTAAAAGGTGGCATAAGACACCTCAGCTAAAGCTGCATTAAGAGCAGTCCGCTATGGAGGTGATTGATTTTGTCCTCGAAGTGCTTTGCAGAGGTCGCAGGACCACATTTACTGGGAAGTGCTAACAACTGTCAGATCCCCCGAAAGATCCCCGAAAGTAGCTGTCAGATCCCCCGACAGGCAGCTACTCAAGGGCACAACGGAGGCAGAAAAACAAGCTGCCCTGCTGCCCACGCGGCCGCATGACTGCGTGCACTACGGTGCGTCCTCCAAGCGCCACGTGATGCCTCCCGCCCTCCGCGCACCAGCTGTGGCCCAGCCTGCTTGGCCAGCCGCACCTCCCTGGGGTGCCAGGAGCACAGCGGGCCCTGCACACCAGAGGCGGTGCTCAGGCGCCGTCGAGCTGGTGGCCCAACGCATGCCCCAGGGCGCCGCGAAGCCAGGGCAGCTCTCCAGATGTCCCGGACTTCGAAGCATCTGGTACTCTTCAGATGCTTTGGACAACTACCAGCATTCCTGACCACCGGCCACGCTGGCTGGGGTTGATGGAAGTTGGTCCAAAACACCTGGTGGGCTAGACTCGGGCCTCATATGCTGAACACACACAAAGGCAGCCGGTGAACTCATTGCAGGGATCTTCTAATTATTGCTTCACAGTGCAATCCTCCGGAGGCGGGCGATGGTCCTATGCAGAGCGGCTGCTGCACGGAAGGAATCCTTTCCTCCATGCTCTGGCCACCCTGCATTTTCGGCTAGCTCGGTGATTTCCTGCGTCTAGCTGGCAATGTCAGAGTGGGGGGGGCGGGGGCCATGCGGTGCATAGGAAGCCTTGTGAAGAGGTTTCCGCAGTCTCCTCCCCTCCCCACCCCCAGGATCCCCCTCTCCGCGCTCCGTTTGCGAACACAGAGAAGCAGCTGGCATGCAGAGAACCACGCAGGCTATGGGGGGGGGGGTGTTCTGGGAACTGAGCTCCCAGGAACTGAAAAATCCTATGGCCCTCTAGACAGCGTCTAGTGGCCATAGGATTGCTCTCTCCATTAATTATGACAAGGCCAAAGTTTTAATATTTTCGATGAGTAATAGAAAATATTATTTACATTTAAATGGACTCCAAGAAGTTTCAATGTGTAAGTATTCAGTAATTGTAGTAACTTACAATAAATACTGAGGGGATATAACCGCCCCCTTTAGAATAGAAAAAATGATGAATACCAACCATACTGTTATGCTCATTTTGATAACGCAAGTCCTATGGAGCATCCAAGATAAAGAAGAGTGAAACAAAAGATACAGATTTTCAAAATTCACTCTCGGCAGCAGAAAAGACTTGTTCACCTTTATTATTTGGCAGGTTCTGTTAATTTTCAAGCCAAATACTTGTAGAACTTAAGTATTTTGAAGTACAGAACGACATTTATTCTTATACATCTCAATATGGTACCTTCAGCTCTCCTGAATGGGAGATTTAGGGGAATACGTTATTCCAACATATTGGGTCCCTGTGAGTCAGAGGAAATTAAGAGAGTAAGCCAAGTCTTACTTTTGGGTAACTGTCACTGAGAACTCCAAAAAAGAGTGATTCAATCTACACCCCCTCTCCACCACCACCACCTGCCGCATACGCCCTGGCAACCACACCCATCCTACTTGTGCACCCTGAGATGTCTGCTCCCTCATAGCCCGGGGAACCTGGATGAGCGGTCAGTGGAGGGGTCCCTGCCCCCCTCCTCGGAGCCCTCCTGAGTCCTGCTGAAGAGAGATCCTACTAGGGTGTGCAAAAGGGATCCCTCTCTACCACTGCCTAGCAACAAAGAAGCAACACACATGACAATGCCAAAGCCTTTATTGGTCAGCATCCAGGATGGAGTAGATCCGGAAAGGAAAGAGCTCCTGCACTTGGGCGGTGGCTCAACAGACAGCAGGGTAGCAGGTACGGCATCCCTGATGGCATCAGCTTCTTGCTAGGAACACCCTCCCCTTTTGCATAACGATTCATAATGGAGCATTCAAAGGCACGGGAGCCTGCCTGGAGCAAGCGGGTTATCAACTCATGGAGGAATAACCACTGCTGGTTACGGGACGGGCCTCCCACAGGGTCAGCACAGAATGGGGCACAGAATGGATCCTGTACCTGCGGCAGAGTGGCCTGCAGAGGGCAAGGGGAGATAGAGAGAGAGAGCAGTGAGCAGTAGCCATCATCTGGCGCACACTTTCCCTGGGCTGGACGTGCAACAGACACGATGAGGGGGAAAGAGAAGAGTGAGTGACTTCACCAGAGTGCACAGACCCCCCGCCCGTATGAGGATGGGGAGGCTGCAGTGACCGTGCGTGTCCTTCCTCCCCCCCGAAGGGCGGTAGTGAAACTGTGTGTGTGAAGTGGCTGTTTGTTCTGCTTCCTGCGAGGCCAAAAGCGCCCGCGAGTGCTTGTCCAGCAGTGCTAGCGGCTGGAGCAGAGTGCCTGACCTTCACCCAGACAGCTTGCCTGCATGTGGGGTGAGCACCCCCCGTGTGTGACAGACACTGCTCCCCACTGGCTGGGGGGGGGGGGGAAGGATTACTGCAAGGCTCAACATTCACATATGCTGAAGAAGATGGGATGAGGTGGAGAAACACGAGAGGCAGTTGTCCGCTTCTCCCTTCCCTTGCTTACCTGTGTAGGCTGCTCTGTCCTGGCCTCTTCAGTTGTTCGATGGGGCTGGGGGGCTGTATCTGGAGAACCTGTCAGGGCTCTAGTCAGAGAAGTGTTAGCAACATGCTCAAGACCCCAGGTGTGAGGAGGCCACTACTTTGAGGAAAGCGTTCCGCTGTTGTGCAGTGCCTTTTCCCCAAAGTTTCCCCTTAATGTTGCTCCTTGGCTGCACGCACCACCATCTGAATTATTGTCTCCCAGTGTGGGGTTTGGGTGTTGAGTTACACCATATTCTATGCTTTGTCATCGGGCAGACACTGATATGTGTGTGTGTGTGTGTGGGGGGTAACTATTTTTTTTTTAAAAAATCCTCCTCCCATTGAAGTCAATAGAAGGGGAAATTCCTTGCACCTGATGTAATGTTATGTCAACGATGGGACCATGGCTATGGATTCCAGGGATATAGGATCCAGCAACCATGCACTTTCCCCCTGTGCCACCATGGGAGTTCTGTCAGCATCCGCAAGACCCTCAACTGGCATAACTCTAGTACAGGATGGTACCATAAATCATAAATCACCCAAAGGGGCACCTTTGATATCAGCTGTGGGGCTGGGGGAGGCAATTAACATCTGTTTTCCCCCCACAGTGGGACTAATAGGACTTTGGGGGAGGGATTTAGACTGGGAAAATAGTGCAGAGGAGAAAAGGTTAATTGCCCCTCCACAATGGAGGCTGGTGCCTAATCTGAGAGGTGGGGCTGAGGTCAGGTGAGCGGAAGCGGAACCAGGGGGGCAGCAGAGGCGGAGCAGTCTTTGAGTCCGCCAACAGGTAGAAACCCATCCCACAGAAAAGGAAAACTGAGGCACATGAACTTGTAAAGGAGTGGGTGGAGAAATCACACAGCCACACAAAAGCACTCCTTTGGGCCCACATCTTCCTGTTCCAGCAACAACTCCCACTTCACAGAGAATCAAGTGACTTTAAGATCATGAGTGCACATTGAGGAGAAGGGAGAAGTCACACAACCACACAAAACCATGCTGCTGCCACTGCATTCTCAGAGCCGCACAGCCAGGGCCAGCTCAAGGCCACGATAGGCCCCGAGGCTAGCATTCCATAGTGACCCCCTACTCTGCCCCCAGTACTGAACTCACACATGACATTTGTGCACACACACGCACAAAGAGTCAACGATGTACAATAAATATGCAAAAACATTTTTCACTACATGTTGTTGTTGTTCAGTCGTTAAGTCGTGTCCGACTCTTCGTGACCCCATGGGCCAGAGCACACCAGGCCTTCCTGTCCTGCACTCTCTCCCGGAGTGTGCTCAAGTCCATATTCATGGCATCGGTGATGCTATCTAGCCATCTCATCCTCTGCCGTCCCCTTCTCCTTTTGCCTTCAATCTTTCCCAGCATCAGGGTCTTTTCCAGAGAGTTTTCTCTTCGTATTAGGTGGCCAAAATATTTGAGCTTCAGCTTCGGTATCTGTCCTTCCAATGAGCACTCAGGGTTGATTTCCCTTAGGATGGACTGATTTGACCTCCTTGCAGTCCAGGGGACTCGTAAGAGTCTTCTCCAGCACCACAGTTCGAAAGCATCTTCGGCGCTCTGCCTTCCTTATGGTCCAGCTCTCACAGCCATACGTTGCTACTGGGAAAACCATAGCTTTGATTAGACGGACCTTTGTCGGCAAGGTGATGTCTCTGCTTCTTACTATGCTGTCCGGGTTTGCCATAGCTTTCCTCCCAAGGAGCAAGGGTCTTTTAATTTCATGGCTACAGTCACCGTCTGCTGTGATCTTGGAGCCCAAGAAAATGAAATCTGTCACTGCTTCCATTTCATCCCCTTCCATATGCCAGGAAGTGATGGGGCCAGATGCCATGATCTTCGTTTTTTTAATGTTGAGTGTCAAACCAGCTTTTGCACTCTCCACTTTCACCCTCAACAAGAGGCTCTTTAGATCCTCTTCGCTTTCTGCCATTAGGGTGGTATCGTCTGCGTATCTGAGGTTGTTGATAATTCTCCCGGCAGTCTTAATTCCGACCTGTGATTCATCCAACCCGGCGTTTCTCATGCAGGGCGACAATATGCAGCCTGGTCGTACTCCTTTCCCAATTTTGAACCAATCGCTTGTTCCATGTCTGCTTCTTACTGTTGCTTCTTGACCCTCGTACAGGTTTCTCAGGAGACAGGTAAGGTGGTCTGGTACTCCCATCTCATTAAGAATTTGCCACAGTTTGTTGTGATCCACACAATCAAAGGCTTTAGTGTAGTCAATGAAGCAGAAATAGACGTTTTTCTGGAATTCTCTTGCTTTCTCCATGATCCAGCGAATGTTGGCGATTTGATCTCTAGTTCCTCTGCCTCTTCGGAACCCAGCTTGTACTTCTGGTAGTTCTCGGTTCACATACTGCTGAAGCCTAGGTTGTAGGATTTTGAGCATAACATTGCTGGCATGTGAAATGAGTGCAATTGTGCGGTAGTTTGAACACTCTACATATTTCAGTGGAAATCATCTTCCATGCTTTCCTGGAAGCAAAAGACTCATATCTCTTGCATGGTAGAGAACTCAACACAAACTTCCCCTTTCACAGTACACAGAGACAGAAAACGTAAACACACGCTGAAGTGCTCTCTCCCTCACACTCAAGAAAGAGACACGGACTGACTCACTGCCTCATTCAGACTAAGGAGCCACAAAGGGCACACATGCACACAGCCTAGTGCTGGCGCAGGACATTTTGCTGCCTGAGTAGGACCAGCAAATGCCTCCCATTTCTCACTGGATGATCTGGGCCACATACTTCCTCTCAGCCTAACCTGGACCAGTGCCTGGAGGCGGTAATGGGCTGGATGAGGGCCAAGAAACTGAAGCTGAATCCTGACAAGATGGAAGCTCTGTGGATTGGTGGTTCCCGAGTCTGGGAATTGGGTAAGCAACCTGTCCTGGATGGGGCTGCACTCCCCCTGACGGAGCAGGTGTGTAGCTTGGGAGCACTCCTAGATCCATTCCTGTCACTAGAGCCCCAGGTGGACTCCGTGGCCCCGAGTACTTGGGGCCAGCTTCGTCTGATCCGCCAGCTACAGCCTTTCCTGGCCAGGCACAGTAGCGCATGCACTGGTAACTTCCCAATTAGACTACTGCAATGCACTTTAAGTGGGGCTGCCCTTGAGGACGATTCAGAAATTGCAGATAGTGCAAAGTGCAGCAGCTAGACTTTATGTCTCATAAAGATCATATAACACCAGTTTTGAAGGAATTGCACTGGCTGCCAATACGCTTCCCGTCAGAATTCAAGCGGCTAGTGATGGCATTTAAAGCCCTAAGCGGCTTGGGACCTCGACATTTGAGGGAGCGCCTCTCCCTGTGTATGCCTGCCATATAGGACTGAGATCTGTTGGAGGAGCCCTCCTCTGCATCCCCACCAGTATGAGACATACACTACGGTGGGACATGGGAGAGCGCTTTTTCTACCATGGCACCCAGTTGTGGAACGCCTCGCCTTGGAGGCCTGACTGGCGCAGACACTGGCTTCATTTCGGTGCCAAGTTAAAACATGCCTTTATCAAAGCCTTTGAGGGCTAAATGTGTTACCTTAAGTAGCACACTGTTTTAACTTTTTATTGTTTTAGATTTTAAATTGGTATTAACTTGCTTAATGGTTTAATATGTTTTTAGCTGTTTAAATTATTTATTGTTTTATACTGTCTAAATTTATTTTATCTGTACGCCGCCCTAAGATCCTAATGATATAGGGCGGGATATACTTGTTTTAAATAAATAAACAAACCTACCTCACAAGATTGTTGTGAGGGTAAAAATGAGATCTTTAGTTCCCAGAGGAAAGGCAAAACACAGATATAATAAAATAAAGAACTCTGTGCTAGAAAAACATAGTTTCTTACGCTATGTTCATAATAAGCCCCACTAGCATGTAAAATGGCCACCTGTGGACTGCATTACTGTGTGCCCTCATTTATATGCATGTGGACTAGAAACAATATACATCCAGTACCCCACTTAGAAATTTATCTTATAAAAGCCCTTACAGAGCCCTGGAGCAGGAGCCCAAAGACTGACGATGACTCTTATGACTCATATTAAACACTCAGCATTTGAAAAACAAACCCTCTTGCTTCTCACATGCCCTACTCATAGCCTCCATCTTCTGCCTGAACATCAGCTCAAGTAAGCTTTGTTAACAGCAGAAATGAGGAGGAGTCTTCTGGCACCGTGGAGCGAGACACAGCGAGACACACACCAATGTTTTTTAAGAAAAACATTCAATCAAATCCTTTTTGAAAAAATGAATTAGTATAGCCACTGTGGTAAAAATATCCTTTAAAAATCGATGTGGCCACAGATAAGATCCTTTAAAAAAAGGAATATAGCAGTGTGCAACCAGAAACAAAACCAGTATTTTCTATACACACACAAATAAATTTTAAAACACCCAATTTTAAAGTGTATTGCAGAGAAGGGGTATGGCTGTTTTGTCATAAACTTAGCAAACTTTGTATCTATAGTATAAGCAGAAGGATAAAATGGCAGATGGCTCTCTAATTACCCTCCAGTTAGATGTGTTCTCTGTTTAATTTCTCTTCTAATGTAAGTGATTTGCACTTTAAGGAGAGATTTTTAAACATTTAATTTTAATATCTGACACTTTTAATTTGTTTAATTTAGAAACAAATATAGCACTCATTCTAATGTCAACAGGGGTTTGAATAAAGTTAAAATTCCGTGCTTCATTAAGACTGAAATTGATCAAGACATCATTTTCCTTAAATCATAGAATCATAGAATAGTAGGGTTGGAAGGGGCCTACAAGGCCATCGAGTCCAACCCCCTGCTCAATGCAGGAATCCAAGTCAGAGCATCCCTGACAGATGACTGTCCAGCCTCGCCTTGAACGCCTCCAGTGTGGGAGAGCCCACCACCTCCCCAGGTAATTGGTTCCATTGCCACACCGCTCTAACAATCAGGAAGCTTTTCCTGATGTTCAGCCGGAATCTGGCTTCCTGTCACTTGAGCCCATTCTTCCGTGTCCTGCACTCTGGGATGATGGAGAAGAGATCCTGGCCTCTCTGGGACAACCTTTCAAGGACTTGAAGAGCGCTATCCTATCTCCCCTCAGTCTTCTCTTCTCAAGGCTAAACATGCCCAGTTCTTTCAGTCTCTCCTCACAGGGCTTTGTTTCCAGTCCCCTGATCATCTTCGTTGCCCTCCTGTGAACCCTCCCCAGCTTGTCTGCATCCTTCTTAAAGTGTGGTGCCCAGAACTGGACACAGTACTCCAGATGAGGCCTAACCAGTGCTGAGTAGAGGGGAACTAGTACTTCCCGGGATTTGGAAGCTATGCTTCTAGTAATGCAGCCCAAAAGAGCATTTGCCTTTTTTGCAGCCACATCCCATTGTTGGCTCATATTCAGCTTGTGATAGACAACAATTCCAAGATCCTTCTCGCTTGTAGTGTGGTTGAGCCAAGTATCCCCCATCTTGTAACTGTGCATTTGGTTTCTTTTGCCTAGGTGCAAAACTTGGCATTTATCCCTATTAAATGTCATTCAAATGTAAATGATTCATTCAAATAGTCATTCCTTGTGCTGGGAGGTGGAAGTTAACAAGATACACCACCTGTAATTTCTGACTAGTTTCTCTCTCTGTCTCTCTCACTTGCTCACCTTGATTTCCTCTCTTAGGGTCAAACTAAACATTTACTTCAGTGTAAGCACACAAGGCCCCAATTTAGATCAGGACTGTGGCACTCCAGGAAGGGGGATTTAAGTGCCTGTCCTCTGTTTTCATGCTGAAATTCTAGCCCCTAGTGGGGTGAGGATTTTGGCATGAAAACAGAGGGGAGGTTTCAACCCCTCCCTTCCAGAGTGCCATGGTCCCAATCCGAATAGGGGTTGCTTGTGCTTACATCAAAGTAATAAGTTTGGCCCTCACTTCTGTGTAAGCGTGTTATACCTTTGCCTCCCTGTTTTTTGTGTTGAGATTCCCACACTCCCTGTGGGGAGGGGGGGGGAATTCATTATGAAAACCAGCAGGTGGGGGAGAAGGTATATCACCCCACTCCTGGATCGCTGTAGTCCTGATCCAAATCAGGGCTGCACATTTACACAAATGTAAACCAAACTTCTCCCCTTCCTGATCCAGCTGGCTTCTCCATGGCATTTTCTCATTCCTGCACTGCAGGAAAGACGAGGGAAGGCCCAGCCAAAGCTGCTTCTGCTGCCTCTCTCTGAATTCCCCATGCTGGGCAGGTTCCGTCAGGGGCTTGTGTTGTGTTTTGAAAGAACACTGACCGAGGCCTGGCTCGCCTGGTGTCCTGCCTTTAAAGGGAGGGATGGCAGCCATCCCGGGCGGCTCTCCTATGGATTCCTTTACTCCCAGGTAGAGAGCGCTGTGGACAAATTCTGGCGTTCGAGGGAGTGATCCACAGGTCGCCCCTGCATGAGAGCCCTGCCCTTGTCCACACAGGCACGTTCGCCATTTTTCAAACACACACTCACACATTGCTGGGCGAACGTTCTGAGCATGTGCAGGTATCGTATATGCTCAGAACATTCCCCCTCGCCAGCAACAGAGTCTCCACAAGAAAGGAAGAGGAAGGCAGCGTGTGCCGCACTCCCACAATGCATTTTAAAGGTTTGCTGGCTCTGGGGTGACTAGGGGAGGTGGGAACCCAGGGAAGTGGTAGGTGGCTTGCTGCCCCTCCAGCACCAATGCTCAAATCAAAATCAGCTGCTTTTAAACATGTTTTTAAAAAGGTGAGAAGTTGTGCATCACGACTATACATAATGCACATAAACAGATCCATGGGGGAAGGTGGGCTAGTGACTTTGGAGGACTGCTGCACAGTGCTGCCTTGGTGTTTGCAAGAGCTCCCACCCACAAAAGGCTGCTCAACAGAAAGCAGCATCACAGATATGCACACAGAGATTTAGCACTCATGCTCTCATGTTTAGGCGAAGATGGACAAAACTCATATCTAAAAGTCGCCTATGGACCTTTTAAGCTTCTCAAGAACTCTGAGCATTTTGCTTTGCTTTAGATTTCAATTAACTGGTAAGTAACATGTCCATGCATGCTGCTTTTCTGCGTTACCTCCAGGGCCTCCATCGCAAGCTCTGGTGGATTATGATAGTGGATCTTCTTGGGATACCTGGCCGCTTCTTCATGCAGGAAGTGACCTGCCTGCTTGTAATGGAAAAGACAGACCACAGGAGGCTGCTTCTGTTTCTCAGCAACCTTCCCCAGCATGTAGTGGATCAGCCACTCCTCTTCATCGCCATCCCCCTCGCAGTGAGAAGCCGAAGTGAAGCAGTGCTTTGCTGTTTCCAACATGCCATTGCGCCGCTCTTCCATCTGAAAGAGGAAGCCAGCTGAAGGCTAAGCAGCAACAGCAACTCAGGGTGGGCCACCTCAAATGGCAAAACCCTTTCTGGACCAATGGTTCAATCCTCACCTGCTGCACCACCTCAGGCGGCAGTTCGGACTTCCACTGCTTAAGCTGCCTAGATGCGAAGGAGTGCAGGGCATAGGAAATAGTGCCGTACTCTATCCAGAGGGAAAGGTTGGAACCATCGATCTCAAGGGCTCTTTTGAAACAGTTCAGAACTGGAGTGGAGTGCTTCCAAATAGGACCATCACTCTTCAGTTCATTGGAGTTCAACTTGTCTTGAATCCGACTGGCCCGAGCCAAAGCCATGCCAGCCCAAGAGTCGAATCTGAAAGAGTAACACACACAATCAAGACAACAGCCATCCCTTTTAGATTTTTGATCCAGATACGATCTGGCCAAAGGCCTATCTAGTCACAGAATCATAGAACAGTACGATTGGAACGGGCCTATAAGACCGTTGAGACCAACCCCCTGCTCAATGCAGGAATCCAAGTCAGAGCATCCCTGACAGATGGCTGTCCAGCCTCGTCTTGACTGCATCCAGTGTGGATGCACCACCTCCCTAGGTAACTGGGGTTCCACTGTCGTATTGCTCTAACAGGCAAGAAGCTTTTCCTGATGTTCAGCTGGAATCTGGCTTCCTGTGACTTGAGCCCATCATTCCGTGTCCTGCACTCTGGCGTGATCAAGAAGAGATCCTGGCCTTCCCCTCTGTGAAAACCTTTCAAGGACTTGAAGAGCGCTATCCTATCTCCCCTCAGTCTTCTCTTCTCAAGGCTAAACATGCCCAGTTCTTTCAGTCTCTCCTCATAGGGCTGTTTCCAGTCCCCTGATCATCTTTGTTGCCCTCCTCTGAACCCTAGTCCAACATTCTGTTCCCACAGTGGCCAACCAGATGCCCCCAATAGAAAGCCCACAGCAGAAGATGAGAACATTCTCTCATGCTGGTTCCCCATCCAGAGGCATACTGCTCCTAATACTGGAGGTTGCATACAGCCATCAGGACTAGAAGCCACTGATAGCCTTATTCTCCTCCTCCATGAAATTGTTTAATCCTCTTTTAAAGCCATCCAAGTTGGTAGCCATCACTACATCTCATGGTAGCGGATTCCATAGTTTATGACTTCCTTTTCTCTGCCCTGAGTCTCCTACCACTCATACTCTTTGGAGGACCCCAAGAGAGGGAGGATTTCCCCTCCCAGCTACTTCCTCCGCACCATGCACAATTTTATACACCTCTATCACGTTCCCACGACAGACCTGTTAGGGCAAATGCAGATGTCATGCATGTAGAACTTGATGGCCTTGGACTGCTCTTTGTTCTTGAAGTGGTAATCTGCCAGGAGGTAGTAAAGCTCTGTTACAACAGGAGGAGAATAGTCTGCACCCTCAGGGAGAGCTGGGACCTGACAACAAAGAACAGCACAACATTTGCACACAAGTTTAGTGGGTGGAGAGAGTTTTTGAGCAGGCTGCGCAAATGCAGTGGTTTCTTCTTCTGTTACTACTTCTCTCTTCTTATCTGGGATACTTCTGGATATTTTCCATCTCCTCTCCCCTGGTATGGCTCAACTGGAGACCACTGGAACCTTTGCCTCCCTGTACTGACTGGCTCTCATGGAAATGAAAGGCCCAAGATGCATTGCATTGGATTGGTAAATATGAAATTTTGCTTTTCATGGTTAAATAGTGTATTGCTAAGAAACAGAAATGCTTTTTGAAAAACAAGATGGGCCGGAGGGAGTTAGGAGAAAGAAGCTAGATCCTCAGTTGGAATTAAATGGTTAGAGTTGCTTTAATTGATTGCTTTGTCAATGTCATTCTAATGTCATTCTCATACCATTTATTTTGCTTTGTTGATTGCTTCCTTATGGCTTTTCCTAATTATTCTGTCATTAACAATAATACATAGTATTATCTTCTATATGAAGATCGTATTATTTTCAGTGCTTGTGCGTCAATAAACTAATTGATGTTTTTATATTAAAATCTTCGGTCTGCGGTCTTTTACACTGGGTTGCAAATGTGCGAAATTGAACTCAGATTAGGCTACCAAATTCACAATGGGTACGAATTACATCTGCCCCACCTACTTTGCTTTATCCTCTGCGACTTTAAGCCCTTCCCAATGCTGGAATGCAGCTTATCCTACCCTTCCTTAATTGGAATTTGGCCCCTGGAACAAAAACGGCTCGCCAACCCTATAAAGATTTGGGGAAAAGACAGCATCTTTAGGCATCATCTCCCCATCCTCAGGGAGTTGTCGAGCTATCAACCTCATTTCCTTTTCTCTCTCTCCATCTCTGTGAGCTCCCAGAATTGCCCACCGGGTTGTATCCAGAGCAACGATTCCTGGTAACTGTATTCTTTTCAAACACAAGTCAGTGTGTACTCATGATTGTATTCAATAAACTCCCTTGAATTCAATTAACGTGGAATTTCTTCCCTTTCCCCCTTTAAAGTGTCTTACTAATTTTTAAAAGTTGGGCTTCATCTGTACCTGACTCTTTAGGGCATGGGTGTAGAAGCTCTTTCAGCCCAAGGGACAAATTCCATTTTGAAGTAGTTCCTGGGGGCCACATTCTGGGCACAGCCAAGGACAAAGAGGGGCCAGGGGCAAGATACAAACAGACCAGCTTAAAGCTCTCACTGCCAGTAGCTAAGGCTTAGGGCAGGGTGGAGACCTCAGGCCCACAGGCCAGCTCTGGCCTTTCTGGGGTCCCAATCTGGTCCTCCGGGGTTCTCCAGGTGGTCACGCTGCCCCCCCCAACCAGTGATTATTTGGTGGTTTCCTGGCTTTTGTGCAGTTTTCCCCCTCCTTCTAAAAAAGTTGAAATGCCTCTCTTAAGGATTAGATGCTGGCAGTAAGAGCTTCACACTACAGCTGATATTTTGCTGATATTTTGCACCACCCCCTTTGCCTTTGACCCTGCCAATCCCCGGAATGTGGCCCAAGAGCTTCTCCAAAATTGAATTCAGCCCTTGGGATGAAGGAGGTTTCTCCCCCAGCCCTGCCTTAGGGAAGGCATGTCAACCTTAGAATGGGGGGAAACCTGCAAAAGGCCAGAAAACCACCAAACCATCAGGGGACAGGGGGTGGAAGGCACCTCACTCCAAACCTCAGGATGACCTCACTCAGTGGTCTCATGTAAACACTGACGAGCATGAGGAATAGAACTCTGCAGGACCCCGAAGAAGGAGTCAAGCAGAATTTCCCCAGCACCACTTCTGGAATCAGCCGTCCAGGTAGGAGCAGAACTACCGTAGAGCAGTGCCCCCAATCCCCAACTCAGATAATCTGTCCTGAAGGCTTCCATAATTGATGGTATCAAAAAACTGCTGAGAGGTCCAGGAGAACCAGAAATCACCTGCTCAAGCACCTTGCCCAGGAATGAAATGTTAGCCACTGGCTAAGTTGTTCAAATGTTCTGAAGGCTGGCTTCTTCGGGGGGGTTGTAAGACAATCTCCTGTAAGGCAGATGGGGCCTTAAGATGTGGAAGGCCAAAGTCAACCACCTTCCTCTATGGTCTGGATCTCCCAGCGATTAGTAGAGGAAGTTTTACATGCTAGTCCTGCTGTAGGTTACTGGCTGTAACCTCCAGCCAGCCACTCCTGGTGGAGAGCCACATGACAGGTCTCCTCTGCAGTCTCTGTCTTCCTGAAGCAGAGACAGCTTGGGTGTAGAGCTGGATGTTCTCAGGAGGGCCTTGGGCTTCTATAGGGTTGTACTGCTTGTAGGTGCAAAACATAGGAGCTACTGATCTCTGAGTTCTTCCTTTCCTCCGTTTTGGGGTTAGAAGGCAGGACTCTCTCTCTGACTCTTGACTCGACCAGGACCTCTTTTAATGCATCACCAAGAGTTTGTTCCCCATGAAGGCAGAAACAGCCAGATTGGATCTGGACTTGCATTTAGGTTCCAGAGAACAGGAGAGAGAGGAATAACTCTGCGGCAGATTGCTCGAATGGGGTGAAATGGGGTGGGGGCGGAGAGATGCTCTCAGAGGAAGCCTTCAGATGCTGCACTTGAGAACTGGGGATTTTGGCTTCTCAAGGAAAAAGTGTGCACATTGGGCAACAGGGGAGAGAGGAGTAACTCCACAACAGTTTGCTGGAATGGGGCAAAATGGGGGAGGGGGAATGCTCTCATAGGGAGCCTATGAGTTCCCCTCCATCAATAATAATGTACTAGCAGGAGGAGGCCTGGATATGGGTCGGGAAACAAGCATCTCTCATTGGTTGAGCAGCCCCTGCCCATTTGATGATGTTCAATTCTACTCCACCCACCCCACCCAGAAATATGTTCCTTTCAAGCGCTGCGTGACCCCTGAAAACCAAATTTTAAAGGTACGGTATACTCAGCTTATCTTGCTTCATGTGTCCCTGACAGACCAAAGCCGATTCCAAGAAATCCGGATAATACTCCAACACGCTTCTCATTCTGTAGTCGTGAAGATCCCTCCCTGCCCCCAGACCAGGCATATCTTATCTATGCCTCTCTGCTGCCGCTTGTGGTAAAGACAGGCTGCGAACTGTACCTGTAGTTCTTCAAGCGGTCATCAATTCATCACACATATGGGCTCTGCGCTTGGGTGGGGCCTCGATTGGGGAAACTCCTGTAGCTGAGGAGTTCTGGTGGGAACCCATCCCCCACCGTCTCAGAGCACATGTCCCTGGGGGGTTCCCACCTATTCCCTAAGTTCCCTGAGACCGAAGTTGTGCCCGAGAGAGAAGCCACACATTCAGTACCCAACTTAAAACTGGAATAGCTGTGTGAATGCATAGATGACCACTCGAAGAACTGCAGTTACGGGTTGCAGCCTGTCTTTCTTCTTCGTGGTCTCTATGCATCACTCACGTGGGCGAGTAGCAAGCTAACTTATATGGAGGTGGGTCAGTGTCCAGCTATAACACAGGCGAGAGGACAGCGCGACCAAAGCCACGGTCAGCTCTAGCCCTGACATCCAGTCTATAGTGCTTCACAAAGGCAGATGGTGTCAACCAGGTCACAGCATGGCACACTCCAGGGATAGCCACCCCTATGCCGAATGCGGCTGATGTTGCTACCGCATGAGTAGAATGAGCTTGGACTGAGGCAGACAGTTTGTGTCCAGCCAGCTCATACGATAGTTCAATCGCCTTTGCAACCCAGGATGCGAAGCGCTGGGTCGAGAGAGGCTGGCCTTCCTGCTTGCCCCCATAGAAGACAAACAGTCAGGGAGAGAGTCTAGCTGCTCAGTCCTGGACTTGTAAAACGTGAGGGCCTGATGCACGTCCAATGGGTGACGTCCATGTCAATTCCAGCGGTGAAGATGGGGACATAAAGAAGGCAGGCAATATAATGTCCTGGTTCAAATGGAAATCTGACACAACTTTTGGTAGAAAGGCAGGATCGGGTCTAAGCACTACTTTCTCTTTCTGGAAGGTTAAATAAGGCTGGTCCACCCTTAATGCACAGAGCTCGCTAGTGCATTGTGCAGATGTAACTGCAATCAGGAATGCCGCCTTCTATGAAGGAAGGCATAAGTCTGCCATCGCCAGTGGTTCAAAGGGCTTAGGTGAATGTGCTTTAAGCACAACTGAGAGACTCCAGCTTGGCACCGTAGGGCGAACTGGTGGTGCCAGATCCTGATCCTTTTTAAGAACTGCTTTGCCATCGGATGCGAGAACACAGAACACCCTCCATCAGGAGGGTGGTAAGCAGAAATAGCAGACAAATAAACTCGTAATCTCGACAACTTCAACTCTTTGTCAAGAGGACAAGCAAGAGGAGAACCTATAGTACCTGTGGCAAAGAGCATTGATGAGGATGAAAGTTCTGTATGCAGGCAAAGGTGGTGAAAGCTGTCCATTTCCTCGTATACAAACACTGCGTTGATGGCTTACAAGCAACGCCGGGGATTCTCTGTACTGATGCCGGAAGAGTTTCGGTTCCTGTCACGCGATCCTCCAGGCTGTCATTCGGAGGGTTGACAGATTGGGGTGATGAATCCGACCCTTCTCCGCAGTGAGGAGGGATGGGTGAGAAGGCAGGTGATGGTACCGATGGCCTGCCATCCGCATGAGTGGAGCAAACCATGGCTGGCAAGGCCACCAGGGCGTTATTAGGATGCATTTGGTGCCCCCCCCTTCTGATTTTTGCCAGGATCCTGGTGATAAGGGGGAATGGTGTAAAACAACGTTCCATCCAGTTGAAGAGAAAAGCGTCTCCTAGCGGGTTTCAACCTCTGTCTGCTCTGCTGCAAAATCCTCCACAGATCGCATTGTATAGAGTGGCAAACAGGTCCCCTTGCGGTTTGCCCCAGGCCTGGAACAGTGTTCTCAGAACCGACCTAACTCCCACTTGTGGGACGTTGATACAGTTCGACTAAGTTGGTCTGCTAAGGCATTTTCCAGGTCAGCCAGATGCATCACCACTAGGCCGATCCGGCAAGGCAGGCACCAATGGAAGATCTTCAACGTTAGAGCTAAGAGAGGGAGTGATCTTGTGCCCCCTTCCTTGTTCATATACGTCGTGACAGTTGTATTGGCCAATGCGACCTGGACTAGTCTGCCCACTAGATCCAGCTCAAATGCCTGAAGGGCTTTCCATACCACGCCGAGCTCCAACAGACTGATGTGGTGTTTTGCTTCCGTGGCTGACCACTGCCCATGGACCGAAAGATCCAAGCAGTGAGCTCCCCATCCTCCTGTTCCATCCGTAGTCAATACTTGGCATCCGTAGTCAATACTTGGGATGGTGAGGGCTGCAGAAATTGCATCCCTTCTGACAGGTTGCCTGGAAGTGTCCACCACCACAGGGAGTCCTTTAGGATAGTTGGGAGATGGAGCTTGGTCCGATGAGAGTCTTGTTCAGTACTGAAGTTGCATATGAACTGGTTTTGGAGACGTCTCATATGCAACCAGGCATATCAGACCACCGATGTCATTGTGGCTATTAGGCCTAGCAGGTGCTGCGCTTTTAATGCCAAGATGGCCGTGCGACAGTTTAGCTCTGTCGCCGTTGAAGTCAGTACCTCCAGTCGGTCTGGAGGAAGGAATATTCTGCCTGACTGTGAGTCTAGGTGCAATAAACTGCAGACTCTGGGTAGACTGTAGATGAGACTTTTCAATGTTGATACAATTCCCCATTTGCAGGTCACCTCTATCGACCACAGGAGATGGTTTCGTGTTGACACCACTAGCAACCAATCATTGATGTACAGGTATATCTTGACCCCTTGCAGTCTGAGACGAGAGCAAACTACCGCCATGCATTTGATGAATACTCTTGGGGCTGTTACCAGATAAGCAGATGATACCACTTTGATGGCTGAAAGCGAGGAGGAGCTGAGGAACCTCATGACGAAGGTGAAAGAAGAAAGTGCAAAAGCTGGGTTGCAGTTAAACCTCAAAAAAACCAAGATTATGGCAACCAGCTTGATTGATAACTGGCAAATAGAGGGAGAAAACGCGGAGGCAGTGACAGACTTTGTCTTTCTAGGCGCAAAGATTACTGCAGCCAGGAAATCAGAAGACGTTTACTTCTTCGGAGGGGAGCAATGACAAATCTTGATAAAATAGTGAAGAGCAGAGACATCACACTGACAACAAAGGTCCGCATAGTGAAAGCAATGGCATTTCCCATAGTAACCTATGGCTGCGAGAGCTGGACCATAAGGAAGGCTGAGCGAAGGAAGATAGATGCTTTTGAACTGTGGTGCGGGAGGAAAATTCTGAGAGTGCCTTGGACTGCAAGAAGATCAAACCAGTCCATACTCCAGGAAATAAAGCCAGACTGCTCACTTGGGGGCATGATATGAAAGGCAAAACTGAAGTACTTTGGCCACATCATGAGAAGACAGGACACCCTGGAGAAGATGCTGATGCTAGGGAAAGTGGAAGGCAAAAGGAAGAGGGGCCGACCAAGGTCTAGATGGATATTCTGGAGGTGACGGACTCGATCTTGGGGGAGCTGGGGGTGGTGGCGGCCGACAGGAAGCTCTGGCGTGGGCTGGTCCATGAAGTCATGAAGAGTTGGAAGCGACTGATCGAATAAACAACAACAACTTGGAGCTGTTAGCAGGCCAAAAGGGAGCACCTGAAATTGGTGAACGTCTGGACCGATTGTGAAATTCATGTATTTATTTAATTTTTATACCGCCCAACAGCTGAAGCTCTCTGGGCGGTTCACAAAATTAAAACCACAAAAATGCAACAGAAAATACAATATAAAATATAACAGACTGAAATTACAGAATAAAAATACAACCACAGTAAAACCTCGCAGCAGTGCGGAAACCTCAGACGCAATCACAGATTTAAGACAGTGCTCTGGACACCTCTACTGATGGAAGTGCATTAATTGTGGTGTCCAATTCATAACGAATCTTAGCGACTTTATCTTCAAAGTGCTGTGCAAAGTCATCACAGTGTGGTACCGAGGGTTCCACAGTTTCTCTTCCTGGCCCAGAACGCAGCAGGCCATGAACCACTCAGAGAAACCTCTGCTGGATGACAGTGAGAAGATGCAATGCTGGTGGAAAAGAACTGTCGCTTTGTTGCCCTCACTGCCACAGAGTAGGCTCGATGATGAACGCTAACCTGTGTTTGATCCGACTTGGCACAAGCTTTCCTCCACCTGCGTTTTAGCCACCTGCCCTCTGGCTTCATTGCCCTCAGCTTGGGTGCATACCAAGGAGCTGGCCAAGCTCTGCTCAAAGGGAGAGGGTGCTTGGGCACAATCATGTCGACCACCCAAGTCATCTCTGCATTCCACAGAGTGATCTGGGCTTCGACAGGAGCACCAGCCATACCAGTCCAATGGCATCCACTGGCCTCCAGGGGTGGACCATTTTAATAGGTCCCCCACTCTTGGAGAGGGGAAAGGCCGCTGAGAGTCTAAACCTCAACAGGAAGTGATCTGACTATAACAAGGGGATAGACGTTAATTCCCCCACTTTCACATCACCATCCCCCTGCCAAGTCAAGAAAGCCAGATCAATCCTTTTACATGTGTTGGGCCGATGACATGTTGAGACAACCCCATGGTTGTCATGGTAGCCATGAAATCCTGAGCCACCTCAGATACAGCAGCCTCAGCATGGAATTTGAGATTCCCTAGAACCATCATCCTGGGGGTCCTCAACACCAAGTCTGAGACCACCCCTGTCAGCTCAGGCAGGGAGTCTGATGGGCAGGGGGGTGGGTGATATACCAGCAGAATCTCTAATCTGTCCTGGGTACCCAACACCAGGTACTAACACTCAAGATCCATGCTCAAATGAACAGGAAGCCTAGAGAGGGAGATTGTATTCCTATAAACCACAGCACCCACCCCGCCCCGACCCTCAAGTTGGCATCGGTGCTGCACCAAAAAACGACAAGGGCATAGTTGGGTGAGAGTAATTCCTCCCAGTTCCCCCACCCAGATGTGAGTAATATATACCAGCTTGGCTCCCCCATCCATGATCAAGTCATGGATGAGGGAGATTTTGTTTTGGACCGACCTGGCATTCAGCAGCAGCATCAGACCTGAGAGCATGCTGGTAAGGCCACGAGGAACCATTTGGTTGGGGGAAGAACCAGAAGAGGGGATTGCCACAAGGTGTCTAACCTCTCTTCTTCTGAACTGGCCTGCTAATCCCCCAGCGCCGTACCTCCCCTTACCTGTGACCCCAGGTATCGGGGCACCCACTCGCCCCCCTGAGTTACCCAATGTATTTCCCAGGCACACATTAAAAATATAAAACAATATAAAATAGAGAGCAACAGTAAAGAAGGAACAAGGGAAATAATACTCTGGGTGAATGACTGGCTATGAAGGTGGTGCCGATGCAAGAGATTTGGATTCTGGGACCACAGGCTATACTTCCTGGAAGATGGCCATCCCTTGTCACTGAAAGAGTGACAAGGGATGGCATGCACCTCACAAGGGCTGGGAAGAATGTGTTTGGCCACAGCATGTAGAACTTCATCAGGAGGGCTTTAAACTGATTCCTACAGGGGAGGAAGACATAAAGTTGTGGGTAACAATGGACGAAGGCTCATGCACCGCAACGGAGAGAACAGCTCTAATAGCGCCCAATAATAGTCTTCAGACACATGTAGGAAGAAAGCCAGACTGTAAAGCACAGAAGAACTCTCAGAACCACTGTCTATCATCTTTGAGAAATCACAGAGGACGGGTGAAGTGCCAGATGACTGAAGGAGGGCTAATGTTGTCCCTATCTTCAAAAAGGGTAAAAAGGAGGAACCTGGGAACTACAGACCAGTCAGTCTGACGTCAATCCCTGGGAAAATTCTGGAGCAGATGATAAAGCA
This sequence comes from Heloderma suspectum, assembly GCF_057233095.1. Classification (NCBI taxonomy): domain Eukaryota; kingdom Metazoa; phylum Chordata; class Lepidosauria; order Squamata; family Helodermatidae; genus Heloderma; species Heloderma suspectum. The sequence continues at coordinate 33,049,370 of NC_139470.1, forward strand.
ATCCATCTGGAAGCACCTTGAAAACAATGCCGTGATTACTCGAAGCCAAGAGGGATTCGTCAAGAACAAATCCTGTCAGACGAATCTGATCTCATTTTTGGATCAAGTCACCTCCCTTGTGGACTGTGGGAATGCTGTGGACATCATATATCTCGACTTCAGCAAAGCTCTTGACGAAGTGCCCCATGATATCCTGATGAGCAAACTAGCTCAAAGTGGGCTAGATGAAACAATGATCCGGTGGATCCACAGTTGGCTACAGAATCGGACTCAAAGAGTGCTTATCAATGGGATCTTCTCAAACTGGGGAGAGGTAACGAGTGGGGTACCGCAGGGCTCAGTCCTGGGCCCAGTGCTCTTCCACATTTTTATTAATGACTTGGGCAGGGTAGCTAATACCCTGGAAGACAGAAATAGAATTCAAAGTGATCTTGATAGATCTGTTGAAAACAACAGAATGAAATTTAATAGGGATAAATGCCAAGTTCTGCACCTAGGGAAACAAAACGAAATGCACTGTTACAAGATGGGGGATACTTGGCTCAACAATACTACAAGTGAGAAGGATCTTGGAATTATTGTAGATCAGAAGCTGAATATGAGCCAACAGTGTGATGTGGCCGCTAAAAAGGCAAATGCTATTTTGGGCTGCATTAATAGAAGTATTAATTTTTTATTTGTATTGTACGCTGCCTAGAGTGGTCTGGCTAGATGGGCAGCTAATGAATTTAATAAATAAAGTAAAGCTTCCAAATCCCGGGAAGTACTAGTTCCCCTCTACTCAGCACTGGCTAGGCCTCATCTGGAGTACTGTGTCCAGTTCTGGGCACCACATTTTAAGATGGATGCAGACAAACTGGGGAGGGTTCAGAGGAGGGCAACAAAGATGATCAGGGGACTGGAAACAAAGCCCTATGAGGAGAGACTGAAAGAACTGGGCATGTTGAGCCTTGAGAAGAGAAGACTGAGGGGAGATCTGATAGCGCTCTTCAAGTCCTTGAAAGATTGTCCCAGAGAAGAAGGCCAGGATCTCTTCTTGATCATGCCAGAGTGCAGGACACAGAATGATGGGCTCAAGTGACAGGAAGCCAGATTCCGGCTGAATATCAGGAAAAACTTCCTGCCTGTTAGAGCAATACGACAATGGAACCAATTACCTAGGGAGGTGGTGGGCTCTCCCACGCTGGAGGCCTTCAAGACGAGGCTGGACAGCCGTCAGGGATGCTCTGACTTGGATTCCTGCATTGAGCAGGGGGTTGGACTCAATGGCCTTAGAGGCACAACCCTACTATTCTATGAAGTGAAGATCCGCATTTGCGCCTTTGTTCTTTTTTTCAAAGCTGCTGCCCTCTACTGCTGCTGCTTACTGCTGTTGGCTGGTTGCAGGTATCCTTGCAAATGCAAATAATGTTGGTGTGGTTCCGCTATGGCAATGTGGAAGTAGGTGTCCTTGAGGTTGATAGAGGCAAACCAATCTCCCTGGGCAAGGAGGGGCAGGACTGAAGCCAGAGAGACCACATGGAACGTCTTGGGTGAGGTGTAGAGATTTGTGTTCTCGAAGGCTAGGATCAGTCAGAGTCCTCCGTCCTATTTTGGTACCATGAAGTACCTGGAATAGAAACTGTCCCAAACACGTGACCTTGGTAAAGGTATGATAGCATCCTTCCTAAGCACTGTTTCAACCTCCTTTGTGGATAACAAGAGACGGGGCTGTAGCTTTCACAGTACCGAGAGGACAGAGGGCATCGAACTCGATCCTGTAGCCCTCCTGAATGATGAAGAGTGCCCAGGATTCCTTTGTGATCTGATGCTAAATTGGAAAGAACGAGGTCAGGTGAGTTCCAAAAATTGGGAGACAACTGGAAGGCTGAACATGAAGGGCATTCAAGTAAAAAATGCCACTTGCTTTTAGAATCCGGTTTGTGACGATAGCTGTACAGCTCTGATGGTTGGGATGTCTTATGAAGCCTGATTGTTGCGACTCGTGCTGTTGCAATGCAGCTGGCTGTTGTTGCTGGTACCTTGTGTAAGGCCTCTGGTACCAACGTCTCTGTTTTGGAGGCTGCTGAGGCAAGAAACTCTTGCGTCGTGCCGTGGTCCTGGCCTTCTGTACCGAATCTAACATGTCATCAGTTTTAGAATTAAATAAGCCCAGTTCATCAAAGGGCAAGTCCTCGATACAGGCCTTCATTTCCTGTGGAAGCCCAGCAGATTGGAGCCAGGCATGGCAACGTAGGGCGATGGATCTGACTAGTGTCTTTGCGTCACAGTTCACCTGGTGATGTGACATATTAATTTGTTGCCTTGACAGTTTCAAAGCTTCCACTTGGAACAGCCGTTCCAATTCTCCCCTCTCCTCAGGAAGATGTTCCAGGAGATGGCCAACCTTGTCCTAGAGCAGTAACTGATAACCAGACATCGCTGCCTGGTAATTAGAGATTTTGAGGCCCATTGACACAGATGAATTGATCTTCCCTCCTTGTAGATCTAGTCATCTACCCTCTTTATCAGTAGGTGATGAATGGGCCCTGCGGGCCTTGCCTTGTGCTGCCTCTACAACCACTGAATTTGGAGCCGGGTGTTCAAAGAGATATTTGGTGGACGATTCTTATAAGTGATAGAGCCCTTCCGAGCATTTGGATACTGGAGGCACTGGAGATCGAGATCCTGAAGATTTTTTTGTCTTTTCCAGTACAGGGAGGAGAGGAATGGCCACGGGGTGGAAGGGTCAGTATTTACCGAGTTAAAGACTGGAACTTGCACAGTTGAGGCCACCTGCTGGGTCTCTAACCCTAATGCTTGAGCCATTCTGAGTACTTGGCTGGAAAATTGTCCCAAGTCCTTGGACGGGGAGATGGATTCATTCAACCCGACCAATGCATCTGAGGATGAAATTCAAAGGGGACCAGAGGATTGCAATTTCATGTCAGACTGGTAGTCCTCCGTGGCAGAGAGAGGAGATTCTTGAAGTGGAACCTGCAATGGACCTGCTTTTCCCCATGTCTACAGTGAAATGACAAATCATCTGTGCCCAACTGTGAGAAGAGTTGGTTTATAGGCTGCAGCTGAGTGACAGGCTGAGAAGGAATAATCTGTGTTGATTGCGCTGGCAACGGCTGTGGTTGTGACCATACCAATTATTCTTCCGGAGTCGGATCACGGGGTCTTGACACTGTAGCCGACGGTTGCGATTTCTATCAGCTGACTCCACTGTAAGTTGGGAAAGGATGGTGGGGTAAGTAGTAATGTTCACAGTTTTCTTTAAACTCTTCCATCCAGGCTCATGATCTCCTATATCGCAAGTCTCTTGATGGATGGTCATCACATGGGGGATTTGGACCCGTCACGTTATCGGGTGTGCTCCTAAAACCTAGGGGCATGACCCCTATAAGATGAGGTGACGGAATGGATCGACTCCAGTGATCACTGACGTCGATCATATCTTGGACCACAATCACCCCTCTGATAAGGGGGCAGTGACTGAATGGATGGTGAGGGATCCCTAATTTCACTTTCTGACGTAGAGGTATTTGGCACTGTCTCTACAGCTTGAGGGGAGGGGGATTCACTGTACGAGCTGGTGAAAACATCACTCGTGGAACAGGTGGGACGGTCGTCAGTACCGATGACAGTATGCGATTGAGAGACCATAGGCCGAGCAGCGGGTTTAGCTGGAATCGACGGACACTGTTGATCCCGAGACACTGATGCAAGTTGAGTTGTCAGACTTGAGGGGCACGGCTCCTCAAGTTGGGGTTGTGGGAGAAGCTGCCAAAGTTGAGGGCTTCTGTTGACCCCGAGAATCATGGGTTGATTTTGGGAGAATCGGGAAGCCCAAGGGGAAGCCCAAGGTATGGCAGTAGACTTTTCACCAGTCTTTTTCTTCTCCCTCTCTGATTCAGATGAAGGAAGGAAAAAAGCAACTTTTTTGACGCTTTGGCTTTTTTCGAAAGCTTCTTAGCCAGCGCAAATGCCAAAGATCTGCCCGGTGTTGGGGGGATCTTGTGGACTTGGTGGAGTACAGCTTTGAGGGGACTGCAACCCCCGTGACGGTATGGCAGCTGCAGTTTTAGAAGCCATTTTCTTCGGCTTGTCAACCACTTCCAGCACATGTTTCCAAAGTGCAGCTTTGAAGTGGCCTGCCCAATTTTTATGGGCTTGCTTGGAGAAAGCCTGACAATTTGGACAGCCTTTGACAACACAGCCTTCCCTGAGGCAAAATAGCAGTGAGTGCCCACTGGTAGGTGCCAACTTTACCCCACACCAGGAGCACTTTCTGAACAGGGCCCAAAGGGCCATATGCCTGTGAAGATGACTGCAGGATCACAAAAATAAAAGGAAACAATAATAAATGCAGATATACAGAAAAAACGCTAGAGAAAGAAAAGGAGAGAATAAAATCTCAGCTTTTAAACAATAAAAACGCTATCAGAACAGTCTGATCGCAGAAGTTCCCAAACGATGTCACCACAATGGCGGTTGAAAGAGAACTGAGGGAATACGCAGGAACCCGCCAGGGGCATGCACACCTAGATGGTGGGGGAGGGCTCCTGCCACAACTCCTCAGCTATAGACGTTTCCCAAATCGAGGCTCCGTGCAGGCGCAGAGCCCACATGTGTGATGGATAGAGGCCATGAAGAACTGGACTCCTGGCCTAGCTGATTAATGCAAGATGGGGCTGAGGAGAGAAAAGCTTGTCTCATGCTCAATATGCGCCAGAGCTCCAATGAGGAGGCGGAACCAGAATTGGGAGAAGCCTCTTCCTACAGCACGAAGTAAGGAAGCAACTAGCATAGCCTTGCCTACTCAAACAAGTGGGAGGAGCAACACACCTAAGGGTAAACGTGATTCTTGACTGAAGGGGCACTCGGTGCTTCAACAGCTCTAACGTACTCAGCCCTCAAGTGAGCAGTGAAGGGGGTTTGTGTGCAATGCAGAATTGCAGCTACACAGATGCATTTTCTCATGGCCCATCTGCTACCATTTTATGTTTCAAACAGCCATGAAGAAAAAGGGAATGTGTCCTCAGTGCTGGTGAAACAATTATTTTTATTGTTATTTTTATTGTTATTGATAGTTCAATGCGTTTCAAGGAATTAATCTCTCCTTCCACAGGAGCAATTATCTTCAGCAGTGAAATGTCCTTCCTTTGACTAGCAAGACCAAATGAACCTTCCAGCTTTTACAAACAGTCTAATTGTAAAATGTATTGTTTCATAAACAATAAAAAAAATTTTCACCAGCGCCGGGACACTTTCCCTTTTTCTTCTTCTTGGCTATCTGGTGTTGTTTTTTTTTCCAAAATCAAAACAGGAACAGCTGCACCAATTGAATTCCCAACATGCTTCGACACAGGTCTTTATCAAGGGAATTGCAAACTCTTAGGGACTTTTCTGGAGTCTTCCTTGAAAGAAGTAAGGAAAAGGGAATCCTCCAGAAAAGTCTCTAAGTTTGTAATCCCCTTGATAAAGACCTGTGTTGAAAGGTGTTAGGCATTCAATTGCTGCAGTTGTTCCTTTTTAAAATTTTGGTTTCCAGTCTTACAGCTGTTTTTTCTGATTCCTATTGGAACTGTTGTTTCCCCCCTATGTTTCAAGCAGCAACATGTTACTCCCTCCCCAGGTGAGAACTGAGAAACTCTGAGTTGGAATTTACTCTGAAAACCACAGGTCACCCCTGCACCTGTTGAAGGAGCAAGAAAGAGATCCCTTATTGGCACGCAGAAATGCTTTCTTTCCCCAATAATTAGCCACAGGCAGAACCACAACAGACCTTGGAGGAGGAAGAAAGGGAAGCAGACTGGAGCTTCAGCAACAGTCTCTCCTCCTCTTTCCTGTTAATCACCCCCATCCCAGAAGCAAGATCCTTGTACCTTGCTCAAAGTCCCTTCAATGTAGCTAGAAACGTCATCTAGCCTCAACATAGGCTTGTCTGTTCGAGGGACGATGGTCGCCATCTTCTTCAGAAGGTTGGCCAGGTCGGCAGAAACTGTGCTGGTTTTGTAGCTATCAAATTCAGGAAGGGTCTTGGGCTTAAAATATTCAAACATGGACAAGGCATCTTCCCATATCAGGTCCACCTTGGAGAGAATGAGACACTCTTGGCATTACCCAAAATGTATGCATGAACTTAAGCAGCTGCTTCATACCAAGTCAGACCGCACATATATCTGGCCCGGCACTGTCTCCGGCAGAGAGGCTTCCTTCCCCAGCCCTGCTCCTACCCGAGAAAATGTCTCTGTCTGGATGTAGCTCTGTTTTCACCGTCTGTGACAGAGAAACCCCATTTTGTTACATTTTGATACACCAGCCGTCTATAGAATAAAACTGGCTCCAACGCACCCTGGCAACACGGCAGCAGAAGCCGCGGCGCAGTTCGCCCTTGCCAGCACCAAGATGTACTTTGGCGCAAGCAGCGGGGAGGAGTGCCGCTGTTGGGAGCTGGACACCAGACCAGAGAGACCAAGGGCAGGCAACCTGGTGCCCTCCAGGCATTTCCAGCTACAACTCCCATCAGCCTATCAGCCTATCCAATTGTCAGGGATTATGGGAGTTGTAGCCTAAAACATTTGGAGGGCACCGAGTTGCCTGCCCCCTGAGATAGATCAACAAAGCTCTCATGTGCTAACGCCTGGAGGAATCTGTCCCAGAGAGGGGTCCACCTGTCCTCGAGCATCAGACCAGCTCACCTGCTGTGTGGAATGTTCTTCCAAGTACCGTGCTTTGCACTTTTTGCTTGGGAAGCTATATAAGCAATAAAAACACTGCTCCAAAGCAGTCTCCAGCTCCTCTTTGTAGGGATGGGTATCTTCAGAGGTGGAAGCCAAGAGCTCTTTTTGCAATACCCGCACCTGGAACAAAAAAACCAGAGCCAACGATTAAATGAATCATCACTGCTTATTTTCCATGTTCTATATTCTCACTGAACAGGTTTCAATGAACTGGATCAAGATTTAGGCTGCAATCCAATACAAATTTACCCAGGAGTAAACTCAATGGGACTTACTTCTTAGTCCACATGTATAGGATTGCTTGGAGTAAATATAAGTTAGCCTGAATCCAACCCAATATCCTTTAAGCATCACAAAAGTTCATAGAATCATAGAATAGTAGGGCTGGAAGGGACCTATAAGACAATTGAGTCCAACCCCCTGCTCAATGCAGGAATCCAGTTATATAACTCAATGAGAATTCCAGAGCTCCTTCTCAGAAAAGGTACCCCGTATCTGTTACCAGATGACATCTCAAGTCCAATCAAAAGATGGAGACTTTTCCATATGAGGCATGCAAGAAGGTAAGAGGGAAACTTTTCATAGATGGTCCCAGCTCATTCATTCATAGGACAAAAGAATGACAGTTGGAATGAGACTGATTTCATGATACGGGAATAGAAGATTATTGTGAATCAGATAAGCTAAACCCATCCTTAAAAAAAATCTATGGGTAACAAAAAACAAGATATAGAACAACACTGTCACACTGACTGGTCTGTAGTTCCAGGTTCCTCTTTTTTACCCTATCTTCAAAAAGGGCAAAAGGGAGGAACCTGGGAACTACTGACCAGTCAGTCTGACATCCATCCCTGGGAAAATACTGGAGCAGTTTATAAAGCAATCCATCCGTAAGCACCTCGAAAACAATGCAGTGATGACTCGAAGCCAACATGGATTTGTCAAGAACAAATCCTGCCAGACGAATCTGATCTCATTTTTTGATCAAGTAACCTCCCATGCGGACTGTGGGAACGCTGTAGACAAAATATCCCTCGACTTCAGCAAAGCTTTCGACAAAGTGCCCCAAGATATCCTGATGAGCAAACTAGCTCAAAGTGGGCTAGATGAAACAACGATCCAGTGGATCCAAAGTTGGAGAAAGATTTGAGACTGAACATTACAGGAAATGTGGAACTGGATATAAACATTTAATAAAAATGAGGCAGAATTATTTTAAGATTTTACATCAGTGGTACCTAACCCCACATAAGATCAAAACAATGTATGGGTTGGAGCAGGATAATTGCTGGTGATTAATCAAATGGGAACTGATTATATTCATATCTTTTGCAAGTGACCAAGAATTAAAACTTATTGGCACACTATACCGTTTTATATTGAACAAATAACAGACTATAAACTCCCTAATTTACTAAATTTTTAAAAAGGTGATAGTAGAATCATAGAATATAAGGGTTGGAAGGGGCCTACAAGGCCATCGAGTCCAACCCCCTGCTCAATGCAGGAATCCAAGTCAGAGCATCCCCGACAGATGGCTGTCCAGCCTTGTCTTGAACGCCTCCAGTGTGGGAGAGCCCACCGCCTCCCCAGGGAATTGGTTCCATTGTCGTATTGCTCGAACAGGCAGGAAGTTTCTCCTGATGTTCAGCCGGAATCTGGCTTCCTGTAACTTGAGCCCACTATTCTGCGTCCTGTACTCTGGGATGATCGAAAAGAGATCCTGGCCTTCCTCTCTGTGACAAGTATTTTCAAGTACTTGAACAGCGCCCAGAACTGGACACAGTACTCCAGATGAGGCCTAACCAGTGCTGAGTAGAGGGGAACTAGTACTTCCCGGGATTTGGAAGCTATGCTTATATTAATGCAGCCTCAAATGGCATTTGCCTTTTTTGCAGTCACATCACACTGTTGGCTCATATTCAGCTTGTGATCGACAACAATTCCAAGATCCTTCTCGCTTGTAGTGATGTTGAGCCAAGTATCCCGCATCTTGTAACTGTGCATTTGGTTTCTTTTTCCTAGGTGCAGAACTTGGCATTTATCCCTGTTAAATGTCATTCTGTTGTTTTCTGCCCAGCACTCCAGTCTATCCAGATCACTTTGAATTTTGTTTCTGTCTTCCACTGTATGAGCTATCCCGCCCAATTCTGTGTCATCTGCAAATCTGATCAGCGTTCCCTGCGCCTCCTCCTCCAAGTCATTAATAAAAATGTTGAAGAGCACTGGGCACAGGACTGAGCCCTGCGGTACCCTGCTAGTTACCTCGCCCCAGTTTGAGAAGGTCCCATTGATAAGCACTCTTGGAGTCCGATTCTGTAGCCAACTGTGGATCCACCGGATCGTTGTTTCATCTCGCCCACTTTGAGCTAGTTTGCTCATCAGGAGATCATGGGGCACTCTGTCGAAAGCTTTGCTGAAGTCGAGGTATATGATGTCCACAGCATTCCCACAGTCCACAAGGGAGGTGACTTGATCCAAAAATGAGATCAGATTCGTCTGACAGGATTTGTTCTTGACGAATCCCTCTTGGCTTCGAGTCATCACTGCATTGTTTTCAAGGTGCTTACGGATGGATTGCTTTAGAATCTGCTCCAGAATTTCACCAGGGATTGATGTCAGACTGACTGGTCTGTAGTTCCCAGGTTCCTCCTTTTTACTCTTTTTGAAGATAGGGACAACATTAGCCCTCCTCCAGTCATCTGGCACTTCCCCCGTCCTCCATGATTTCTCAAAGAGAATAGACAGCGGTTCGGAGAGTTCTTCTGCCAGTTCCTTTATGACTCTAGGATGCAGTTCATCTGGCCCTGGAGATCTGAACTCATTCAAAGTAATGAGGTGTTCCTTGACCATATGCCTATCGATCTCAAGCTGCAATCCTGCCCCTTCAGCCTGTACTTTGCCTTTGCCAGGGGGGTCATAGACCCCCTTTTGGGAGAAGACTGAGCCAAAGTAGGAATTGAGCACCTCTGCCTTTTCTTTGTCATCTGTTATTGTTTTGCCATCCTTATTTAATAGCTGAACCACCATTTCTTTCCTCTGCCTTTTACTATGCACAGAGCTGAAGAAAACCTTTTTGTTGCTTTTAGCATCCCTTGCTAACCTCAGCTCGTTCTCAGCTTTAGCCTTCCTGACGCCATCCCTGCAATTCTGTGCTACCTGCCTGTACTCTTCCTTTGTTGCTTGGCCTTCTCTCCACTTCCTGTATGTGTCTTTTGTTTTCAGGTCATCTCTAAGCTTTTTGTGAAGCCACATTGGCTTCTTCTGTTGTCTTCCACCTTTTCTTCTTGTTGGAATTGCTTGTGATTGTGCCTTGAGAATTTCCTTTTTTTAAAACTCCCACCCATCTTGGACTCCTTTTCTCATTAGCGTCGCTTGCCATGGGACCTTACTGATCATTGTTCTGAGTTTATGAAAATCAGCTTTCCTAAAATCCAGGGTACGCGTTTGACTACACTTGGTTTTTGCGTCCCTTAGACTCAAGAACTCAAGTGCAACATGGTCGCTTTCCCCCAGAGTTCCTGTAACTGCTGCTTTATCCGCTAAGTCATCTCTGTTGGTTAGGATCAAGTCAAGGATAGGCGATCCTCTAGTTCCTTCCTCTACTTTCTGTAGGAGGAAGTTATCCGCCACACAAGTCAGGAATTTCCTGGAGGGGCCATGTTCTGCAGAATTTGTCTCTCAGCAAATATCGGGGAAATTGAAGTCCCCCATTACTACTACATCATGCTTCCTTAAAATACTGGCTGTTTGCTTTTCAAAAGTTTCATCCTTGTCTTCTCCTTGATTGGGTGGCCGGTAGTAGACTCCGACCACCAGGTTCCTTTTATTCTTTGCTCCATTTATTTCAACTCAGATGCTCTTGATGGGGCTACCAAGCTCCTCCTCCTGTATTTCTGTGCAGAGATATGTATTTTTCACATACACTGCAACCCCACCTCCCTTTCTGTTCCTCCTGTTCTTTTTGAACAAGTTATATCCTTCAGTTGCTGTATTCCAGTCATGAGAGTCATCCCACCAAGTCTCAGTTATACCTATCAGGTCATAGTTTCCCTCTTGTATTAAGAGTTCAAGTTCATTCTGTTTGTTTCCCATACTCTGGGCATTAGTATATAGAGGAAAATGATGTGGAAAATGATATTGAGATGTTCATTAATTAAAATATCTATTGCTTTTTATTGTTCCCACTTCTCTATCAGACTAGCTTTACAGAATCTGGGTCAGCGATCATGATTAAATTAGCTTACTAGTCTAGAGAGAGACAGACATATGACGATAACTTTATGAAAAGGCGGATGCTATTTATCATGTTCTGGAATGATTGGTTTAATGAAAATTTATGCCTGTATTCTTTATTCATTATATGAATGTTTTTTAAACTGTATATTTCTATATTTATCATGATATATAGTTATATTGAAAACGTATCTCCTACGTAAAATGTTATTTATTCAAGAATTTATTTTAAAACGTCCAGGTCTAGAATGTCCCAAAGATGCTGTGCATGAGATCTGCTGCACACAGACCACAAAAATGTTTCTCTCTCCACATCTGTGAGAGTTCTACAGATCTTTTATGTCCAGGCTTGGGAACAAGAGGAAGCCAGAATAAATTATCAGGCATTTCAAACATCTTTACTCACATAGAATTTAAGAAGGGCTCCATCCGAGTTACAACACCATGATCTCCTCCCAAGATATTCATGAGCTGTGTTCAGTAGCATAAGAGAAGAAGGCAGCATAGCAGTGTCCAGAGTTGGAGCCACTGTAACAGACAAGTAATTATTTCAAAAATCCTAAAAGAGGCAAACATGACATACTTCACATTGTTGCAGAACTCAGAGAGACCACGGAGTGAAGGAAAAAGAGTTTTTCTTTATTTAACGCGCGGGCTTATGGCTGGAATCACTTCCAAAGAGCCAAAAGCCCCGATTTACATCAGCAAATTGTTTTTATAGACATTGTGACACATATGCAAAATCTCCCCCGCCCCTTTCTGTGTGGGTTTGCAGTATTCAGCATTTCCTCTCCTAGCACTATTGTTTATAATACAAGAAATGGGTTATAGGGTAGCCATGATAAGCAGAGAACAGCAGAGAACATGATATACATATCACTATGACCTTAGCCTTGGTGACAAGTTAAGAGATTCCTGCGTCTCGTCAGCTTACAAACATATATTTCAGAGAGCAAGAGCTCAGCAAGAACATGAAGCATGAGACTGCATGAGGCTACTTAGTCTGACCCCCAATATGGCTGCTACATTCCCCCCTTAAATGCATAATTTTATTACAATTATAGTATTTCTGATAAGCGAATGCTCATAATAGTCTGCAAAGCACAATACAAAACTTTTTATAACATACATATCACTTAACCTCTTGTTGGGCTATTAGAGCGTAGAGGGCAGCAGTTTTACTAGCCGAGACATAAAACAGATTGGTTAAACAGCGCATAAGACAAGGAATGCAAAGGCGTAACAGTATCTCTATGAACAACACTGGTAGAATTAGGATGAACAATGCTTTAAGCTAGCTAAGATTTGGGAGCCAAGAGGTTAACCAATCTTGCCAATTGTTTTGTCCCATTGTTATGTCAGCCACTATATGGTGCAGATTGTTGACCTGTTCATCTATAGCATTACTATTATCAGTTAAATTAAAACAGCAAAGCTTTTGGTGCGTCTCACAACCCAGATGATGAAGAAGGAAGAGGTAATCTATACCAGCTCGATTTTCTAGAACAGCACCTCTTAGATCACGCAACTCTTTATTTAATAATGACAATGCTCGTGAGGTGGCATTTATGCTCTCGGCCAAGCTGCAAGCTAACCGGTTGATTTCTAGACCATCAGCCACGGCTAGACCTGGAACTCCAACTAACGATACTGCCAGTGCCAATCTTTCTGAGTCAGAGTATAGCTGTAGGTGGCTATTATAATTTTCAGTTAGTTGGAGTGCTCTAGGCTGCTGTCGACGGATTTTCTCTGGCCACGGGGGAAGAATTGGCATCAGGCGGCTAAGGCAACATGGGTGGTTATTAGACAAGTTGGCTGGAATGAATGACCAGGTATGGGAACCACAGGTCCAAAACTATCCATGAGGCAGAAGTATATGTGCATAATTAAAATATATGTTTTGAATTTCATTACAGTGGAAGGGGGGGGGGGCAGGGATAGCTTTATATTTCCCAGAAGATTTTTTGACAATTAATTATTTGTGCACAAGTGGCATTTGTTCCAGCTACGATGGGAGTACGTAGAGTGAACTCTGTAGGGGGTAAGATTTTTGTAACTATGCCCCAGTCAAAATTTTGGGAATAAGTCAAGTTTATATTAAAATTGCTTAACATAGTCCCGTTTTGAATTTTTTTCAGGATGCTTACAGACAGGTATTAGGCAAGAGCTAATAAGCCTGTTTGCAGGTATATCCCTTGGTAAACAAAAATGCTTTACTCCAGTGATTGAAGCCAGTAATTATCAGCGAATCGCTGGGACAGACTTTCTCCTTCAGGGGCAGACCCCCCTTTTTCGCACCTTATTGAGGAACTATAATACAACACCACTAACACTACAACATGCATATTTGATCTTCTTTGGGATCTGACTGTATGCTGGGCAGCTATTCACCTGGCTAGCTGCAGTAGGGTCTAGTCCCCTTCTTCAATTTTCCCTAGTTGCAGGTCTGACCGTATGCAGGGTGGACAGTCTCCCGGTGTGCCCACAGTAAGGTCTAGCCTGAGTCTTCTTACTGCTTTTTCAGAATGATTTTTTAAAGGATTTTCAGGATTTCTGGTCACAGTCCACTCCCCCCCCCCACTCTCTTGACTCGTGTCCAATGTATCCAGGGTTTAACTCCAGCTACTTTTATAGCTGTGGGGGTGGGAAGTATAACAGTTTTTGGCCCTCTCCATCTGGGAGTCAAAGGGTCATTTTTCCACTTTTTGACCCATACTTTATCTCTTGGTTATGTAGCAGCCATTATCGAGGGTCAGACTAAGTAGCCTCATGTTACTGCCAAGTTATTGTTTAGCAAAACAAAAATGTGGAAATCTCCTGACTTGTCAGCAAGGCTAAGGTTAAGTCAAATTGCATCTCATGTTCCTGTTCTTTGCTTATTGTATATCATGGTCTCTTCTGTTCTCTGCTTATCATGGTTACCCTATAACCCAGTTCTTGTATTATAAACAATGGTGCTAGGAGAAAAAATGTTAAAGACTGCAACCCCACACGGGAGGGAGTGGAGGAGCCGTTTCCTATGTGTCACAATATCTATAAAAACAATGTGCTGATGTAAATTGGGGCTTCTGGCTCTTTGGAAATGATTCCAGCCTTAAGCCCGCGTGTTAAATAAAGAAGAAACTCTTTTTCCTTTACTCCGTGGTCTCTCTAACTCTGAGTTCTGCAACAGTTGGAAAGGATGAACTTCTGTAATGGGAATTGGGGGCTTATTTTCTAAGACAAAGCAACGCTGGGCTTGAAGAACTTTGCCCAGTGTTTGGATTTCTTGTTTAAGGCTAACGTTTGCTTGCTCTTGATGCCGCTCCAGTGTCAATCATGAAGTCAATGTCACGGCCCCTCACAGTCAACGTCACGGCCCCTCTCAAGCTGTCTTCTCTCTCGCCCGTTATGGTTCCCTTGGTTTTCTCCTTTGTGTAGTTGATTTATTTTATTTGGGCATTCATGCCAGCAATGTCCATCTTGCCCACACTGGGCACACTGTGCCTCTGCCTCTGCTGTGTCTTCTTCTATTTTTTCGTCCACGTCTTCTTGGTCCTCTCGGTCGAGGGGGGTATACTGGCGATAGGTATCTAAAAGACGCTCTAAGTACACTCTGGGGCCTCGGTGGCACCTTGCAGCACTTTAGACACCTTGGTCATATTAACTGACTTCTTCATACCTGCCTTCATGGCTTCTAACAGCAGGGTTGTTGTTGTTGTTTTTTAATAAGGAGACTTTATTAGGTAACTTACAGCACAGGCGTACCTAATGGTTGGATCAGACAGCTTCTCTGAACAACGAGCTATTGGGCTAAATGGGTTTTATACCATACATGTTACCCATGAGGCAGCACAACACTAGCAAGCATTTTCAGCATAGGCTAGAAGTGTTTGGTTCTCAGGCACAGCTTCCTGTAAACAAACTTTGCTTCCCAGGCAAAGTGCTTGATAACACTTTCACTCATTAGTATGGGAAGAGAAATCTCTCTCTCTTTCTCTTGCTTTCTTTTTCTTGCTGATCTGCCTGTATTGCAGATCATGTTTCAAACTTTTTACATAAAACTTTCTGCTCCATGCACCAGCCTTGTTTCTGTATTTGTCTTTTTTTGCAAGTTAAACTCACTTACTTAAACCTTTCTGCCCTACACTAGTCCCAATGACGCACATTTGGGATAGGCTTTTCTTCTCCTTCTAGCTACATTTTCTCATCTTAAAGAACTATTACATTACTGTGGCTACTTTACCCCAGGTAATAAGCTCCAGGTGCTGCTTTTAATCAGCTGCTTTTAATTTAAAATCAGCTGCTTTTAATTTACCCTGGGGCAACTATGGCCACGCTTCTTCTTTACAAATGTTTTTTTTCTTTGCCTCTTGCCTTCTCTTTCTTCTTTTCCCCCCTTCTCTATCTGTCTGCCACTTTCTCTATGTCTCTGTCTTTTCTACTTGTCTCTGTCTTTTCTCTTGTCATCCATTGGGACCCACACTCAGTATCATTTGGAGTTGCAACTAACACTAATCTGCAAATATCACATATATTTTATGATATCTAAGAAATCATAAAATATACACAACAAACTTTTTTTGCAATTTAATACAATGAATGGAAAACACCTCTTGCATGGTAAGGCATGATGGAGCAGATCCAGCAATTGGGGGGGGGAAAGCTCTCGGGGCTATCTATCACTAGATAAGCTAGCCAGGGATTTACAATATCACACACACACACACACACCCCTCTTTTCTTCTCTTCCCTTTCAACTTGGTACACGAATGCAAAGTGCTGAAACTTAGGAAGCTGGGGGGTGATGGGCATTGCCTTATACTTGCATTTTTCAGACAGCCATTAATCTTCTTCGGGGAGGCGGTGGGGTGATTTGCAGGACTGCAAAGGCAAGCTTCCCAGTTTGTTTGTATTTGTAAATCCCAAGCTTAAAACAGGACACAGGGCAGCCAAATCTTTGCTTTGGCACAGGCAACAAATAACTCAGGTTAGTTTTCTTTGCTGGGGTCTCAAACAGGAAAACAGTCTTAATTTAAAGTTGTAACGTCACTGACAGCATCAGCCAACCAGCTACACAGATCTCACTGTTTTTTTTAAGACAGTTACTCCAATACCTTTTTTTCTTCTCAATCAGGTTGGGTCTCCCAGCTTACACAGTTTATTGCAGCGTCCAGGAGCATGGTAGTAGTGTGATTTTGGCTTGGCCAGGAACATGCTGTCTGGTTTCTTGGTCTTTTCAGCACACACACTCAGGCAGTCCAACACTGGACACTCAAATCAGTGAGATTTCTTCATTGCAGGGAATCCCACGGCAAAAGCTTAACGGTTACGCTCTTCAGAAATCATATAGCTGATGGTCTACAGGCTCTACAAAATTCTAGGACAGTTGAAAGCTAAACACGGCTACCTTGACAGAGATCTTCATCGTGGTCTCTCCGCTTCATTCTGCCTTGGGACAGTCCTATGGCACACTTTCCACTCGAAGAGGGGTCTAGCCTGTGCCCTGGGGGCTGATTCTTCACTTTTATTCTCCATTTTGCACCTTCATCTTCTGGGTCTTCATTTTCAGTTTCTATTTCTTAGGGATTTCATTTCAATTAGGCGAGGTGATGATGTTGCACAACTCAGAAGGTTGTGGGCAATTTTCCTCCCCCCCCTCGGCGCACTAGGCTAACAGCTACTTCTTCGGCCTCACACTCCGACGCTCGGTTAAAAGCCATGCTGTCCTGCAACATTTCTCTAATTAACAGCCTCAGATCTTGTTCTTTTTTTTCTCTCAGCTCGACCTTGAGCTTTTTGCTGTTTCCTCTCTCTATTCTGAATCCTTTTAAAAAAAATCTTTTTCCTTTTTTTTTTTAACATAAATCTCAAGGGGGTGCAAGTCTTGCTTCCCCCACCTCCCACAGCCTTCCTCCTAAGGTAAAGATGGACACAATGAAGGAAAGGGGATTGGCCAGTGAGTAAGGGGTCTCACTGACCAACACAAGAGGAATTTTCATACCACGCACTTTGCTACTGGCCTGGGCACCCGGCCGGTCAACAGAAACCGCAGTAGCCACTCACACAATCATCAATTTCACCACTTCATTCATATGTCCCTGCCACCCACTTTCCCACTTTTCCACTAGAGCGAAGCAGTTTCCTCAGCACCTTGCTGAGTATTAGTGCCTGCTCGGGGGAGTGATCAAGTCCCCCCTCCACCCCCAATCGGGTGGGTCACCTTTTGTATACATATACTAACACTGACCTTCTTCATAAGGCAGGGCCCTCTTTTTTTCTGCCCAGTGGCCTTTCTCCTAAAGGCAGGGCCCTCTTTTTACTCCATATACTTGCCTTTCTCCTGAAGGCTTCCAATGTGGGTTTCAACTAAATTGCAGCTGCAGTATGGGCAGGGTTCAAGTTCCTTCCTCCGCTTCCCAAGGTTCTCTTGACGCGCACAGCTGTTCGGGCAGTCCCGGCGCAGGCTTTCTCCCGTTCACCTGACAAAAAGGTCGGTGGCACCAAGAAAGGGAGGCGTGCGCTGAGCCTTCCCTCCCGGTGCGGCGATCAAGAGCAGGCAACTGCCACCTCTCTGTCTCAGCGCCTGCCACATCCGAGTCACGGCACCATTTATGTTGCAGAACTCAGAGTGAGAGAGACCACGGAGTGAAGGAAAAAGAGTTTTTCTTTATTTACGCGCGGGCTTATGGCTGGAATCACTTCCAAAGAGCCAGAAGCCCCGATTTACATCAGCAAATTGTTTTTATAGACATTGTGACACATATGCAAAATCTCCCCCGCCCCTTTCTGTGTGGGTTTGCAGTATTCAGCATTTCCTCTCCTAGCACCATTGTTTATAATACAAGAAATGGGTTATAGGGTAGCCATGATAAACAGAGAACAGCAGAGAACATGATATACATATCACTATGACCTTAGCCTTGGTGACAAGTTAAGAGATTCCTGCGTCTCGTCAGCTTACAAACATATATTTCAGAGAGCAAGAGCTCAGCAAGAACATGAAGCATGAGACTGCATGAGGCTACTTAGTCTGACCCCTGATATGGCTGCTACAACATTACATACTAGAACCATTTCTAGTTGTTTGGGATGTTTTATTCATACGTAAGAGCATTTCTAGACCACTGTTCAGTCCTAACAAGGACCCCCAGATTTTTTTCTGTAGAATTTCCAGACATTTTGAAGCCAATGAAAAAATGGGGGGGGGGGGAGTTCAGGAAAAACAGAAAAGTATGCAATACCTTTTTTTTTAGTGCTCTTTACAGGTGTAATGTTACTTTGTTACTCTAGGAATATAACATTTATTATGTACAACAGGAAGGCCTGTGGAGGTTCCCCAAATGGCCCAGCAACTTCTTCCCTTGACCAATCCCTCTGCTGTAGAAGGAAGCAGCTGATTGGACACAGGTGCTTTCCCCTGCTCACACAGAAAAAGGCTCCCTTTCTCAGAAGGTGAGAGCACTTATCTCCGATCAGCTGCTGGGATGGGGCCAAGGGATGAAGAAGTGGAGTAAATAAGTCCTGCTTCCTTCTGACCCTGGTCCTACAGAGACTTTTCCTGCTTATTTCTGAGTAGTCATGCAGACGCTTGCCCTACTTACCTGTGAGTAGACATGCTGCTCATGCTTACTTCTGAGCAAGCATGCTTCCTAATATAACTTGGTAACAATGAAATTGGGTGGGGTGGGGATTTGTCAGCCCACTTTTGCCTTTTTTCCCCCCACTTGAGACCTTAGAATCATAGAACAGCAGAATCATAGAATAGTAGGGATGGGGCCTGTAAGACCATCGAATCCAACCCGCTGGCTCAATGCAGGAAACCAAGTCAAAGCATCCCTGACAGGTGGCTGTCCAGCCTCGTCTTGAACGCCTCCAGTGTGGGAGAGCCCACCACCTCCCCAGGTCATTGGTTCCATTGTCGTATTGCTCTAACAGTCAGGAAGTTTTTCCTGATGTTCAGCCGGAATCTGGCTTCCTGTCACTTGAGCCCATTATTCCATGTCCTGCATTCTGGGATGATCGAGAAGAGATGCTGGCCTTCCTCTCTGGGACAACCTTTCAAGGACTTGAAGAGCGCTATCAGATATCCCCGCAGTCTTCTCAAGGGTAAACATGCCCAGTTCTTTCCGTCTCTCCTCACAGGGATTTGTTTCCAGTCCCCTGAACATCTTCGTTGCCCTCCTCTGAACCCTCCCCAGTTTGTCTGCATCCTTCTTAAAGTGTGGTGCCCAGAACTGGACACAGTACTCCAGATGAGGCCTAACCAGTGCTGAGTAGAGGGGAACTAGTACTTCCCGGGATTTGGAAGCTATGCTTCAATGAATGCAGCCCAAAAGAGCATTTGCCTTTTTTACAGCCACATCACATTGTTGGCTCATTCAGCCTGTGATCTACAACAATTCCAGGATCCTTCTCACTTGTAGTATTGTTGAGCCAAGTATCGCTCATCTTGTAATGGTGCATTTGGTTTCTTTTTCCTAGGTGCAGAACTTGGCATTTATCCCTATTATATGTCATTCTGTTGTTTTCTGCCCAAAATGGAATCTGGCCCTTGAACCTGCCCAGAGTATGATCCCCCCTCAGGGGGGGATCATACTCTGGGCAGGTTCACATGTAATGCTAAGCTACCCTGGAGGATAAGCCACTGTGGGCTGGTTGTTCGCTCACCAACCCACATTACTCCCGACAGATGATTGGGCACGCGGCAGCTCAGCCTGGCTTGTTTCCCCCTCAGTCCTCCAGCCTGCTCCCTGCATGTATCCCAGTGTCCTTTGAAGCACAACGCGTCTTGTCTCCTTGTCCTGGCCCCCTCCCCACTCCGATTGCTACCTCTTTGCAGAACAGTTACTCCATTTGCCACCTTAAAAAAAAACAGTGCCTTGGAAGTGTGCAAATGGGGTCATCCCCCCCAAGTCTTTCCCATTTTGCAAGTGCACAGATTTGGCTGTCCAGTATGTGTAGTTTTGCCTTGTCAATTTCCTTCAATGTTTCAGCTGTCAAAGGGAGCTCCAAAGTGGTATACGTAGACGTACAAAGAAACTGATAAGGCGAGTCTGGTTCTTGGCTAATTTGCACCCAGTTGTGAAAGAACTGGGGGAAAATAATACTAAGAAGAAGGAGGAACCCATTTGCACAATTCATAAGCACTGGAAATGGAGAAAAATACGAAAGAAGTGCTCCAAAAAGAAGCACACAGTAACTCCCATTTGGCAATGTCATCCTTCCGCTATTACACCTTGAACCGACACTTGCCAGTGTCTTCCCCCCCTTTCAGTACTTACCTGAGTCTCCAACGAGACCAGAAATGGGAATTATGGTCTCCCCCGCTTTTCATGACTCCTTTCTGGAGCAATTATTGCTGTGGCTACTGAGCTTCTGCGGATTTGCGAAAATGTCCCCAACAGTTGTTTTTTTAAATCCTTGGAAGGTGGGTGCCTGGGGTGGCGTGAGTGGGGCTCCTGGAGGGGTGCTGCAATTACTGCTGCTGCAGGCACCCCATTAGCTCCACCCATTTGGCCTCCCTCTAAGGTTTTTTTTTAACCTGTTGGGAATATTTGTGCACATTTAGAGGCTGGGAAGTAAATAATTTGCACAACTGCAGTAACTGCTCCAAAAAGGAGCAATGAAAGTGGGTGGGAGAGCCCAGAACTCCCATTTCTCGACTTGCTGGATACTCGGTTGTGTGTTGAAAGGGGGGAGGACACTATTAAGTGTCAGTTCAAGGCTTAATAGCAGGAAGATGACACTGCCAAATGGGAATTATTTTGTGCTCCTTTTTGCTCCTTCTGAATTGCGCAAATGGGTTCCTCCTTCCTCTTACTATTCCCCCCAGTTCTTTGCAACTGTGCGCAAATTAGCCTATATGCAGTCTTGCCTTGTCAATTTCCTTGTATGTTACCGACTCCACTTCAGGGCTCCCTTTAACAGCTGTAACATACAAGTAAATTGACAAGGTAAGACTACATATATCGATAGCCGAATCTAGGGTCTCACGGAAGATGAGGAAAACAAACAAAAAAACAAATATGACCCCATTTGCATAATCCTGAGGCATCAAAAGAATTTTTTAAAAATGTGCTGTTTGGGCATCAGTGGAGGGGCAGTCCCTGGTGACTCTGGGTGGCTTGTTGGAAAAAAACAACCCACGCTGAATTGCCCACACCAGGTTTGGATGTCACAGTAAGCCACGCTGACACTAACATGGCTACAACCCACCATGGCTTATTGTGATGTCTGAACCCAGTCTCTGTGTTAGGCAAATAAAGGGATGAATCCTAGGCCTGGCTCCTGCCATGGTGCTCCCTGATGGACAAGTCTGTCTATTCCATTCCCCTGAGATGGGGCTGCCCCACAGCAGGAGGGAGGGGGCCATGGGCATCCAATGGAATTTTTCTGGGAGGGAGGGGCAAAGCTGCACAGCACTTTGTGGTGTTTAATGTGTGCGCATGGTACGTGCTGCTACAACACACATAGATGCACTTTCCTTCTATGTGTGCTTTGTTGCTTAGTGTCACATTCCATGACATTTAAAAGCCTAAACAAAGTAGTAGAAGATCCTGGAAAATGAACAGCACTAATGCAGAAGAGTGTTATATTCAAGAAGCAACATGAACTCCAACAAAACTTTATTTGGAATGAGTGATTTTTAAAACCACACAGTTAGAAACAAGAGAAAAAAACCCAAATGCACAAACACGCAATGTCATATGACTTGCCTGGAATTATTTCCTTCATCATGGAAACATTGGTGAACACTGTCTAAAACAGTCTTCCCCAAGCTTGTCCTCTGGAGATATTTTGGACTACAACTCCCAGAATTCCTGACCATTGGCCATGCTGGCTAAGGCTGATGGGAGTTGGTCCAAAACATCTGGTGATCACCAGGTTGGGGAATATGGCTCTAGAGAGTACCATCTGAGTCTGAGGGGAGTGTCTTTAGCAATGGGAGGAGAAAAGGGTGTGCTTGATTAGGATTGTAGAGCATGAACTACTTTACTTTTCACATTGTTATTAGCCACTTTTTACATCAGCTGACAATACAATTTTTGCATAGCTTGAATTTTGAACTGCGGCAATATTCTTTTGGAATGGCATATTTTTCCTGGAACTGCATTTTTTGTGTATGGCTGCGTATTTTTAAAAAGTCTTGATAGCATCAGAGAACAGGCTCACCATTTCCGGTAGATCTGGTGACTGAGTACTGACAAGGCCTGAGTGCCGGGTCTACCAAGAGAGGTAGGCCTGGCCTCTGAGAAACTTGTATACCACATCTACCCTTCTGATGTTTTTCCGTGGATAGACCTGGTGTCTGAGCAACGTTTTTTCAGCAGCAGAAGACCCACAATGCTCTCTGCAACTCTTTTCACTGCTGTAATGGCCCTTGGGCCAACAGCCATTACAGGGGTGAAGGGCGTGGTTAATACGGAGGACAGGAGTCCTGCTCAGTTTGCTGTGTACTCCTGGGCTTGGCTCTGCAGGCAATGCGTAATAGATGCATATACCTTCACAAGAGGGTAATTTTTCCTACAGTACATGAAAAAACGCTAACTAATGAGGAGCTGCATGGCACACTGTCCTCGCTCCAAGGTTTGCATGAAGGCAGAGATGGGGAGAGGCTCCATTTGAGCCTCCTGCAAGAGCTAAAAATAGCAGGTTCTCTTAAAGAATGTGGCGCCCAGAACTGGACTCAGTACTCCAGATGAGGCCTAACCAGTGCTGAGTAGAGGGGGACTAGTACTTCCCAGGATTTGGAAGCGATGCTTCTATTAATGCAGCCCAAAAGAGCATTGGCCTTTTTTGCAGCCACATCCCATTGTTGGCTCATATTCGGCTTGTGATCGACAAGAATTCCAAGATCTTTCTCGCTTGTAGTGTTGTTGAGCCACGTATCGCCCATCCTGTAACTGTGCATTTGGTTTCTTTTTCCTAGGTGCAGAACTTGGCATTTATCCCTATTAAATTTCATTCTGTTGTTTTCTGCCCAGTGCTCCAGTCTATCAAGATCACTTTGAATTCTGTTTCTGTCTTCCAAAGTATTAGCTATCTCACCCAATTTTGAGTCATCTGCAAATTTGATCAGCATTCCCTGCACCTCCTCCTCCAAGTCATTACTAAAAATGTGGAAGAGCACTGGGCTCAGGACTGAGCCATCCCTGCAATTCTGTGCTACTATTCCTTTGTAGCTTGGCCTTCCTTCCACTTCCTATGTGTGTCCCTTTTTGTTTTCAGGTCATCTCTAAGCTTTTTGTGAAGCCACATCGGCTTCTTCTGTTGACTTCCACCGTTTTTTCTTGTTGGAAAAATTTGTAATTGTGCCTTGAGAATTTCCTTTTTTAAAAACTCCCACCCACTTTGGACTCCTTTTTTCATTAGCGTCGCTTGCCATGGGACCTTACTGATCATTGTTCTCAGTTTATTAAAATCAGCTTTCCTAAAATCCAGGGTACGCGTTTGACTACACTCGACTTTTGCTTCCCTTAGAACCAAGAACTCAAGTATAACATGGTCACTTTCCCCCAGAGTTCTCGTAACTGCTACTTTATCCACTAAGTCATCTCTGTTGGTTAGGATCAAGTCAAGGATAGGCGATCCTCTAGTTCCTTCCTCTACTTTCTGTAGGAGGAAGTTATCAGCAACACAAGTTAGGAATCTCTTGGAGGGGCCATGTTTTGCAGAATTTGTCTGCACCAACTTATCCGTATGATTTCATAGGTTGGATCAATCTGTAAGGCACAAAGCTTCAAAGATCTCTTGCAGTAATGATCACAACAAGGAATGCAACCTTAAATGTGAGGAACTCCAATTCGATGGTTGTGAGAGGCTCGAAGGGCTTCAATGTCAAGGCCTTCAAAACCACCGATAGGCTCCACTGGGGAACCAAAGTTCAGATCGGTGGTGCCAAATTTTTCACTCCTGTCAAAAACTGCCTGACAAGGAGATGTGTAAATACAGAAAAGCCTTGAAAGAAAAGCTCACTTACTGGAGTACGACTTCCTCGCTGCTGGCTTCCTCGCAGCCTCCAAAACCACTAGTAAAGCTCGTGGAAAATCCTGCTGCTCTTCACCCCTTGTATCCTCCATGCTGTTAGCTTGAGTGTGGTCAGATCCGGGTGCCTTACTTGTTCGTGATCCCTGGAAAGTAGGTCTGGTACTAGGAGATGCAGGGAATTCCCCTTGGAAAACTTTAGCAGAGGGGAGAACCAAGCCTGCCTCAGCCACCACAGTGCAATGAGAATGCAGTCCAAGTGTTCTGCCCTGATTCTGATTATCACTCTTGTCAACAGTGGGAATGGAGGGAATAGGTAAAAAAAACCTCTCCAGTCCATGGTAGGAGAGAAGTGTCCCCCAGAGACAGTTTGCCTAGACCTGCTCTTGTGCAAAATTTCGGACACACCGTGTTTCAGGGTGAGGCAACAAGATCTATTGATAATGTGCCCTAGCGCTGAAACCGGAGGTTGAGCACTTTGCCCAACATTTCCCACTTGTGGGTTGAGAGGTAAGTTCAGCTCAACCTATCTGCTAGCAGACTGTCCTTTCCCACAGCATGAAGTGCTGCTGATACTATTCCCCGAGGAATCGACCAACTGAATATGTCTGAAGTCAGTGCAATCAGGTGATTCGAATGTGTTCCACCTTGTTCCTTTAAATGCCACACCACCACTGCTGTGTTGTCTGAAAGTATTTGCAGGTGTTGGTTCTGAAGGTCGACCTCAAAGGAATGAAGAGCTTCTTTCACTGCCAGCAATTCTAACACATTTATGTAAAGATGACTGTCTTTGCGTGACAAGAATACCTTGTATTCTTAATGGACTGCAGTGAGCGTCCCCTCCTAGCTGAGAGGCATCGAGATGAAATGGGTTGGATGAAAGGAATCTCTTGGAGAAGACTGCGGTGATCCATCCACCAAAGAAGTGTAGGAGCTATTCTGACCAGGATCCGCTCACCTGCAGATACAAAGGTTTCCTTGGAAAACTGAGCCGTGTAAGGCTGGAGAAAGGTGTAAAATACTTCAAAACAATGCTTTGTTACATTGTTGTTTCAAGTAGTCTTCAGCTGCTAAACATTCTTCTGGCTCACACTGGATCATCTGAGTAAACAGTTCTCTGATACTTCGGTCTTCAATTTCATTCAAGACTTGTTCAGGGGCAAAGAGGCCATTTCTAGATGCCAGACACCAGGACAAGTCAAACAGAGGCATACCCTCTGTAAAGAGCTCAGCTATTACACAGCCTGCGGAAAAGGTGCCCACTGGACATTTCGGTTCCCCCCTGTTTCGTTGATTACTGTTGGACAAGTCTACCAGGGGAGCAGAAGGATCTCTCAAGTTCTCCAGTTCTGTGGCAAACATGCTGCCATCAACAAAGCACTCTGGGATGATGTAACACATCCTCCTTCATGATGTATCAAAGAAATAATTGAAATCTGCAGAATTGTCTTCAGGGAGGTAGGTCGGTTTGAAACTTGCAAAATTGGTTAGAAGGACCCAGTTCCAGCTGGTCACCATGACGTTTTCTGTTTTGATGTCCCCATGATGGACCCCAGATCTGTGTGCTTGGTCCGCTGCAGTCAAGATCTGGAAGGCTATCCACTTCCTCAATGTTGTTTAGGAATGGCTGAGTACTAATGTGGTCATAAGGATCATCCCGAACATACTGCCTGAAAAGCATCGCTGCTTTTTCGGTCAGTGTGGTCTTCTGAAAAGGGAGACAGTTTTGTGCAGAATGCAGCCTTATTTTCAGCTCCTCCAGCTCCAGCTTGTAACTCGTTAATGGTAAAGTTGGATCTTGAACGGCAAACACCTTGACAACCACCAGACCTTCCCTGTGCTTGGCTCGGGCAACTTTAAAAAACCAAGTACTGCCCAGGCTTTTTTCATACTCAAAGTCATGGATGTCTGAGAAGTAGCTGTCAACCGAAAGGATCTGAGAAGGGGCAATACCAGCCAACTGGTTCCCCATGGCAGTACCTTCACCTCTATGCCACACCTCCATCACCCGTCTCTCCCTCCTTGGCTGAGCTAGAGGCAGTCCAGCCTGAGGAAACCAGGCCTTGGCTTGCCTGCAACACGGAACCGGTAAGCAGTCTACATTTAAATTAATGCATTTTATAAACCAAATATACCCGAGATGCACACCCAAAGAGTCGTCTTAGTATACATGCGAAGTTTCAAGTGTCTAGGCTTCATGGTTTGGGCACTAACAGACAGGCACACATCATATTTTATAATTACAGTTTGATAGTAGAATAAATAATTTTATATAGTTCTATATCCTGCTCTGGATGTTTTGTCACCCTGATAACTGTTTTGAATTCCCAGTGGTTGACACACAGGCCAAGATGAAAGTGGACAAGCACAGGCCACAGTGCTGATGTGTCAATGCCACGACATAGTCAAGTGGGGAGAAGCAGGCAATCCAGCCACGCTGGGCCACACGCCACTGCTCCTAGCCTGGAAGAAAATGGGTTCCTGGTCCAAAGCCACCTCGTACAGATGAAACAACACTATCGAATTTATTCTGACAAAGGGTTTCGTGGCCTATAGTCCACTTCATTAGAGGCATGGAGTGTTCTCCTCCCCTCATCCAGCATCGTTGTTTTTGTGCCACTGAAGGTGGGGCAAAAGCAGCGATGCTGGAAGGGGGGCAAAGGCTAAAGACTCCTCCCCCTCTCCCCGCAGCAAGCCAGAATCAGCCAGCATTGCTGCCTCCGCCCTCTCCCAGTGACCCCAACTGCCACTGCTGGTTTGTGTCACCATTAGTAGCACAGAAGAAGCAATGCCAAGCAGTGTGTGTGTATGGGGGGGATTTGGGAAGGGGGGCATGGGGGCTGCACAACACATGGCTGAGGGTCACAGGGGGGCCATGGGCTGCGCACCCCTGTTCTAGGGGCATTCTGAAGTACACCAATGGAGGCCAAAGTAACTCCATCTGGTAAAGAAAATAAAAGGAAGCGCCCCCTTCCCCTGAAACTGTTTGAGGACCAAAATCATCTCCCAAAATGGTCAATGAAAGCACCCTCTAAAATTCATCTCCAACAAATGGTCAGGTATATTTACAAGGGGAATTTCACTTCAGTCTTATTTATATTTTTCTTCTGTGCACGCCAGTCCAGTGACAAGACTGACAAGCAATTTTACAAATGAAAACTCAACTGATCTGCAACAACCTGCGGTCCATCTGTTACCTGTTTTATTGACTGAACATGTGAGGCGACACAGACGCACTTAAGAGTTCAAATTACCTTTTCCCTGACTCAGAGCAGACTATCACCTCTTTCCATCACCTTTACAACTCCCTATGGCAGTAAGAGAAGAACAAGGAGGCCACTGCAAAAAGGAAGTCCAGTTCCCACCTTCCTCACTTTGGATTTGTAGCTGCTCCTCTTGTTGGCAGCAAAGGGACCGGAAGCCATCTTCTTCATGCTGAATGATCCTATGAAGAATAATCCAGGGAAGCACGGAAGACACAAATGGTTCTTTTGGCTCCTCTTGGACTGCCATGCTGCAGTCTATTATCTATTAGTTAAAAAACAGATACATTGCAAATTAAACCCACAAAGAACATCACCATTAAGCAGTCTGGTTCAAGCGTTAATGCTGCTGTTCTTACAGCAATGTAAATGTAGAGTTCAACATACATTAAAGCTGGCCAAATGATCAAACGATCATCCAATTGTTTCAACAAATGACTGGACTGATTTCAAGCTTGCAAAGCAGCACATGACTTTTTGTGCACACCCCCTCACCCTGCTATTGAATTCACTATGGGCTGAATCTGGCTGCACAATGGAGCAATCAAACGATAGCTTATCTGTGCAGCAAGCTCCATCACATGCTGAACAATGTTGACAGGGCCTGTAATGGGAGATGCCACAGTTGTGCCCCATATTAGCTGCCTTCTTGCCTCCAAACCAGAGTAAGGCTGCCTAAGAGAGTGACCCCTCCCTGAGCCAATGCTCTCCTCACCTGAGAAACCAACAGCTGCAGCCACAACAGAAGAGGGCAGGGGGTCAGCAAAAATGTGAGGGAGGGTGGAAGGCCATTAGACATACTCTGCTGCTTCACAGAAGCGGGGGCAGATTGCTGGGCCACAAGGACAGCCTTTAGCAGCCACCCCAGCAAGTAGGAAAGCTGGAAGTCCCCAAAAGCTGGAGAGCAAGAAAACATGGAGATGTGAGCCTCCCTCCCTTGGATGGGGTGGGGGAGACAGCAAGAGCGCACACATAAGGGAAGGGATGGGGCAGGATTCTAACCAAAGAATAAAGTAACTCATGTCTCCCCACTTCCTCCTCCACCACCACCGTTGAAGAAGACTTGCTTGTTTTCCTTGTCTTTGCCTACCCTCTAGTGGACACTGTTGGGAGTACAGTAACTCCAAGCCCTCTTATGGCCCCAAAGTTTTCTAATTGTTTGGGATTATATAGCCCACTCCAATATTCTTGCCAAGAAAACCCCATGGAACGTATCACAAGGCTAAAAGATATGTTGCCGGAAGATGAGACCCTCAGGTCGGAAGGTGTCCAATATACTACTGGGGAAGAGCAGAGGGAATTTCCAAGTAGCGCCAGCAAGACTGAAGCGGCTGGGCCAAAGCCGAAAGGACACTCAGCTGTGGATGTGTCTGGTGGTGAAAAGAAAATCCGATGCTGTAAAGAACAATATTGTTTAGGAACCTGGAATGTAAGATCAATGAATCAAGGCAAGCTGGAGGTGGTCAAGCATGAGATGGCAAGATTGAACATCGACATCTTGGGAATCAGCGAACTCAAATGGACAGGCATGGGCGAATTTAATTCAGGTGACCATCATATCTACTACTGTGGCCAAGAATCCCTTAGAAGAAATGGAGTAGCACTCATAGTCAACAAAAGGCTGGGAAAAGCAGTACTGGGGTACAATCTCAAAAACGATAGAATGATCTCAGTATGAATCCAAGGCAAACCATTCAACATCACAGTAATTCAAGTCTATGCCCCAACCACTGAGCCCGAAGAAGCTGAGGTTGATCGGTTCTAGGAAGACCTAGAACACCTTCTAGAACTAACACCAAAAAAAGATGTCCATCATAGGGGATTGGAATGCTAAAGTAGGAAATCAAGAAATCACCGGGATAACAGGCAGGCATGGCCTGGGTGTACAAAATGAAGCAGGACAAGGCTAATAGACTTTTTCCAAGAGAACACGCTGATCATAGCAAACACTCTTTTCCAACAGCACAAGAGACGACTCTACACATGGACATCACCAGATGGTCAATATCAAAATCAGATTGATTATGTCCTTTGCAGCCAAAGATGGAGAAGCTCCATACAGTCAGTAAAAACAAGACCTGGAGCTGACTGTGGCTCAGATCATGAGCTGCTTCTTGCAAAATTTCGGCTGAAATTGAAGAACGTAGGGAAAACCACTAAACCATTCAGGTATGACCTCAATCATATCCCCTATGAATATACAGTGGAGGTGAGGAATAGATTTCAGGGATTAGACCTGATAGACAGAGTGCCTGAGGAACTATGGACGGAGGTCCGTAACACTGTTCAGGAGGCAGCAACGAAATCCATCCCAAAGAAAAAGAAATGCAAGAAAGCAAAGTGGCTGTCTGATGAGGCTTTACAAGTAGCTGAAGAAAGAAGGGAAGCGAAAAGCAAGGGAGAAAGGGGAAGATATACCCAACTGAATGCAGAGTTCCAGAGAATAGCAAGGAGAGACAAGAAGGCCTTCTTAAGTGAACAATGCAAAGAAATCGAGGAAAACAACAGAATGGGAAAGACTAGAGATCTCTTCAAGAAAATCGGAGATCTCAAGGGAACGTTTTGTGCAAAGAGGGGCATGATAAAGGACAAAGAAGGCAGGGACCTAACAGAAGCAGATGAGATTAAGAAGAGGTGGCAAGAATACACAGAAGAACTATACAGGAAAGATCTGAATGTCCCTGATAGCCATGATAGTGTGGTCACTGAACTTGAGCCGGACATCCTAGAGAGTAAAGTCAAGTGGGCCTTGGGAAGCATTACTAACAACAAAGCTAGCGGAGATGACAGTATTCCTGAGCTATTTAAAATCCTAAAAGATGATGCTATTAAAGTGCTGCACTCAATATGCCAACAAATTTGGAACACTCAACAGTGGCCACAAGACTGGAAAAGGTCAGTTTACATTCCAATTCCAAAGAACGGCAACGCCAAAGAGTGTTCAAACTACCGCACAATTGCGCTCATTTCACATGCCAGCGAGGTGATGCTCAAAATCATACAAGCTAGGCTTCAGCAGTATGCGAACCGAGAACTACCGGAAGTACAAGCTGGGTTTCGAAGAGGCAGACAAACTAGAGATCAAATCGCCAACGTTCGCTGGATCATGGCGAAAGCAAGAGAATTCCAGAAAAACGTCTATTTCTGCTTCATTGACTACGCTAAAGCCTTTGATTGTGTGGATCACAACAAACTGTGGCAAATTCTTAAAGTGATGGGAGTACCAGACCACCTTACCTGTCTCCTGAGAAACCTGTACGAGGGTCAAGAAGCAACAGTAAGAACCGGACATGGAACAACCGAGTGGTTCAAAATTGGGAAAGGAGTACGACAAGGCTGCATATTGTCACCCTGCTTATTTAACTTATATGCAGAGTACATCATGAGAAACGCCGGGCTGGATGAATCACAGGTCGGAATTAAGACTGCCAGGAGAATTATCAACGCAGATAAGCAGACGATACCACCCTAATGGCAGAAAGCGAAGAGGATCTCAAGAGCCTTTTGTTGAGGGTGAAAGAGGAGAGTGCAAAAGCTGGTTTGAAACTCAACATTAAAAAACGAAATCATGGCATCTGGCCCCATCACTTCCTGGCATATAGAAGGGGAAGAAATGGAAGCAGTGACAGATTTTACTTTCTTGGGCTCCAAGATCACCGCAGATGGTGACTGTAGCCATGAAATTAAAAGACGCTTGCTCCTTGGGAGGAAAGCTATGGCAAACCTAGACAGCATAATAAGAAGCAGAGACATCACCTTGCCGACAAAGGTCCGTCTAATCAAAGCTATGGTTTTCCCAGGAGTAATGTATGGCTGTGAGAGCTGGACTATAAGGAAGGCTGAGCGCCGAAGAATTGATGCTTTCGAACTGTGGTGCTGGAGAAGACTCTTACGAGTCCCCTGGACTGCAAGGAGGTCAAATCAGTCCATCCTAAAGGAAAACAACCCTGAGTGCTCATTGGAAGGACAGATACTGAAGCTGAAGCTCAAATATTTTGGCCACCTAATGTGAAGAGAAAACTCTCTGGAAAAGACCCTGATGCTGGGAAAGACTGAAGGCAAAAGGAGAAGGGGACGACAGAAGATGAGATGGCTAGATAGCATCACCGATGCAATGAATATGAACTTGAGCACACTCTGGGAGAGAGCGCAGGACAGGAAGGCCTGGCATGCTATGGTCCATGGGGTCACGAAGAGTTGGACATGACTGAACAACAACACAATATAGCCCTTGTCTGCTCTCTTTTCCCCAGGGGAACCAGGAAACCCCCTTTGTTTTAACCTTGTCTGAAGTCGGACATCACTGGTTTAAGGGCCCAATAAAGGCCCACTGGGAATTGCAAACCCAGCAGAGAGCCACAGAGTTGGCTGCCCTGCTAAGAGCTGGCAAGCCCATTTTTATGCTCTGGCCCTTCCTGTGCCCCAGGTCCACCGTTCTCCAGCCTGCTGCACTGGCCACTTTTGATATTAAATGGAATTAAGTTACAATTTTTGAGCTACAGAACCGCTCTTCAAACTACTGTTCAGAGAAATACTGCTAGCAGCTCACATCAGCAAGAGTGGCTTGGCTCTGTGGGAAAACTTGGAATACCTGAATGAGGTTGTTGGTCAGTCGGACAAGGCTCTGCATTGCGGCCATTTCGTTCAGGTGGCTGCAGTCAGAAGACAAGGAACAATCAATCCCTCTGAGGAGCTGTGTGACAGTGGCCACCCACTCTTCCTTTGCAGAGGCTTCTGTCATATTAATCATCTGCTGGAAGGCTTCATTCAAGGCAACTTCTGAACACTCAAAGCACTGCCTGTAGTCCTTCAACTTGAGCAGAGAATCCTAAGAAGCATCAAGAGAATTCAATGTTAAAGGATTCCTTCTAAGAGGGAGCTGCAGAACTTCCACACAGCACTTCCATGGGAAGTTTCTAACTTCATGCATGGAAAAGAAGCAGGAGCCACATGCCATATCAAGATGCTGTGTATGGTCCAGACCAGACACAGCAAATGGCGCTTCCACCTCAATGGCTGAAATGCACCTACTGTGCCTCCCTGTGACACAACAGAGGTAAAACAGCACTGCGTATAAGCCACGGAGAGAAGTGCCCGAGGAACTTTGATCATGGGGCAGCACAGAAATATTGTAAATATGTTTTTGCCTGCACTTATCAGAACCAGAGAGGTAAACAGAGGCTGTTTCCTCTCCAAATCAATGAGCGCATGGGGGCAAGGCCCCACACTACAGCCCTCCTGAGAATCAGAGCCAGGCAAGGTACAGAGGCAAAATCCCGTATTTTCACCTGCTGCCCCAAAAAATGCCACCCAAGCTGCTGAGCTGGAAGTCTAAGTCTCCCCCTGTGGCGCCAGAGAAAAGCTGCGTTCAGGGGAAGTTGAGAGGGGAGAGAGTAGCACTGCTATGCCTCTCCTGCGAAGAGGGAGACTCTGCAGCCTGCTTCTTGGAAGAGCCGCTGGAAGCATCCAGGACTGACATTCTTCATCCTCCTCCTGTCCTCTCTATGAAGGACAAGGGGGCTGGGATCGGTACTTTCGGCAGGGATCTTCTTAACTGGCTTTGCATGGGTCAAGGTTCCAAGCCCTCCCACTGAACAGTGAGGCGGCAGAGACTCACTGTGCGCTCCACAGAGTCTTTCTGCAATTAGAACACATCTTCATGCCTACAGTGTTGGTGAAAGTGAAGACCTGTCCTTCAAGCCTAATTAGCTAGACAAAGCAAGGCAGCTGCCAATCTATTAAATGAACGGATTCCTGCTGTGCCTGACAGGCTTTTATTGGGTTCCTCTTTCAGGGAGGGTCCTCTTGACCCAACTTCTGACATCCAGCCAACCAGGCAGACCACCTCCCACCTCCCCTCAACTCTGCCAGCTTAACCCTGAGGCAGACTCTGGGATCTCTCAGTCCTGATACTCCCTCCCCCTCTGACAAAGGCTGAGTTCCCACCCGGGGGGGCAGGGGGAGATGGTCTCTGAACCTGGGCCTCCTGATCGATAAGCTCCTGGAAAAATTCATCCCTGACTCCTGGGGAGTCTGGGGGAATTTCCTCCCCCACTCTCTGTCTCGACTGGCCTTCTTCTAGGCCTGCTTCCGAATCTGACTCAGAACCTGAAATCAAACCAGGGAGCCTGGGTTCCATCCTGACAGCATATTTGGGTGGGAATCATAGAATAGCAGTGTTGGAAGGGGCCTATAAGACCATCGAGTCCAACCCTGAGTGCTTAGTCTTCCTGCTGAGGGCTTTCGTGTGTCCAAGTGCGAGCCTTGAAAACTGCTTCCAACTGATGATGATAATGATAATAATAATAATGATTTCTTATTACATTTCTTAGATACCTTCCTCAGAAGAAAGACTCGCAGGATCTTACAACAAAAATTAAAAGCTACAAACATTTAAAACAACTTAAAACAGCTAAACACAGTTAACAATAAATTACCACCACCTGATAAAAAGACAGGCTGCGACCTGCACCTGTAGTTCTCCAAGTGGTCATCAATTCCTCACATATATGGGCTCTGCGCCTGGGTGGGGCCTCAATTGGGGAAACTCCTGTAGCTGAGGAGTTCTGGTGGGAACCCGTCCCCCACCGTCTCAGAGCACATGTCCCTGGGAGGTTCCCACCTATTCCCTAAGTTCCCTGACCAAAAGTTGTGCCTGAGAGAGAAGCCACACATTCAGTACCCAACTTAAAACTGGAATAGCTGTGTGAATGCATAGATGACCACTCAAAGAACTGCAGTTACAGGTAGCAGCCTGTCTTTCTTCTTCGTGGTATCTATGCATCACTCACATGTGCGAGTAGCAAGCTAACTTATATGGAGGTGGGTTGGTGTCCAGCTATAACACAGGCGAGAGGACAGCGCGACCAAAGCCACGGTCAGCTCTAGCCCTGACATCCAGTCTATAGTGCTTCACAAAGGCAGATGGTGTCGACTTTGGCCACATAATGAGAAGACAGGACACCCTGGAGAAGAT
Source organism: Heloderma suspectum (assembly GCF_057233095.1). Lineage (NCBI taxonomy): Eukaryota > Metazoa > Chordata > Lepidosauria > Squamata > Helodermatidae > Heloderma > Heloderma suspectum. The sequence goes on from NC_139470.1 coordinate 33,083,542, forward strand.
GCTGATGCTAGGGAAAGCGGAAGGCAAAAGGAAGAGGGGCTGACCAAGGGCAAGATGGATGGATGATATTCTGGAGGTGATGGACTCGACCTTGGGGGAGCTGGAGGTGGCAACAGCCGACAGGAAGCTCTGGCGTGGGCTGGTCATAGAATAGAATAGTAGGGTTGGAAAGGGCCTACAAGGCCATCGAGTCCAACCTCCTGCTCAATGCAGGAATCCAAGTCAGAGCATCCCTGACAGATGGCTATCCAGCCCCGTCTTGAATGCCTCCAGTGTGAGAGAGCCCACCACCTCCCTGGGTAATTGGTTCCATTGTCGTATTGCTCTAACAGTCAGGATGTTTTTCCTGATGTTCAGCCAGAATCTGGCTTCCTGTCACTTGAGCCCATTCTTCCGTGTCCTGCACTCTGGGATGATCAAGAAGAGATCCTGGCCTTCTTCTCTGTGACAACCTTTCAAATACTTGAAGAGTACTATCCTATCTCCCCTCAGTCTTCTCTTCTCAAGGCTAAACATGCCCAGTTCTTTCAGTCTGAGCACTGGGCCCAGGACTGAGCCCTGCGATACCCCACTTGTTACCTCTCCCCAGTTTGAGAAGGTCCCATTGATAAGCACTCTTTGAGTCCGATCCTGTAGCCAACTGTGGATTCACCGGATCGTTGTTTCATCTAGCCCACTTTGAGCTAGTTTGCTCATCAGGATATCATGGGGCACTTTGTCGAAAGCTTTGCTGAAGTCGAGGTATATGATGTCTACAGCATTCCCACGGTCTATAAGGGAGGTTTGTGTTGTTCAGTCACGTCCGACTCTTCGTGACCCCATGGACCATAGCACTCCAGGCCTTCCTGTCCGGCACTCTCTCCCGGAGTGTGCTCAAGTCCATATTCATTGCATCCGTGATGCTATCTAGCCATCTCATCCTCTGCCGTCCCCTTCTCCTTTTGCCTTCAGTCTTTCCCAGCATCAGGGTCTTTTCCAGAGAGTTTTCTCTTCACATTAGGTGGCCAAAATAGTTGAGCTTCAGCTTCAGTATCTGTCCTTCCAATGAGCACTCAGGGTTGTTTTCCTTTAGGATGGACTGGTTTGACCTCCTTGCAGTCCAGGGGACTCGTAAGAGTCTTCTCCAGCACCACAGTTCGAAAGCATCAATTCTTCGGCGCTCAGCCTTCCTTATAGTCCAGCTCTCACAGCCATACATTACTCCTGGGAAAACCATAGGAGGAGAGGAACGGCCAAAGGATTAAAAGAGTTGGTATTCACTGAGTTAAATATTGGATCTTGTACAGCTGAGGTCACCTGCTGGGTCTCCAACACTAACGTTTAAGCCATTCTGAGTACTTGGCTGGAAAATTGTCCCAAGTCCTAGGACAGGGAGGTGGGTCCATTCAACCTGACCAATGCATCTAAAGTGGAAGGGGGCAGGAGGACTGCGATGCCATGTCGGAGTGGTAGGCCTCTGCAGCAGACAGGAGATTCTTGAGGTGGAGCCTGCAATGGATTCTGCTTTTCCCCATCTCTGTAATGAATCAACAAATCAGTGACCAATTGTGAAAAGAGCTGGTATACAGCCTGCGTTAGAGTGGCAGGCAGAGAAGGAAAAATCTGTGTCGATTGTGCAGTAAAGGTTGAGGGTTGTGGCAGTACTGATTGTTCTTGCAATGTTAGGTCAGGGGGCCTTGACACCGTGGCCAACGGTTGTAATTTGTATCGGCTGGCTCCACCACCGTTGAGTCAGGACAGTGAGGAAAACAGTAATGGCCATAGTGTTCATCATGCTCTTCCATCCAGTCTCATGATATCCTATATTGCAAGTCTCTTGCTGGAAAGTCATGAGGGAATCTAGACTTATCCGGTATCGCGTGTGCTCGTAAAAACTAGGGGCAGGACCTTGACAAGATGAGGCGATGGAATAGACCAATTCTGGTGATCGTTGACGTCAATCATATCCCGTACCGTAATCAACCCTCTGATAAGGGCGCATCGAGCGAAGGGATGGTGCTGGATCCCTAATCTCACTTTCCCATGTACAGGCATTTGGTATTGTCTCAACTATTTGAAGTGGGTTCATTGTATGAGCTGGTGAAAATATCATTGGTGGAACGGGTGGGATGGTCATCAGTACCGACGATGATGACAGATGATCAGGAGACACTGGCAGGGCAGTGGCTGGAGCTGGATCGTCAGACACTGTCGATCTCAAGACACCGTCAGACTCGAGGGGCACAGCTCATCTTGAGTCAGACTTCCAGGCAACACTGCTGTTGAGGGCTGCTGTTGATCCCAAGGAACTTGGCACAATTTCGGGAGAGTTGGAGAGCCCGATGGGCATGCTCGATGCCAGTAGACTTTTCACTAGTCTTTTTCTTTTTCCTCTTTGGTTCAGATGAAGGGAGAACCGCTTTTTTTTTAAGCTTTTGCTTTCTTTGAAAGCTTGTTAGCCAGCGCAAATGCCAAAGATCTGCCTGGTGTGGGGGGATCTTGTGTACTCTGCATAGTATGGCATTGAGGGGATTGTAACCACAGTGAAGGCACAACAGCCGCATTTTGAGGACCCATCTTTTTCCGCTCCTCAACCACTTCCAGCACACGTTTCCAAAGTACGGCTTTGAGGTGGTCTGCCCAATTTTTACAGGCTTGTTTGGAAAAGCCTGACAATCTGAACAGGTTTCGACAATGTGGCCTTCCCCAAGGCAAAATAGGCAGAGAGAGCGCATGCTGGAAGGTGGCATCTTTGCCCCACAACAGAAACACTTTCTGAATGGGGCCCGAAGAGCCATAAGCCCAGAAGGGAGATCACAGGATTGTGAAAATAAAAAGAAATAGTAAAAACACAGAATAATGATAGAAAGACAAAGGGAAAGAATAGAAATCTCAGCTTTTTCACCAAAATGCTATCAGAGCCAAGTCTGATCGCAGAAGTTCCCAAACAAGGTCACCATTGTGGTGTTCAAAAGAGAACTGAGGGAATAAGTGGGAATCCACTGGGGACATTCGCACTGAGATGGTGGGGGAAGGGTTCCCACCAAAATTCCTCAGCTACAGATGTTTCCTGATGCATAAAGACCATGAAGAAGAACTAAATTAAGAAGCCTGTCAAACGCCTGGGAATAGAGGAAAGTCTTAATCTGGAGCCAAAAAGACGACAATAGTGGCCATTGTAGAGTACCTTACTTCTGGGAATGCTGATGCCTTTAAGTTGTACAGAAGCAACACTTTAGTCAGAGATGTTGTGACCATTTGTGCAACACTTTGAAGATGAAACCAATCATATCCCTCCCAATTTGGATGCAACAGTTGATACAATCTGCCCCATGCTTGCCTGGTTGTCATGGATACTTTTCAATTTCTATGGGCTAAACATGTAGACAGGATCCTTGAAAAGCTGAGGCCAACCACTTGTGTGCTAGACTCTTGCCCTTCCTGGCTTATCTAAGCAGCTGGGGGACGGGGGGACAGATGAGTGGGTAAGGGTAGTGGTGAGCATCTCTTTATGGCAAGATGTGATTCCATCTTGCCTAAAAGTAATAACTTCATTTAAAAAAACTCCTCGTAGAACCCCACAGTATTGGATAATTTCTGGCCAGTCTTCAACATTTCATTCTTAAGAACATAAGAAGAGCCATCTAGAATCAGACCAAGGGTCCATCTAGTCCAGCATTCTGTTCACACAGTGGCCAACTAGCTGCCTACAGGAAACCCACAAGCAGGACATGAATGCAATAGCATCCTCCCACCCATGTTCTTCAGCAACTGGGGTACATAGGCATAGTGCCTCTGATACTGGAGGTAGCATATAGCCATATCCTCCAGGAATTTCTCCAATCCATTTTTAAAGTTGCCTAAATTGGTGGCCATCACTACATCTTATGGTAGTGAATTCCACAGTGTTACTATGTGCTGTGTGAAGAAGTACTTCCTTTTATCTGTCCTGACTCTCGTGCCAATCAGCTTCATCTGGTTCTAGCATTATGAGAGGGGGAGAAAAATATCTTCTTATCCACTTTCTCCATACCGTGCATAATTCTTTACAGCTCGGTCACATCCCCCCTCCCTCACCTTTTCTCTGTGCTAAACAGTCCCAGATATTGTAACCTTTCTTCATAGGGGAGTTGCTCCAGCCCCTTGATCATTTTAGTTGTACAATGTCCTTTTTTAGGTGCGGTGACAGTATTCCACAGTAATTCCAAGTGTGGACGCACCATAGCTTTGTATAAGGAGAGTATGACATCTGCAGTTTTATTTTTGATTCCTATCCTGATTACACCTAACATGGATTTTGCCGTTTTCATAGCAGCCACACACTGGGTCAACATTTTCATCGAGCTGTCCACCACAGCCCCAAGATCTCTTTCTTTGTCAGTCATCTCTTCCTCAGATCCTATCAGCTTTTATGTGAACTTGGGATTTTTCGTCCCAACGTGAATCATTCTGCACTTGTTTACACTGAACCACATTTGCCATTTTGATATTCACTCTCCCAGTTTGGAGAGATGCGTTTGAACCAAAATGGAACCAGACTGCTGGTGATGAACGTAACAAAGGTGGTAGGGCAGCTTTCTAACTAAACCTGGGGGAAAGCCGACAGGAGCTGGGAAGCATCCGGTTCAGGTTAAATCATCCCCAGGGGATGAAAATGAAAATGTTTGCGATTTTACCAAATGTAGAAGGGGAGGAAATAGACTGTGAGAATATGGTGTAACATGACAGCCAATCAAAGAGGCCTAAGTGCCATAACAAAAGATGCACACACCAGTGTTATCTGGGGAAGGACACCATATATAGGTGTTTCTATGCAAATGCCCTCAAGCCAGAATGGGCGAGTAATAGTGCCTGGTTTTAAAGGAGAACCTATATATAGTGAGCCTTGTGATACGTTCCATGGGGTTTTCTTGGCAAGAATACTGGAGAAGACTCTTACGAGTCCCCTGGACTGCAAGGAGGTCAAACCAGTCCATACTAAAGGAAATCAACCCTGAGTGTTCACTGGAAGGACAGATACTGAAGCTCAAATTTTTTGGCCACCTAATGCGAAGAGAAAACTCTCTGGAAAAGACCCTGATGTTGGGAAAGACTGAGGGCAAAAGGAGAAGGGGACGGCAGAGGATGAGATGGCTAGATAGCATCACCGATGCAATGAATATGAACTTGAGCACACTCCGGGAGAGAGCGCAGGACAGGAAGGCCTGGCGTGCTATGGTCCATGGGGTCACGAAGAGTCGGACACGACTGAACGACTGAACAACAACAATATATAGTGAGCATTACGGAAACCTGGTGTAACAGAGAGAACCAGTGGATACGGTCATCTCTGGATACAAATTCTACACAAAGGACAAGGAAGGACATGCTGGGGGAGGCGTTGCTCTGTACATCTGTCAAGGTTCCACTAATGACCTGGACACCCTGAGCAACTCCTTAAAGATCTATTGCCTCCTTAAGAGTCCCACCTTCCTCCTTCTAAACTTCCCATTCCCAGTAATGTGGGGTTTAGGCTGCAGACGTGGGGTGACTGACAATCTAGACACAGGGTTTAACCACAACAGTTTACTAGTAGATTTAAAGCAAACAGATTACAACTAAAGGTATTTCCACAACAGAGCTGAGTGATACAGAAGGCATTAAAAGAAAAGTTGCAAAATGCTAGTTCCTTTACTGTAGCTACACTTAGACTATTCTAGGCTGCTGCTGCTTCTTACTCACTCTTCAGACTCTGCTCTCACTTCAGGCTCTGACTGTCTTTCTCCTCTTGCTGGCTCTCTCAGTCTCTTTATATACCCTCCTCCCGCAAAACCAAAAAGTACAGCTTCAACCCTGAAGAAATGAAGCTACTCCTCTCAGGGTTACCCTCTCCCAACAGGAAACTCCAGGCCTCTAAGTCTGACCCTTTTTTCCTTTGCTTCTGTAGGCCTCAAACCTTCACAGCCTCAAAGAGGGCACAGTGCCGAGCAGACTGGAACACCTAAAAGGGACTTAAATTACCTAATACACCTAATCAGTACTTAACATTAATTACATACCAGGAAGGTGCTATTCTCACCCAGAGTGCTCACAGTGATCTTGAGATGGAAAAGAAAATTAGGGAGGCATCCAAACAAGGAAGCTGAAATAATGGGTGACTTCAATTATTTCTACATTGCCTGGATAAATGCACGTTCCAGTCACGACCAAGAGGTTAAATTTCTCAATAGCCCAAATGACTGTGCCCTAGAGCCAGAGGGGAGGTGGCCTTGGATTTAATTCTAAGTGGTGTCACCCAGGACCTAGCACAGGATGTAAATGTTGTTGAACCAATTGGAAACAATGACCACAATGCTATCAGATTTAATATATATTTAAGTGGGAAACTGACAAGAAAGTCCAATGCAGTCACATTTGACTTCAAAAGAGGAAACTTCTCTAAAATGAGGGAACTGATGAAAAGGAAGCTGAAAGGGGGAGTCAACACAATTAAATCCCTTCAAAATGCTTGGAGGTTACTCAAAACCACAATGACAGAAGCTCAGCTAAAACATATATCACAGGTGAGGAAAGGTAGCACCAAGTCCAAGAGGTCACTGTCATGGCTAACAAGCAGCATCAAGGGTGCTGTTACAGAAAAGAGGGCTTCCTTCAGAAAATGGAAGTCCTCCCCAAGTGAGGATAACAAAACAGAGCACAAGCTTGCACAAAGGCAATGCAAGCAGACAATAAGAAATGCAAAAAAACATTTTGAGGAGCATACTGCTAACAACATCAAGGCCAACAATACTTTAAATATATCAGAAGCAGGCAACCAGCTAGGGAGGCAGTTGGACCATTGGATGACAATGAAGTAAAAGGAGGACAGAAGGAGGACAAGGAGATTGCAGAGAAGCTGAATGAATTTTTCTCATCTGTCTTCACTGCAGAAGATGCAGGACAGATACCTGTGCCTGAATTGATGTTTTCAGGAAGGGAGTCTGAGGCAAACAGCGGTGACAAAAGATGAAGTTCTCAACCTTAATGATAAATAGAAAGTAAATAAATCACTGGGCGCAGATGGTATCCATCCTAGAGTTCTCAAAGAATTCAAATATGAAATTGCTGATCTAACAAAATATGCAATATGTCCCTAAGATTGGCCTTTGTACCAGAGGACTGGAAGATGGCCAATGAAACACCAATATTTAAAAAGGGATCCGGGGGGATCCGGGAAATCACAGGCCCATCTGTTCCAGGTAAAGCGGTTGAAAGCATTCTTAAAGATAAAATTAGTAAGCATATTGAAGGACAAGCGGTGCTGAAAAATTATAAACATGGCTTCCGCAAAGGTATGTCCTGTCTCACTAACCTTTTAGAGTTCTTTGAGAGTGTCAATAAACATATAGACAGGGGGTGATCCGGTACACATTGTCTACTTGGACTTCCAAAAGGCTTTAGACAGAGTACCTCACCAAAGACTCCTGAGCAAATTTAGCCGTCATGGAATAACAGCAGAGGTCATCTTATGGATCAGTAACTGGTTAAAGAACAGAAAGAAGGTAGTAGGAATAAATGGTAAATTCTCCCAATGGTGAGATGTAAATAATGGGGTCCCACAGGGATCTGTCCCCTTCATGGATCATTGCCTTGTTGCGGTGAAGGGGCTTGCGTAACTCAGTGAAGCCATAAGCTATGCCATGCAGGGCCACCCAAGAAGGACAGGTCATGGCAGAGAGTTCTGACAAAATGTGGTCCACTGGAGAAGGAAATGGCAACCCACTCCAGTATCTTTGCCAAGAAAACCCCATGGAACGTATCACAAGGCTAAAAGATATGACGCCGGAAGATGAGACCCTCAGATCGGAAGGTGTCCAGTATAATACCGGGGAAGAGCAGAGGGTATTTCCAAGTAGCGCCAGAAAGAGTGAAGTGGCTGGGCCAAAGCCGAAAGGACACTCAGCTGTGGATGTGTCTGGTGGTGAAAAGAAAATCCGATGCTGTAAAGAACAATATTGTATAGGAACTTGGAATGTCAGATCAATGAATCAAGGTAAGCTAGAGGTGGTCAAACATGAGATGGCAGGATTGAACATCGACATCTTGGGAATCAGCGAACTCAAATGGACAGGCATGGGCGAATTTAATTCAGGTGACCATCATATCTACTACTGTGGCCAAGAATCCCTTAGAAGAAATGGAGTAGCACTCATAGTCAACAAAAGGGTGGGAAAAGCAGTACCGGGGTACAATCTCAAAAACGATAGAATGATCTCAGTACGAATCCAAGGCAAACCATTCAACATCACAGTAATTCAAGTCTATGCCCCAACCACTGAGCCCGAAGAAGTTGAGGTTGATCAGTTCTATGGTGACCTACAACACCTTCTAGAACTAACACCAAAAAAAGATGTCCTCTTCATCATAGGGGATTGGAATGCTAAAGTAGGAAGTCAAGAAATCACCGGGATAACAGGCAGGCATGGCCTTGGTGCACAAAATGAAGCAGGACAAAAGCTAATAGAGTTTTGCCAGGAGAACACACTGATCGTAGCAAACACTCTTTTCCAACAGCACAAGGGGCAACTCTACACATGGACATCACCAGATGGTCAATATCGAAATCAGATTGATTATGTCCTTTGCAGTCAAAGATGGAGAAGCTCTATACAGTCAGTAAAAACAAGACCTGGAGCTGACTGTGGCTCAGATCATGAGCTTCTTGTTGCAAAATTTCAGCTTAAATTGAAGAACGTAGGGAAAACCACTAAACCATTCAGATATGACCTAAATCATATCACTTATGAATATACAGTGGAGGTAAGGAATAGATTTAAGGGATTAGACCTGATAGACAGAGTGCCTGAGGAACTATGGACGGAGGTCCGTAACATTGTTCAAGAGGCAGCAACGAAATCCATCCCAAAGAAAAAGAAATGCAAGAAAGCCAAGTGGCTGTCTGATGAGGCTTTACAAGTAGCTGAAGAAAGAAGGGAAGCGAAAAGCAAGGGAGAAAGGGGAAGATATATCCAACTGAATGCAGAGTTCCAGAGAATAGAAAGGAGAGACAAGAAGGCCTTCTTAAATGAACAATGTAAAGAAATCGAGGAAAACAACAGAATGGGAAAGACTAGAGATCTCTTCAAGAAAATTGGAGATCTCCAGGGAACGTTTTGTGCAAAGATGGGCATGATAAAGGACAAAGAAGGCAGGGACCTAACAGAAGCAGATGAGATTAAGAAGAGGTGGAAAGAATACACAGAAGATACACAGAATACAGGAAAGATCTGAATGTCCCTGATAGCCATGATAGTGCGGCCACTGAACTTGAGCCGGACATCCTCGGGAGTGAAGTCAAGTGGGCCTTAGGAAGCATTACTAACAACAAAGCGAGTGGAGATGACAGTATTCCAGCTGAGCTATTTAAAATCCTAAAAGATGCTGCTGCTAAAGTGCTGCATTCAATATGCCAACAAATTTGGAACACTCAACAATGGCCGCAAGACTGGAAAAGGTCAGTTTACATTCCAATTCCAAAGAAGGGCAACGCCAAAGAGTGTTCAAACTACCGTACAATTGTGCTCATTTCACATGCCAGCAAGGTGATGCTCAAAATCCTACAAGCTAGGCTTCAGCAGTATGCAAACCGAGAACTACCGGAAGTACAAGCTGGGTTTCGAAGAGGCAGACAAACTAGAGATCAAATCGCCAACGTTCGCTGGATCATGGAGAAAGCAAGAGAATTCCAGAAAAATGTCTATTTCTGCTTCATTGACTACGCTAAAGCCTTTGATTGTGTGGATCACAACAAACTGTGGCAAATTCTTAAAGTGATGGGAGTACCAGACCACCTTACCTGTCTCCTGAGAAACCTGTACGAGGGTCAAGAAGCAACAGTAAGAACCAGACATGGAACAACCGAGTGGTTCAAAATTGGGAACGGAGTACGACAAGGCTGCATATTGTCACCCTGCTTATTTAACTTATATGCAGAGTACATCATGAGAAACGCCGGGCTGGACGAATCACAGGTCGGAATTAAGATTGCCGGGAGAATTATCAACAACCTCCGATATGCAGACGATACCACCCTAATGGCAGAAAGCGAAGAGGATCTCAAGAGCCTTTTGTTGAGGGTGAAAGAGGAGAGTGCAAAAGCTGGTTTGAAACTCAACATTAAAAAAACTAAGATCATGGCATCTGGCCCCATCACTTCCTGGCATATAGAAGGGGAAGAAATGGAAGCAGTGACAGATTTTACTTTCTTGGGCTCCAAGATCACCGCAGATGGTGACTGTAGCCATGAAATTAAAAGACGCTTGCTCCTTGGGAGGAAAGCTATGGCAAACCTAGACAGCAGAGTAAGAAGCAGAGACATCACCTTGCCAACAAAGGTCCGTCTAATCAAAGCTATGGTTTTCCCAGGAGTAATGTATGGCTGTGAGAGCTGGACTATAAGGAAGGCTGAGCGCCGAAGAATTGATGCTTTCGAACTGTGGTGCTGGAGAAGACTCTTACGAGTCCCCTGGACTGCAAGGAGGTCAAATCAGTCCATCCTAAAGGAAGTCAACCCTGAGTGCTCATTGGAAGGACAGATACTGAAGCTGAAGCTCAACTATTTTGGCCACCTAATGTGAAGAGAAAACTCTCTGGAAAAGACCCTGATGCTGGGAAAGACTGAAGGCAAAAGGAGAAGGGGACGACAAGAGGATGAGATGGCTAGATAGCATCACCGATGCAATGAATATGAACTTGAGCACACTCCGGGAGAGAGTGCCGGACAGGAAGGCCTGGAGTGCTCTGGTCCATGGGGTCACGAAGAGTCGGACATGACTGAACGACTGAACAACATCAGGGATCTGTATTGGGGCCTATACTTTTCAACTTGTTCATAAATGATCTGGAATTAGGAGTGAGCAGTGAAGTGGCCAAGTTTGCCAATGACATGAAATTATTTAGGCTGGGTAAAACAAAAAGGGATTGTGAGGCGCTCCAAAAGGATCTCTCCAAATTGGGAGAATGGGCATCTGAATGGCAAATGCAGTTCAATGTAGGCACATGTAAAGTGATGCACACTAGGGATAAAAATCCCAACTTCAAGTATAACTTGATGGGATCTGAGCTAGTGGTGACCAACCAAGAAAGAGTTATTGAGTTTGTGGTGGTCAGCTCGATGAAAATGTCAACCCAATGTGTGGCTGCTGAAAAAAGGGCAAACTACATGTTAGACATAATTAGGAAAGGAATTGAGAATAAAACTGCCAGTATCATACTGCGTTTTTATAAATCCATCATGTGACCACACTTAGAATACTGTAAACAGTTCTGGTCACCATACCTAAAAAAAGATACTGTAGAGCTGGGAAAAGTGCAGAAAAGGGCAACTAAAATGATCCTTCTATATACTTACTAATGTTATCTTTAATTATGCTTTCAACCAGTGTATGCAGAACAGACGTTAAGCTAACTGGCCTGTAATTTCCTGAGATACCCTCTGGATCCCCCTTTTTTAAAACTGCCATTACATTAGTCATTCTCCAGTCCTCTGGTACAGAGGCTGATCAAAGGTACACATTACATATTTTTGTTAGAAGATCAGCAATTTCACATTTCGGTTCTTTAAGAACTCTTGGATGGATACTATCTCGGCCCGATGATTTCTTAACTTTCAATTTGTCAATAAGGTTACAAACTTCTTGGTCAAGGTGCTGAAGTTTGTGTTGGCTTCTCAGCTCTAGGGTTCCCGGATGAGACGGATTATCTAGATCCATTTCAGTCTGGCTTCAGACCTGGTTATGGAACAGAGACCGCTTTGGTTGCCTTAGTGGACGGTCTGCGCCAGGAAATGGACAGGGGGCCTGACTTCTTGGTTCTGCTAGACCTCCTGGCGGCTTCCAGTATCACAGACGGTGGCATCTGTCTGAGATGGGATTGGGAGGCACTGTTCTCTGGTAGTTCTTGTCCTTCTTTAAAGAAGATGGTGCTGGGGATTCCTGTTCAATACCACCAGCGTTGGCCTGTGGTATCTTGCCCCCCCCCCCTTTCTATTTAATAGATATAATAGATACATAGATATGAAATTGCTGGGAGAGTGTTTGGAGTTTGGGTGTTTGGTGTCACCAATGTGCTGAGGACACCAACATTATCTCTCCTTTCCGATTAAATCCAAGGAAGCTGTTCTAGTCCTAAATCAGTGTCTGAAGTCAGCAATGGACTGGATGAGGATGAACACACTGAAGCTTAATCAAGAGACAAGAGAGAGGTGCTCCTGGGCAGTCAGAAGGCAGGCCAGGGAACAGGGAATCAGCCTGTGCTGCCCGGAGTCTCACTCTCCCTGAGGAGGCAGGCTTGCAGCTCGTGTGCGCTCCTAAACTTGGCCTGAAGCCTGGAGGCACAGATTTTGGCGGCAGCCAGGAGTGCATCCACAGTGCAGCGGAGGCTCCTACGCCAACTGTGTCTGCTCCCAGAGATGTCTGATCAGGACACAGTCAAGCAGGCCTTCATTACATCTCATTTAGATGACTGTAACATACTTGACGTGGGGCTGCCTTTGAAAGTTGTTTGGACTTCTCAGCTAGTCCACAATGCAGCAGCCATGCTGTGATTAGTACTGGTTATACAGAGCACAATTCAAAGTGCTGCTTATGGCTTGGGACCAGGTGGACTTCTCCCATAGGAGACTGCCCAGGTTCTTAAGATCTTCAGGGGAGGCCATTCTCTCTATACCACCACTTTCAGAGGCGCATTTGGTGGTGGATGCAGAAAGGGCCTTTTCAGGAGCCACTTCCAGGCTGTGGAATTCCTTGCCAAGGCAGGCTTGGTTGGCTCCCCCTCTGCTGCCCTAACTCCAGCAGACAAAAACATTTTTATTCAAGCCGGACTTTTGTGTATAAGTGCATCTGTTGCACTGGGTGTTATTATTTTGTTTTTATTTATTGCATTTATACCCCACCTTTTTTCCTCTTGCAAGGAACCCATTATTGTGTTATTGTGTTCAATGCATTTGTTTTATTGTTTTAATCAAGTATTTATTTATTTCTAGTTCCTATGATTGTAAGCTTTGAATGCCATTTTCTTAGTAGAAAGGTGGGGTCCAAATCAAATAAAAAAAATAAATATTAGTGAATATGCCAATTACTTTGTTAGCTGCAGCTTACTGGCTCAGTGCCAAACTAGTTGCCAGTTTCTGGTAAAACAGTCTAAGCTCGCAGAGCAACCTTCCCCAAGCTAGGGCCCTCCAGGTATTTTGGACTACAACTCCCAGAAGTCCTGGCCATTGGCCATGCTGGCTGGAGCTAATGGGAGTTGAACTCCAAAATATCTGGAGGGCCCCAGCTTGGGGAAGGCTGTAGTAGCGAATCTGGCTACATTTATCCAGTGGCCAGGATGTATTCGCCAGAAAAACAAACCTGCAGCAGGAGAAGCTGAGCGGGCCTCTCTGGAATGGAGATGGCAAACTCCAGGTGTTTGGCCCGGTTATATCCGCTGAAGCACAAAGTCGGGCGAAGCAGGCGCACGACGGCCTTGTAATCCCCAGATTCATATAAGCGCTGGGTCTCCTCCAAGGACTGGCATCTCTCCAGGGATTTGAGGTTCTTGTCGATCTGCAGGAGTTACAAATTGTACACTGCAAGCTACAATTCCCTTAGATATTTCTCTTGGACAACAAAACTATCTACAAAGACCATCTGGTGAAAAGGTGAAAAGCCACCAAGGCAACAGGCAGGAGCCCAACTTAAGTTCATCTGCTTCATTTCGTTTTTCAAACCAATGCCACAGTCTCCGAAAATCAGACCTACACATCTCAGTATTTTAATCACACATTTCTTCAGATTCAAACGCAAGACAGCTTTCTTATATCATCAAACCCATGACCCATCCAGGCTCGCGCTGCCTCCTCCGACCAGCAGCAGCTTGCCAGAATCTCAGGGAGAGCCATTTCCCCGTAGCCCCCCAGATCCCAAACTCAAGAACTTTGGGGCCCAGATAGTTTTCTCATCCATCCTTCCAGTAGTTAGAAGAGGGATAGAAAGGGAAAGGAAAATACTCCGGGTGAATGACTGGCTACGAAGGTGGTGCCGACGAGAGAGATTTGGATTCTGGGACCACAGGCTATACTTCCTGGAAGATGGGCTGTTGGCTACGGATGGGTTGCACCTCACCAAGGATGGGAAGAATGTGTTTGGCCACAGCATGAAGAACTTCATCAGGAGGGTTTTAAACTGAATCCTGCGGGGAAGGGAGATGTAAAGTTGGGGGTAACAATGGACGAAGGCTCATGCACTGCAACGGGGAGAACAGCTCTAACAGCGCCCAATAATAGTCTTCAGAAACATGTAGGAAGAAAGCCAGACCATGAAGCACATAGTCTTCGATGTCTATATATTAATGCCCAGAGGATGGGAAACAAACAGAACGAACTTGAACTCGTCATACGGGAGGGAAATTATGACTTGATAGGTATAACTGAGACTTGGTGGGATGACTCTCCTGACTGGAATACAGCAACTGAAGGATACAACTTGTTCAAAAAGAACAGGAGGAACAGAAAGGGAAGTGGGGTTCCACTATTTGTGAAAAATACGTATCTCTGCACAGAAATACAGGAATCACAGAATAGTAGGGTTGGAAGGGGCCTACAAGACCATCGAGTCCAACCCCCTGCTCAGTGTAAGAATCCAAGTCAGAGCATCCCCGACAGATGGCTGTCCAGCCTCGTCTTGAATGCCTCCAGTGTGAGAGAGCACACCACCTCCCTAGGTAATTGGTTCTACTGTCTCATCACTGGCGGATGAGCTTGGTAGCCCCATCGAGAGCACCTGGGTTAAAATAAACAAAGCAAAGAATAAAAGGAACCTGGTGGTTGGAGTCTACTACCGGCCACTCAATCAAGGAGAAGGATGAAACTTTTGAAAAGCAAATAGCCAATGTTTCAAGGAAGCATGATGCAGTAGTGATGGGGGACTTCAATTGCCCCAATATTTGTTGGGAGACAAATTCTGCAAAACATGGCCCCTCCAGGAAATGCCTGACTTGTGTGGCGGATAACTTCCTCCTATAGAAAGTAGAGGAAGGAACTAGAGGATTGGCTATCCTTGACTTGATCCTAACCAACAGAGATGACTTAGTGGATAAAGTAACAGTTACAGGAACTCTGGGGGAAAGTGACCATGTTATACTTGAGTTCTTGGGTCTAAAGGAAGCAAAAGCCGAGTGTAGCCAAACCCATACCCTGCATTTTAGGAAAGCTGATTTTAATAAACTCAGAACAATGATCATTAGAGTCCCATGGCAAGGGACTCTAATGAGAAAAGGAGACCAAGATGGGTGGGAGTTTTTAAAAAAGGAAATTCTCAAGGCACAATTACAAACAATTCTAACAAGAAAAAAAGGCGGAAGACAACAGAAGAAGCCAATGTGGCTTCATAAAAAAGCTTAGAGATGACCTGAAAACAAAAAAGGACACATATACAAAGTAGAGAGAAGGCCAAGCAACAAAGGAAGAGTACAGGCAGGTAGCACAGAATTGCAGGGATGGCGTCAGGAAGGCTAAAGCTGAGAACGAGCTGAGGTTAGCAAGGGATGCTAAAAGCAACAAAAAGGCTCTCTTCAGCTCCGTGCATAGTAAAAGGGAGAGGAAAGAAATGGTGGTTCAGCTATTAAATAAGGATGGCAAAACAATAACAGATGACAAAGAAAAGGCAGAGGTGCTCAATTCCTACTTTGGCTCAGTCTTCTCCCAAAAGAGGGGTTATGACCCCCCTGGCAAAGGCGAAGTACAGGCTGAAGGGGGAGGATTGCAGACTGAGATCAATAGGCATATGGTCAAGGAACACCTAATGACTTTGAATGAGTTCAAATCTCTAGGGCCAGATGAATTGCATCCTAGAGTAATAAAGGAACTGGCAGAAGAACTCTCGGAACCACTGTCTATTCTCTTTGAGAAATCATGGAGGACGGGGGAAGTGCCAGATGACTGGAGGAGGGCTAATGTTGTCCCTATCTTCAAAAAGGGTAAAAAGGAGGAACCTGGGAACTACAGACGAGCCAGTCTGACATCAATCCCTGGAAAAATTCTGGAGCAGATGATAAAAGCAATCCATATGAAAGCACCTTGAAAACAATGCCGTGATTACTCGAAGCCAACATGGATTTGTCAAGAACAAATCCTGTCTGACGAATCTGATCTCATTTTTGGATCAAGTCACCTCCCTTGTGGACTGTGGGAATGCTATGGACATAATATCCTTCAACTTCAGCAAAGCTTTCAACAAAGCGCCCCATGATATCCTGATGAGTAAACTAGCTCAAAGTGGGCTAGATGAAACGATTCAGTGGATCCACAGTTGGCTACAGAATCGGACTCAAAGAGTGCTTATCAATGGGACCTTAACCAACTGGGGAGAGGTAATGAGCAGGGTACCGCAGGGCTCAGTCCTGGGCCCAGTGCTCTTCAACATTTGTATTAATGACTTGGAGGAGGAGGTGCAAGGAATGCTGATCAAATTTGCAGATAACACAAAATTGGGCGGGATAGCTAATACTCTGGAAGACAGAAACAAAATTCAAAGTGATCTTGATAGGCTGGAGCGCTGGGCAGAAAACAACAGAATGACATTTAATAGGGATACATGCCAAGTTCTGCACCTAGGAAAAAGAAACCAAATGCACTGTTACAAGATGAGGGATACGTGGCTCAACAACACTACAAGCGAGAAGGATCTTGGAACTGTTGTCGATCACAAGCTGAAGATGAGCCAACAATGGGATGTGGCTGCAAAAAAGGCAAATGCTCTTTTGGGCTGCAGTAATAGAGGCATAGCTTCCAAATCCCGGGAAGTACTAGTTCCCCTCTACTCAGCACTGGTTAGGCCTCATCTGGAGTACTGTGTCCAGTTCTGGGCACCACACTTTAAGAAGGATGCAGACAAGCTGTGGAGGGTTCAGAGGACGACAGCAAAGATGATCAGGGACTGGAAACAAAAGCCCTATGAAGAGAGACTGAAAGAACTGGGCATGTTTAGCCTTGAGAAGAGAAGACTGAGGGGAGATAGAATAGTGCTCTTCAAGTACCTGAAAGGTTGTCCCAGAGAGGAAGGCCAGGATCTCTTCTTGATCATCCCAGAATGCAGGACACCAAATAATGGGCTCAAGTGACAGGAAGCCAGATTCCGGCTGAACATCAGGAGAAACTTCCTGACTGTCAGAGCAATACAACAATGGAACCGATTCCTTAGGGAGGTGGGGGGCTCTCCCACACTGGAGGTGTTCAAGATGAGGCTGGACAGCCATCTGTCAGGGATGCTCTGACTTGGATTCCTGCATTGAGCAGGGGGTTGGACTCAATGGCCTTGCAGACCCCTTCCAACCCTACTGTACTATTCTATGATCCTTTAACTAGAAGCGCTGGGGTTTGAATCAGGGACCTTACACAGGCAAAGCACGTGCTCTACCTCTCCCCAGATTTGTAGCCCACTTTCTCCAAAGAACTAAGAACTGCGGTAAGTTCACCCTCAAGAATGAAGCATATGCAGCTAAGCTCTTACGGTGACCAAAACGTTACCAGAAGATGCTGTTACCTCTTCCAAAGAAACCACAGAATCAACGTGGAGATTAGGCAATCTTATTACAACACTCTCTCTGCTGCCCGTTTTGGCCTGCACTGCATCAGAGCTCTGGAGCATTTCTGTGCAGACATCATAGTTCTCCAAGGCCTGTTCCATGTCGCCCTGGGGAAACAACCACAGAGTCTCACACACTGCCAACCACTGTGTTAAGTGACTTCTTTAACTAGCCCCCCCTATAAACATCACAGCCTAAACTGTGCTTTGTTCAAGGGCAATTCCTCAGTCCATCTTCCTGACCAGACTTCCACTGTACTTACAGAAGAGCTGGGTGCCTATTGTCCAGACACAGACATATATAAACGACAAGGATTCATTATCAGCACAAGAACTCTACTACAAATGCCTTGGATTATAAAACAACAACTAAAGATGTAAAAACCAGGAATTGCCCCTTCCCAGCCACCATCTTGCAAGGATTTACAAATTAACAGAAAAGGTCTATTTGCTGAATACCTACCTGTAGTGCCAGAAATCGAGCTTTCAGCCAGTACACTCGAACCACAAACTCCAGCCAACCCTCCTCAAATAAGTCCCGTTGGGAAGATGCAAAGGAAAGCTGCAGCAGATCCCCCAAGAAATGGGTGCCTGGGAAATCGGGACCAAACTTGCCATTCACAGAGCTGGCAGCCGGGCCACTGCGGGGAGATACTGAAACATGCATTTTACATTTTAGTGCAAGATTTCACAAATTATACTAGAGAACACAGATCCATCATGGATACAAATTTACAATGTGAGCATCAGGCACAGCTAACCTCAAGATGTACACCTGAAAGTCAAACAAGTGCTTGTTCAAAAAGCAAAGCAAAGAGACTAATTTCTCATCTATAAGCAAAGTGCTTGAACATGAGTAAGCAAACACATACATAAACCTATGAAGCTGCCTTATACTGGTCCAAGGCCATCTACTCTGGCTAGCTGTATCTCTCCAGCATCTCAGGGGTGAGGTCTCTTCCAATTTTACTCTGAGATGCCAGAAACTGAACCTGGAAACTTCTGCATGAAAACCATGTGATCTACTGCCAAGATACAGCTCCTCCCTTACATCCAGCTCAGATACATGTTACCTGGGGTGAACAAGATCTCAGCACAGGGAACTTCCTGCAAGCATAGATATTGCATGGTGCAGCTCCTTGGAACATTTGCTAAATTTCAGCCATCACTCACCCGTTGAGCTCTTTCCTTTGGCCAGCAACCACTGATCAAGCTGTAGTTCCATGCAGGACAGACTCATCAGCATCATATCCTAGGACAAAGACAAAAGGATAGCAGAGAGAGAGATGTTAAAAAGTCTGAGGACTGGGGGGAAGATGAAGTAGCTCTTCTGTTTATCCTTTCTGTGATTTGTACTTCTAGCTGAAAAATCCTTCTACTGAGAAGAAACCATGCTCTCTACAATGCTCGTTAATAATCAGAAAGATATTTTTTCTCAGCAAAAGAAAGACATTTAATCACAAAGAAAAATAATAAAAAGAAGAGAATGATCAATATGGAGTTGGTTGTGACCATTATATTAAAATGAAACCATGGCATACTGCCTTGATACCAGGATATCTAAGAGACCATTACAAGAAAAGCCTTTTCTAAAAACAAAGCAGAAAGCATGTGTCCCTTAAGTAGCTTGCTAGCTGCTTTGTTCATCTGGGCTACGTCCATGGTAGGATTACGCACAATAGGGAGATACGCTCCTGGAGTTGGAAGTTCTAGGACAGCTTTCCAATAAGAAAGGTATGCAGATGATCTAAGCATCAAGCAGCCCAAAAGGAGGCCTAACATCATCCCTTTTTTCTCCTCTCACTCACTCCCCTATCAGTGGTAGAGCATGTCTTGCAGGCAGAGGATCCCAGTTCAGTCCTTAGCATCTCTAGTTAAAAATCTCAGGCAGGGCTGGGAAAGACTCCTGAATCTTGGGAAGCTGCTGCCGTAGACAATACTGGGCCAGACAGACCACCAATCTGGCCCAGTAGATACCAGAGGCAGTTTCATATGATCTGTGAGACTTGCAAATTGCTTTGGGACTGGGGTGGGCAACACCATGCAGTCCCCCCCCCCCCCAGTGTGGCCCCTGTCATCCTCCACTGCCCTTGAAATTAAAAAACAGAACACCCCAAATGGTGTCCAGAGTAGCTACAGAGCACCAAAAAGCTAAATAAGCTAAATTTGTAACAAGCTAAATTTAACTACTCTAGCACTCTGTAGCACTAAGGCATGGTTTGCTGCCAAAGCTTGCCAGCAAACCAGCAATGCTTTTTGCTTTCCCCCATTTTTCAGGGGTGTCCTGCGGGCAAAAACGGCCTCCCAGAGTTGCCCACCCTGCTTTAGGAGCATAGCAATTCTCTTCTTCAATTTCTAGCTGCTCCATCCATCCTTGTGTTGCAGGAAGTTAACATTTTAAAAACCACACATAATAAAATGTGGCGAAATACAGGTTCAACCTCGCAGCATTCAAGTATGGCATCACTGTAGCTGTTTGGCACAAGGTGCTTCAGAACCATGACTTCATTCATCCTCCCAGCAGCACACAGTGAGACAAAATGGGAATCCCTACTTCATAAGTGAGGAACCGAGTCTGGGACTGGAATCACGGTCCTTCAGCTCCTGCACTAACACCCACTAGGCATCATAAGCTTCAGTACACTGTGAATGGCAGGAGACCTGCACTAACAGCCATGCTCAGGGGGATCAGAGTCTAAGTTTCTTTGCACAGAGTCAAGACTCCATCCAATCTGACGTAACTCAAGCCGGGTAACTCAAGCACTGTGTAACTTCGCAGTTAGGAACTCTGCACGCTTCAGATACAGCGCACGAATGGCAATGGAGCGAGGCCATCACCTAAAGCATTTCCTTACTCTGATATGCTGGTTGTGACAGTCCCTTAATAGTGGGTTGGGTAGGCTACTGCTGTGCTTTCTCCAGTTGTTGTAGATATTCAAGACAACCTCAGACAAGCCCAGTGGCCATTTCACTAGGAACTTCTCGCTGATCACTTTCAGATACCTCATCATCAATTCAAGGATGCCCCCGTTGTTCAAATTAGCCAAGAGGAACTTATGAACATCCTGCTTCTCTGGAAGAAAAATCAGCACAACGTCCATGAAAGTAACCACTGCCATTCACCTCCCATACAATGAACAAGCATTCTGTGACATCACAACAACTCACCTAATCACTGCCAGAGGATTCATGAGACAACCACGTTACAGCAGGGATAGTTTCTGCATCTAATACAGAGGCTGAGCCGATCAAGCTAACGTTAACCAAATACTACTGAAATTCTTGTATGGATTCACTCTACTCATGCACAGAAGCTAGTGAAAATTCCTACCAGACTCCATTCCTGTAATCAAGTCAAATGACATCCTATGCGAGCCAACGTGCTGGAAATTCTCTTCCTTGGCCTCAGACTGAACTTCATAGCTGCTGAAAGGACCATCATCTTCTTCTGGATCAAGTTTCCTCAGGCTTAAAGCAGAACCAAAGCGCGAGGCGTTTATTTATTTATTTACAACATCTATATACTAGTCCACATCTAGACAGATCCTCTGACCTTTGCCAAACCCTCATGATGCAGACATCCATGGCAGTCTATGGCCAATTTGCAAGCAAGCTGTAATTCTCAGAAGCTAGATTTACTTAACCCCACACAAATCAATGTAGAGTGAAATGCAAATATCTTGCAATTGCCTGCAACACTGCTGGTTTGTGTTACTGGGAGGATACCCAACCCCTCAACCTAAAACAGAAGCCAGGCCGTTTGTACAGGGTTGTCACAGGAGCTCACATGGAGCTCTCTCATGCTCATAGCGAAAGCACTGTATTTGCATGAAAACCTGCCCTGGGTGTGGCCTAGCAGCTTTTGAGCACCTCTGCTACTTTTCCAGAACCAGCACAACCATTCATTATTCAACAACAGGCTGTCATACCGTGAAGGAAGGAACTTCACCAGCAGCTCCTGGAAATCAACTTTCTCTTCCTTTTTGCATTTGGTATTCCGCACGCGAGCTGATCGCCTCTTTGCTGTCTCACCACCATCTTCAGCAATTCTCTTCCGCTTCACTGCTTTCTTTGATTTGTCACCCACAGAGGCATCGCCTAAGAGGCAAAGAATTTCCAGTCAAACCTTGTGGGTTTCCTGTTTGACCTGCCACAGGTGCCCACACTGCTGTTTTCCCCGAATTTTGCTGCCTCTGTGCTTGTGCTAGAGGGTATGCGAGGATGACTCTCTTTGTGTACCATTTTTACCAGCACAATCGGCCTCCTGACATCCCGCCAAGAAGCTTTCTGGTGGGCTGTCAGGAGCACAATTTAAATGAGAAATTGACACATGGGAAGTATCCTTGCACACTGACTTTTCTGTTTCAACTGTGGCTCCCCACAGCTGATTGGCGAGGGGAGACATGAAATGATCTCAGCGTGCAGGGAAGGGAGGTTTAAACCTTCCCAACCTTGTGTGATGAGATGGGGGGGGGGGTGAATGCACACATACGCATGAATGTGATTGAGAAGAGAGCTGGGGGAAGGCTGTGCATGGATGTCTGTTTGCCTGTGGGCGTGACCACGCACAGGTGCAGCCGCTGACCCACTGCCACATGCAGCCTTCATGGACAAGAAGATTGCCCAACCCTGCTTTATCAGATTATTCCCCCAGCATTCTTACTTACAGAACATAAAACTCCAGTTGCTGTAACCTACTGGGTGGAGCCAGATGTGCAGTGCAGAAGCTTTGGCTGCACAGTGCCACCCTGTAGGAAAGCTGCAGTAGCAACATCTTACTCACAAGGGATTCTCCCCTACCCCGGATGTGTTCCTCCAAAAGTCCCGGGAAGAGCAGTCTGCATCAGTCAGCACACTTCTTGCTCAAGGACATATCAATCTGGAAGCTGGGCTTTGGCTCTCACCTTGGATTGTAGAAGTCAACCTGTTCGGAGTATTCTGATGCGCTCCGTGACGCTTTAGAGCAATGGACCAGGCTACATGGCCAACTCTACTCCCTTGTGAGCCATTCGGGGAAGAGCACTGTGCTTCAGAAGACCCCTCGCCGAGGGGAGACACATCCCAAGGAAGATGGCAGCGCAGTGCTGGGGCCCCTGACCAGTGCCCGTGGGCCCAGTGGTGCCGACAAAGGCTTCCACCAGTGCCCACAAAAGCCTCTGCTTGCCCCTTGCCCCAGTCACTGCGTTCCCTCTTTCAGAAATGGGAAGGGAGCAATCTCAGGCTTGGGAAGTTCACAGAACTAAGAGAGGGGGCTTTTCTTCTCTCCCTTTCTCTCCCCTGCTTTCTGTCTGGGTCTAGTTCTTTTCTCCCCCAACCCTCCGCCCCTCTATGTGCTGGGAGAGAGATCAAGGTGCTGAGTTGGTTGTGCCCACAACACTGTCTGAAAATTTCAAATGTGCCCATGGGCCCAAAAAGGCTGGGGGCCCTACAGTGATGCACACGGTAAATATCCTCACCTGCAGAATTTACTGATTCCAGCACCTTTGGACTGGGAAAGGCAGGTGTTACTGGTTTGTATGTTAGTAGTGGCTCCGTCACAGACAACAGTGCATTAGTGCTAACAGGGTTGGGCTGGATAACACTGACAGGAGCAGAGGTTGCAAGGACATCCAAGTGCTGGTCCAGATCTTGGTACTCCAGCAGGTCAATTCTCTTGCCCAAGCTGGGCCGAGGCAGCTCGCAAGTGATCAGATGTTGATACATGGCCATCAAACTCTCCCCAAGACACTTCCACCTGCATGAGAGTACATGACAACCAATACAAGCTCAGCACTTATCCATGTCCCAGTGCACACTACATGCCTCCTAATCATTAAACCCTTCTTCTGCTACATATGAGAATAAGGCAAGAGCTGATTTATGTCAGACCAAATGACTTGAGGCTGCTAGAAGCAAGGCAGCCATTTTCCACAGGGGGGCAACACCAGGTAGGTCACTATAACCATTACGGAAGCATCACTTAACCAAGGGCAAGTAGGAGCCCCAATGATGCAGCGTCGCAGCCCCAGTGTCAACGCGTCACAGTAAAATTAAGTGAAGCACACACACAACCTCCTCGCCCATGCATGTTAGCAACAGGCTGAGCTGGCCAGAGAAGTCGACTTTCCCTCCCTTCTGCTAGTAAATAACTCAGTTTTTCAGGTAAATAAACCAAATAATAATAAAAAAACAGCCATGAAGGTAGAAAGCCAGCAGCTATTTACTGCACCGTGTCACATGTGCGACTATCTGCCTGCTGGACAGAAGTCGTGGGTGTGTGCTCAGTGCAATAAGGTCCTGGCTCTCAGGAAACAAGCGTGTTCCCTTAAAGCCAAGGTTGCTGACCTGGAGAAACAGACAAGCAAAGATCTTGGGGGATGTCATAGTGACAGCTCTTCTGCTGTTATGGAGAATGAAAGTCTCCAGGAAGGAGGGCATCAGTCCAAGGAGGAGGAAAATGACGCTTTAGAAGGGCATCATTCTTTGGAGGACTGATATCCTTTCATATGCCTCCAGGGGGTAGGAGAGTTGATCATTAAAGACATAGACAGCTGGGTTTGCAGTCAGTGCATAGACCACATGGTAAATTGCCTGCCTGGTGCAAGGTGATGGACATCACGTATTGTCTAGATAGCCTAGTAGATAATGCTGGGGTGCCATCAATGGTTTTAGTGCATGTTGGTACCAATGACATGGGGAAATGTAGCCATGTGGTCCTGAAAGCCAAATTCAGGTTGCTAGGTAGGAGGTTAAAAGCCAGGACCTCCAAGATAGCTTTCTCTGAAATGCTAGCTGTTCCAACATGCAGGGCCAGCTAGATGGGAGAACTGAAGAGTCTCAATGTGTGGATGAGATGGTGGTATAGGATGCGGGGGGGGGGGGCGATCTGTCAATCACTGGACAACATTTTGGGAATACACCTGGCCTGTAGAAAAGGGACAGGCTCTGCTTGAATCAAAATGCAATCCACTGCTGGCGCTTAATATAAAAGCTGTCAGAGCAGCCTTTAAGCCCTGGGGGAAAGCCAACAGGAGCTGGGGAGCGTCTGGATGGGTTGAATCATCCCTAGGAGATGAAGATGAAAATGTTTCCAATTGCCCAAATGGTATGGGGTGGGCAACTGGAAACATGATAAGTAGTCAGAGTGAAACATGAATAGGTAGTCAGAGGTCTATGGACCCTAGGGGAAAATGCACACACCAGAGACATCTGGAGAAAGGCGCCATGTATAGGTGTTTCTATGCTAATGCTAGAAGCTTCTGAGCCAAGATGCCTGGTTTTAAGAGAGAATTTAGATACAGTGGGCATAATGGAAACCTTGTGGAGAGAACCAGTGGGATATGGTCATCTTTAGATACAAACTCTATAGGAAGGCCAGGGAAGGGCACACTGGAGGAGTTGTTGCTCTATACATCAAAGAGGTCATAATGTCAAGGAAACTAGAAACCTCAAAGGGGGCAGACTCCTTCACAGAATGATCAGGGTGATCTTGAGATGAAGAACGAAATCATGGAGGCATCCACATGAGGAAGTGCTGCAGTAATGGGTAGTAGTTCCCCTTACATCACCTGGATAAATGCATGTTTGTCCTGGTATGGCTGAATCAGACTCAGCATTAGAGAAAATTATGGGGCAATCCAAAAGGCAAGGTGACAAAACAAGCAAATGGTCAAGCGTAAAGGTTTCAGTCCAGTAAGGGATCAGGCTAAGGCAAGAGTGGTCAAGATACAACCAAAGGTCAAAGCACAAATAAACAGTCAGATACAATACACATTTCAGAAGCAGAGTCAAGCATGGGTCCAAGGGTCAGTAGCATGGAGGGTCAATCACAACACAAGGTCTGGAAAGAACAATGCTGTTCCAGCACTGGCTAGGCTAAAACTGAAGGCTTATATAGCCAGAGCTTCCTGAGCCCCACTCAGGGCTCAGCTGCAGTGCGTTACAGGCCCTCTGGCAAAAGGAGGCCTTCTTCCTGAGGAGTCCTCCTTTGTAATCAAGCCCTTCTTAAAGGAGCCCTATTGGCCTGCTTCTTGAGGTGACGATGTTCTCGGGAACTAGGTAGTTGCCCAGCCTCCGCCTCACGAGGCAGAAATCCCCTCCTCCTGTGCGGACAGACTAGCGGAGTTCTCCCCTGAGGGCCCAGGCTCCCCCAGATCTCTTGACATGAGTGCCTCCTTGGCGTTGTCTATTTCTGGAAGCTGTAGCTCCTCAGAGGAGGAAGATTCCTCCAGCGGGGGCATGATGAAGTTCCAGTCATGACAAAGAGATAAAATTTCTCAATGCCCTAAACAACTGTGCCCTAGAACAGTTATTCATGGTACCAAACAGAGGGGAAGCGACCCTGGACTTAACCCTAAGTGGTGCCATGCAGGACTAGTGTGAGCCACTGTGCAAACAGATTGCTGGACTGGATTGGACTTTGGTCTGACCCAGTGGGGTTCTGCTTAAGTTTAAAGCAAGTCAACCAACAGGCTGCTGTTTTGGAAAGAATATCTCAACCGTCTTGCTGGCCATTTGTTCAGACTAACCATGAGACCATTTTTTTCCTGTTATTTACATACCATTTTATTTTTTACTCTGTCTTTCTGCATTGTACTCAGTGGCTTAAAAGAAAATAAAGAGTACCAGAGTTACACCAGCTGAGGGATCATAGCAGGAGTAGGTAACCTGGTACCCTCCAGATGTTTTGGATTACAAGTCCCATCAGCCCCACTTAGCACGGCCAATTGTCATGGATTGTGCGAGTCATAGACCAAAACATCTGAGGACATCTGGAGGTTGCCTACATGTGGGCTATAGGATACTCACCTGATTCTGCCAAAAAATGGCACTTAGGGTAGGTAACAATAAAATTCAGATTAAAAACAAGATCTTAATGAAACTGTAACATAAAAATTAAAAACACATTGAAAAAAAATAAACAGTACCAACCAAATTAAAAAACCCTTTGGCAACAGCTTATATGCCAAAGGCCTGCCTAAATAAAAAAGTCTTTGCCTGCCAATAGAAAGACAACAGAGAGGAAGCTAACCTAGTTTCCCTCAGCAGGGAGTTCCATAATCTTGGAGAGGCCACCAAAAGGGCCTTCTCTTGTGTCCCCACCAAATGTACCTCTGATAGCAGCAGTACTGAGTGAAGGGCCTCCCACAAAGATCTTAAAACCCAGGCAGGCTTTTAGGGCAGAAGGTGGTTTTTCAGGTAGCCAGGCTCCAAGGCTTTTAGTGTATAACCAGCACTTTGAATTGTGCCCAGAAACAGACCAGAAGCCAGTGAAGTTGATGTAACAAGGGAGTCATGTGCTCCCCGTAATGGGCACCTGCCAACACTTTGGCTGCAGCATTCTGGACCAGCTGAAGTTTCTGAACACTCCTGCCCACTGTCAAAAGTTGTGCATTCTGGTTCAGGGATGAGTCTAAGAGTACATTCAAACTGCAAGCCTGAATCCTCAGGAGAAGTGTAACCCTATTCAGCACAGGATGCTTTCTGTCCCCTGATCTGCCTTCCGACTGCCCAGGAGCACCTCTGTCTTGTCTGGATTAAACTTCAATTTGTTTGCCCTTATCCAATCCATTACTAACATCAGATGCTGATTTAGAACTAGAACAGCTTCCTTGGATTTAGACAGAGTTGAGTATCCTCAACACACTGGTGGCAATGAACCCCAAACTCTGATCAATCTCTCCCAGTGAGTTCATGTATAAGTTAAATAGAATGGGGGACAAGACAGAACCCAGAGCAACACTACATGCCAATGGCCATGGTGTCAAACAGGAATCCCCAACACCACCTCCTGTAATCACCCCTCCAAGAAAGACCAGAGCCACCATAAAACAGTGATTCCCAGTCCCATTTCAGACAGACAGCCGGGAAGGATAACATGGTCAATGGTACTGAAAGCTGTCAAGAGGTCCAGCAGGACCAACAGGGACACACTCCCTACGTCCAGTTCCCAGCATAGATCATCTACCAAGGTGAACAAAGCGGTCTCTGTCCCATAACCAGGTCTGAAGCCAGACTGAAATGGATCTAGATAATCCGTCTCATCCGGAAACCCCTGGAACTGAGAAGCCACCACATGCTGCTGCACCTTACCAAATAATAAAATATTGGAGACTGGTTCAAGGAAGCTGTTTGTTTGTTACTTAAACAGAGGTCTTGCTACTGTCTCTTTTAGGCAGAATCACACCTTGCCATAGAGGCACATTCACCCAGCCACTTTTATAAGCTAGGAAGGGCAGGGGATCAGCACGCACATGGTTGCTTTCTCTTCTCCAAGGATCTTATCTTCAAGCTGCACAAACTGAGAAGTACCCATTATAACCGGACAAGCAGAAGCCAATGGATTAGGCCCACAGACCAGGGATTCCCCACCACTGGTGCACAGTATCCCACTTTAAAACCCCAGTCTAAAACCACAGTCATGAAAAGCGAACAGGGGGAGCAAACAGGAGTTGGCCAGGGGAGTTGCAGTAGTTGAAGAGACAAAGGAGACAGAGGCTAAGAGGTAAGTGGCTGCAGAAAGCCCAGGGGGCTGCCCTTTATCCTTCTGAGTGGCCGTGAGCTCACCAGGTTCTTCTGTGAGCTCCAACTGAATGGCGGTGTGTGGCCTGAGTAGTCACAGCAGTTGAGTGGGCGGGAAGCTTCAGTCTGTTTCCCGCCTCCTGGCTGAGCAGAGCAGAGCAGAGCAAGCTGGTCCAGCTGGTCCAGGGACTACAGAAGCAAGCAAGCTCCCAGAGAGCGAGCAACCAGAGCGAGTGAACAGGGAGAGCAAACAGGAGTTGGCCAGGGGAGTTTGGCAGGGGGATGCCCCTAACATTTTTTTTTCATTTTTCATTTTATTTTTAACTAACTTTTTTCCATTTATTTGTCTTGTAACACACACTTTCACACCAGTGGGACTCTGCTTTTAACCTCTACTGAGTAGAGGAACAGGCACAGGCTAGTCTAGAACAATCACAAAGCTAGACATAAAAAGGGAAAAGAGGCTATGGAAGGACAGGACTCTCCAGTGGTGGGGACCTGCAAGGTGTGTGCCATGTTTCTTTTCTTGCCTGAGAACAACATGGCCTACACCTGCAACAAGTGCAAGTTGATCACGCTGCTGGAAGAAAAAGTAAGTGGACTGCAGTGGCGACTGTCGACCCTCCAGAGAGTAAGAGAACATGAAGAGTTCTTGGACAGAATGGGGGAACTACAGCAGCAAAGGGAAGACCAGAAGCTTGAAGAGCAACAGCAAGATGAAGCAGAAGTGGGAAATGCTGAGGTGAAGAAAAATGGAGTAGAGGATACTCCTTGGAAAAGGGTGACAGTTAGGAGAAGAAGAACTAGACGCCACTCTGCACCAGTGGAAACAGTGGAGCTGTGGAACCGATTCCAGGTACTTGCGGATGAGACTGGAGAACAGCCTGCAGAGGAAGAATCACAGGGGAACCTGCATGAGAGTGAGCAAGAGGCTAAAGGTCAGTCAAACAGAGGCGATGAAACCCAGGCCTACAAGAAGAAGAAGAGAAGAGTGGTAGTAGTGGGAGACTCTTGGCTGCGTGGGATCGAGACCCAAGTATGTCGCGAAGACCCGTGGACTCCCCAGGTGTGTTGTCTCCCGGGAGGACGGATTAGAGATGTGACTGAAAGGTTGCCTGCACTCATAAAGCCCACTGACAGGTATCCTTTTCTTCTCATCCATGTGGGAACAAATGATGCCGCCAAGCGGAGCTACGAAGAGATCACATCAGACTTTGAAGCTTTGGGAAGGAAACTCCAGAACTTTGGGGCCCAGATAGTTTGCTCATCCATCCTTCCAGTAGTTCAAAGAGGGATAGAAAGGGGAGATATGATAGCACTCTTCAAGTACTTGAAAAGCTGTCACAGAGAAGAAGGCCAGGATCTCTTCTGGATCACCCCAGAGTCCAGGACACGGAATAATGGGCTCATGTGAAAGGAAGCCAGATGCCGGCTGAACATCAGGAAAAACTTCCTGACTGTTCGAGCAATACGACAATGGAACCAATTACCTAGGGAGGTGGTGGGCTCTCCCACACTGGAGGCGTTCAAGGCGAGGCTGGACAGCCATCGGCCAGGGATGCTCTGACTTGGATTCCTGCATTGAGCAGGGGGTTGGACTCGATGGCCTTGTAGGCCCCTCCCAACCCTTACTATTCTATGATTCTATGAAAATGACACAATGATGGCACCGTTCAGACCAGCCTTCCTCAACCAGGTGCCTTCCAGGTACATTGGGACTACAACCCCTGTCATTCCCAGCCATACTGGCTGGGAATAATGGGAGTTGCAATCCAACGCATCTGGAAGGTGCCAGGTTGAGGAAGGCCAATTTAGATATAGCTAAAACCTAACAGAATCAATAGTTTAAATGAAGGCTTGATGATACAAGAACATTTTTACTGTTGCCACTGTTTTATCTAGATGGCTGTTAACTGGCTACAAGGAATCCAAATAAAGCAGCAGAAACTGTGACCAAGTTACAGTTCCTATCCCAGCTTTTCACTTCAGAAACAGGCCACACAATAAAAAATGAGCTCCCAGGATCTCTGTACAAATGGATATTATTTACAACTTGGTTTGTAAGGCAGGTGTGAGAAAGCATGCACACAGAATAGGAAAAGCCCAGAAGCCATCCCATAAAATATGAAGATGGCAAGGATTTCGGTATTACCCAAATTCATTCAGAAACCTCTGTTTGGGGGAGGGGGGAAATATAAGAAGACTGCAGTACATCCTGGTCTTTTAGCAAACACAAGTATAACCATAGTAAGTTCATACATAGTTGAGACATACGTGAGAAGAGGAACTGGTTGCACAAGCTTCAGATCTGGCTCGCTCTTCCGTGCCATCAAAGTTCGTCTTTTTCTACGCAGCTCCAGCACTTCTTCAAGGACTGTCCTTGCTTCAGATGCACTCACACTGACATCATGGATTGACATGTCACTGAAAAACGAAGGGAAACAGGCTATTTCAATACTGCTGTTTTATTTCACAGACATTCAAAATTCTTTAAGCTAGCAAAATTAAAGCCACATTGCACAAAGTAGAATAGCTTAATTAGGCTGATATCTAAACCTCAACAATTTTGAAAGCTTCCTATCAACATGGCTTGACCTACAAAACGGTAGCTAGTTCTGGTATTAGCATTTCAAGTAACAAGTACTGTACAGAACAAATATTTGTGGACTGGCACTGAGCAGCGGTCAACAAATTCTGTCTTTACTTACTAGCCAAAGACATGACTTGTGTCAGTGCTGGCCCTTGTGTTGGATGTCTGCTGAAGTTGCAAGCAGCTCCATGCTGCTGCTACATTCAGCAAAAGTCCAATGAGATGGAACAAAAACTATCCCAGGCCCTTCCTCTACATAGAGTGTGCACATGGGGGGAACCAAAGTGGTTTCTCTCCTGCATGTTGGACTTTTGCAGAAAACAGCAGCAGTGCATCACTGCTACCTCTGCAAAAGTTCAATGGAGGGAAAAGAATACCTTTATTAACTAACGTCCTCCCCAAACAGGTTCAGAGATACATGCAGCTAAGGGACTTTTTAATGTGGGGTCATAGCATGTCTTGGCAGATGTGTGCCAATAATGTGCAGGCACACACACATATTCCTCCCAAAAATGAAGAAATGCACAGGCATCAAAAATACACACAATAATTGCTTCGGGAATTAGGTGAGTGATAAGGGGCACTGTATGTTTGAATTCCGGAATGGAACTAATCAGTTCATATATAACGAACAAACCTGCACACACTAAGGATATAAGGCAGAAAACAAAATGACTTCCACAAACAGGGTTCAAAAGAGATGAAAGGCCCAGTGCCCAAACTGAGAGCTACCATGCATGGAAGCCTAGGGTCTGGACTCAAATGGATTATGATTCTGGGAGAAATGGGCAAGGTCGGGGAAAGATACACAGGAGAGAAGGGTGACAAGACTGGGGAGAGGAAAGGGGCTTATAGCAGTTTGTCTCTAGCATTGGGCAAAGCACAGCAGCTAGTCCCTGTGAAAAGTCATTGTGCCAAATAAGTATCCAAATATGTATCAATTTGCAGCTGGCTTCTATACACCACCCATTCAAATGCTGAAAGCATTGTAAGGTCTTCTATCCATTGCATTATAGGAGGTGAATGTTTATCCTTCCAATGTTGCAATATCAGTCTTTTACCTGTCAGAAGGGTGCTGAGAATCCATTTGCACTGACCGCTCATTAACTTCCAGGAAGCAGGTAGATAATTTAAAAGAGCATGTATTCTGTAAATATTAACGTGTGTTCCAAAACAAAACTTGGCCATACAATGACCTCCCAAAAAAGGGCAACTGCTGAGCATTGCAAAAACATATGCTTAAAAGAAGCATTAGCTGCATTCCACCTCCAACCGTTAGCTGACTTAGACAAACTCTTATTAAAGAGGTGTTGCAGCATCCAACAGACAAAAATAAAAGCTTCTTCTTGTCTTCCCTTTAGGAAATGGGTGCGGATCCATGGACACAACAAAGGCTTTTGGTCTCGACCACTTGGATATCAACCAACTCTTCCGGAAAACTTAGCTGACCACAATGGCCCCAGGCTTGAAGGGAAGACAAGGAATACTGGGCGACTAGTACAAGGTTATACTCAAGTGACCAGGGTTCTCCCCAAAAACAGACTGAAAGACAGACGTAGTTTCTACACACACTCACAACAAGCAAGTACAACGATGGAGGCTATGATATGTAGGGAAAGGACCTCCAGAAGATAGGGCAGAACTGAAAGATACCTGTCCAGTGATTCCACTGGATCGTTCCTGAAGGGTGTGGACAAATTCCTGAGGTTACAGCAAAGGATCCCGGAAAAAGGCTGCAGGCAGGTCACCATTTCAGCTACAGCAGGGACCCTGGTGGCCAGAACAGGTGTTCTGGGCTGGGGAGTGATAAGGCTCTCTGACAGAATCCCGGGTTCCGTGGCTTAAAGTGATTTCAGTGAAGGAGTGAGAGCCAACGGACACACGCCCAGGAACACTGGGCTTGTCTCTCAACCAGACGCAGGGCGCCAAACCACTGGGAGGGGCAGCAGCCAATGTAATTTCAGCAAAGAAGTGAGGGTCCGAGATCCAACGGGACTGGCAGAGATCAACAGGGCATGTGGTGTCCAGACCTTGTAGACGGCCAGGAACATGGAGTCTCGGAGACCTGAGTTTTTAGTGTTTCAACCAAGAATACAAAGGGGCAAAAGTTCTGGGTTCAACTTTGATGAAGCAGACGAAAGCAGGGGAGATTACTTCGGTCGGACTGGATGATAGTCTCAATATCAGGATGGGCTACACCTAATCAAGACAGTACTTCTCTGAGGTCGCAGTGCTTAACGGTGGTGAACCTCCATCCAACCACCACACTTACCACTTAATTATGCAACGAGGTATGGGACTCTTTGCCTGCGGTATATTCATGCCTAGTTCCTGACTGTTGCGCCTTGTCTACTCATGAGGCATTTAACTTGGGAGTGGCTTGATTAAGTCATATTATGAATATGGGACCTGCTGCTAATGATCTCATGGCATGATTACTTGCTTTAGTCTCTTCATCTGTTCCAGCCAGGTTGGCCCCCTCAGGCTTTTCTTTACACAGGATGCCAGGCTGTGCTTCTTAAAGTGACAGCACCATGTCACACAAAGTACTCGGGCAGAGAGTCTTCTGGGCATTCAAGTCCAGCAGTCTGCCAACACCTTCTTCTCCACAAGTTCTCCACAAAGAAAAAAAAATTATTTCCCTTCCTGTAGGGATTTTGCAGGAGGGAGCAGGAAGGCACTGCAAAACCCCAATATGCAGGACAGAATATGCTCCTCGCCTCCCTCCTGCTCATCCTGTCTGGATGAAAGGCATGTTTTTGCTCCCCTTGGCCTTTCCAAGGAGAATGCAATCCCTTCCAGAACACGTTAAATCCCAAACCCTGAGCCAAACTTTCTACTGGCCAGTAGCACCTCCATCTTGTCCAGATCTAATTTCAGTTTGCTCAACTTCATTCAACCATTACCAAGCCCAGGAAACATTCAACAGTATCAAAGTTCAAGACTGTGGGGCTTTGCGTGCTGGGTCGTCTGACTCAGCCTGCTGCTATGAAAGGCTGTGGGTGGGGCCAAAGTCCACAGCTGGGGCTGATCAGTACAGGTCAACTCGGTAGCAAAGCTCCGTTTCTTAGGAGTGAGCGAACAGAGTGGAAAGACAGGGCAGTTCTGTATGGGAGTTCAGTGAGAGAGGCTGCGGGGGAGTCCAGGGATATGGCAGAGTCATCTGGCATGCCTGGCACTATGGAGGGAGTTGTTCCAGTGACCTGCAGGCTGTGTGCCAAGTTTGTCTCCCTGCCTGAGGACAACAGGAACCACACTTGCAACAAGTGCAAGCTAGTTTGGGTGTACTACCGGACTCGGCCCTGAACCTGGATTTCCCATGTCTCAGCGGTGGCCAGGAATTTCTTTGCACAGCTGAGGCTAGTGCGCCAGCTGCACCCATTGCTAGAGATGTTTGATCTGGCCATGGCCACACACAGAATCATAGAATAGTAGGGTTGGAAAGGGCCTACAAGGCCATCAAGTCCAACCCCCTCCTCAGTGCAGGAATCCAAGTCAGAGCATCCCTGGCAGACGGCCGTCCAGCCTCGTCTGGAACACCTCCAGTGTGGGAGAGCCCACCGCCTCCCTAGGTCATTGGTTCCATTGTCATATTGCTCTAATAGGCAGGAGGTTTCTCCTGATGTTCAGCTGGAATCTGGCTTCCTCTCACTTGAGCCCATTATTCCATGTCCTGCACTCTGGGATGATGGAGAAGAGATCCTGGCCTTCTTCTCTGTGACAACCTTTCAAGGACTTGAAGAGCGCTATCCTATCTCCCCTCAGTCTTCTCTTCTCAAGGCTCAACATGCCCAGTTCTTTCAGTCTCTCCTCACAGGGCTTTGTTTCCAGTCCCCTGATCATCTTTGTTGCCCTCCTCTGAACCCTCTCCAGTCTGTCTGCATCCTTTTCAAGTGCGGTGCCCAGAACTGGACACAGTACTCCAGATGAGGCCTAACCAGTGCTGAGTAGAGGGGAACTAGTAGTTCCTGGGATTTGGGAGCGATGCTTCTATTAATGCAGCCCAAAAGAGCATTTGCCTTTTTTGCAGCCACATCACACTGTTGGCTCATATTCAGCTTGTGATGGACAACAATTCCAAGATCCTTCTCGCTTGTAGTGTTGTTGAGCCACGTATCCATCTTGTAACTGTGCATTTGGTTTCTTTTTCCAAGGTGCAGAACCTGGCATTTATCCCTATTAAATGTTTTCTGCCCAGCGCTTCAGTCCATCAAGATCACTTTGAACGTTGTTTCTGTCTTCCAAAGTATTAGCTATCCCTCCCAATTTTGTGTCATCTGCAAATGTGATCAGCATTCCCTGCACCTCCTCCTCCAAGTCATTAATAAAAATGTGGAAGAGCACTGGGCCCAGGACTGAGCCCTGCGGCACCCTGCTCATTACCTCTCCCCAGTTGGAGAAGATCCCATTGATAAGCACTCTTTGAATCTGATTCTGTAGCCAACTGTGGATCCACTGAATCGTTGTTTCATCTAGCCCACTTTGAGCTAGTTTGCTCATCAGGGTATCATGGGGCACTTTGCCGAAAGCTTTGCTGAAGTCGAAGGATATTATGTCCACAGCATTCCCACAGTCCACAAGGGAGCTGACTTGATCCAAAAATGAGATCAGATTCGTCTGGCAGGATTTGTTCTTGACAAAGCCATGTTGGCTTCGAGTCACTGCATTGTTTTCAGGGTGCTTCCAGATGGATTGCTTTATCATCTCCTCCAGAATTTTCCCAGGGATTGATGTCAGACTGACTGGTCTGTAGTCCCCAGGTTCCTCCTTTTTGCCCCTTTTGAAGATAGGGACATTAGCCCTCCTCCGGTCATCTGGCACTTCACCCATCCTCCATGATTTCACAAAGAGAATACACAGCGGTTCGGAGAGTTCTTCTGCCAGTTCCTTTATTACTCTAGGATGCAGTTCATCTGGCCCTGGAGATTTGAACTCATTCAAAGTAATTCGGTGTTCCTTGCCCATATGCCTATCGATCTCAAGCTGCAATCCTGCCCCTTCAACCTGTACTTTGCCTTTGCCAGGGGGCTCATAGACCCTCTTTTGGGAGAAGACTGAGCCAAAGCAGGAATTGAGCACCTCTGCCTTTTCTTTGTCATCTGTTACCATCCAACCTTCTTCCACCTGCACAACTATCTGATCTCTCTCACTCCACTCCCAGCCTCTGCCCTTGTATTTTTCTCCACCCAACCCCTTTCTTCACTCTTTCTCTCCCTCCCCTGTCCCTAGCCACCTTCTCTCCCTTCCTGGCTCCTGGCCTTGCTCCCACTCACCACTTCATCTCACTGGTTCTCTCCACTCTCAGCCTCTAGCCTTGATGTTCCTCTCCCCACACCTCTTTACCTCGTTTTCTCCCCTCCTAGTCTCTAGCCTTGCGCTTTCTCTTACTCCTCCCCCCTCCCTCCCAGTCCCTAACCTTGCTCTCTTTCTCCCTCTCACCCCTCTATCGCTATTTCTTCCTCCTCACAGCCCCTAGCCTTCGTTTTTTTTCTCTCCTTTCCCAGCCCCTTCACTCATTCCTCTCTCTCTGAGACACACACACACACACAAAAAACAACTTCCTGGGCAGGGGCTCTGATGCCAGAGGAAGAGGAGGAGAAGTGCCAGGTGGGGAACAGAAAGGCTGAGCATGGGGTCAAGGTAAGGAAAACCTTTTATTACCATTTGGGGCTGGGGACATTTTTCTTGGGGGCTGGGGAAAGGTGTGTGTGCGTGTATGGGATGAGCAGAGCAATCTTATGTAGGTCTACTCAGAAGTAATTCCTACTAAGTTCCATGTAAGCATGCATAGGATTGCAACCTTAAATGGCTATTTTGTTGTGCTTCTGTGGGGTCAAATATGTGCATTGGCTTTGGAGTTCAGACCCTTCCTCTGCTTGTACTCAATTCCTTGAGTGAATTATTTGTCTTTTGACTAGCCCAGAAAGCTCTGGCTATTGGGCGGTATAGAAATGAAATGAGTGAATAAATAGCCAGGTCTCTACGGCAGCCATCATGTGACTAGCCGCAGTCTCCATAGGAGCCATTTTGTGCTGGGGCTCACAGCAGTTTCTCAAATTCCCAAATATGCCCATGGGTCCAAAAAGATTGGGGACCCTGATCTAGAGCAACCTTCCCCAAGCTAGTGCCCTCCAGATGTGCTATACTGCAATTCCCATCATTCCCAGCCAACAAGGCCATGGGACTTGCAGTCCAACACATCAGGAGCACACCAGGTTGGGGAAGGTTACCTAGAGGAATTCCAGAATCAAGGGATGGATGCAAAAATTGAAGAAGGAATTCACCCTTTAAGGAACATCCTTAATGAGTCCTTCCTGAGGCACGGCTGCTCCTCAAAGATCTTCTCCTTAATAACAAGTCCTTTTCTGTACTGGCAGTCTCTCTCCAGTGCTTTGCAGATGAAATACAAGCATGCTGTGGCAAAAAAAAAAAAAGAAAAAGTCAGAAGCTACCTGTGGCTTCATGCTGAACTCGCTCTTTAGGTAAACTAACTGCACAAAGTCAGCCATGTTATTGCGACCCAAATATTCTGATAAAACAGTGATGTAGATGTTCTGTTTGGCATGTTTGACTTATATTTAGTAAACAAAACTAAAGAGTATGCCATATTAATCCTGCATAAGTATCTCAAAAGTTTTTCCAATAGCGAAAAGTAGTTGAACCAAAATATCTGATGAGGGGGAAAGAATTCAATAAAGCACACAGTGTGGTTTAAATGTTATATTCAAGCACAGTTCAAAGATTTACTTGACAATATTTTTAATGGAATACCTGTAAATATTTTTAAACATGGTTAAGTCAATAGCATACATTTCCCTTATGTTGTTTAGATTTTAAAGAGAAATATGAAAACACTGAAAACTGTTCATGTTAGCATGCCTGAGGATCAAATGTACCTGCTTCCTAGAGAAAGTCACACAAGAAAATAAGTGAATTCCAGCTTTGATTTCAGATTTGTGTTGCTTTTTATCCAATCATGTTACTAATTCATTTTTATGAAGCAATGCATTTCTAAACACTGAACATTTTCCACAGAAAAATACAGCAGTCACTAATGATTAATATTTTAAATAGGATAAGTTTAAGATTATTTCCTTATATGAGCCTCATGAAAATTTCCTACACACTTACAAAAAGTGAGCAAGGGACTGATAATGGGGTCTCTAGCAAACCATGAAACATTTCTAGATATTTGCAGAGTATATGAGAATCCATCAAGAATAAACTTGTCACAGCATTACAGTCAGAGGCACTCGCCTTATCTCTGCCTTACAAGGGTCCTTGAAATGCTCTGAAATCTGTTTCTTTGTAATTTACTTCCTAAAAAGGTTTCCTGTATTTGAACCAAGTGAAGTCTCCAACAGGCCTTCAAGGACAGCTCCACATACAACACACGCAGTAGTCAAATCTGGATAGGGTATATAACTAACTTTGGCCAGGCTAGTTCTGCCCAAGAGGGGTTCACAGTTGCTGCACTAGTCTAATCTAGTGAAAAACATTTCTGGGAATCCAGAATAAGGGCTGGATCTAACAGTACTCCAATACTGTGAACTTAAAAGCACAAGAACACATTGAACACCGCCTCCTTGAGCATATGGACCACCTACCAAAAGAACCCTCATCTTGTCTGGATTGAGTTTCCATTTATTACCCCTCATCCAGGACATTAGCAACTCCAGTTCAGCTTCACTTCACCCAATTTCAAAGAAAGGGAGAAATAGCGCTCGAAGTCATTAGCTTACCGATGGACCCAGTATTCAAAGTCTCTGGATGAACACACTCAGTGGCTTCATGAATATGTACAAAAGCATGGGGGTCAGGATGGGCTATAGTGCAGACCAATCGTCCCCCAGCACCATGGTCTGGAACCAGTCTGCCAGACAGGAGTGGAGATACTAAGGCACTATCACATGAACTTTGGCCCCAGCTAGTCCAGAAGGATAACGTGTCAACGGCTTCAGAGAGACCCAAAGAAGTTACTAGGGTGACCCTTCTCCTGCCCTTATCCCAGTTCAAGTCATCAATCAAGGTGACCAAAACAGTTTCAGGCAAGCCAGACCGATTATCATTCTACATCCTGGAGCTGCCCAATCCCCACCCAGGAAGGGGATATTAGCAACCAGGTGGCAACTGAACTAGTTCTTGTGTTCAAGGCAGGTTTCTTTAGAAGTGGCCAAACAACCATCTGCTTCAAGCGGACTATTCCCTACGTTCTTCAATTTAAGCCAAAATTTTGCAAGAAGCAGCTCATGGCTCAGATCATGAGCTGCTTCTTGCAAGATTTCGGCTTAAATTGAAGAACGTAGGGAAAACCACTAAACCATTCAGGTATGACCTAAATCATATCCCTTATGAATATACAGTGGAGGTGAGGAATAGATTTCAGGGATTAGACCTGATAGACAGAGTGCCTGAGGAACTATGGACGGAGGTCTGTAACACTGTGCAGGAGGCAGCAACAAAATCCATCCCAAAGAAAAAGAAATGCAAGAAAGCCAAGTGGCTGTCTGATGAGGCTTTACAAGTCGCTGAGGAAAGAAGGGAAGCGAAGAGCAAGGGAGAAAGGGGAAGATATATCCAACTGAATGAAGAGTTCCAGAGAATAGCAAGGAGAGATAAGAAGGCCTTCTTAAATGAACAATGCGAAGAAATCAAGGAAAACAACAGAATGGGAAAGACTAGAGATCTCTTCAAGAAAATTGGAGATCTCAAGGGAACGTTTTGTGCAAAGACGAGCATGATAAAGGACAAAGAAGGCAGGGACCTAACAGAAGCAGATGAGATTAAGAAGAGGTGGCAAGAATACACAGAAGAACTATACAGGAAAGATCTGAATGCCCCTGATAGCCATGATAGTGTGGTCACTGAACTTGAGCCGGACATCCTAGAGAGTGAAGTCAAGTGGGCCTTAGGAAGCATTACTAACAACAAAGCGAGCGGAGATGACAGTATTCCAGCTGAGCTATTTAAAATCCTAAAAGATGATGCTGTTGAAGTGCTGCACTCAATATACCAACAAATTTGGAACACTCAACAGTGGCCACAAGACTAGAAAAGGTCAGTTTACATTCCAATTCCAAAGAAGGGCAATGCCAAAGAGTGTTCTAACTACCGTACAATTGTGCTCATTTCACATGCCAGAAAGGTTATGCTCAAAATCCTACAAGCTAGGCTTCAGCAGTATGCAAACCGTGAACTACCGGAAGTACAAGCTGGGTTTCGAAGAGGCAGATGAACTAGAGATCAAATCGCCAACTTTCGCTGGATCACGGAGAAAGGAAGAGAATTCCAGAAAAACATCTATCTCTGCTTCATTGACTACGCTAAAGCCTTTGACTGTGTGGATCACAACAAACTGTGGCAAATTCTGAAAGAGATGGGGGTACCAACCACCTTATCTGTCTCCTGAGAAACCTGTACGAGGGTCAAGAAGCAACAGTAAGAACCAGACATAGAACAACCGATTGGTTCAAAATTGGGAAAGGAGTACGACAAGGCTGCATATTGTCACCCTGCTTATTTAACTTATATGCAGAGTACATCATGAGAAACGCCGGGTTGGATGAATCACAGGTCGGAATTAAGACTGCTGGGAGAATTATCAACAACCTCCGATATGCAGATGATACCACCCTAATGGCAGAAAGCGAAGAGGATCTCAAGAGCCTCTTGTTGAGGGTGAAAGAGGAGAGTGCAAAAGCTGGTTTGAAACTCAACATTAAAAAAAACTAGGATCAAGGCATCTGGCCCCATCACTTCCTGGCATATGGAAGGGGAAGAAATGGAAACAATGACAGATTTCATTTTCCTGGGCTCCAAGATCACCACAGACGGTGACTGTAGCCATGAAATTAAAAGACGCTTGCTCCTTGGGAGGAAAGCTATGGCAAACCTAGACAGCAGAGTAAGAAGCAGAGACATCACCTTGCCGACAAACGTCCATCTAATCAAAGCTATGGTTTTCCCAGTAGTAACGTATGGCTGTGAGAGCTGGACTATAAGGAAGGCTGAGCACCGAAGAATCGATGCTTTCAACCTGTGGTGCTGGAGAAGACTCTTACGAGTCCCCTGGACTGCAAGGAGGTCAAACCAGTCCATCCTAAAGGAAATCAACCCTGAGTGCTCAGTGGAAGGACAGATACTAAAGCTGAAGCTGAAATATTTTGGCCACCTAATGTGAAGAGAAAACTCTCTGGAAAAGACCCTGATGCTGGGAAAGACTGAAGGCAAAAGGAGAAGGGGACGGCAGAGGATGAGATGGCTAGATAGCATCACTGATGCAATGAATATGGACTTGAGCACGTTCTGGGAGAGAGCGCAGGACAGGAAGGCCTGGCGTGCTATGGTCCATGGGGTCACGAAGAGTCGGACACGATTGAACGACTGAACAACAACAATTCCTCTTAACACAGCTTGATATTCCAATCCTGCCTGACGTTACCAGCTATGAAGGAGAAGGGTTTAGCAAACAACTGGAACTTATTCAAACAAGAAGGACCAGATGGGTTCCCTAGACATATCCTGTGACTGAACTTCTACCACGGTGGCTTCCAATAAATCTGCAATAATTTTATCATGCAATAAATCAGGACAATTTTATCATCAAAGTACTTTGTAGCTGCCCAGAGTTATTGGGCCGATCAGAAGTGCAACAAATAAATAAACAACATTTGCAAATAAGTCACAGCAGGCTTTCAAGGGTTCCCAAAGATCACTGTCGGAACAATCCCTAACCACGCGAACACAGTGCCCACCAGTGGAGCTGATGCTGTAGATACAACGGCAGTGGGAAAGCCGTTCCCCTCTGTACAGTGGGCTCTAAGGAGACAACTTGTGTTTAGTCATGATGTGTTCGAGTCTTCTGGCACTTGCATTATAGCTGTTGGCCCAACCACTTTATCACCCCCAGCAATAAGGTTATGAGCAATTCAGAACTTAACTCAGGGTGCCAGGCTAGCTTCTTGAATATCCACCTG
Organism: Heloderma suspectum; assembly: GCF_057233095.1. Classification (NCBI taxonomy): domain Eukaryota; kingdom Metazoa; phylum Chordata; class Lepidosauria; order Squamata; family Helodermatidae; genus Heloderma; species Heloderma suspectum. The sequence continues at coordinate 33,125,166 of NC_139470.1, forward strand.
GCATCCAAAAGGTTAATCTGGATTCCTAGTTTGGTCTGACTTTACTGAGAAGCAGTCTGATCTAAAGCACCCCCAAAATTGCATCTCCAGCAATTGTTTGTATCTATCAATGCAATAAGGTTCATTTAGGAAAATCATACAATAATAAAACTTACTTGTGTAGTCACTTAGTGTGTAGAGGACAGTGATAAGATTATCTAAACAAGGCCAATGATCTGGGTTACATGTGAGCCCTTCTTCAAAAGCGTGCCGCGCCAGGGGCAGGCGCGTAAGTCTGAGTGCCACACGACCAATTTTATACCACAGGTTGACGTCAGTGGAGTCTAGCATTACAGCCTGGAAAGCAGAATACACAACATGCCTCACACGCACACACAAGTGTAAGTTGTACTGACAGAACCTGGAAGCTGCAATAACTGCTTGGGATTACAAGGCTTCAGTGTAGGGGTGGGCAACCAGCAGCCCTCAGCCTAATTTTCAAAACCCTCTACAAGTGATCAGTTCAGACCTCTAGCAAGAGCGATCTGTCCCTTTCCCAGAAGCCCACTCAGTGGAGAGAAAGGGGAGTGGCAGGAAAAGAGACAGCAAAGGGGTGGTTCCACTTGGCCCTGTGCATTGTCAGCATGCAGCCCCCAACAGAGTACCCGCAAGGAACATGACTCTCAACAGAAAAAAGCTTGTCCACCCCTGCTCTAGTGGAAGGGTTCAGCAACTTCCAGTGTCTGCCAAGCATGTTTAACACTCTTTTTCAATAATCTTTTATTTTTATTTTATTTTATTTATTTATTTATTTCTATACCGCCCAATAGCCGAAGCTCTCCGGGTGGTTCCCAAAAATTAAAACCAAGAAACGCAAGATAAACCAATATAGAATATAAAAGCATTAAAACCACAGTCAGTATTAATCAGTATCAAGATTTTTCACTATAAAAAGAGAAATTAATAAGAATTATAACTAAATATTTAGGACAAAAACTTTACATCTGAAAAACAGATATCACATTCCTTTGGGGGGTAACATAACTTATTAGGAAAAGAAAAGGATTCTAATAACTGAATTGTGCTTAAAAATAATGTTTGCATGCTACCTAATCTCTTGTCTGCTCTGTTCCCCTGGAAAGAGTAATTTTGTTACTCTTTGAATTGAAAGAGAAATAGCGGGTGCAAATGAGGAAAGTGAGGGACAGCTGTGCCCAGTTCTTGTACTAGGAATGAAAACAGCATGAGGAACGACACTGGCAGAGGGTTGTGAGATAGCCACATTTTTGCTATGGCATTAGCCACATACTAGAGGGGGATGCCTGCCTGACTTAACTTGAACGAACACTATACCTCCAGGTAGAACTCCATGGCTGTCTCAGAGTCATCTCGCCGTGCTGCCAGCTGAGCTAAGTTTTTGTAAGTAGAATATTTCAGCATTAAGCCTGGATGTTTTAATCCCTCTCTCTCATCACCAGCTGGGATCGCCTGAAAATTGTAAAGAGAAACAATGTGGAGATAAAATCTTCTTCAATACCAAAGGACAATTAAAAATTCTCCAGATGATAGCATGCACCATTCAAGGCCACTTGAGTGACTCCAAAAGGTAGACACCATTCTAAAACACAAGCATGACCATTAAGTACCAACCAGGCTGGGGGGAGAGGGGGGCAGGGAGATATTTTCCCTTTTAAGAAGCTCCAGAGGGTCTGATGGGGCTACCAGCAAATGGAAATACATCACTCAACCACTCTCATCTCGTAGGAACATAGGAAGCTGTCTTATGCTAGGTCAGATTCTTGGTCCATTAAGCCAAGTATTGTCAAGACTGACTGGCAACAGTGGCTCTCCAGGGGTTCAGGCAGGAGTTTTTCCAGCCCTACCTGGAGATGCTGGAAATTGAACCTGGAACCCTCGCCATGCAAAACAGGTGCTCTACCACTGAGATACAGTGGTTCAAATGCTGGGACAAGGGCCACGTAGCGGAGGGATCATAGCTCAGTGGTAGAGCACATCCTTTGCATGGAGAAAACTCCAGGCTCAATCCTTGGCAGTATCTCCAGTTTAAAAGTATCAGGTAGGAGGGGATGGGAAAGACCCTTCTCTGCCTGAGACAAACCTAGAGAGTCAAAGAAGACAATTCTGGGCTAAGGGACAAAGCGTTTTACCTGGCCTAAGACAGCTTTCTCTGTTGCTTCCTGGATAAACAATTGCAGGTTTCCAATTAAAGCAACAATTCATTCAGAATCCAAACAGCCTGCCCTCTCAGTGCTTACAAAAATTAAACATGTGAGTGAAACATCACAGTACTGAAAAACTGAAGTGGCAGTGAGAAAACATGGGAAGATCACAAAAGGAAGATTTCATCTGGACCCTGACCCTGCTGGAAATCTCCATGAATGAGGCATGGGGCAATGGCACCATAAAAGCCTCGTCTGGAATCATCCTCTGAAGTTTGCCCCCATGTGGCTCAGCAGCTTCCTCCCTTTCATATATTATTAGTGGCTCACAAGACAATTCCTTGGGTGTAGCATTAAACATCTTTGCAGCCCTGCAGTATCCATCCAGTCTCCTAAGCCTCAGATCAAGACTAGCTAGGATATTATTCTGAGGACTGAGCTGAAGACTGCTGCAGGTCTCCACAAGCCGAGTGCACGATCCAGGGTGTAACAGGCAGTGGACTGAGAAGATACCCACCACTTAGTAGACGAAAGACTCTGTCAACACAGATCCTATTTCACTGACCTCTCGCAGGAGGCGCGTTTCAAGTAGCTCATGGTAAGCTTTGGCAGATTCTTCAAACTGGTCGTGTTTCTGAAGGTCCAGCGCTTTATGATACAAGGCAAATGCTTCTGCTTCCTAGAGATCAAGAGTGGCACTCTAATCAATTAGACCTCTCTCAAAGGCGGAAAAAACATCACAGTGTTTACTACAGATGACAAAACTACTTCACTCTTCAGTGGAATCTGATGGAGATAAAATTGGCACAGAAAAACTGAGAGAAGACAACAGAAGAAGTTCCAGCAATTTGGAAGGGAAGAACAAATAGGAACATGCAACAAAGTGCTGCAGCATACATTCAGCCCTGAACTGGAGCATTCCCATTCATGGGTCCAGCCAGCCTTTTTCATTCGTTCATTCAAATTTTGTTGTTTATAGCCAACGGCTATTACAATCTAAACACAAGAAAACATATTTATGAAACATTGAACAATCAATCTGGTAAAACACAAGTAGGGCCTTGGAAATACAAATGAAATGTGTTAAGCATATATTTAAGCTAGAAAACAAAACTCCCCTGAGCTTTTGTCACTGATGTGATTCAGAAAGGCCACCCTTAACTTTGCTGCAGCTTGGGAGAACAGAGCTATTCTGTAACTAACAAACTTATCTATACTCGCCAGCAGCCATCTGATCTTAAGGGCATCCGATAGGCCTTCTAGAGAGATCTGAAAAGGGAGAATAAACTGAACCCTAGGTGAATTATATAGAGAGCAGTATGAAATATAGTGCACCACATCTTCAATTTGGCCTAATCCACATACACAGAAATTATCTTTAGCTGGCTTTTTAGAAAATCTGCTAGCCAGATATTCAGTGGGCACCAGCTGAAACCTGAGCTGAGTAAAAGCACGCCTTACAGGGAAGAAAGTTAATTCCCACAGATAGGTGGCCTTTTCATGGTCTAGCTTAATTTTAGCATACTAAATAGCACGCCTACAGTTTTTTATAAATTCAGAATCTCTCTTAGCATCTTCAACAAAGACTATGTCCTGGATCTTACAAACAGATGCATCCTGCATTATCATTACTGGGGAGATCGAATAGCTCTGCATCAAAACACCTGCATGACTGTACCCAATCTTCTCTATTCTGTAGATAAAACAAGCAGAGTTTTGCTAAATAATGATCCAGCACCAATAATAGCTTTTTCCAGTACAAAATGGTGGATTTATGTATGCGTGCTTTTGAAGAAGGAAGACCTAGTTCACTCCTTAATATTGCCCCAGGTGTGCTGTGTGCTACTGCCAAAATCAGGAGCAAGAACTTAACTTTGAATTACATCAAGTTAATCTCTGCAATGACTGCCCCAAATTGCTGCTCCATACAGAAGGTGGGCTACAATCTTGGCGATGTAAACATTTAACATTGGTTCTACTGTTGCAGAACCCAGAGTCAGAGAGACCACGGAGTGAAGGAAAAAGAGATTATTTATTTAACGCGCGGGCTTAAGGCTGGAATCATTTCCAAAGAGCCAGAAGCCCTGAAATACATCAGCACATTGGTTTTATAGTCATTGTGACACATATGAAACGGCTCCTCCTCCCCCTCCCACATGGGGTTACAGTCCTCAACATTTCTTCTCCCAGCACCATTGTTTATAATACAAGACCTGGGTTATAGGGTAGCCATGATAAGGAGAGAACAGAAGAGAACAGCAGAGAACAAGATATACAATTGTATGACCTTTGACAAGATAAGGAATTCCTGTGTCTCGTCAGCTTACAACAATATATTCAAGGGAGAAAGAGCTCAGCAAGAACATGAAGCATGAGACTGCATGAGGCTACTTAGTCTGACCTCCGATATGGCTGCTACACTACTAAGCAGTAGCCCTCAGTATGATCAAACTTGCTTATGGGCCCCAACAAGCAGGCAGCTGATGATGTAATTGCCTTGAGGTGGGTATGCGATAGGGTATTTTCAGAAAAATGAAGCCCTAAATATTTAAATGAGTGACACTGTTCTATCTTGTGTCCATTCAGAGCCCATTTATGCTGCTTAAGCCTCTTGGCAAACACAATCACTGTAGTCTTACTATAATTAATTGACGGGCCTTCTTGCTTACAATACGTTCCAAATTTGGTAAACAATCTTCTCAACTGGGATCTTCTGTTTCCCAACAGTGGGCGGGAGGGGGAGGAGGGGGAGAGGAGTTCCCGAGTCATTTATGTAAAGATTAAATAAAAGTGGTGCCAAGATTAACCCTGTTTGACATCCCTTGCTGTGGGAATAGGGTCCAAAAGGGAACCCGCCATACCAATTTGAATTCTGATATCAGTATCAAAAGCTGCTATGTAAGAAACAGTAGGCGTTTATCTAATGAGCTGGCATCTAAGTTTTCCCATGAGCGCTGCTGATCTATAGAATCAAAAGCAGATGACAGATCTACGAATGCAATATATAACTGTCTTGATAGCCCGTTTACGTATTTTTGAAGGTCGTTCAAGATGAAGCCCTGGCCGATTGTGCCGTGCCCCTTGCGAAGGAAAGCCTGCACGCGGGACAAAACCTGCTGCTCTTCCACCCATTGTTCCAACGTATCTAGAAGGTGCTATCCATATATTTTAGCAGGAACATCAAGCAGACTTATTGGGTGGTAATTTTGGGGACCCCCACGGCTGCCTTTCTTATAAACTGAAACTATGATACTAGACACCCAGCCAACTGGCAATATTCCAGTTGTATTAATTGACGTAGATAGTGTTGCCAGAATCGGCGCCCACCACATGGAATACATACAAAAGATTTCTGGTGGCAGCATATCCCATCCTGGGGCTTTACCTAAAGTGAGTTTTCCAATGAGACTTTTTACTTCTGCTTCGCTAACAGGGAGCTACACACGTACCGCCTCTACAACTCACTTATCTGTCATTTCATACCTTCTTCCTTGACCTTCTTCAGGGTTACCTTTATACATATTTCCAAAATACAAAACCCATTTTGCCATTGGGATTGGGTGATTCACCACTGGTTTAATTGAAGACTACGTGCTACAAGATCCCAGAAATAGTTTTCATTTTTACTAATAATGGCTTGCCCAAGATCTTTCCAAAATGTATTAGCATGACTCTCCCTTTTTCCTCTAAAGAGTCTTTATATGCACATCGCTGTATTAAAAACCTCCTAATTTGACCATCAGATTTATTTGTCCTTAAAAATCTAGCTGCTTTTACCAGGGGCTGTTTGCTACTTCTAAACTCTGCATCAAACCAGGATTCTGTGTGGGGTTCCATCTTCTATGGTTCAGATTTTTATTAAAAAGGGCCTTAGATTTTCTAGCAGGACCTGATATAATTACCTGCCTAAGATAATTACCTGCCTTATTTACAAATTCACTTCTGAACTTTATCATAATAATTTGATTCCCCAGAATTTGCCTTATTTCATCTACCACAAGTAATGATCATCTACTATGTTTTTCCCCCAATGTGTGTACCTTGCATAGGATATAACGTGGTAAGCTGCTTACTAATCTTTATATTGCCTACCTCTGCAACCAATGAGAAGTGATCACTATCTGTCTATTCCTCTAAATAGAAGGATTGGACTTTTGAATAAATGTTACATGTCACAAAGATGTAATCAATCATGCTTCCCCCATTCTAGGTTAAGTATAGTGGCTGTTCATCCTATCCAATGGCCCTCAATGACTGGTGTTTATATGCAAAAGCGTAGAGTATTTGCCCATTCTTATTGAAGGACCTATCCTGCGAGTGTCTGGGATTCTAACATTATCCTCATCTAAGGCAATAACTTTACTCATTTGTTCATTATTTCCACCAATTCAAGCATTAAAATCCCCACATAACAAAACGTCGGCTCTTGGGAATGCTTCCTCAATCCATTGTAGCACTTGATGCTACACCAAGACTTGATGCTACACCAAGACAAGTCTCCCACCAGACTTGTTCGATGCGCTGATTTATAGGTTTAGGAGGCATATATACATTCAAACAGATGACTCGATTGACTCTTGAAACATCCACTAGGACTGAATATATCCATCATTTGTTAGTTTTAAATGTTTTATATCCAACTGTGTATCTACAGAAAGGAGGACTGCCAGGCCTCCACTTCCACGCCCAGGCTTCCATGTTTTCGGAACTGGAAGAGCCACTATTTTAAAGCCTGGCATGTGAATATCATTAGCATCTATGAGCCAAGTTTCTTGTAAACATAGGTCAAATGATTATCTATAGGGGGTAAATTCAGGGTCAATAAACTTATCTTCCAGCCTGCCATATTCTAGGACAGAATACGCAATAAAGATTCAGGTTGTTCTGCTATTGGACTATCTTGTTTAAGAAACATGCAGTGTCTAAACAAACGCTGCCAATAGGCACCTGAGCCAGTCCCATATGTCCCATACCTATCCACATGAGATGCTTGTGGCAAGTTTAAAGTTGTGCTACCTAGTTCATGTGGTTCTAGATATCTATAAGACGTCCACCCCTCACTATTAGGTATTGACCTGAGGTAAATTCTATTTCTCTCAGAAATACAATCTCTGTCTCACCAATTGTCTCAAATACATCCTTCCTTTCTGTTGTTTGCAAGGGGGTGCCTTCTTTGGGCAGTTCTACATCCATGGATTTAGCTATTCCAATTCTACCTTCTCTTTTAACTCTAAATTTAGGTGAAATCACTGTAAAATGAGAAGATTGATTTACCACTGATCCCCCCATATCTTGTTCATTAAATGTCTGTATTTGACTTAGCCTGGTCTGTAATTTTTCTAACTCGTTCATGATTTTACATTGTTCCTTATCAGGAAATTTGTGAAAGGTGGTTATCAGTCTTCCTCTGCTGGCTCAGTCCAATCCAGTTGATCTGGTTTACTCTGATGTAATATCACTTGAGGGGCCTTAAGATTTTCCTCCAATATCATTATGTCTCCAGTAGGTACTGTGATCGATTCATCCCACTGAATCACAACCAGCTGAGTTGGAAGTGAGTCTAGTGGAAAGAGGAGAAAAAGATTTCCTCCCCATGACCTCCTTTTTAGATAACAGGAATCTTACTGTTGTGTCTTTAAAATGCTAATGAGGGAGCATCCCTTTCTGGGCTAGCTGATCTTTCTTTTCCATTATCATTGCTGGAATTCTTTGGGAGCTAAAAATTAAAAGAATTTTTGTAGCATGTCCATTATTGAGAAGCCTCTTAGGGCGCGCTCCTAAGAGGCTAGACAGCCACAGGACTGGTCGGAGAACTGCCTCCCCACCCCTCCCCCGCCACCTTGTAGGCAGTGGGGATTGTCCCCACACTCGTAAGGCCAGCGTGGAGCAGGGGGGAAGGGGGCGTTTCCAGGGGCGGGGCATTCGTAAGTGCCAGTATACTTTCTATGTGTTGTCCGGCCTCCCCATCCCACACTCTGATGTCCCATGGCTAGGCAGCCGAAATCGGGCGTCTAGCTGTGAATACAGGATGGCTGGTGCATGGAGGAGATGATACCCTCCACGCTCTTCCTGCCACGCATTGAATAGGCAGTTGCCTCTGAGTTTGGAGGTGGCCAACTATCCCCATAGCAGGGTTGCTACCTCCATTGATTTTAAATCTATACTACCTGAAGCAGGGCCCAGTAACAGTTTCAAATGTTGACTAACCCAAAACACAGAGCCCCTAGGGTGTGGGCCTATGTATGGCAAAAGGTGAACGACAATTTCGCATGGTCTCAATATTAAGCTGCTTGAGTGGGCAGAAGTTCTTGTTTCTTTGCCCTTTGGCGAGTTCTTAAAACGTGCTTCCTCGGTCTCTCCCTGCCTTTCCTGAAGATGGATATTAGACAGTGCAGGAATGTAAGGGTGCCTGCTGATTAGGCAATCCAGTTTCTCCAAGATATTATCTAGTTGTTATAAATTGATTGAACTGTCTGGCTGATCAACAAACATTGTTCCACCAGGAGATCTGCTCATCCAAGAGTCAATTTCTGTTCACCCAGAAAAGGAGGAGGCACGCCGCCAGCCTTGCTATCCTCCATCTCAGATCTGTGAACAATAATTTCTGAGCACAAAGTGTCAAAACAGTTTTGGACTGGAATTGCAAATTTCTCAGGAACAGGCTTGGCTTCCACTGGCCAAAGATAATTATCCATTCTGCTTTGTTTAGTACTTGGAAGCACCACATTATCATCCTTGCCCAGACTTCTGGGTCTTTTAAGTTTCCCCATCTCTGCTGTTGCTAGGCTGTTATTCGGCACGATTATAGAGTTGTTAAACTTAGCTACTCTAATGTCATAATATGCAGGAGCAGTCAGCAAAAATTACCCAGAAAAGGTAAAAAATTAAAAAGTTAAAAGAGGGAGTTTGTAATTCAGAGTTCACTCCACTCCCTAAAAGAAAAACAAGCCTCCAAGTCGTATTTGCTTTAAAACATCAGACTGTAAAAGACCCAAACTACAACACAGCTATGGGCTCCCAACCCAGCGATTTGTGGCAATTAGTGGAGATAAAGCCTTTTGAGTCCATGAGAAAGGGATAAGGCAAATATACTCAATGCCTGTAACAATTAATGCTACCAAGCAAACTGCAGCATTTTAAAACAATTTTAAAAGCAATTAAAGGGATATGGCCATACGAACTAAAGAACAAACCATGGAGCTCAGAGCAGAGCAACCTCCCCCAGCCAACCTGGAACAAAAGCCTTGTGGCACTGTTCAGAACTTGCAGCAGTTAAGGAGCGGGGGGGGGGGGGGGGGAGAAAGACACCTTTTAAAAGATTATTTTAGTCCTGTAGGCAAATTCCAAAAGTGAAATATGTTTTGTGCAAAGAGTCCAGAATAGCCTGCTAATCAATTTTACAGAATAACCCAATACACTATGAAATTAAGAAAAAGGTCTCTTTATATGCTTTTTCCACACCACACATAATTTTTATAAACCTCTATCACGTCGTTGTCATCACCCTCCACCCCACCCTGGCACCTTTTGTCTAAACTAAAAAGCCCCCAAAATTGCAAAGTTCTCCGAACCCCCGATAATTTGGGGGTTGTACCTTTTCTGCACTGCTTCCAGCTCTATCCTTTTGAGATGTGGCTAGCAGAATTGTAACATTATTCCAAGCACCATGTATTATGATGCTGCCAGTTCTATTTTCAGTCCCTTTCCCAGTGATCCCTAGTGTGGAACTTGAGGTTAGGAATTTTTGGCCCAATGTACATCTCTTTACATTTCTTGCATCAATTCTACCATTTTGTTGCCCATTTGCCCAGTTTGGAGAGATCCTTTTGGAGTTCTTTGCAGTCTGCATGGATTTTCACCATCCTGAATAATTTCATGGGCTATTGTACCATGCAGCAGTCCTCCTGATTGGCCAGGTGGCCTTGATCATGTGTGGGTGTGAGGGAGAGAGTCCTCCCCACCTTATCTACTGTGGGGTCGTACCCTGTATATGAACCAGGGACCTGCAGCACCTAAACCCAGAGCTGCTCCACCTGATTCGAGCTGTTCCTTCAGCCCCTGTGCTCCTGGCATCTATGATTGGGGTCTTGGCAGAGGGTGGAAGAGAAATTCCCCATGATGTGTCCAATTGCTGTCTGCTGCTATGGCTGGGTGGTAAGGGAGCTACTCTGTGGTGTTTGTAGTGTTTGTTGTGCTCCAGGAGCTCCCTCTCTTCCCCCCATCGTGAATAGTGGGTGGGGGTGGAGGGAACCAGGCTTGCAAAAGTTATGAGTGAGTGGGGACATTTTCCCCTTTCCCTTGGTGGGGTTCAAACTCCCATCTCCTTTTAAAGCCATCGAAATTGGTGGCCATCACTACATCTTATGAGAGCAAATTCCGTAGTTTTAGGAAGTCAAGAAATAACCGGGATAACATGCAAGCATGGCCTTGGTGTACAGAATGAAGCAGGACAAGGCTAATAGAGTTTTGCCAAGAGAACACACTGATCATAGCAAACACTCTTTTCCAACAGCACAAGAGGCGACTCTACGCATGGACATCACCAGATGGTCAATATCGAAACCAGATTGGTTATGTACTTTGCAGTCAAAGATGGAGAAGCTCTATACAGTCAGTACAAACAAGACCTGGAGCTCACTGTGGCTCAGATCATGAGCTTCTTGTTGCAAAATTTCGGCTGAAATTGAAGAACGTAGGGAAAACCACTACACCGTTCAGGTATGACCTCAATCATATCCCTTATGAATATACAGTGGAGGTGAGGAATAGATTTCAGGGATTAGACCTGATAGACAGAGTGCCTGAGGAACTATGGACGGAGGTCCGTAACTTTGTTCAGGAGGCAGCAACTCAATCCATCCCAAAGAAAAAGAAATGCAAGAAAGCCAAGTGGCTGTCTGATGAGGCATTACAAGTAGCTGAGGAAAGAAGGGAAGCGAAAAGCAATGGAGAAAGGGGAAGATATATCCAACTGAACGCAGAGTTCCAGAGAATAGCAAGGAGAGACAAGAAGGCCTTCTTAAATGAACAATGCAAAGAAATCGAGGAAAACAACAGAATGGGAAAGACTAGAGATCTCTTCAAGAAAATCGGAGATCTCAAGGGAACGTTTTGTGCAAAGACGGGCATGATGAAGGACAAAGAAGGCAGGGACCTAACAGAAGCAGATGAGATTAAGAAGAGGTGGCAAGAATACACAGAAGAACTATCCAGGAAAGATCTGAATGTCCCTGATAGCCATGATAGTGTGGTCACTGAACTTGAGCCGGACATCCTAGAGAGTGAAGTCAAGTGGGCTTTAGGAAGCATTACTAACAACAAAGCGAGCGGAGATGACAGTATTCCAGCTGAGCTATTTAAGATCCTAAAAGATGATGCTGTTAAAGTGCTGCACTCAATATGCCAACAAATTTGGAACACTCAACAGTGGCCACAAGACTGGAAAAGGTCAGTTTACATTCCAATTCCAAAGAAGGGCAACACCAAAGAGTGTTCAAACTACCGTACAGTTGCGCTCATTTCACATGCCAGCAAGGTGATGCTCAAAATCCTACAAGCTAGGCTTCAGCAGCATGTGAACCGAGAACTACCGGAAGTACAAGCTGGGTTTCGAAGAGGCAGACGAACTAGAGATCAAATCGCCAACTTTCGCTGGATCATGGAGAAAGCAAGAGAATTCCAGAAAAACATCTATCTCTGCTTCATTGACTACGCTAAAGCCTTTGATTGTGTGGATCACAACAAACTGTGGCAAATTCTTAAAGAGATGGGGGTACCAGACCACCTTACCTGTCTCCGGAGAAACCTGTATGAGGGTCAAGAAGCAATAGTAAAAACCAGACGAGGAACAACCAAGTGGTTCAAAATTGGGAAAGGAGTATGACAAGGCTGCATATTTTCGCCCTGCTTATTTAATTTATATGCAGAGTACATCATGAGAAACGCCGGGTTGGATGAATCACAGGTCGGAATTAAGACTGCCGGGAGAATTATCAACAACCTCAGATATGCAGACGATACCATCCTAATGGCAGAAAGCGAAGAGGATCTCAAGAGCTTCTTGTTGAGGGTGAAAGAGGAGAGTGCAAAAGCTGGTTTGAAACTCAACATTAAAAAAACTAAGATCATGGCATCTGGCCCCATCACTTCCTGGCATATAGAAGGGGAAGAAATGGCAGCAGTGACAGATTTCATTTTCTTGGTCTCCAAGATCACCGCAGACGGTGACTGCAGCCATGAAATTAAAAGACACTTGCTCCTTGGGAGGAAAGCTATGGCAAACCTAGACAGCATAGTAAGAAGCAGAGACATCACCTTGCCGACAAAGGTCCACATAATCAAAGCTATGGTTTTCCCAGTAGCAATGTATGGCTGTGAGAGCTGGACTGAAGCTCTCACAGAAGGCTGAGCGCCGAAGAATTGATGCCTTCGAACTGTGGTGCTGGAGAAGTCTCTTACGAGTCCCCTGGACTGCAAGAAGGTCAAATCAGTCAATCCTAATGGAAATCAACCCTGAGTGCTCATTGGAAGGACAGATACTGAAGCTGAAGCTCAAATATTTTGGCCACCTAACGCGAAGAGAAAACTCCCTGGAAAAGACCCTGATGCTGGGAAAGATTGAAGGCAAAAGGAGAAGGGGCCGGCAGAGGATGAGATGGCTAGATAGCATCACTGATGCAATGAATATGAACCTGAGCACACTCCGGGAGAGAGCGGAGGACAGTAAGGCCTGGCATGCTATGGTCCACGGGGTCACGAAGAGTCAGACACAACTTAATGACTGAACAACAACAATGTGAAGAAGTCATTCCTTTTATCTGCCTTGAATCAAATGTCACACTAAGCCACCCTGCAAATAAGCTATGGTGGGTTGGTTGTTTGCAGAACAACCTACAATATACCTGACAGACAATTGGGCTTGCCATGGATTATTCTCCACTTCCTTCCCCCTCAGTCCTCCAGCTGGCTCCAGTATGTATACCAAGTGCCTCTGCAGCAGAACCTGTGTTGTCCTCATCCTGGACCCTCCCTGCTCCGATTGCTACCCCTTTTTGTTCCCCGGCTTCCCCCACCCCCAGTGCTTCAGGGGTATGCAACTGCTCCAAAAAGGGAGCCATGAAAAGGGGGAGAGCCATATCTCCCCTTTCTGGACTTACTGGAGACTCGAGAAAGTGTTGAACGGGAGGAGGACACTGAGAAGTGTCAGTTCAACACTTAAAAGCAAGAGGATTACATTGCCATCTGGGAGATATTGTGGTCCCTCTGCCTTTGGGGAGTACCTACTTCTCTCACTTCACCGCTCCCTTTGACAGGTGAAACATACAATGAAATTGGCAAGGCGAGGCTACACATATCGGACCGGAGAAAGTGCACTCCTACTCATTTGAAAAGGAATGGGGCGGGGGGAATAATTTTTAAAAGTCCCCATTTGCATAGTCTTGAGGCCCCGAAAAATTCTAAAAAATGGGTGGCGAACAAGTGATGGTCTTTGCCAAGTGCTGTTTGGTCACCGGTGGAGGGGCAGTCACCGGCAAGGGAGGCTGGGGGCGGCGCTGGAAAGATCACAAAGAGCAGTACAGGTTTTTTTGCCCTTTTTGCCCAGCCAATCCCAGCAACCCACAATTAAATCACTCTCCTGGGTTCAAACAACCCTACAGCAAATCATGGGTTCTCAGCGTGGCTTGTTCGTGAAAATTAAGCAACCCTGTGGACACCAAGTTCAGCTGCCTGCTCATGGCGGGTTGTCATGTCATGCGAACCGAGTCAATGAGCTAATTTTAAAAAGTGGGAAAGGTAGGGTGCCTTAGTGGGCAGCATGTAAGGTATCTAGGGCATATTGGTGCCAACCATGCTGCCTACCCCTGCTATAGTGCAACTGTCTTTTAGTGCTAACAGCTCAGGTTTAGCACTAGATGTGCGGGAAGCTGCTCATCCATTCCCAAAAGTGGGCACTACAATGGAGGGTAAAGTGGTACAGGTCAGTTGGGGGAGGGGTGGGTTACATCTTACAGTATACATCACAAGATCCTGCTTTCACTTCTTCCAGTGAAAGCTCCTGATTTCCTCCTTGTGTCATGCAAGGGGGTGGGGAGGGGAAGACCATGGATCTAAAGCTTAGGCACACAGTGGGAAACCGTTGTTTCCTGTTAACATCCAAACTGGCCCAGAAGGAACCAAGAGTTTTGGGTCATAGTAGAACCAGGTTTTGCTTACTTGTGCCTCCTTTGTCTGAGTTTTATGGCTTTTAGAAGTCCCTTCATGGTCATCTTCAACAGTGGAACAGGCATTCAGTGCTGCAATCCTAATCTAAAAGTGAGACCAAAAAAACCCAGCAGTCAGCATATATTGAGGCAAACTTCCTGTAATCCTATTGTAAAATGGTCTCTCTTTTAAGCACCAGAATGTTAGCAATTTCCCCCTCAAAATAACCATTTAGAAACAGTAGAAAAAATAAGTACACCAATAAGCACTGCATAAGGAAGGGAGCCAGAGGAAGATACTGGCACCTTGCCAAGGAGAGGTGAAGCTGTTTGGATTAAACTCCTGCATTTATTAGGTACTCGAAGTACCTAATAAATGTGTTTATTATAAGTGTGTTTAACTGTTTATTAGGTTAAACACACACAAAAATAGCCTAAGCATACACTAACATGCTTAGCGTACAGAGAGTTCTCTGGTCTAATATAAGGGAAAACAGAAGACATGTTCGCACGTACACGGAGAATCAAACCAGAAAAATGTATTCAGCAAGCAGCCTCCAGCTTTTATAAAGACCTGCAACTACGGCCTTCTCTAAATAAGGAAGGAGCCAACAGCTACCTTACCATGCTTGTGGAGATACAGGATTGCCATTCACCGCCTCCTGAAGCTCAGTTCATGCAGGAATCTAAGGAGCAAAATTAAAAGTTAAAGAATGCATATAGTATTATTTATCAATCAATTAGAATAGCCTGTCCTATAATGGAGCACAAGAGGAGGATCACACTCAAATATCAGTTCCAGTTGGATTTACAAATGTTGATATATCTCAAAGAAACTTTCCAGACTAACAGTATTAAATCTGGACCAGCAGCAATAGAATTGGATAGATTTATCCAGCTACCTTGGGAACTGGACAATATGCGGAAATCCAGAGCAAATTTCAAAGTGTGTGAAGGCAGCAGAAATGAAGTCAAGATTATCAATCTGGCCATATCCCCAGAATGAATTTCATTTTTTTCCCGCCACATAAACAAATGCAGTTATGATGCCTAATTCTGAGTATTGAGCAGAATCCATTCAGTGCTATAAAGACTGAAGACTAATGATGTGGGTTTTCACGAAAATGACCCCATGCAAATTTGCATAGGATCATGTGCATCAGAAAATTTTCTGACACCCTAGAGAGTGAACTAATTTAGCATATTTGTTTACTGGTAAACAAAGCTTTAAAAAGTACCCCAAGTTAATGATTTGTCCCAATTCAAAACAGTATTTGAGGAAAAAATTTAAGCACACTTAATGTAATTTAAATATATCACATAGAAAACTTTACTCGAATATTTGTAAAAAAAAATAACAATACCATGTACTTCTCTTATATAGTTTAAATTTAAGGGGGGAAAACAAATATGATGAAAACTGTTGACACACTAATAAGGAACTGTGGCTCACAACCTCTCATCTATTTCAACAGAGTTCAACTGCCTCCCCTGCCTTTCAGAAAGAACCTCTTGGCAAGGGGGAGACCAACCTGGCCCTATCCATTGGCAGAGAGGGAGCAGCTCCAGGGAGCTCGCCTCACCATCCCAGCCAGAAGCAGCACAGAGCTGCAACTGAGAATCGCCTAGGACTACAGACGCTGGCCTCATCCCGCTGTCAGAAAGCCAAGGGTCACTGGGAGGCTGCACTCTGCTTTCCAAGAAGAACCTCATGGCAAGGGGGAGACCAACCTGGCCACATACATCAGCCAGAGAAGGAGCAGCTGCAGGAAGCTTGTTTCCTCCTTCCCTGCCAGAAGGAATACAGAAGAACTTTGAAACTAAGAACTGGTGCTTGAGTTTTGCCTTTTTCCTCCTCCCTCCCAATCCTTTTTCCTTTTGTCCCATGTCCTTTAGGCTGTAATTCTGAGGGCAGGGATTGTGTTACTAACAATCTGTGTAGGCAGCTCTGGGAACCTTTTTTCACTGAAGAGTGGGGTAAAAATGCTGTAAACAAATGTCAGTCATAATTTATTAGTTCTATTTCACACTGAGACATACATGTATTTCAATGGTGTATTCTCTCACATACTTGCCAAGGCCAACCACCTGAAAAACATGACTTGCAACTTTGAACCCGCTAAGCTGGCCTAATATTGCATTTACAACAGGCATCCATTCAGTATTAATAACGAAGTTATGAAACGGAAAAGTGTCCCGTAGAAATATAACGCACTGGAAGCATTTCCGCCCCACATCACCGCTGAAGACAACAAAAGGCCCAGGATCGTTTATACGCCACCACCAACGCGAAGTAGCGCGCGGAAACCAACCCACGAGGGGGCGGAAGGGGCGGAGGAGGGCGCCTCAGCCCCAGGCCCGCCCTCCCAGAACCGCCTCCCGTTCCCCATTCGCCCGGAGACGCGGGGCCGGGCCGCCCCTCCCCTCGGCACGCGAGGCGGCGGGGCTCCGCCACCCGCGAGGCGCCCCGCCCCGAGGAGCCTACGCGCGAAGAGCGCTCCCGCAGCGCCTGAGCGGCCCGCCCGGCTCCGCCACGAGCCGCGTCCGGCCCCGGCGGGCGCTCGTCGCCGGCTTTGCCGGGACGGCCGCAGCCCCGGGCCGCCCCCGCGGAGGGGCTCCCCCGGCCGGCGCCACTCCCGCGAGGCCTCCCGCCGGCAGCAGGCAGCCCACCCGGCCAGGCAGGAGCGGCGGGGCGCGGCGGCTGCGCCAGCTGGACTCTCGCCGCCCAGGCCGCCGCCCGAGCAAAGCGGCTTCTCGTTGGTCGACACCGGCGACCAATGGCGAGACGGGTTGGTGCGAGGGGGCGCGGCCCCGGGAGGCGGCGGGGTGCCGGGACCGAGGCTGCGCCGCCCTCTCCCGCCCAGGCCGTCGCCTGAGGCGCGAGGACGGCGGGCCCGCGCGCCCCGTCGCGTCCCCTCGCGCGCCCCAGGCGAGGGGCGCCGCAAGCAGGCCCCCGCGCCCTTCTCGCGGGGGAGCGCGCCCGGCCGCGGGCCCGAGCGCCGCCGCCCGCCGCGCCCTGCTCGCGAGGCGCCGCTGGGGGCGCTCGGGCCTCGCCGGAGGGCTGCGGCAGGCGGCGGCGCCGACCCCCCGCGCGCCTCCGGAGGCCCTCCCTCGCCGCCCGGCCGCGCTGAAGCCCAGCGCCCCGCGGCGCAAGCTGCGCGGGCCCGAGCGGGAGCAGCAGGCCTGCGCGAGCCGGCCCGGGGGAGGAGGGCTGCGGGCTCTGGGCGGCGAGGCCGATCCCCGCGGGGCTCTCGGGCAAAGGAGGGCTTGCTCGCCGCGGACTGGTCGTTCCGAGCGCAGTCCGCGTGGCAGCCCCTCCTGCCTGCCCACAGGACTGCTGGATTCTTGCGGGGTTGAGCCAGGGGCCTTGGGGGCCAGCAAGGCACAACACTTGCCCATCTGATAGAGGGCGGGCGGCAGGCGACCCTCCTGCAACAGGGCCAAGGTCCTGGCCAGTTTAATGTGGTGGTGGCGCACGTTGGGGCCATTTGCCACAGACGATGCTGTTACCAATCCGCCACCATCTTGCAGCATCCCTTCTGAAAATGGCACATTTTTGGAAGGCGCATTTACTCAGTTTTTCTTAAATGTGGCTCTGGAGCAGTTCCGTGGCAGCATGCCACGCATTAAATCCAGGGCGTGCCTCTGTGACTTGGCTCTGACCTGCAAGTGACATGGTCAAGGGGTGGGGCCGCCCCTCCGCCAGCCCCTTTTTTCACCATTCGCAGTAGGGCTGCTCCCACAATAAGTAGCTTCTTTTCCTCAATCATAATAGCAGTAGTGCTGTTTCATTCACAATAGTGGAGTAGCCCATTTATATGTAGGGTTCTCCTTATGATCGGGACCCCCTGAGCAACTCCTTAAGGATTTCTTGCCTCCTTAAGAGTCCACCTTCGTTCTTTTACCTTTCCCTTTCTAATAACGTGGGGAGTGTAGCTGTAGGAGTGGGGTGATTGACACCGTAGACACAGGGCTTAACCACAACAGTTTACCAGTAAATTAAAGCAAGCAAATCACAACTAAAGGTATTTACACAATAGAGCTGGGTGATACAAAAGGCATTAAGAGAAAATAAAAGTTGCGAAACACAAGTTCCTTTACCCTAGCTGTACTCAGACTTCTCTAGGCTGCTTCTTCCAGCTAGTTTTCATGCCCTGGTCTCCCCGACTCTGCTCTTACTGACTCACTCTCTTTTTATACCGTCTTCCCTCAAAACAGAGTACTGTTTCAAACCTGAAGAAATGAAACTCAACTGGGGAAATGAAACTACTCTTCTCAGGGTTACCCCCTTCCAACAAAAAATCCAGGCATCTAAGCCTGACCTTTTTCCCTTTGCCTCTGTAGGCCTCAAACCTTCACAATAGTGCACAATAAAGAATACACAGAGCTGAAGGAGAAAGGGCAGCCAGTAGCAGGAGCCTGCAGCCAGCAGTATTTCGTGGTCGCGTTACTGTGATACACATACAACTTCACAGCGGTGTGATGTACCTACAACTACGGAATACCCAGAAGGGAAGGAGAGAGGGCAGCCAGTATAGCAAAGGAGCACGGGCAGAGCTGGGACCAAGCCTCCCCAATCACAGTATCTTTTTTGGCCACCTCTTCAGAGTAACACAGCAGCTTACTTTTTCCACTCACGGATAGGAGCTGCTGATTCATTCATGCCTGCCTTTCAGAATAGTCCCATGTGTGACTTCCGTGTGTTTGTGGGGAGGAGATGGCAGCTTAGTTCGGGTCACAGGAGGCAATTTCAGCCCTTTCCGTGAAGGACCAAGGCGCCTCCTGTCTGCCCGCTTGTCGGTCTGTTCCCGGGCTTCAGTATTACTGGTTTACAGTAGGCAGACGCACGGGGGAGAGGCGTAAACCATCACACTCATCTCTTCCATTAAACTTCCCTGAGCAGTGGAGCATGGAGAGGGGCAGGGGCAAGCCTCCCCCACTGGCAGAGCAGCATCTAGGGGGGTGACGACCGTCACTTCCACTAGCAGGACTCCGCCTATCCAACTGCAAAGTGAGGCCGATTGAAGTGCAGTTTGACCTGTGAAAAGTGGGCTTCAAAGTGGTGTTTACTCTGCATTTTTTTGCGTGTGCCTGGGACAGACCAAAAGCGATTTCATGAAAATCTGGATAATACCGGAAGCACTTCTCATTCTGTTTCCATGCAGACTACCCCAGGGCCCTTCTTTTTAAAATGGCACAGGAACATCTAGTGTTGAAGCCTTCAAAGTGGGCAGCGCTTTTTAAAAACTTTCTGTGAGGCAGCAGCATATGTCTATGTGTGCAGGGCACACGACACAACCACGAAACGGGGGGAGGGGGGACCTTGGCACATTTACCGGCGGGCAGCATTTTTTCATTATTCAGAAGAAGCATTGGGGGGGAGGTCATGTGATGTCACAACCTAAAATGGGGGCGTAGAGCCTGAGCCTGACTCCCACTGGTGAATCTTTCTGCATCTAACAGTTATCAGGCCATCCAGCCCTCCAGATAACCAGACCAGGTGCCCATACAACCGGGATACCCGTGGTGGGCTTGGAATGGTCACAAACTATCTTAAACTCTCCGTGAAGGGCACAGAACTGTCTAGGCTCCAGGAACACAAAATGGCCTCCAGAGCAGGAGATGCTGCCTTATCTCTACCTCTCCAGGTCTTGCTGCTGAAATCCTGAGCCAATTACAAGCACTACTGGGAGAATGTACAGCCCACTTAACTTCCATTAGGAAAACAGATTTGAGGAAAAAGCAGGATGGGTGGGGGGCATGGAGAAAACTGCCAATAATGCCTTGGAAACAGCCACCAGTGCAGAAACAGGTCAAGAGGGAGCAGGAACTGTGTGCCAAAATTGGTAGTTTGGAAAGCCATGGCCACAGATCTAACTAAACAATTTGGTGTCATCCGCAAAGTTGGCCACTTCACTGCTCATCCCTTTGGGATGATTTAATCCAAACTGGATGCTTCCGAGCTGCTGCCAGCTTTCCCCCAGGGTTTGCCTTAAAAGTTGCTCTGCCATCCCTTAGCACCAGCAGTCTGGTTCCATTTTGGTTCAAGTGGAGCCTGTCCCTCTTGTAGAAGCCCGGCTTGTCCCAAAATGCTCCCCATTGCCTAACAAATGTGAACCCCTCCTCCCTACTTTACTGTCTCATCCACACATTGAGACTCCTCAGCTTCGCCTCTCTAGCTAGCCCTGTGCATGGAACAAGTAGCATTTCTGAGAAAGCCACCTTGGTGGTCCTGGATTTTACCCTCCTACCTAGCAACCTAAATTTGGCTTCCAGGACCTCACGCCTACATTTCCCCACATCATCAGAACCAACATGGACCACGACCACTGACTCCACCCTAGCACTATCTGCTAGGCTATCTAGACAGCGTGTGATGTCCGCAACCTTCGTACCAGGCAGGCAATTCACCAAACCTAGCTGTCTGTGAGTCCAACGGTCGAACCTCCTACTACAAGCCCCCCTCCCCCTGGAGGCACATCCTCAGCGCGAGAGGATATTTGTTCATCTTCCAAGGAATGGGTCCCTTCTGAGGGATCATTTCCCTCTTCCTCAGAATGACGCCCTCCTTCCTCCTTTCCATTCTCCATGAAAGCAGAGGAATTGTCACCCTGGGAGTGGGACACAGCCGATAGGTCCCCAAAAGACTCATCCACCAACTTCTCTGCCTCTTAGCTTCTCCAGGTCGGCAACCTTGGCCTCAAGGGAATGAACTTGTTCCTCAAGAGCCAGGAACTCATTACACCAAGCACACACCCACGACTTCCGCCCAGCAGGGAGACAGTCATACATGTGGCACTCAGTGCAATACACTGGGTAGCCCCCTCCCCACTGCTGGCTTTCTACCTTCATAACTTTGGAGTGGGGGGGTGTCCTTGGAAAACTTAGTTGCTTACTACAAGGTGGGGAAATTATAGTTATTTATTTACAGTTACTTACTGTGAGTACGGAATAGGGAGGAAAGAGTCGACTGTCCTGGCTTCCTCGCCCTGTTGCTAAACTCAGTTGCTTAACTCATTTGTTTGCTGATGGTTTGTCACTGGGGCTCCTCGCACTCGGGATAGCCGTAAACCTCCAAACTTAATCTTAATCCATCTAGCTGAGGAGTCAGGGAGGTGGAGGGAAGGAGGCTGGAGAGACCAGCGGTTTCCTCCCTCCCCAGTCCCATCCCCTCCCTATGGGAATCCCCCATTACCTTCCCTCCAAGGTGACTTGCAACCTTGGACAGGAAGCTGGCACAGTTCTCTGTGCACCGGCTGCAAAGGGGAAGGGAGCTTGGAAACTGTCTAGGGGTCATAGGATTGCTCTCCCCCAGTCTAGTTATGTCCCTCACAATCACCATTGGCATCAGTCTTATTTGATCCACAATTTAATAAAAATAGGGTAATTTGGTAATTTTATAAAATGGCAACCCTACGGGGTTAATAAATTTGTTGACCAGTTTGATGGTAATTAGGTTAAGCCTTTAGATCAATTGGAGAATAAAATACTTAATACAAGACCAGTACTTAAATACTTTCAAATTAGAGATTATTTAAATAGGTAATTAAAATGGCAAAAAGTAATTAATGATTTTATATGTAAAAACAAAAAACCCAGATATAATGTATAGAAATAAAGAAGGGGTGGCCTAGGGGTTCCAAATTTAAATTTCTATTATGAAGCACTTGTTACACCAGCTAATATATTTATATTGTCACGGAGATTTTCATTGGCCAGGGATGGAATATACAGAGGTGAAGTTTTCCTGTTAATGGGATCACGGTAATTCTGTCTGTATTAAACATCTACATGAGATCAGAAATCTTTTCAATACTGAAACTTTTGCTGTATGGAACAATGGACAAAAATATTAGCACATGCAGCATCCCCTTTTAATGCCCTTTATGTTTCATCCAGCTTTTAAAGATAATCACATTAATATAATCTATTGTGCTTGGAAGGAAAAAGGACTGAGTTGTTTTTCGAACATTAATCACAATAGTTTATATATCTATGGCTGATATAGAGAATATGGAAGATACAAGCCTTTATCGGTTCCGTTCTATGCAAATGCACCATCAGATTCATTGTCGTATGTTTTTATGTAAATGGTTTTTAAACTTTGTATATTGTATTTTGTTTTAACTTTTGTAAACTGCCCAGAGAGATTCAGCTATGGGGCAGTATAGAAATGTAATAAATAAACAAATAAGTCCTCATATGTTGCCAGAGAAAACACACCCACTGACTGATGTTGAATGTCTTTTAACGTTTTGTATCTCTAGAATTAAGGCTATACAAACTGAATTATTTTGTGGGTCACCTGAACCATTAAAAGCATTTTGGGAAGTGGATTCTGGGATACCCTTTGGGACAAGTGTTTTGTTCCTGCCTCAATGAAGGCAATAAGGGCAAGGGAATTGACTTTCAAAGTACTTTCTCAGTGACACTAAACCCTTATCAAGGCACAGAAGGTCTTCATAGCAGCTTCAAATAAATGCTGGGTGTGTGAGCCACCAGGCTGGTAGGCTTATCCACATGCGGCGGCCATGTGGTCTGGTAGATGCATTTTGGGATAAATACTTCAAAGAAATGAATATGCCCAAACCATTGCCAAGACTCCAGTACTTGCAAGTTCTGGGTATCATTCCAAAGGAATGTCTACCCTACATAAAGACTTTATTTTGCACTCTAGTCGCAGCAAGGGCAACTATTGTAAACCAGTGGAAAAGTTCAGTAGACTTTCCTATTCTGGAGGCTTTCAGATCCCTTATTAACAGATAAGCTCACCCACTATGGGAAAGCTGTTGAAGACCAGGCAAAGCCTGAGACCGTGTGTGCGACCCTGTACCCATTTTTGTGGTACGTTGATCGTTCATCCCAGGCCCAAGCCCCCCAGGCCGCTGGAAGATGTCGCTAACCTACAAGAGAGGCGACTGCGGCTCCAAGGTTCCACTTCGGTATTCCGAGCATCCTAACTTGCCTTTGATGGTTTTCTTTAACTTTTTCGGGCTGTATTCAGCCCATTTCATTGCACTGAAAAATGATACCGAGACCTTTCACATATTTTTCAAAAGGGTGATCACAGAAGTCCAGTCAGGGCTTCACCGCTTTCCCAGAAAACCCGAAACAAGCGAAACCGGAAGCGGAGTCGCGGCCCGCCCGCCGGCCCGCCAGCCACTGTCCGTTTCTGCCGCGCCGGCCAGCGCGGCGCTCCGCAGCCCTCGCCTCGCAGCCTGGGCCCGCGCTGCCAGGGCGCGCCACCGGCGCTGCGGCGCGGGAGCCCCCCCCGCCCCAGGAAACGCGAAGGCGAGTGGCGCCGGGCGCTTTATTGTCAGCGAGCGGTTACAGCCTGGCCTGGGCCCGGGCCCGGGCCCGGGCCGGCTGGCCAGCGCACGAGGCGGGGCCGGCCGGGAGGCGGAGCGGCTCCTTCCGGAGAAGCGGGCGTGAAGCGCGGAGGCAGAGCGCCGGCCCTCCGACGGGGCTCACAGGAACGTCACGACGGTCCCGTTCTTGCCGACCTGCCACGGCTCCCGGGGATGAAACCGGATGAGGATCCTTTGCGAGCGAGCGAGCGAGGGAGGTCCGTTTTCCAGGCGGCGGGGGCGCCCGCCCCGCCCCCCGGCCTCGCGGCGGCCCCTCGCCCAGCAGCCCGGCGGGCAGCTTCGCGGGCCGGGGCTGCGTGGCGCAGCGCCGCCCGCCCTGCCCCTCGGGGCGCCGGGAGCTCCCGCCCCGCCGGCCCCTGGCGCGAGGCGCGGCGGCTGCGCACAGGCCCGCCGCGGGACGTCGGCGCCGAGCGCCAGCGCCCGCGCGAGGAAGGCGCAGAGCCGGTTCTGCTCGGCCGAGCCCACCACGCCGACGGAGGAGACGACCAGCTGGGCGCAGGGCGCGGCCGAGCCGCCCAGCACTATGCCGGGCGCGCCCCTCACCGTCACGCTCACGCTCTGCCGGGAGACAGGCGCCGCCAGCCAGGCGCGCCGGGCCCGAGGGAGGCGGCGGCCGGGCGCCTGGCGGCTCCGCACGGGCGCCGCGCCGCGGGGGCTCACCTCCTCGGTCTTGCCCAGGGCGGCCGCCACCTCCGCGCACAGCTGGGCCGGCAGGTCGCGGGCCAGGCGCGCCGCCGGCAGGCTGGTCTCCAGCTCCACGAAGGGCATCTCGGCGCCTCTGAAGCCCCGCCGCCGCCGCCTCGGCCGGCCCCGGCATTGGCTCCGGGCGGGGCGGGGCGGGGGGCGGCCCCGCCGGGCCGAGGAAGCGCCCGCGCCCCGCCCGCCTCGCGCCGCCGCCCCCGCGCGAGGACCCCTCCCGCTCCGGCGGGGACGGGCCGGCCCCCGAGCGCGCACGCGAAGCCGCGCCAGGCGAGGAGGCAGCGCGCGAGCCGAGGCCCTTTATTTCAGCATCTTCAAGAGCAGGGGCCTCATCTGCGCCCTCAGCGGCGGGTCGATGCTGATGCTCCGCAGCTCCTGGGCGTTCAGGATCCGCGCGTGCGCCTCCGCGAAGAGCTCCTTGCCCAGGGTCACCTCCACCCTCTTGCGCCACTCCTGGAGCTTAGGCCGGCCCTCGAAGACGTCCCAGCCGGCGCCCATGGGCTGCGGGAGAGGGAAGGGGCTGCTGCCAGGGCGGCTTCCGGGGGAGCCCCGGCCCGCGCGAGGCTGCTCCCGGCGGCGGCCCCTCTCAGGGAAGCGGCCACGGCGGAGGGGAGACGTGCTTTCGCAGGCCTCACCTGCATGAGCTCCACCACGGCCACCAGGTCGGCCAGGGAGATCTCGGTGCCGATGAGGAAGGGCTTGTCCTGCAGGAACTTCTCCTCCAGCTTCTTCAAGGCGAGGTTCAGCTCCTCCATTGCGTCATGTAGCTTCTCGGGGGGTATTTGCTGGCCGAGGAAGAGGGGGATCACCACCTGCCCCATGGAAAAGGCGCAGGCATTACTGGCATCCAGAGATACGACCGTGCAGGCGACGTACGTTAGACGGAGCGGAGGGGAGCCCGGCCACCGTCCCCACAGGCTCAGGCAGGGAGCCCGCGGGGCTTCCGTGGAGGCTGGGGGTATCTGCACCATTTTTGCACCGTTTAGGGATTTCCTAAATGTTGTGTTTTTCTTTCCTCTCCCAGGCTGAGGATGTATAGCAGGGGTGCCTAATCCTGCCCTCCCAGGTTTGTGTGTTCGTTCGTTTGTTTTCTCTACCCCCCAATAGCCGAAGCTCTCTGGGCGGTTCACAAAAATTAAAACCAAAAAGCACAGAATAAAACAAAATATGAAAGCATTAAAACCACAATATAACAATACAACCAGAATAAAACCTAGCAGCAATGCAGAGATTTAAAATGCAGATTTAAAACACCAAGGCTAAAAGATTAGGAAGCTAAAATGCCCGGGAGAATAAAAAGGTCTTCACCTGGCGCCGGAAGAAATACAACGTAGGTGCCAGGCAAACCTCTCTAGGAAGCTCATTCCACAGCCAGCGTGCCACAGCAGAAAAGGCCCTTTTCCTGGTAGCCCCTTCCTTTGGCAGGGGCTCATGGAGAAGGACAGCTGAGGATGGTTCCCCAGATGGCCACGCCCAGGGTTCTTAAAAGATCCCAGGCCCATAACACAAATTTGCATATATCAGCGTCTAAGCACACATCTAATATATATGTGTGGTGTGTGCATGCAGTGCGCTTGCGTGTGTGTATACAATACATACATAAGAAGTGTGTACTGACCCCCCCACCCCACTTCAACTCAGACCCCGATTCAGCGTTTTGGAAAACATCCCACTTCTGCTCTGGCCAATTTGTAGTCAGACCACTTCTGCTCAGCACCAAACCTGAGTCAATGTTTGGAAAATTAAATCTTTATGCTTCCTGTTGACTACCATGGGAAATTAGAAAAAAAATAAGTTTTCTCTCGGTCAGAACTGGATGATAATTTCAGGCACAGTAGCCTCCTAGAAGGGGATTACACCTGCCCAATGTCAGAAAAATAGGTGCAGGGTTTATATTTTGATTTTCTTTTAAAGGGAACTGCCAATAACATTTTAATTCCTTGGAAGAGTTGGATAAAAATTTCAGGATGCATTGCCCCATCAGAGGAGATCATGTCTGCCAAATTTCAAAATGATAGCCACAAAGGTTTTTGTGCAAAGGTAGCCTTGACATTTTGAGGTCTCCAAAAGAGGACATACTTCTCTCCCTGTGTTCCTTGTGGACCATTGTTCTGAAAATTACAGACAGCCTAGAGTTGTCCCTAAGTAAGAAACCAGCAAAGTTTCCGAAGGGTAAGTTCAGCAGTTCATGTGGAAGGGGAGTTCTCCAGTTTGGGGGAGGGAGTGATTTGCTTTCCCTTCCATTCACCCCTTCCCCAATAGTTTTTGGGTAAATTTGTATGAAAATGCACAGTCATTAGAGGTGTTCCCCAGGCAAGAAAGCTGCAAAGTTTCTGAAGGATATACATGCATGCAAATTAGAATTACCAGAATTTATTTACATTTCACCAATATTGGCAGCAGGGGAACATGGGTGAGAAGGTACTACTGCACTCATGTCCTGCTTGTGGGTTTCCTGTGTGCATCTGGTTGGCCACTGTGTGAACAGAATGCTGGACTAGATGGACCTTGGTCTGATGCAGCACGGCTCTTAAGTTCTTAAATATAGGGTGCCTCTGAGCATGTGCAGAATGTTTTTCTTTCACCACTGGGCACTTACGTTCTCCCTCTACCAATTCTATTACCCTCCATGCAACCATCCCTCCTCATCCTACCATCCTCCAGCAACTCTTCATAAAAACAGATGACTTGTTTTGTGCAACCCTCCTCTACCTCCTCCTTGTTATGCACAAGCTCTCAGTGTATCGTCCTCCCCATAACTTCATTTGTGCCAAGACTTCACCAGGATCCAGCCAATTAGTCTGTTTTCAAACCTAGTACTAAGTTATGGAGAAACTCTGAGCATGTACTAAGTGCCTTTCACTCACCACTGAAGCTAGAGTTCATGCAAAAAAAACCCCAAACCCACAAATGACAAAACATGCACAGGACTGAGCTGAAAGGGTAGTCAATTCATTAGATGGAATTGGGTAGGCACTGTGTTAAGCCTGCAGTACTATGCTCACAACTCAGGACTTATTTCTGAATAAACATGCAGGACATCAAGGTGCAAACCTCCCTGCAAAAGTAACTTGTGCTGGAATCCTATGCACACTTTCCTGAGGGTAAGCCTCATTAAACATAATGGGACTTCTCAGTAAGCATACATAGGATTGCATAAATTAGCAATATTTATCTCCCCTCCACTTAAAAAGCAAACCAAAAACTCCTATGTTTTAATTAAAGCTTTCTGTTCATAAGAACATAGGAAGCTGCCTTATACTGAGTCAGACCCTGGGTCCATCTAGCCCGGAATTGTTGACACTGACTGGCAGCAGCGGCTCTCCAGGGTTCCAGGCAGGATTCTTTCCTGGCCCCACCTGGAGATGTTGGGGATTGAACCCAGGACCTTCTGCAGGCCAAGCAGGGCTCTGCCGCAGAGCTGCAGCCCTGCTTATTGCTGGGTGATGGCAACTGACAAAACTGGAGCAGATGATAAAGCAATCCATCCGTAAGCACCTTGAAAACAATGCAGTGATTACTTGAAGCCAACATGGATTTGTCAAGAACAAATCCTGCCAGACGAATCTGATCTCATTTTTTGATCAAGTAACCTCCCTTGTAGACCGTGGGAATGCTGTAGACATCATATACCTTGACTTCAGCAAAGCTTTCAACAAAGTGCCCCATGATATCCTGATGAGCAAACTAGCTCAAAGTGGGCGAGATGGAACAATGATCCGGTGGATCCACAGTTGGCTACAGTATTGGACTCAAAGAGTGCTTATCAATGGGACCTTCTCAAACTGGGGAGAGGTAACGAGCAGGGTACTGCAGGGCTCAGTCCTGGGCCCGATGCTCTTCAACATTTTTATTAATGACTTGGAGGAGGAGGAGCAAGGAATGCTGATCAAATCTGCAGATGACACAAAATTGGGCAGGATCGCTAATACTTTGGAAGACAGAAACAACATTCAAAGTGATCTTGATAGACTGGAGCGCTGGGCAGAAAATAACAGAATGACATTTAATAAGGATAAATGCCAAGTTCTGCACCTAGGAAAAAGAAGCCTAATGCACTGTTACAAGATGGGGGATACGTGGCTCAACAACACTACAAGCCAGAAGGATCTTGGAATTGTTGTTGATCACAAGCTGAAGATGAGCCAACAATGTGATGTGGCTGCAAAAAAGGCAAATGCTCTTTTGGGCTGCAGTAATAGAAGCGTCGCTTCCAAATTCCGGAAAGTACTAGTTCCCCTCTACTCAGCACTGGTTAGGCCTCATCTGGAGTGTTGTGTCCAGTTCTGGGCACCACACTTGAAGAAGGATGCAGACAAACTGGAGAGGGTTCAGAGGAGGGCAACAAAGATGATCAGGGGACTGGAAACAAAGCCCTTTGAAGAGACTGAAAGAACTGGGCTTGTTTAGGCTTGAGAAGAGAAGACTGAGGGGAGATAGGATAGCGTTCTTCAAGCACTTGAAAGGTTGTCACAGAGAGGAAGGCCAGGATCTCTTCTCCATCATCCCAGGGTGCAGGACACGGAATAATGGGCTCAAGTGACAGGAAGCCAGATTCCGGCTGAACATCAGGAAAAACCTCCTGACTGTTAGAGCAATACGACAATGGAACCAATTACCTGGGGAGGTGGTGAGCTCTCCCATGCTGGAGGCAGTCAAGACAAGGCTGGACAGCCATCTGTCAGGGATGCTCCAACCTGGATTCCTGCATTGAGCAGGGGGTTGGACTCGATGGCCTTGTAGGCCCCTGCCAACCCTACTATTCTGAAATTCTATGAAAACAGCCCCAGATTTGTTTCTCTGCA
Organism: Heloderma suspectum; assembly: GCF_057233095.1. Classification (NCBI taxonomy): domain Eukaryota; kingdom Metazoa; phylum Chordata; class Lepidosauria; order Squamata; family Helodermatidae; genus Heloderma; species Heloderma suspectum. The sequence goes on from NC_139470.1 coordinate 33,154,397, forward strand.
ACCATGTGAACCCACTCTTCCCAAAGGCTTGAGTGAGAAGGAGAAAAACAAACCCTCTTGTTTGTATAAAGTCAAATACAGTTCAGAACTTCTCTTGCTTGGCAAACAGAATTCTCTTTAAGAATTCCCCAAGATATGCTCTGGGTGGAATAAAGAAGAGAAAGAAGGAAAGAACAGGATAGGGGAAGGAAGAAGAAAAGAAGAACAGTGATTGGAAATGTGTGTGGGGGGGGCGTAGAGAGAATTCCCTGAGCCGAGTGGCTCCTTTCAGAGCGGCAGTACTTCAGAGGAATTTAGGAGGCTGTGGAGGGTTTGTAAGGATTACATGTACTTAAATGAACTTTATGAGGTGAGGTGGCTGAGGGCTTTTTCTAGCTTTTTTTAAACTGTAGAACCTATTTAAAAGCCACAGCAGTTCCTCAATCATGGTGCCACATAGTCCTAACCCTCCTTTTCAAATAATTTGAGTCCTACAGCTATTTCTGAGAAATTAAAGTGGAGGGGGAAAAAGAAGTTTGTGGAGGCTGATTGGATCCTTTGCTGTACTGAAGCTACTAAACGTCTGCAGAAGCCAAAGGTTCCAGTTTGGGGCAGTAAAATCAGATACTGTGTGAAATACCAATATTTCACATGGAGCTCTTTCTTCCCTTCCTTCTCCCTCTTCAAAATTTCATTACAAACAAGCTCCCAATAGTGGGTACGTAAGAGCAGAAAAGTAGGGGGAGAGAGGTTTTTGCACCTCAAAAAAACACCAGAGATTAGGGATAGTGGCCCCCTAATGGTCACCTTAAGCACCTTCTGATTAGGATCCCTAATCCCCTGGGTGGCTTGGCAGTTTTTACTTTTTGTTTTAGACTTTGAGGAAACTTTACGCATGGCTAGCACAAAAGCCACTGGACCTAACTGTCTGAACTCTGGCAGGCTCAGTCATCTCTATACGGGCTGCCAGGTCCCCAAATTCCATGCATGAATGTGGAAGCACACACAAAAATATAGCTCTTTGCTGTGACACATTTTCTTGAAATTAGCCAGTTTTACCTGTGGCTAGCACAAAAGCCACTGGACCCAACTGCCTGAAATTTCGCATATTCAATCAGCTCCACTGGGGCTACCAAGCTTCCAAATTTCATCTATCATACAAACTAAAAAAAGTTATGGCCGTTTTTGTTTTCCAATGCAAGTCTATGGGAAAATGTTAAAAAAATGGCAATTAGGACAGCTCAAAAGATCCAGGGCCTGTGCCCAGGTGCCCTCCTAACGACGCCCCTGGCCACGCCCCCTCTCCCTGGCCATGATGTGCTTGACTGGGTCACATCCGGAAAGGTGGCCTAGAAATAGTTGTAGATATGCTGGTATGTTTGGTCTTTGGCCCCGCCCACCACAGGAATGCAGCCCCCAAGAGTGTTGTCAATATGAAATCTGGCCGTCAGAGTGAAAGACGTTCAGTACCCCTGATGTATAAGATGTGGCAGTGTGTCTCCACCCACCCACCCCTCAGCATAGGGAGTATAGGATTGCTTTACCCATATGCAGTATATACATATAACAAAGAAGGTCAAGTATAATGTAATTATTGTTTCGTATTAAATAAGTGCAAAGATGGAACAAGTGCATGGAATTTGTCATTCCAGTTGTTAAAGGCCCACTTTTTTCCATCCTAAAACAGTGGTAATCTCAGTACTGCTGACACTCGGCTCAGAGTGCCTACTCTTCGTCCTGGCAAAGGTGTGGCTGTTGAATGTGCATCCGCTCTGGTGGATCCTTGTTCCTTGGGAGTCTCTGGACATGGATGGCAATGCGTTAGGACCTCTTTCAAGGAAGGCCTGAGACACTGCAGCTCTCCCTGTGCCACACCATGCCCAGGGGAGGGAGGAGCAGTCCTGTAGGGTTTCTGAGGCCCAGCCCTCACCTTACCTTGAGCCATAAGATTTTGGAAGCACTGGCCCGGATGGTGTTGTGTTGCCAGGCCAGGTATTCATCAACCCGGCCTCGCTTCTTCATGTCAGGTGGGTACCAGTGGCTGGCCGTGTTGTACTTCCTTGTCAGATAGAGAAGGATGGCTGTGCTGTTGGGGCAAACGGGAGAGTCTGGTTAAGCAGACAATCCTGACAGCCAAGGACAGCTTCCTTAATGCTCTTTCAGTACACGAGCCAAGCATGTGTGAATTGCGCCACGGGGGCTTGGGGTCAGGGTGCAGGAGGCTGATGACACTGGGACTCCTCCCCTGGACACTCCAGACTTTTGCAAGATAGGCAAGAGACAAAGTTTTAATTTGAATAAAACACCTTGTAGCCTTCATAAGAACATAAGAGCCCTGCTGGATCAGACCAAAGGTTCATCTAGTCCAGCATTCTGTTCACACAGTGGCCAACCAGCTGTCGACCAGGGACCCACAAGCAGGACACGAGTGCAACAGCACCCCCCTCCCGTCCATGCTCCCCAGCAACTGGTGCACATACGCACACTGCCTCTGATACTGGAGCACATCGCCATCAGGACTAGTAGCCATTGATAACCTCCAGGAATTTGTCTAACCCCCTTTTTGAAACCATCTTAAGTTGGTGGACATCACTACGTCTTGTGCTAGTGATTTCCATAGTTTATGCACTGCGCTGTGTGAAGAAGTACTTTCATCTGTCCTGCATCCCCCATCAATCAGCTTTGTGGGATGACCCTGGGCTCTAGTATTATGAGAGGAAGAAAAATGTCTCCCTGTCCATTTCCCCCATACCTGCATAATTTTGTACACCTCTATCGTGTCTCCCTTTACTTGCCTTTTTTCTAAGCTAAACAGTCCCCTCTGTTGGGCTTCTCCACATCAGGTTTTTTATCCTGCAACTTTACTGGGGCTTCTGCTTCCAGATTCTTTGCGGGATTAAGATAGCTCCTTCACACACACTTCCTCTCCCCACCCCACCCCATGGTTGCCTTTATCTGCAAGTTCTATATGTTTCGTTATACAGCCACTAGATGGCACTGCTGTTATAGCACAACTCCCTCTCTACACAGACATTTTTTTTTAATTACCTCATTATCTACATTTCAAATAAAGCTGCGGAAATGGTCGGAAAGCACAGGAGAGTCACTGGAGTTTGACGACGTCATGTAAAGGACCCGCAAACTTTTGTGAGTAACCAATCTGAATCGCAGGATAAAAGCCTCATCTGGAGAAGCCCATTGTAACCTTTCCTCATAGGGGAGTTGCTCCAGCCCCTTTATAATTTTAGTTGCCCTTTCCTGTACTTTCTCCAGCTCTACAATGTTCTTTTTTATGGTGATCAGAACCATACACAGTATTCCAAGTGTGGTTGCAACATAGATTTGTATAACGGAAATATGATCTTGGCAGTTTTATTTTCAGTTCCTTTCTTCCTGCATTTAGCAGGGGGTTGGACTCGATGGCCTTGTAGGCCCCTTCCAACCCTACTATTCTATGATTCTTAATCATGCCCAACATGGAATTTGCCTTTTTCACAGCAGCCACATACTGGGTTGACATTTTCATTGTGCCGCCAACCACAACCCCAAGTTCTCTTCCTTGGTCAGTCGCTGCTAGCTCAGATCCCATCAGCTCATACTTGGGTTTTTCTGCCCCAACATGCATCAATTTACACTCATCATAATCCATACCAACTTGTAAAAAGAGAGGTGGTGGTTCTGGCCTGTTGCTGGGGCAGTTAAGGGCACAAGGACTTCGTGAATGAAACCAAAATGAACAAGCAATAAGAATGGAAATGGAAGGGAGGTGGGCCTGCCCATTCTCTCCCCCCCCCCCCCAGCTTTGAGGAGTATTTTCAGCTTTAAAGAGTTCCTACCATTCTTCTAAGGTGTAGTCTCCATCTTTCAGAACAGGCACTTTTCTCAGGATGTTCACTTTGTTAAATTCCTCACTGAACTGTTGTCCTAAAGTTGATAAAACAGATCAGTAAAAGGCACTGCAAATGTTATTAGATGTGTTCTAGCAGAAATCTTCACACCTTCTCTTTCATGTGTGTGTGTGTGCATGTATGCATACACATACCATTTTTTAACCAAGACTGTCTCCCAAAGCAGCTTACACCAAAAACCCACACAGAGACAGAGGTTAACTCGGGATACATGACCCCTGTTTATGGCCCCTGGCAGTTGGTGACACAGTCCCAGGTTCCAAGCCCTCCAGAACACTGCTGGCTGTTGGTGAAGATGCCAGCTCTGGGGAGCAGCCCTTCCGTTGAACTGCCCTTTCCCCCTGGATCTTTTGGGCTGCCACACCTGATCGTCTCTTTCCTGCTTTGGTCAGCATGGGAGAGAGGGGCATTTTAGAGCATTGGTGTCTGAGACTAGGGCCATCTGCCATGGTCCAGAGGGCAGTGGGCTGAATTTGTGTGAGACCACAACTCCAGAAGCAGACAAATTGTTAAACGGACATTGCTTGCGCTCAAGAGGCTTGAATGGGGCACATCATAAATATAAGAGGTGTTGTGGCTCAGAGGGCCACCATCCTGTTTGAAACAATGGGAAGGCTGCAAACGGAGCCATGAAGACCGGAGCCAGTCTCTGTCGCTTCTTCTCAGCCTCTGATTACAAAAAGTAGACTGCCCTTGAAGGTGGAGGCTCTGTTGGGCCCTCATGGAAGAGCATATAGAATCTGCTAATCACGTTCTTCGTGGGACTTGGTGTGTGTGATATGCTATAGAACAGACCCAAATGGAGATAGAGGGCTTTTTCTCTCCCTGCCCCGTTGGGAGCTCACAAAGAGGTGTGGGGAGTTGTGAAGCTCCAATCAGACTTTTGGGAAAGGCCTGTATTACAGGGATGGGGTGGGAGTTACAGCTGGAATCCTACCCCCACAATTACCTTTAAGCATCTCGATGTTCTTCATCATGAAAGGGATGTTGTTCTTCTTGGCAAAGATGTAGACAGCCCTGCAGGGCTCGGAGAGCAGATCCAGGTAGAGCTCCAGCACCATGGTGAGGTGGGCTGCATTCCAGCTGCAACTGAGCAGACCCCCACCCCACCCCAAGCGGGACCAACAGAAACTTCTTCCCAAGCTCCTCATTGGCCTGCTGAGTAAACAGCCTGCTCTACGGGGAATCTGACAGGCCAATCAGGCGAGGCCCAGGTGTTCCGCTCCCTTGGCCAGGCCACCTGGCCTGGCCATGGCTGTGACGGGTCCCAGGAGGCCCTGCTCTAGGGGCAGAAAGAGGAGCCCCCTTTGCTGCTCAGGGCCAGGCAACAGGCAGCAATGGGGGGGGGAGCTGGGCTTGGCAGGTGGCAGGGCTCCGATCCAGCCCGTTGTGCCAGTCATTAAAGTCTGGGGCGGGCCACGTGCACAGAAAAGAACAGCGGTCAGAATGGGTGGCTGCCAGAAGCACCGTTCTGTCCTCGGCCACCAACCATCCCTTTCAGAAATGGCAAATATTTGTAGGATACAGAAAATGAGAGAACTTCCTGCAAGCCTCAGGGATGTATCCTGTGCTGTGCCAAAGGCCGTTTCTACTCAGCCACTCATTTGTTTTCCTCTTGATTAAAAGTGTGGCGTGGTTTGGGGGGTTTTCCTCGGTGTGCAAAAACAACGCAGGCTGAGTGGGGACAAGCTTTCCTCACCTTTGGAGCCCTCCCTGCATGCTCCTTTTGTCTGATGATGGGCGCCAGAAAGCTCAAGGGTTTGCATGAGCCTTGTGCCACTGGGGCCAATAAAAGGCACCATTTCCCCAGGCCTTTGTCTATTCTTGCGGGACCAAGATGGCCGCCAACCAAGCGCATGATCCACGGGCGAGGGCAGCAGCCATTTTGCCATGCCAGTCAGCAGCTCTGAGCAGCGCACCCTCCCTCGTGTAACCCACCTTCTGCCACAAACAGCCCAAGAGCTGGTCCCATCCGAAATATGCTCTGGCTGCTGGGACCTGCACAGACTCAGGGAGTGGAGAGGAAACAGGTGCTTCCTTCTGTCCCAAGAGGTCTCTGGGGGCCAGCAGGCCGCCCGGAATCAAGGTGCCCCCTGCTCTGGTGGGCAAAGGCGTCTGTGGCCCAGCCATGCCCGCCCCCGCCCTGAGCATTGGCCTGGCATCGGGCCCAGTCCCAGCAGCCCCTGTGGGCCTGTCTCGAGCCAGGGGCCCCTGAACTGGGGCCTCTGCGCCCCCCCGGAACGCCAGGGGCCGTCTGCGCCCCAGGCCAGCAGGCAGGCCACAGGGCCGGAGGGGGAGGCGCCCTGGCCCGCAGGGCTGGCCCTCCTTCCTCGGGGCTGGGGTGACCTGGCCTCAGCCGGAGGGCCCCTGCCTGGCACGCAGAAGGCCCGGGCTCATCCCCAGCACGTCTGGGGGGGGGGGGGCGCAGAGGCTCCTGCCTGAACCCCGGGAGAGCCCCGGCTGCCAGCCCGGTCAGCAATGCTGGGCTGCAGGGACTAGGGCGGAGTCGGGAGAGGGCCTCCTCCCCAGCGCCTGGTGGGGCCCCGGCCCTCGCCGCAGCAACGGGGCGCTCTCCGAGGCACAGCAGCTCCTGCCCCGCCGCCCGCCCGCCCGCCCGCCTCCCGGGCAAGGGCAGCCCTGGGCGGAAGGTGGCCCGCGTGTCTCCCCCTGCCGCCGCCGCCGCGGCACCGCTCAGTCTCGGCGAAGCTCAGCGGGGCCTGCGGCCCCTTCCCCGGCGGCCTCTCCAGTGGGGCCGCGCTGCGGAGGGCCCGCTTCTGCTGCCAGAGCCGCCGCAGAGCTGCGGCGGGCGGGGCGAGCCCGGGGTGCCGAGCCCCAGCCCGCGGGAAGCCCGGCCCGGCCCGGCCAGGCCCGCGGGTGCCTCCCAGCGGTTGTGCGGCGCCCCACCCCGCCGGAGGCGCCGTCCACGGCAGGCAGCGCCTGCGGGCCAGGAGGGGCCCGTGCGGGGACGCTGCTGCGCGCCGCGCTCGCCTCCGGCCGCGGCGCACGCCCGAAAGGGCGCCGGCCGCCGGGCTCGACGTCTCTGGCCAGTCGGCGCCCCGGCCGGGCGACGCGCCCGGGGGCGGCTTGGCCGGCGGCGCCCCCCGCCCCGCCCGCGGGAGGGTCCCCCCGCCCGGCGCCCCGCAATGCCCGGAGGCCGCCCGGGGCCTGCGGCAGCTTCTGGGCTTGGCAGACCGGCGCGCCAGGGGCCCCGCGGTCGAGCTGCTGGGCTGGGCCCTGAAGCAGCGGGCGGCGCGCGCGAGGAGACGGAGCCGGGAGCGCGCCTCTCCCTCCGGGAGCACTTTATTCGCTCATTTCAGCAGCTCGCGCAAGGCCGGGCCCAGCCGCGCTCGCAGCCGCGGGTCGACCTGGACGGCGCTCAGCTGCCCGACGTTCAGGACCGGCGCGTGCGCTTGCGAGAAGAGGTCCTTCCCGACGGCTTCCTCCACGCGGCTGCGCCACGCCGCCAGCTTGGGTCTCTCCGTGAAGATGTCGCATCCGACGCCCACCGGCTGCGGGACACGGGGCGAGAAGGGGGTCACCCAGCAAGGCCGACCCCACCGCGGGGGCGCGCTGAAGCCTCGTGGCGCGCCGCCCCGTCCCCCGGCACTGTCACGGGCGGCGTCCGCCGCGCTCGGTGCCCCCGCCGTAGCCCTCCTCCCGGCTCTGCCGCAGGGGCAGGAGCAGGGCCGCGCCGCGCCGCCGGGCCCACGCTGATCCCGTCAGAGCTCGTTCTGGTGCCCACGGCGGCCAGATGTGTGCTGTGAGCCATGCTGATCGTGCCCAGGGCTACACTCTGGCTGGGTTTGGGCATGGGAAAGTGAAGCTTACCAAGGGGCAATTTCCCAGGAGCTACTCTGAAAAATACAACTTCATTAAAAGTTGCAGTCAAAGAATGCCAAATTATGTCCTTCCCGAATTGGGAGCAGAGACCCCACAAAGCAAGCCTGTGATCAGCGTGAGGCTTCAGATGCCGCTGGCCCTCCTCCGTAACCTGTGGCTTGACTCACCCACTCGAACCATGGGAACATAGAAGAGTAGGGCCCCCTGCTCAGTGCAGGAATCCAAGTCAGAGCATCCCTCGGCTGCTCTCTGCTCGTGGCTCATCCTGGTCTGATCTGATCGCCTGATCTTCTCATACCACTAGCATATAGCCACAGCCAGCACCCAGAGCCAGGTTTCAGCCTGCCACTGGCTATCAGCTGGGGCTCAAGGCAAGAAGGCCAACTGGACTGACTGGCAGATAGCCTAGGAAGATGGACTGGCCGTTCCTGAGAGCCAGCCAGCCTCAGGCCTCACCTGCATGAGCTCCACAATGGCCACCAGGTCGGCGAGCGAAACCTCGTTGCCCACAAGGAAGGGTTTGTCCTGAAGGAACAGCTCTTCAAGCTGCTGCAGAGAAGCGGCCAGGCCCTCCATGACCTCCTGCAGTTTCTCCGGGGGAAGCGGTTGGCCCGTGAAGAGCGGGATGAGGACCTGTGTGAGGAGGGCAGTCTTTGGACGTGGAGTCTCTCATCTGTGTGTGACGCTGCGGGAACGCAGGCTCGGGGAGGGGTGCCCCTGGGGGTCTCATGCTGCTGAGGAGCGTCGGGGTGGATCACAGACTGCCCCAGCTCTTGGGGGAGGGGGCTAGTGAGCGTCTCGGATCCACCTTCCAGGGACATGGTAATTCATGGAGCTGATTATAACAGCGGGCCCGTGTGCGGTGGCCACCGAAGAGCCCTTGGCAGGAGCTCTTCGGAGGCCAGGCGAGGGTCCCCGGCAAGGCAGGCTGGTCACACAGGAGCCACATGGGCCATGCTGTGCAATATCGGGAGGAGGAAAGAGGCAGAGGCGGCTCTGGGAGGTGGGGGTGTGACACTGCAACTGCCACTCCTGGCAACTGGAAGGGGGCGTGCTCATACTGGCGCGGGCTGGAGCCAGAGGGACACAGCAACATGGACCGGGCCCCTCCGCGCTCCCCAAACCATCATGCCTGATTCCGGGCCAAGCGGAGGAGCCGGCCTCCCAAGCAGGCTTTACAGACCAACGCACGCTGGGCCCCGCTCAGACCCCTCACCTTGATCCACATGGCCTTGGGAGCGCTGGCCCGGATGCTGCTCTGGTGCCATGAGAGATACTCATCCACCTTTGCTCGTTTCTGTATGTCGGACGGGTACCAGTGGTCTGGGGTGTTGTACTTGCGGCTCAGATACAGAAGGATCGCAGTGCTGCCCAGGCATCATGGAAGGCCAAAGGGCCAAGGAGACAGAGCGGGAGGAGGACAGACCTTAGTCTCTGCCCCAACAGCACCAGGCCGGCTGCTCAGCCAGACTGCCTCTTGCTGGCTTGAGCCAAGCTACGCTGGAGCCCCAACTGCCCAAGGGCCTGCCACCCCCTTCCCTCTGCTGTCGCAGTTGCGCAGAGCGCCTTCTTGATCCCCCCTCTGGAAGAGCCATGGACCGTGAAGGCACAGGGAGGCCTTCCTGGCCGCTGCGCCATCACGGCCCGATGCCCCCCCGCCCCCCGCCCTGGTGTCCTGCCAAATGCAAGGCTGAGCAGCCTTCCGGGGGGGGGGGGGGCTGGGAAGGGCAGGCTGCAGAGCTGTCTTCTGGTTGTCGCTGTGTTAAATCCCCTGGCCCGACCTCTCAAGTTGCTCCTGGATCCCTGGGGCTGCGACCTCTGCTCCGCAGTATCTGACCCTCTGATGCCCTCATGATGTACAAATGGGATAGAAACGGGAAGGGGCGTCAGGTCTGGCAGCCTCTCCTTACCCCTCTGCCAAAATGAAGGTCTCGTCCCTCAAGACTGGAACTTTCTTCACCATGTTCACCTTGGGCTGTAGCCCTAAAACCCAGCCGGGATGGGGAGAGAAGCGGGTCAGTCCACAGCTAGACCTGGTGGACGGGTGGGAAGCGGAGGCGCCCTGCCTGCTCCCGTCGTGCCGTCTGCCCCCCCCCCCGAATGACACCTGGAGAAAGGATTTGCAAGTGCTGTGCAAATGTCTGAGTCTCGGACCCAGATGAGGGCATCTGGTGACAGTGAGACAAACAGGGACCCTGGATTCTGCAACTGAAATCAGCCAGACAAGCAACATGTTCAGAAGTGCCTGAGAAATCGGAACAGCTGGGCCAGGTCAGATATGCGTCAGATGTGGGCCTAGTCACTAGTGCAACTTTTTCCCCACCCGCTGTGGGCAGCTGAAAGACAGTGTTCCGAGTGCACTGTGAGGCCCCAGCCTCAGGTGATCAGAGGACGTGGATGTGGCTTGTGGCCACAAAGGGAGCCAGGGCTTCTCCACATGCCAGGCGAACCCTGGCCAAGAGGAACGAGCACACGCGGCCCAGCCTTGCATGAGCGCCAAGCCACACTGCGCGAACGGCGACGCTGAAGCCAGCTGTCCAACGGGGAGGTCGGGAACGGGAACGGCCCCAAAGGCAAAGTACGAGGCCAAGGTGAGTTATCTTATCTCATGGCACGCATGAGGCAATGAGGCCCCTGCTCCGTCCCTGCGCAAAAGAGCTCTCCCCAAGGGAATGGCTGCTTGGCAGCGGGAGTTTCTCTGGAGAAGACCCCCTGTTCACAAAGGCCCCCCACAGCCTCTGTTGCCCTTTGGACTCCTGCAGGCGATGTTTACGCTGCATGTGGGAAATCAAGCACACAGTGCAGGAGTAAATTCTAATAAAACCAGAGGGGTTATTTTATGTATGTATGTGTTTATTTTGGATGTCTGGCCTGTCTTTCAGGCTCCTTCCAGTCCATGCACAGTCTCAGAATGCCTGGGGCAGCTCTTCCGTCTCTGCTGTCTGAACAGATTTTCCACAGTAAGGGGAAAGATGGAAGAAGCAGTGGGTAAACACAGGAGGGTTGCAAGGGGAAGATGATGTTACCCCCCCCATCCCATGAATGAGGAAGGCGGTGGCACCTTCACCAGAAGCACCCTCAGCAAGCAGGCCCCAAGGCATGATCCAGCAGCGTGCAGCTGCTCACGCACCTCGTTCCTTGAGGACAGGAGGAGGTGCCTGGAGCCCGGAGGGCGCGCTTCTGGGGGCGGGGGAGTAGCAGGCTGCTCCCAGCAGCTGCCCTCTGTGGGAAAGGTGTGTTTCCTTGCTGCTCCAGGCATCCAACAAGGTGTGTGAATGCGACCAGAGATTGGCACACACCCCTTGAGTTGGCTGCCAAAAATTATGCTTCACAGCCAGCGGCTCAACTGCCATTCTATAACTGTAACCGTCGTGGTTTCTCCTAAGACCGGCTGGGCAGGAGTGCAGCGAGAGTGTTGAGGGTTCTCTCACTTTCTCGTTGTCATGGGGGTGGGGCGCTTCTGCCCAGCCCCTCTCCAAACCCTTTGCCTGTTGCCCCCCAGTGTGCTTTAGATCCCAGCACTGCTTCTCTGGTCACTGAAAAAATAATCCACAAATTTTAAAAATAGGAATGGATCAATGGAATGTGCAGCCAATTTGCAAACTGTTCTCATAATTGTATTTTTGTGCTCCTGGTTTTATTTTTTATTGTAACTGCGTTTTTTATGGAATTTTATTGTTTTGTATTTTCTGCTTTATCCCATATGCCACCTTGGGAGGGTTAGACCCTTAAAAGTGGCCTAAAAATAATTTCAGATAAATCAGTGAATGCAATTGGCATGACAGAGTGTGCATTTTATTATTTCTTCTGTCATTGCCTTTTAAGATTAATACAACAGCATTCCACTTCCCTTTTCAACTTGTCAGCGTGAAGGAAGGCTTCTTGTTGATTTAGTTATTTACAGTATTTCTAGCCCACCTTTCAGCAGACATGTCGCACATACTTTGGTGCTGGCCCATTAACCACATGGTTGAGAGTGTGTCACTGCTGCACGAGGACAGTCACACGAGGCCTGGAGGGCTCTGCCGGAAGAGCCAGAGAAATGGCTGAAAGAAATATGGGCAGTGGAAAACCGGCCCTTGAAGAGCAGGGGCCAGGTGGAGCCAGGAGGACATGGAAGAAGGCCATGCCTCCCGCCTTTTGGATTTCCTGGAGCAAATGCCACTTCCTGATTTTAGCAGCAGATGACCCATTTTGTGGATCATATCCATTGCCTCCACAGTACTCTGAAATCTGGCCCACCGCTGTCTTCTTTTTTATTCTCTTCTCAAAGGAAGTGACATGGTTACCCCATCGTTATGACTACCCGAACTACGTTGACAGTCACAGGCAGCTGGATGCATTGATCAGGAGCTCTTCTGGAGAGCAATTAAGGTGGGAATTTTATTTATTAAAATTTATTTATTAAATTTATTAATCGCCCATCTGGCTGGTCACCCAGCCACTCTGGGCGATGTACAATTCACAGTCTGAGCAAAAAACAAGGCAGGCAAACAGAGCAAGAACAAATCCCCTTTGCATTCTGGGCAGGAACATAATGATGGAGGAGGTGCTGATTTTCCGTCAGCCGAGGGAAAGGACCGCATCGCTTCCCTCCTCCGGTCTCACAGCCACCTTGTGAAGTAGGCCGCTGTGCAACTTGCCCAAAGCCCCACAGGGAAGCCAGAGATGAACGGGGCACTAGACCAGGACCACGTCTAGCCCACTGCCACTCCTTGGCCCACCAGAAATGGCCTGTGGTTTTGCCACCCAGGGTGGCTGGGCTGAGGAGAGGAGAGGCAGGGTGGCCTGCAGGCAGAGGAGGCCTGGGCCCCATGACATCTGTTGCAGCACAGTCCAGGCTGGGGCCCCTGCAGCAGCCAGAGCAGGGTGGAAGACGGGGCCTCAGCCCCCGCCGCCGGCACTTTGTGCTGTGCCGTGCCGGGCAGCTGCCTCACTCGCTGCCAGCGCGCTCGGCCCAGCCCTGCAGGCCACTCTGCCTCCTCTGTGCCCTGTGAAGGCCTCCTCCGGAGCGCCTGCTCTTACCTGGCAGCGCTGATCCCCCTGGGCTGCCTGCCCCCGGCACCTTCGTCCCCAGGATGGAATCTGGCAACAGAGAGGCAGCTGCGTGAATGGAGGCGCCCAGCGCAGGGTTCTCTGAGGGGAGAGCCCCCCTCTGGCCCAGCCAGAACCCCCACAGTTCAGACTGCTTTTCCATCGCGGCCTTTGCTCAGGTGGGCTCCTGCACACTGGGCTTTTATCCTGCGACTGAGATGGCTCTCACCAAAGTCTGCAGGCTCTTCACATGACGCCGTGACCCTCCGGGCGTCGCCTGCACTAAATGCCCTCTGTTCCATTTCTGAACAGATCGCAGATCATGAGCTGTCAAATTACCCCCTTGTGTCCGCTTGCGTTCCCTCCGTGAAAAGAGGAAAAGCGGCAAGAAGAGGAGCGAGATTGATGAAAGATAGTGGAAGACTCAGATATGGCGGGGGGAGCACGTGTAAAGGGAGCCAGTGGTAATCCTGCATTTAAAACGGGAGCAGAACGCCCTGTTTCAAGTGCAGGACTTTGGGCTGGTGCAGAGAGGCCCTGTGTCTGCGACACCCGGCGGGCCAGGCGCCCACAGGCCCCAGCAGCAGCTGCTCGCACAGAGCCCGGGCTGGGCTGAGGCTGAAGAGCAGCCCAGAGTGGCGGGAGTGGCCACGCCAGCCCCAGCGCCGCCGCACAGCCAAGCCTGCTGTGCCGGTGCTGGAGCCTCCGAGGACCCCCCCAGGGCGGGGGGGCGGGCGGGGGGCCTCGAGCCCCCAGTGATTGAGGATCCCCCCGGGCAGCCTAACCGAGCTGTGAGCCCCCAGCCTCGCAATCCAAGGGCGAGAAGATGGCTACGGTCCTTTGGTGGCAGTGGCAGTCTGCAGCCACAAACAGAACCGGGGCTGCTCCCCAGGCCAGGCCAGCCCAACCAGCTGGGTGGCTGGGAACGTTTAGCACGCTTTAGGCCCATTGAGGATATGAAACGACGTGTGTGAAGGAGTCCCCCGGCTCGGGAGGCCTGCAAGAGCCCTGGGAGGGCCATGCCGGGCCAGGCTGCGCCTCCCGGCCTCCCCCCTTCTGCCTGTAGGCACGCAAAGGTGTGACGGGAAAGGCCAACCTTCTGACCACCCGGACGGCAGGCTCCAAAAGAGACAAGTCGCGCCATCTGAGGGGCTGTGCTGGTCTCTGTTCCTCCGGGAGAGAAACGGAAGCTGCGCAAGGTGGCGTGCACAGCCAAAGCATTGCCAGCCAGGAGACCCGAGGGAAAGGGGCTCGCTTCCCCTCACCTTTGAACAGCTCCACATCCTTCAGCACAAAGGGGATGTTGTTCTTCTTGGCAAAGATGTAGACAGCCCGGCAGGGCTGGGAGAGGAGATCCAAGTAGAGCTCCAGCCCCATGGAGCCAGCGGGGCGCGCGGAGGCTGAGCACCACGAAGCGGAGCCTGCGCTCAGCATGAGCCGCAGAGGCAGAGGCCCTCCCAGGGCAGGCAGAAGTGGCCGCAGCACGGCTGGCAGTGGCAGCCCTGGAGCCCGGCCTGCCGGTGCTGCCAGACGCCCCGCCCCCGGGGCCGGGCCAGGCGGGGCTCCAGCAGGCAGGCTGCTCCTCTCTCCCGCAGCAGAGCAGAGCAGAGCAAAGGGCAGAGCAGTCGCTGGCAGCCGTGGGCGGGTGGGCGGGCTGGGGAGAGCGAGTCCTGCCAGCGGGGCACGAGCCCAGAGACCGTGCCCAGCAAGCACGCTTGGCTGCGTGTGTTTTATTCCAGAGGGCTTGAAGCTGCCTCGAAATATCAGAAATATTCCAGGGTGGCATGCAGACACAATAAAGTAATTCTATAGCAAACATCAAAATTCCCATGTAAAACAATGCAAGCAGCGCTGTGTAGTAAGTTCCCATAGTAAGTTCTAGAACCTGCACACAGGCACCGCTGTTACAGACAACGTGCAGCAACAGAAGGCTCCCAACCAGAACGCAGCAGAGTCTTTGGGGAGGGAGCTCATCGTCTCGGGACGGAGGCCCCCCAGCCCGGCCCGCCCTCTGCCGCTGGCGCCACCAGCCCGCTCTGCCTCCGCACGGCCTCCTGCTCATGCGCCTGCGTGGCAGTCTGTGCCGCCCGGTGAAGACGCCCTTATTCTCCCAGGCATTTTTGTCCACCCATTTGTTGTTTTTAAATCTGTTATTGTATTTTTCAGTCTTTATACTGCTACTGTTTTTTACTTTTGTTTTCTACCGTAGTTTTAAACTTTTAAAAATTTTATTTTATGTTTTATCATGCTGTATTTTGTGGTGTTAATTGTTGTGAACCACCCAGAGAACTTTGCCTATTGGGCTGTGTAGAAACGTAATAAGTAAAGAAATAAAATAAAAGGCACTCCTAGCCTGTCAACTTCATATTTTGACATTTTGGGAAATGTTAACTGTGTAATGTGGCAGCTAACCAGTGGCCGGTTTCAGCGCTTCCTGCACTGATGCAGTGATGGTACCCCGAGCCATATTATGTGTGTCCAGATGTGAGCCTTTCTGTGCTCACTGCGGCAGGCGGCAGACTGCGGCAGATGGCACAGCCAGCAGGCGAGAGGCGGCCTCTTCTTCCGCCGTTGCTCCCCCCAGAGCGCCCGCTGCTGCAGTGCCAGGATGCACAAAGACGCTGCTGGGCTAGGCAAGACCCCCCACCGCTGTGGAGCATTTACAGCCACTGCCAGCCTGGGGAGATGTGGGAGTGTGTGTGTGGGGGGGTACTTATTAGAGGCCCATGGCAGGGGGTGGGCTCCTGCAAGCACGGGAGCAAAACCAAAGAGCTGTTGTGACTCTGTGGCTGGGGGTCCTTTGTGGGTTTGCATGAGGGCGAAGGCACCTCTTTCCTTGTTGCCCAGTCTCGCTGGGCTAGCCTCCTGAAAGTGGGCGGTTGCTCCCTCAAGCCCAGGTAGAACAGGAGAGGATCCTGGATGAACTGGGGGTTCCACTCTTGATTTCTGCTGAAACGGGGGCCTCCTAGCCATTAAGCCTGCTGCTTCGCAGATCTGGACTGGTGATCGTGAGCCTGGGGAATAAGATGGGGGAGGGGAGGAGGGGAGGGGAGCCCCCCAGCCGTGGTTACGGAGAGGGGGACATATGCTGCCGGAGGCCCGGAAGGGCACGGGCGATTGGGCGCCCCCTCGCTGGCCTTTCCCCATCCACAGTGACCCCAGAGGCTGGGACAACTTGCATGTGCTACTGAGTCCGGGGGGGGGGGGGCTGGGAGGAGTCAATCCCTCCCCGCCGTGCCCGCTCAGTACTCAGTTCCGCCCCAGCTTCGTAGGGTCAAGGACTGGCGAGGGGCTGCTGTGGTCTGCAGGGATTCCTCCTCCTTCTCCAGGCATCCGCCTAGCGGAATGTTTTGAGTGTCTGTACCTGTGCTGGACAATCCGGACAGAGGAGGGGCTCTGCTGGCATAGTGCCCCCCGCTGCCTCGTGATCTCCTGGTGTGAGGTGGCTGAAGTGGACATCCAAGGTGGTCCTCAGGGACCTCTGCATCCATGCCAAGGCTGCCCGGACTGGAGTGGCTCAGGCCTCCATGGTTTTCATGACAACAATGGGGCTGTCCCAACATGTCATCAGGCCAATGCATGTGGTGGGATACACTCTGGATCTGGTTTTCTCAACTGAGCAGGCAGGAGGGTGGTGGTCCCATAGTGGGGGACCTTTATTTTATTTATTTATTTACAATATTTATATACTGCTCCACATCGAGTGGTGAACCACAGGGATAAAGGAATAAAACACCATGTTAAAACAGTTAAAACATTTTAATAGATACAAGTTCCGATAAAGCTGAATTTAACAAACTGCAGCTAGTCACTCAAGGAAGGCCTCTCAAAATAACAATATCTTCAGGAGGCACCGGAAGAAACACAACGTTGGAGCCTGCCTGACCTCCGAAGGCAGGGAATTCCACAGGAAGGGGGCCACCACACTGAAGGCTCTTTTCCTGGTGGACTCCAGCCAGGCCATGGGTCCATGTGGAACCACCAGGAGCAGGCCTCTGATGACCTCAGTGACTGGGCAAGTTGGTAAGAAAGGAGTATCCGGGTCCCAAGTTGTTTAGGGCTTTGTACGCTAGTACTAATACCATAAACCTGGCCTGGTAGCGAATAGGCAGCCAGTGCAGTTCCCTCAGCGAAGGAGTTGCATGTGGAAAAGGGGCAGCTCCTGACAACAGCCGAGCTGCTGCATTCTGCACCAGCTCCAGCTTCCGGACCACCCTCAAGGGCACCCCGCATAGAGCACGTTGTAGTAATCCAGCCTTGAGGTTACTAATGCCTGTACCACCGTGGCCAAGCTACCCTTGTCCAGGAGAGGCCGTAGCTGGCGAACCAGCCAAAGCTGGTAAAAGGCACTTTGAGGTGCCGTGGCCACTTGGGCCTCCAGCGGCAATGATGGATCTAAGAGTACCCCCAGACTACGAACCTGATCTTTCCGAGGCATTGCAACCCCATCCAGAACAGACAATGAGCCTATCTCCCGGACCCGGGAACCACTCACCCACAGGGCTTCTGTCTTGCCAGGATTCAGCTTCAGTTTATTGGCCCTCATCCAGTTCATTCCTTGCACAGCCTCTCCTGATCACAGGGAGACAGAGCTGCGTGTCATCAGCATACTGATGGCATTTGGCTCCAAATCCCTAATGACCACTCCCAGTGGCTTCATATAGATGTTAAACAACATTGGGGACAAGATGGTGCCCTGCGGCACCCCATGGCTCAATTGCCAAGGGGCTGAGGAAAAGTCACCCAATGTTACTCTCTGAAATTGGCCTCATAGGTAGGACTGGAACCCCTGTAACACAGTGCCTCCAATACCCATCCCAGGAGGATGATGGTATCAAAAGCCGATGGGTACCCATCCCAGGAGGTTGATGGTATCAAAAGCCGATGAGAGATCGAGCAGAATTAACAGGGTTACACTCCTCGTGTCCCTCTCTCAATGAAGTTCACCCATCAGGGCGACCAAGTCTGATTCAGTCTCATAGCCAGATCGAAACCCAGACTGGAGTGGGTCTAGATAATCAGTAGCCTCCAAGAGTGCCTGCAGTTGCTCTGCCACAACCCTCTCACGTACCTTCCCTAAAAAAGGGGTATTTGAGACTGGGCAGTAGTTGGGTACTGCCCAGTACCTTTGGGTCCAGAGAGGGCTTCTTCAGGAGTAGTCAGACTACTGCCTCCTTAAGGACAGCAGGGACCAGGATTTATCACTCCCTGGACCCACACAGCCATGCCCTCGGCTAGCTTTTATTAGCCAGGAGGAGCAGGGATCGAGAGGGCACGTGGTCGGTCGCCTTGCTGCAAGCGCCTTGTCCACATCATCAGGCCACAGCAACGGGCGCTGATCCCACAAAATCAGGCAGGTGGTGGCATCAGAGCCTCCAGCACCACACTCGCGACTGCCTCCGCCAGCGCAGCCAGGGAGGCGGCGGGCAGCAGGGCGTGCGGTGCAGCAGCAGCAGCCCCAGGCCCAACTCCAGGTGCAGCCCACAAGGCCCGCTCCGAGGGGGAGTGGTCTCCTGGGGCTGGGGGCGGGCGCTCTATGAACCACGGCGTTTTCTCTAACCCCCTTGCCACGGTTAGGTCATCTCCTCCTAGTATTTAGGCTGACAGTGGCCAGATACACCTGCAGTAACGGGGGACCCATTAAGATGGGCCACCTTGGGGGGCTTATGGAATTGGAGAGATTCCGGTGGCCCTCGGGGAGTTTCAAGCTGGCAGGGCTGGTGCTCCTGTCAGTGTCCTGGCCATGCTGTGGAAGATGGAGTGGCCACAGCTCAGTGGCAGAGCCCCTGCTTTGCATCCGGAAGGTCTTGGGCTCAATTCCCCGGCAGCATTTCCAGCGAGGGCGAGGAAAGACCCTTCTCTGCCTGGGCAGCTGCTGCCGGCAACTCCGGGCTAGATGGACCAAGGGTCTGACTCAGTATAAGGCCACTTCCTATGTTGCTATGGAGAGGACCTGGGTGATTGACAGGGCTGCTCCCAGCCACCCCTCCCTCCCTGCAGAGTCCTCTCAGCCCCATGGCATAGTGCAGGTGATGTAGTGCGTTGGGTACAATGGCATGATCCCAGGTTGCAAATATCTTGTTTAACTTAACCAACAATTTGTCAGATTGGGTGGTTTTCTGAGTGTGATGCATGGTGGAGAAGTAATGGCTTTTGTTAAAAAGATATAATAGGGTAACTATGTTTAATTATCTTGTGGTAATTACGGGCAGCAGGATGGTAGTCCGCAACAAAAGGAATGTGATTTTCTTTCAAAGAGTGAGCCTTTTGCTTCATAAAGAAGGGTATCCCTGGATATTACTGATGCTTGATTGATGTAGTCAATAATGTGACTAGGGTATCCGCATTGCTGGAGATGTTCTTTAAGTTCATTACATCTTCTTCAGAAGTTTTCTTTGTTATTACAAATGTGTTTTATCCTAAGAACGAAACTATATATAATGTTCTTCTTCAGATGATTTGGATGACATGACTTGAAGTTAAGGTACAGGTGGGAATCTGTAGGTTTACAAAATAAGTCTGTGACAATTCGATGGTTTTCAATAGTTAAGAGGACAGAAGCTGCACTTAAACAAGGTATTTGCAACCCAGGATCACACCAGTGTAAATCAGTGCACTGTGTCACTTGCAGTTACCTCCACGAAACCACTTCTTGGAGGAGCAGTTACTAACAAAACTTATTAGATAATTGGGGACATGCGCTTCCACCAACGTGATTTATTTAACTGAATGATGTTTTGTTTTTTTTAAGGCATGTTGTATGCAATATGTAGGGAAAACAATGCACCTAAAACCAATATTCCATAACCACAAATCTGCAACAAATCTTACCAAAAAAACTAGAGTAGCCCGTTGCAAGAACTCACCTACAGATAGTCTCTCTGATTTACAATTGCTTCCAATTGAACAAAGAAAGGACACTGGCATGCTTGACAAAAGGGAAAACGTCTGGATCTACAGACTCAGAATTCTTAGTCCAAATGGCCTTAACCTGGAGGTCGCTTCACAAGCATCAAAGCAGTCATACTTCTGTGTTTTTGTTCATTTGTTTTTCTCCTTAGGAACTGCCATCTGCTGGCCTTCCAGCCTGCCTTCCAGGTATTCATTTAACATCACAGCTACTGAAGAGGGAGGAAGCTGAAACGTTGTTGTTAGTCTAGCTGTCTTTCATACACAGATATACAGAGAGGGGGGCAATCTAGACTTAGCACATGATCGCAGCGAAGCCAGTGGAAGGCCGCTGCTAATCTAATCGTATTAAAACGTGATAATTCACACTCGGCCCGTTTCCCCGTTTCAGTACTTCCTTGAAACCGTAACCTTGATTCACACTGTTCAACAGGAGAGTCTTCACTGCGGTAGAAGTGGGCAGATGGCGGCAGCGGACCAGCCCCTTTCCACTGGCTCTCCCAGTTCCCTCTCCCCTCCTTCCTTGTTCTAAGGACCTCAACGGTTGACTGTTTTGGCACCTGGCCCCATTGATTTTTTTTTCCTGCCAGCTTAACTCACCGTAACTTCAATGATTCAGAGAGACTGCTCCTTCCGTGTGCTGTATTTCTTTTTTGCATGATATGAAGATCAGAATCTGTACAGGGCTGGCTGTATTTTTAGCTGTCTGTCTCCCCTATTTTCTTGGTCTGTGTGTGTGTGTGTGCGTTTGCCTGTGTATGCGGGACCTAGTGAAGCCTCTCTGGGATAAAACTGGACAATATTGCTTCTGCTTTGGGTTACCCTGGCCAAGGTGGCCGAGAACATGCAGTTCCTGGAATTCCATATCCTTTCACTGGCATTCCGGAAAGGTTGTTTGCTGGGAGGTTGCCTGCAGAGAGGAAAAACACCCATCGATAGCATTCTTGCCTTCAATCTGATACTCACCTGAGATTAACTCTCATTGAAATCAGTAGGACTTACTTTTGAGTAGACATGCACAAGCTTAAGCTGTAAACTCCACAAGGTTTCTCCGAGATCCCACTGAACACTGCAATGCTTAGTTCCAAGTAAACACATTGGCTGTAAGCACATTGAGTAAAGACATTGGGAAGAAAGTAAAACAAGGATCCATGAAATCAAAAAGGGATCCTCATTACTTCATATGATTTTAAATAGAGAGACCCCCCCATCTACCATGTGTGCAGCCACAGCCCCAAAGCTGGGATCTGAGGCAGGGATCCCCAGTGATCCTCATAATTTTTACAAGACACATACCCCCAAACACCATCATATCACAGAGAACATCTACCTCCATGGATGGAACCAGGAAAATCACAGATGTGCCACTCATGGACGCAGCCACGGCGCAAACGCAGGGATCCAGGGCAAGGATCCTCTTGATTGTTCACACCATTTGAGGTGAAGCTGCAGATCTGGGATCCTTAGTGTGCATACTTGGACAAAGCTGTGCTTTGATGGGGGCGGGCAGGCGGGGGGGGGTTGTCTCCTTTTGCAGGTGGGAAAGTCAGTTTCTGTCACCTCCAAATCAGAAAGAATCCTTGAAGGGAATTGGCTTTCAGTGGGGTTTCCCTCCCTCCTTGAAAAGACACAGGCACAGGCAAATGCACCTCCTTGAGTTTGCAAATGGCATTTGCAAAACGATGTTGTTGTTGTTCAGTCGTTCAGTCGTGTCCGACTCTTCGTGACCCCGTGGACCACAGCACGCCAGGCCTTCCTGTCCTGCGCTCTCTCCCGGAGCCTGCTCAAGTCCATATTCATTGCATCAGTGATGCTATCTAGCCATCTCATCCTCTGCCGTCCCCTTCTGCTTTTGCCTTCAATCTTTCCTAGCATCAGGGTCTTTTCCAGGGAGTTTTCTCTCCGCATTAGGTGGCCAAAATATTTGCGCTTCAGCTTCAGTATCTGTCCTTCCAATGAGCAGACAGGGTTGATTTCCTTTAGGATGGACTGATTTGACCTCCTTGCGGTCCAGGGGACTTGTAAGAGTCTTCTCCAGCACCACAGGTCGAAAGCATCAATTCTTAGGCGCTCAGCCTTCCTTATGGTCCAGCTCTCACAGCCATACATTGCTACTGGGAAAACCATAGCTTTGATTAGACGGACCTTTGTCGGCAAGGTGATGTCTCTGCTTCTTACTGTGCTGTCTAGGTTTGCCATAGCTTTCCTCCCAAGGAGCAAGCGTCTTTTAATTTCATGGCTACAGTCACCGTCTGCGGTGATCTTGGAGCCCAAGAAAATAGAATCTGTCACTGCTTCCATTTCTTCCCCTTCCATATGCCAGGAAGTGATGGGGCCAGAAGCCATGATGTTCGTTTTGTTAATGTTGAGTTTCAAACCAGCTTTTGCACTCTCCTCTTTCACCCTCAACAAGAGGCTCTTGAGATCCTCTTCGCTTTCTGCCATTAGGGTGGTATCGTCTGCGTATCTGAGGTTGTTGATAATTCTCCCGGCAATCTTAATTCCGACCTCTGATTCATCCAACCCCGCATTTCTCATGATGTACTCTGCATATAAGTTAAATAAGCAGGGTGACAATACGCAGCCTTGTCGTACTCCTTTCCCAATTTTGAACCAATCAGTTGTTCCATGTCTGGTTCTTACTGTTGCTTCTTGACCCTCGTACAGGTTTCTCAGCAGACAGGCAAGGTGGTCTGGTACTCCCATCACTTTAAGAATTTGCCACAATTTGTTGTGATCCACACAATCAAAGGCTTTAGCGTAGTCAATGAAGCAGAAATAGACATTTTTCTGGAATTCTCTTGCTTTCTCCATGATCCAGCGAATGTTGGCGATTTGATCTCTAGTTCCTCTGCCTCTTCGAAACCCAACTTGTACTTCCGGTAGTTCTCAGTTCACATACTGCTGAAGCCTAGCTTGTAGGATTTTGAGCATCACCTTGCTGGCATGTGAAATGAGCGCAATTGTGCAGTAGTTTGAACACTCTTTGGCATTGCCCTTTTTTGGAATTGGAATGTAAACTGACCTTTTCCAGTCTTGTGGCCACTGTTGAGTGTTCCAAATGTGTTGGCATATTGAGTGCAGCACTTTAACAGCATCATCTTTTAGGATTTTAAATAGCTCAGCTGGAATACTATCATCTCTGCTCGCTTTGTTGTTAGTAATGCTTCCTAAGGCCCACTTGACTTCACTCTCGAGGACTCTACTCTCAAGTTCAGTGGCCGCACTATCATGGCTATCAGGGACATTCAGATCTTTCCTGGATAGTTCTTCTGTGTATTCTTTCCACCTCTTCTTAATCTCATCTTCTTCTGTTAGGTCCCTGCCTTCTTTGTCCTTTATCATGCTCGTCTTTGCACAAAACGTTCCCTTGAGATCTCCAATTTTCTTGAAGAGATCTCTAGTCTTTCCCATTCTGTTGTTTTCCTCGATTTCTTTGCATTGTTCATTTAAGAAGGCCTTCTTGTCTCTCCTTGCTATTCTCTGGAACTCTGCATTCAGTTGGCTATATCTTCCCCTTTCTCCCTTGCTTTTCACTTCCCTTCTTTCCTCAGCTACTTGTAAAGCCTCATCAGACAGCCACTTGGCTTTCTTGCATTATTTTTAGTTTGGGATGGATTTAGTTGCTCGTAGGGATGTCAGAGAATTCTGCCACGGATCTCAGTGAGGCCGAATGCCAGTGCATTCGGCCCCCCGAACTCCGTGGCGGAACAGCCTGCCACCCCCCCGCCCCCTGCGGATCCCGCCCGGGACGAGACTTACCTGGGGCGGATGTTCTGGATGGCGGCGGCTCCAGCAGCGGCTTCGGCGGAGGCAGCGGCAGCGGCAGGTCTTCCAAATGGCTGCCGTCGCCACCATTTGTAGTCTGTTCCCCCCCCCCATTCGTGATGGGCTACTTAAAGACTTACATAGCCTATCACGTCTGGCTTAAAAAAAAAAACGCGTACGCAAATGGCGGCAGCTATGGCTGCCGCCATTTCCGTTCCTTATTTTTGGCCGTCTTAGTCTACGTAAATATTTACGTAGACTAAGACGGCGAAAGTAAGGGGAACGCAAATAGTGTAGCGGACACTATTTGCGTTCCCCCTTATTTTCGCCGCCTTAGACTACGTAAATATTTATGTTGACTAAGACAGACAAAAATAAGGAATGCAAATGTCGGCGGCCATAGCTGCCGCCATTTGCGTACGCGTTTTTTTTTTTTAAGCCAGACGTGATAGGCTATGTAAGTCTTTACGTAGCCTATCACGGCTGACTACAGGGACGCAAACTGTGAAGGAGGCTTCCCCCTCTCCCCCATTTCCCCTGCAGGTCCAGATGCACCTGCATTTCAGGAGCAAGCCTGAAATGCATTGAGCACAGTGGGAGTTACTTCCAAGTAGACACACACATGCCTGTGCTGGGAAAGCGGGGGAGAACACAAAGAGGAAACCAGCCCTCCTTTTAACCCAGAGGACCTCATCCACAATGGGAGTTACTTCTGACGAGACAGTAATGAGTTTGTTGTGGGAAAGAGACGGAAACCAGCCCCCATTTTAATGCACGGGATCACAGAATCATAGAATAGCAGGGTTGGGAGGGGCCCACAAGGCCATCGAGTCCAACCCCCTGCTCAATGTAGGAATCCAAGTCAGAGCATCCCTGACAGGTGGCTGTCCGGCCTCATCTTGAACGCCTCCAGTGTGGGAGAGCCCACCACCTCTATATGGAAGCTGTGAAGGAGTTACGTCCTAAGGCAATGGACCGGAGCCTCGAGATCGCGCTTAATCGTATTTAAGGAATTGGGCTTTGATATGTGCCCTGTCAGTCGAGGGTCTTGTCTGTTATTTCTGTGGTCATTGAGAGGGCAACCCTCATTCAGCACAATGGGAGGAAACACCCCTTGACTGGGGTCGTGGGCTGTGTTCTGGTGCTTATTTTCAATGATGTTTTAAAAGTTGCTCCCTCGGCATCCTGCTCCAAAACGGCAATGAAACTTCCGGAAACAGGGGGAAAGGGTTGGGTTACTGAAGCCAGAGCGACACTCCCACAAAGGCCGGGCTACACGCCCCATGGGCAGGACTATGATACTGGACCCAGTGCGGTTGTGGAAACAGGTCAGTAATGGAGCTGAAGTAAGCTGGAAAAGTCAGACTATAACCAGTCTCAGAAGCAGCGGGTTTTCAGTGATAAAATGTGGGGCTGGTGCTGAATGGCCACGACGTCATGGAAACACAGAGACCTCACCATGCAGCCAGGTTGGAGTAAATCGCTGGTGGAAACACAGCCTAGGAGGCAGCGCTAACCCATATGGAATGAAGAGCTATTTATTTGCATTCACTCCCTCCAACACAAGTCTGAGAGACTGTCATTAATGTGGTGAAGCCTCACTGGTATAAGATGCTACCTGTGAACAAGTTTCCGATTACCAACAAAGTAGATTTTAATTATTATTATTTATTATTTATTACATTTCTATACTGCCCAATAGCCGGAGCTCTCTGGGCAGTTTACAATGCTGATTCGAACCATACTGAACTCCATCTATGCTCTGAGATAGACTTCCCAAGCTCATATTCTCAAGCCACCTTTAGCTCAGCTGTTTATCCACACATTTCAGTTAGAAATGATTCCTTTGATATAAACTGAATGCAGAGATTTTTGAACAGTGCTAGTACTCTTATCAGTCCCTGTCTGGTGTATAATTTATTTGCAAACAACTTTACTTGCCATCTCTGCAGCTACTAGGTTGAGTTGCCATCTCCTAGTATTTCTGATAATTTGTTGTCTAGTATCAGCTTTCCCTTATTAAAGATATCTTTCAACCTATGCAAGTCCTTGGCCATGTCTCCACAACAATGGAAGGAGAAGGGAGGAGCGGCTTACCCACATTTTTCTAGGAGCCGGTTTTGGTCCAGGCAGGGTTCCATGAAGGTGTGCATCACCCCATTTTAAGTTGCTTCCCCTGCTTCTCCATAAGGAAGGTGTGAAATTAGTTACTTCCCCTTGTGTGCATTTCGGAGACAAGTCTCGCACAAGCTTTCTAAGTCGTTGCTGTGCTTGATTGCCGTAATGGAGGTGGGGAATTAATTACTTCCTATGTGCGCATTTGGGAGACAAGCCTCACTGAGCACAATGGGAATTACTTCTGAGTAGACACTAATTGGTTTGTGCAGGGATGAGAAACACACAGAAAACACCCTTTGACCAGGGACATGGGTTGGGGTACACAACAGCTATACCACGGAGAACCCGACTGAAGGAAAAGAATCAGACTTTAAGCAGTCTCAGGAAATCCAGTTTTTCCGCAATAAGCTCCGGGGTGGCCGCTAGATGGCCACGACGTCACGTACCCCGAACAAGCTCAACACGCAGCCAGCTCAGAGTAAATCAGTGGTGGAGCCACCCCACTTGTCTTCTCATCCCTGATATTGATTATACTGATCTAGATTAGTAAATTGGGGTGATCTAAAACAAGGTGATATGGGCAGTGCCAGATGTTTTGCCCATTTTTCCACAGAGGAAGCTGCCCCAGCTGGACTAGGGGCTATACAAGCAAGCAAGCTCCCAGAGAACAAGCGATTAGAGCGAGCAAACAGGGAGAGTAAACAGGAGTTTGGCAGGGGAGTTGCAGTGGAAGAGGAGACAAAGGCAAGGTGGTGAGTGGGCTGGAGTAAGCCAAGGGACTTTCTCTTCTGAGTTGCTGTGTGTTCACCATGTGCTCCTGAGAGCTCCAATTGAAGGGGCATGGACTGATTACTCTCAGCAGCTCTGTGGGTGGGGAGTTTCAGTCTGTTTCCTAAGTCCTAACTGAGCAGAGCAGAGGAAGCTGCCCCAGCTAGTCTAGGGGCTATACAAGCAAGCAAGCTCCCAGAGAGCAAGTGAGCAGGGAGAGCAAACAGGAGTTCAGCAGGGGAAGTCAAGGAGGGTGGCTAACAATTTTTTAAAATTTATTTAAATAATTTAAAAAAATTCTTGTAACACACACTTCCATACCAGTGAGACACTGTTGTTAGCCTCCAGTGAATAGAGGACAAAGCATAGGCCATCCCAGTACCATATGAAAGCTAGAAACATAAGGGAATAGAGACTATGGAAGGAAAAGACTCTCCAGTGGTGGTGGCCTGCAAGGTCTCTGCCATGTTTGTTTTCTTGCCTGAGAACAACATGGCCTACGTGTGTAACAAGTGCAAGTTGATCACACTGCTGCAAGAAAAAGAGGACTGGAGTGGCGAGTGTCGACCCTCCAGGGAACAAGAGAACACGAAGAGCTCTTGGACAGAACAGTGGAACTACTGCAGCAAAGCAAAGTACAGGAGCTAGAAGAACAACAGCAAGCAGAGGCAGAAGAGGAAAATGCTGAGGCGAGGAAAAAGGAAGTAGAGGATACTCCTTGGAAAAGGGTGACAGGAGCAGAAGAACGAGAAGCCATTCTACACCAGTGGAAGCACTGGAATTATGGAACCATTTCCAGGTACTGGAGGACGAGACTGGAGGACAGCTTGCAGAGGAAGAATTAAAGGGGACCCCGCATGAGAGCGAGCAAGAGGCTGAAGGTCAGCCAAGCAGAGGCGATAAAACCAAGGCCCACAACAACAAGAACTGTCACTTGCGGCACAGGTGAACTCAGGGGCACGGAGCACGTTTTATCAGCTTAGGCTGGTATACCAACTAGGCCCTTATCTGGGCAGAGAGAGCCTAGCTACAGTTAGCCATGTTCTGATAACCTCTCGTTTGGATTACTGCAATGCATTATGCGTGGGGCTGCCTTTGAAAACGGTCTGGAAACTTCAGCTAGTCCAAAGTAGGGCAGCAAGACTGAGAACATGGATTGGCCAATGAGGTCACATTACATGCAAAGCCCTAAACAGCTTGGGCCAGATTATCTGAAGGATCTCCACCTCCCGTATGTGTCTGCCCGGACCCTAAGATCATCCTCAGGAGTCCTTCTCTGGGAGCCCCCACCAAAGGAAGTGAGGCAGGTGGCTACCAGGAGGAGGGTCTTTTCTGCTGTGGCCCCCCAGCTGTGGAATGAGCTCCCCGGAGAGGTTCACCTGGCCCCTACATTGTTCTCCTTCTGGCACCAGATGAAGACCTTTTTATTCCCCCAGTATTTTAGCATTTTAGCTTCTTAATCTTTTAGCTCTGGTATTTTAAAGCTGTATTTTAAAACTCTGCATAGCTGCTAGGTTTTATTCTGGTTGTATTGTTATAGTGTGGTTTTAAGCTTTTATATTTTATATTGTTTTTATGTTGCACTCTGTGGTTTTAATTTTTGTGAACTGCCCAGACAGCTTTGGCTATTGGGCTGTATATAAATAAATAAATAAATAAATAAGAGTAGTGGTGGGAGACTCCTTGCTGCATGGAATTGAAACCCAAGTATGTCATGAAGACCCATGGACTCGCCAGGTATTCTGTCTCGCAGGAGGACGGATTAGAGACATGACTGAAGGGTTGCCTGCACTCATAAAGCCCATTGACAGGTATCCCTTTCTTCTCATCCATGTGGGAACAAATGATACCGCCAAGCAGAGCTACCAAGAAATCACATCAGACTTTGAAGCTTTGGGAAGGAAACTCAAGAACTCTGGGGCCCAGATAGTTTTCTCATCCATCCTTCCAGTACTTAGAATAGGGATAGAAAGGGAACGAAAAATACTCTGGGTGGATGACTGGCTACGAAGGTGCTGCCAGTGTGAGAGATTTGGATTCTGGGACCACAGGCTACACTTCCTGGAAGATGGGCTGTTGGCAAGGGATGGGTTGCACCTCACGAAGGATGGGAAAAATGTGTTTGGCCACAACCTGAAGAACTTCATCAGGAGGGCTTTAAACTGAATCCTACGGGGAAGGGAGATGTAAAGCTGGGAGTAACAATGGATGGAGGCTCATGTACCACAATAGAGAGAACAGCTCTAATAGTACCCAATAGTAGTCTTCCAAAAAATGTAGGAAGAAAGCCAGACTATGACGCACATGGTCTTCGATGTCTATATACTAATGCCCAGAGTATGGGAAACAAACAGAACGAACTTGAACTCCTAGGCTTTCTTCACACAGAGCTTTTATCCTGCTATTTAGATGGCTCTCTTTCGGAAGTTTGCAGGCTCTCTAGATGACGCCGTAAACCTCCAAGGAATCTCCCGCCATTTCCCCAAGCCTATCCCGTGTTTTTCCAAAACGCAAAAAATATGGTATTTTTTCCAGCCCAAGGAACAGGAACACCATGACCTCCCCATGAAATTCTCCAGTAGCAGAAGAAACTGCTGTGTCTGCTGGCTTTGGGCATTTGTTTTCAGTTGTTGGAGGCGTAGTCCGGATGACGAAATCATTGAGGATGGGCTGAAGGGTGTGTCGCACTTGGGAGATCCTGAGTGGGGTTGTGCGGAAGGAGACCGAGAAGATTTGACAGGTGCGAGGGCAAGAGTCACCCACCAATTGCACTCTCTCCCTTCCTTGTGAGGAGGGGAGGGTGCATGGCTGGAGAGCAACTCCTGCCTCCGCTCTAGTCTTGCTGAAACTTTCCCCGATTCAAATCACGGGTCTTCCATGTAAATCCTTGAGCACATTTCTTGACTGGAGGAAGAAGAGGGTAAAATGCCTCCCTGCAATGAAGGGAGACAGATCTGATCCCCCACCGAGCTCAGAATCAACGTCATATGTTGATTCAGAGCACTCCCTTAAGTTCAATGGGGCTTACTTCCAAGTAAGTGCACTGAGGGTTCCAGACTTGCAGAGCAACAACAGTGGGGGGGGGGTCGGCCACCATCTCTTCTCCTAGCCCACCTTAACAGGGTTGTTGGGAGGCCAGAATAAAGGGGAAGAGCAACAACAGCATGGGGGGGGGGGAAGAAAGCCAGTAGATGGGAAGCCTCCTGTGGAAGCGCCATGAGGGCCCAAGGAAACGTGTCTGGAAGGGGGGCTCCCTCCACCTTTGCAGTCACTAGAAGGGCTTTGAGTTCCCTCCTGCTGGGAGTGGAGGGATGGGCAGAGCCATCAGTCAGGTTGCAGGAACCACTGATCAGCCTTCTGTCCTGATTATTCCGTGCAGCCATGAAAAATTATAGTGGGGAGGGAAGCGCTATGAGAGATGCCTGTATACAGGGCCAGTCTGGAACCTGGAAAGGATCTGGAATCAAAAGGACCAGTTTGTAGTGGGATAAAGTGCCAGGCATGAAGACAGCCCTAATACAGAAGGCTTGACTTGATAAGTGTAACTGAAACTTGGTGGGATGACTCCCATGATTGGAATACAGCAATTGAAGGATAGAACGTGTTCAGAAAGAAGGAACAAAAAGGGAGGCAGAGTTGCACTATATGTTAAACATACATCTCTCTGCACAGAAATACAGGAGGATGAGCTTGGTGCCCCCATCAAGAGCATCTGGATTAAAATAAATGGAGCAAAGAATAACAGGAACCTGGTCAGAGTCTACTACCAACCACCCAATCAAGAAGACGAGGATGAACCCTTTGAAAAGCAAATTGCGAATGTTTCAAGGAAGTGTGATGTAGTCGTAATGGGGAACTTCCCTGATATCTGTTGGGAGACAAAGGGCATTTTTTTCTACACCAGCCTAAAATCCTGCATTTAAAATGGGGCTTTCTGCTTCCGTTTTAAATGCAGGATCATGACGACTCCCTTTTTCACCCGCTTCCTTTCCCTCCTCCCCTTTCCCCCTCCTTCTCCCCATATTTGAGTCTTCCATTATCTTTCATTGACTTCGCTCCTCTTCTTGCTGCATTTCCTCTTTTCACGGAGGGAACTCAAGTGGAACACGGGGTAATTTGATAGCTCATTATCTGCGATCTATTTAAAAATGGAACAAAGGGCATTTCGCGCAGAAGACACCTTGGAGGTTCACAGCGTCATGTAAGGAGCCCGCCAACTTCCATGAAAGAGCCAAATGTAGGATAAGAGCACCATGGGAAGAAAGCCAAATTCTGCAAAACATGGCCCCTCCAACAAATTCCTACCTTGTGTTGCTGATAACTTCCCCCTATAGAAAGTGGAGGAAGGAACTAGGGGATCGGCTATCCTTGACTTGATCCTAACCAACAGAGATGACTTAGTGGATAAAGTAGCAGTTACAGAAACTTTGGGGGAAAGTGACCATGTTATACTTGAGTTCTTGGTTCTAAGGGAAGCAAAAGCCGAGGGTAATCAAACGTGTACCCTGGATTTTAGGAAAGCCGAATTTAATAAACTCAGAACAATGATCAGTAAGGTCCCATGGCAAGCGACTCTAATGAGAAAAGGAGTCCAAGATGGGTGGGAGCTTTTAAAAAAGGAAATTCTCAAGGCACAGTTACAAACAATTCCAACAAGAAGAAAAGGCGGAAGGCAATGGAAGAAGCCAATGTGGCTTCACAAAAAGCTTAGAGATGACCTGAAAACAAAAAAGGACACACATAGGAAGTGGAGAGAAGGCCAAGAAACAAAGGCAGGTAGCGCAGAATTGCAGGGATGGCATCAGGAAGGCTAAAGCTGAGAACGAGCTGAGGTTAGTGAGGGATGCTAAAAGCAACAAAAAGGCTTTCTTCAGATATGTGCATAGTAGAAGGGCATCTCTACACCAGCCTAAAATCCTGCATTTAAAACAGGGCTTTCTGCTTCCATTTTAAATGCAGGATCACGACAACTCCCTTTTTCACCCGCTTCCCCCCCCCCTTCTCCCTATATCGGAGTCTTCTATTGTCTTTCATTGATCCCACTCCTCTTCTTGCCACTTTTCCTCTTTTCACGGAGGGAACTCAAGCAAAACACAACGGAGTGATTTAATAGCTCATTATCTGCAATCTAGGGATAAAAGCTCCATGTAAAGAAAGTCAAAGACAGAGGAAATAAATGGTGGTTCAACTATTCAATGAGGATAGCAAAATGATAACAGATCAAAATCATCTCGGTTTTTAGCTGCTAGTTACTTCTTTTAAATGCTGGATTTTTGTTGTTGCTTTTAAAAGAATACCTAATGTGCTTTATTGTTGGTCTTATCAATGGTTGGCCTCGTAGGCCCCTTCCAACCCTACTATTCTATGATTCTATGATTATCAATGGTTGGGGGTTTATTGTTTTTGCTTTTATGTCACCCATAGCTTCAGCTATACGGCAACTCATAAACCAGAACACACATTTACCCAGCCTATGTGAGGGTAACTGAATCATTCACTATTACAATACTTCCTCCTTTGGATGCCTCCAATTTCATTCTCCATCTCAAGATCACCGAGTATTTTGGTCAGTGCTGAGTTATTTGGGGGGATTGTTATTGGTACTCGCACCGATTCTACGGAGGGCTCTGCCCCTTCAGAACTGCTGTCCAGTTCAACACTATGCTCTTCCTGACCCATTCATTTTTTGTTACGTTTATACACCACCCCCAGTGTGTCATTTCCTGCCCTTCCTATCGAGTTTGTATCCAAAGGTGTCCATATCCCACTCGGATACAGCTTCTGATATGCCCACTGCATTGTTCTCCATTAAAGCCAAGTTGCACAAGGAAGTAAGCCTCCCTCAACCAGTCCCTGGAGATGCTTGAAGATCTCGTTTGGCTCATGCAAACCATGAGAGAAATGCTCCCCTTCACCCCATCAAATATGCTTTTGTTCCAAAACCCCAGCCAATCAATGTAAATTAACCCAGAATACTTGCAGAATTGGGGCCGCGGTGGCTTAGTGGTTAAGACGCTGAACTGCAGACCGGAAGGTTGGCAGGACAGCAGTTCGAGACCCGAGTGCTGCGTGACGGAGTGAGCTCCCGTCTTCAGTCCCAGCTCCTGCCAACCTAGCAGTATGAAAGCAAGAAATTGCAAGTAGATAAATAGGTACCGCTTTGGCGGGAAAGGCAATGGCGTTCCGTGCACCTCGGTGCTCAGTCATGCCGGCCACATGACCACGGAAGCGTCTTCGGACAGCACTGGCTCTTCGGCTTAGAAATGGAGATGAGCACCACACCCTAGAGTCGGACACGACTGGTTGGGGACACCTTTACCTTTTTACTTGCAGAAACTCAAATGGAGATTAATGGTGCCTCTGCCTTCAAGCACGCTGTGGAAGAGCACAGGGGGAAAAGCAATGCTTTCCCCACGGTTAATGACGAAAGATCTTGGACCTCACTTCTTTAGCAATCTAGCTACCTCGCTCACCTTGGATTAGCGCCACATGCTTGAACTCAAAGGGAATGTTGTTTTTCTTGGCAAAGATGCAGACGGATTGGCAGCGCTGGAAGATCAGATCCAGCTAGAGCTCGAGAGCCACTCTAATGGCAGCAAGCAGAAGGAGCAGGTGGCAGGAAGCCATCCCACTCCCAGGGATCAGGTCCCTGCAGCGACTCTTCTGACTTGGCCAGCACAGCTCAGCTGCTCTTAGTTTGGATCAATGAGTGCAGGCCTTGGCTTCCACCCCCACCCTTCCTGGCCACGAGGCACACCAAGGCTCACGTCAGACCTGCTTCGCTGGAGGAGTGGTCAACATTCACAGATGTGGAACCACTGAAGTCTGGATTTCTACTGGGGGGAAGGCAGGCTCCATCTTGAAAGCAAACAGTCTCGAGGGAAGGCAACGCAAACCCCAAGGAAGCCTTCAAGGCTGCAGAAAGGCCTCTGCTCTCGCACCAGGATCATCGTCCTCTGGGCCCTGACCTTTCCAGAAGCGGCTCACGTCATGCCAGCAGCCACTCTGCAATTGTGTCTGTAGTACGAAACCTAACAAGATGATTTCACTGCAGAGCTTTTATTGCTTTGCACAGACTTTACAAAACCCAAGGAGTCTGGATTCATACAACGCATAACCTTTTCAGAAATCCACGAGCAACACCCCTCCAGTCTTTACTATGACAATGTAATTTGCCTAGCCTGGTTTGCCTAGGTTTTGCTTCCCCAGCTTCAAAAATATACCCTGGAGCTGAAAAGGAATAGAAGAGGGCAACTCAGGAGATTACAGGTTCAGGGCAACTTCTCTACAAGTGGTGGTTGAGGCTCCTTAGTTTAGAAAAAGGGCACGTAAGCTGGGAAATAACAAATGATGTAGAGTCCATTGAGATTGTTTTCTCCTCCTTTCGTACTGGTACGTCTCAAACAGCCAAGCTGCTAGGTAGCAGATTCAGGCCTGACAAACAGCAGCCCTTCTTCATACATGTGTGATTCACTTCTACAACTCAGCACCAGCAGGATGCTACCGTCACATCTGGAAATAGAGCTATGCTGTTCAGCGTTCAGGAGGAATTAAGATTTCCATCTCAATGACAAGGCTACTCCTAAGCACAACTCATTAACCCCCTCTCTCAAACACACAAAAAGCAGAAGCCACATTGCCATTTAAATCATGCCTGAGAGTCTCCTCCTCTTCTTCGCAGAGATGGAGCTCTGGCTGGAGGAGCAGCCACAGCAGCTGGAGGCACGCCTGGGCAGACAAGGACAAGGGCCTGGGCAGACAGCGCAGCTCTTCGGGGGCAACGGGGCACAGCGGACACTGATCCCTTCCCAAGGGACAAGGGCGCTGCGCTTCGTCAGGCGAGGGCCAAGGGGACTGGCTCTGCTCCGAAGGAGAGGCTAGGAGCTCTCCTTTGCTGCCTGGCCAGGCCCACTGGGAGAGAGCCACCATCATCTGAAAATGCTGGCCTTCTAGGACTGAGGGTGGCCCTGTGTCCCTGTGCAATGACAGCAGGCTGGCAGCATGCTCGGCCCGGGCTGTGGGGCGGATGCGCTGCTCGCCTCCTGCTGCGTCGGGGTGCCCTGAACCCCTGGCAGCTGACTCGGAACGTTGTGCACTCAAGAGGCCAGAGGCCGACGCCGGCCCGCTCCAGCCCCGGCGTGTTTGCAGCGCCACCTCCTGCCCACACGCGGGTTCACGCCCCTTGGCTGCCTCAGGCTCTCCTCTCGGCGCGCTCCTCCTGTTGAGGAAAGAGGGGGAAGGAGGTGGTCAAGGCTTCCGGGCACCTGGGCGGCGAATGCTGACAGCTCCCCCACCCCGAGAGTGATCACAGCCAAGCCAATTCCAGAAAGGCGGCCGTTAGCAGTCTGGAAGCCTCTCCCTGATTCCCACAGCCAAGTGAAGTGGCCAGTTGCAACCGCTCTGCACAAGCTCCAGCCCGGGGGGGGGGGGGGGGCACGGGCAGACCCCAAAGGGAGAAGCTCTCTATGTGGCCAAGAGACCCATGGGGCCCCCTCCTCTTCCTGCTGGCTGGCTAGACCAGCCAGCAGGTCTAGTCAGCCTGGGGTCCTCCAGATCTCCTGGATTTCAACCCCTGTCAGCCCCAGCCGGCGTGGCAACGGGTCTGGAATGCTGGGAGCTGTGTCCAACGTGGGCTGGCCTGGGCTGCCCCCCGCCTACTTCGGCCAGGGCCACCACCCGCCTGCAGAGGCAGGGCGAAGAGCCACGCGGTGGGGGCCTCCCCCGCCCTGCCAAGTGCCACGGTGGCCTCAGCTGCAGCTGGACCTGGGAGCCTGCCCACTGCCCCTGCCTGGCAGCATCTCCCGACCCCCTTCCTTAGAAAGAAGAGCCACGCGCGGTCATCGGGAGGGCTGCGTGCGCTGCAATCCCCCCACTGACGCGCGGGAGCGGGATCAGCCGCGGCGTTCTCGACTGTGACCATCTCGGCTTCTGGGTTTCCAAGCCCGAGGGCTGCAGAACAGCGTCAACCGCGCCTCAGCGGCGAACTCAGGAGCCAGAGCGGCACGCAGGCAGGTTGCCAGTGGCCGGGGGGCTGCGCAGCATTCCCAGCTGCCCCCCCGCCTAGCAGAACAGGAGGGCGCACGTTTCCACAGGCCGTGTTGATGCAGAATGCCTGTTTCTAAAAGCACAGAATATGCACAACAGCTGTGACCGTTTGTGCACTGTCCCAAGCCAAGGGCCCATTTCTTCCAACACCCCAGTGGCCCGGGAAGCTACAAACACCGCCCCCCCCTCCGCACCAGGGCTACCTTGACAACCTGCTGCAGTTTGGCCAGCGCATCCTGGTATGGCTGGAGGAGAGGCTGAATGGACTCGCGCTTCACCTGCTGCCGCGCCAACCCTGGCAGGCCAGCTTCCCTCAGCATCTTCAAGAACTTGCATTCCTGGAGACAAAAAGCAGGTGAACACCACGCCCTCTGCCCCCCCAAAACACCGCAGATGGTTGAAAAAGTGCCCCACTGACCCACAACATGGCTCAGTGGAAGGGAGGCTGGATACAGGCCTAGGAAATGGACGGGGAGGACAGGCCATGGAGGGCAGCCATCGCGCAGGGCGACCTTGGCACCCACAAAGTCCCCTGCCCGAGCCGGTCCCCCCTCGGCCGTCCCCCTTCCTTCCTGGGCCTCTGCTGCTCCAGCTCTCGCCAGGACGTCTTGAACTCCTCTGAGGAGCAGGACGTGCTGCGCCAGCAGGAGCCTCCATGGCACGTTTGGAGCGCGGCACCTGGGTTCTTGCAGGGGGAGCAGAGACACCCCCGTGACGTTCCTGCCCTGCCCCCTCTGCTCATAGCTGGTCAGCAAAGTCAGCGGCCTCGTGGGCGTTTTGAGGGGCTTTGTCCTTCACTAACAGATGGATTTCGACAGGTAGCTGCAATAGGAACTGATCTAAGATCATCACATCTCTCATTCTCTCCTTTGTGTCTGCTTTGGCGCTGCTTTTCGATTTATCAAATCAGACAGCGAGCTTAGCACCCAGCTCCACAGAAGGCCTGCCAGCTTGTCAGTGACAGGGCCTAAACTGTTTTCTGAAGTTATCTGGTCCTAGTCTGAATCGTTTAAACACAGCTTCTTCGTATTCACCATAGGTCAATGCAGCAATCTGAGGAAAAGCTATTCCAGACCGCTGCCAATTCAGCTTTCATCTGTGTGGGAAGGCGTTCCATATATTCTTCTTCAGGGATACCCTGCAGATGTGCTGCTTTTCCAAAGGTTGAGAGGAAAACTTGAGGGTCTTTGCCTGCCACATCAGCAGTAAAACCCCTGGGAGTTATTCTAGGAATGTTAAGGCTCCAGTCTTTGCCCTCTCTTCCTCCGGTTCTCCCTGCTTTTCCCTCCACCTCTGTTCAGCTCTAAATTTCTCCATCTCAAATTATTATTGCTTATCCTTTTCTTCCATTTCAATTCTCAGCCTCTCTCCTTCCATCTTCAATTTCTCTGCTTCCAGAATCATAGAATAGTAGGATTGGAAGGGGCCTGTAAGACCATCGAATCCAACCCCCTGGCTCAATGCAGGAATCCAAGTCAAAGCATCCCTGACAGGTGGCTGTCCAGCCTTGTCTTGAACGCCTCCAGTGTGGGAGAGCCCCCCACCTCCCTAGGGAATCGGTTCCATTGTTGTATTGCTCTGACAGTCAGGAAGTTTTTCCTGATGTTCAGCCAGAATCTGGCTTCCTGTCACTTGAGCCCATTCTTCCGTGTCCTGCACTCTGGGAGGATGGAGAAGAGATCCTGGCCTTCCTCTCTGTGACAACCTTTCAAGGACTTGAAGAGGGCTATCCTATCTCCCCTCAGTCTTCTCTTCCCAAGGCTAAACATGCCCAGTTCTTTCAGTCTCTCCTCATAGGGATTTGTTTCCAGTCCCCTGATCATCTTCATTGCTCTCCTCTGACCCCTCTCCAGTTTGTCTGCATCCTTCTTAAAGTGTGGTGCCCAGAAATGGACACAGTATCCAAGATGAGGCTTAACTAGTGCTGAGTAGAGGGGAACTAGTACTTCCCGGGATTTGGAAGCTATACTTCTATTAGGGGGTTGGCCTCGATGATCTTATAGGCCCCTTCCAACCCCACTATTCGATGACCCAGATGCTCTCGATGGGGCTACCAAACTCATCCTCCTGTATTTCTGTGCAGAGATATGTATTTTTAACATATAGTGCAACTCCGCCTCCCTTTCTGTTCCTTCTGTTCTTTTTGAACAAGTTATATACTTCAACTGCTGTTTTCCAGTCATGGGAGTCATCCACCAAGTTTCAGTTACACCTGTCAAGTTGTATTTTCCCTCCTGTATTAAGAGTTCAAGTTTGTTCTGTTTGCTTCCCATACTCTGGGTATTAGTATATAGACATCAAAGACCATGTGCTTTATATTCTGGCCTTCTTCCTACATTTTTTGGAAGACCTTTATTGGGCGCTATTAGAGCTGTTCTCTCCACTGTGGTGCATAAGCCTTCATCCACTGTTACCACCAACTTTACATCTCCCTCCCTCAATTTAAAGCCCTCCTGATGAAGTTCTTCATGCTGTGGCCAAACACTTTCTTTCCAGCCCTTGTGACATGCAACCCATCCTTCGCCAACAGTCCATCTTCCAGGAAGTATAGCCCATGGTCCTAGAATCCAAATCTCTCACGCCGGCACCACCTTCGTAGCCGGAGTATTTTTCTTCCCCTTTCTATCCTTCTTCTAACTACTGGAAGGATGGATGAGAAAACTATCTGGGCCCCAGAGTTCTTGAGTTTCCTTCCCAAAGCTTCAAAGCCTGGTGTGATTTCTTCATAGCTCCGCTTGGCTGTATCATTTGTTCCCTCATGGATGAGAAGAAAGGGATACCGGTCAGTGGGCTTTAAGAGTGCAGGGAACCCTTCAGTCACGTCTCTAATCCATCCTCCCGTGAGTCAGTATACATGGCGAGTCCACGGGTCTTCGCGACATACTTGGGTTTTGATCCCACACAGCAAGGAGTCTCCCACTACTACTTTTCTCTTCTTGTTGTTGTAGGCCTTGGTTTCATCGCCTCTGCTTGACTGACCTTCAGCCTCTTGCTCGCTCTCATGCAGGTTCCCCTGTAACTCTTCCTCTGCAGGCTGTCCTCCAGTCTCATCCACAAGTACCTGTAAACGGTTCCATAGTTCCACTGCTTCCACTGGTGCAGAGTGGCGTCTAGTTCTTCTGCTCCTGTCGCCCTTTTCCAAGGAGTATCCTCTACTTTGTTTTTCCTCGCTTTAGCAGTTTTCTCTTCTGCCTCAGCTTGCTGTTGCTCTTCTAGCTCCTGTACTTTGCTTTGCTGCTGTAGTTCCACCATTCTGTCCAAGAACTCTTTGTCTTCTCTTATTCCCTGGAGGGTTGACACTCGTCGCTCCAGTCCTCTTACTTTTTCTTCCAGCAGTGCAATCAACTTGCACTTGTTGCAGGTGTAGGCCATGTTAATCTCAGGCAAGAAAACAAACACGGCAGAGACCTTGCAGGTCACCACCACTGGAGAGTCTTTTCCTTCCATAGTCTCTATTTCCTTTATGTTTCTACCTTTCTCATGGTACTGGGATGGCCTATGCTTTGTCCTCTATTCACTGGAGGTTAACAACAGAGCCCCACTAGAATGGAAGTGTGTGTTACAAGAAAAGAAATTGAAAAAATTATTTGTTAGGGACCTCCCCCTTGACCTCCTCTGCCAAGCTCCTGTTTGCTCTCCCTGGTTGCTCCCTGTGTTCACCCGCTCTCTGGGAGCTTGCATGCTTGTATAGCCTCCAGACCAGCTGGAGCAGCTTCCTCTGCTCTGCTCAGCTCAGCGACAGGAAACAATTATCTAACTTGGCTTCTAATTCCACATTGTCCCTCTTTCTCCTCCATTTCATATGTACGTTGCCTATCCTCCTCCATTTCCACTTGTCTCTCTTTTCTTCCTCTTCCATGACTCTAATCCAATTTGGTCCCTCAGAATCTCTAAATACGTTGGGCCTGTGGTTTTTACCTCACAATTTTTCTCTGCCCCCGCTTCACTAGAAGCTTTCACTGGATGTTGTATCAACATCACTCTCAATTCTTCTACACTTTTCCCCTCATAAGAAACATTTAATGCTTTGCACTTCTCCACAAGTGCCTCTTTTTTCATGCTCATAAATTCTTCCATTTTTCCTCACAGTTTCTCTCACACTTCAAATTCAACAACTCTTTTCTTGGATTGCAAGTTCAACACACTTTCTCCTCGTATCCCACTGTATTCCTGACTTCTCCAAGTGAGCATTCCCCATCTCTAAGGCCTTTCTCACCCAAGAAGGAAACACCTTCTCCCCACACAGTCACGCTGCCACCAGGACCTTTACGGCTCAGGTCCAGCCCTGTACTCTGTACAATATCTGTGAGAACACACAGACTTTTATTATCACCTGCACTGTTTTCTTTACTACCTTCCCCTTAGGTAGCCAACAGCAGAAGGCATAGGATTTGGTTAAACAAATAAACTCAATTAATTACAGCAATAAGTTGTTGAATAGTAAATATGTAACTCTTAATGGTTCTATTCATGTACGTTCTCTCATGCACCATACCCCAGATCACATTCTCAAATCAAACACTTCACAATCACCACAGACCGTCACTCCCATTGTTCTAAAATTTTAACGCATCAGTTCCCTACCTCTGATCCTTCACTGACTCACACAGCACAGCCCACACACTTCACTCCCCTCTTCACTCATCACACATATGCATATCCACCATTCTTCCTGTCACTCATCCCAGTCTCACCCGAGAGATGCTCAGCATAAACACAGAGTCATAACAGGAATGCTTACTCTGTTAATGGCGGGGAGAGCTTTATGCGAAAATATCTTGGCATTTTGGCTTTATTAATAATATTAGCATTATTATACTTGCAAACTCCATATATGATGTGTGACATCATCACACACACCCCCGGTCCCCAGCCTGGGAACATACCTGTTGTTTCAGCAGCATGGTGAAGGCCAGGCCAGCTTTCCCAGCACGAGCTGTCCTGCCCACCCTGAAAACAGTGGAAGAGCGGCCTGTTACATGACGGCTCTTCTGGGCAGTCTTATCCCAGCCGCAACTGGAAGGCTGCTGCTTGCAGAGAAAGAGCAAACCCATCCAAGCCATTCGAAAAAACCTCCTCAGAGGAAATTACCTGTGAATGTAGGTCCTGATGAACTGAGGTGCATCGTAGCTGATGACACATTTCACTCCGCCAATGTCAATCCCTCGAGCAGTGGCATCTGTGCTGATCAAACTGTTCAGAAACATACACATACACAGGGGCCCATGAATTGCCTGAGTCTACAGGACCGAGACAGCAGAGTTGAGCACAACCAACATGCAGCTGCTGGGGCCCAGTTAATCCATCCATGGACAGGACCAGGCCTTGGCAAAGATGCTGGAGGGGTCCTCCAGGGGTCCTAAGGGAGGAGAGAGACCTCCCAAGGGAAGCATGTGCTCTTCC
Source organism: Heloderma suspectum (assembly GCF_057233095.1). Taxonomy (NCBI): domain Eukaryota; kingdom Metazoa; phylum Chordata; class Lepidosauria; order Squamata; family Helodermatidae; genus Heloderma; species Heloderma suspectum. The sequence continues at coordinate 33,195,169 of NC_139470.1, forward strand.
AGCTGACCCAGCTTTGCACCACCAGCACCCCTGGGAAGGGACATGGACGACTGGGGAGCCCGCGGGGCTGGACTCGGCCCTGGCCCTGAGGCTCTGCTCTGAACTGCGGCAACCGTTCCTTGCACTGCACCACCCCAGCTCCACATCCTAAGACCAATGGGCAAATTGGCAGATTTGTAGTGTGGAGCTGGACTAGCAGGGGCCTGACATCTTCCGAACATGAGGATGTCAGAACTCCCCCTGGAGACACTCACAGCTGGATCTTCCCCTGTTCAAATGCCTTCAGCGTCTGCTTCCGTTGGCTTGGACTCAGCCTAGAAGAAAACTCAGCCACATTCACTCCACCAAAGGCTCGGATCAGCAGGAACAGCCTGGGAAAGGGAGAGGGGAGGGAGCACGGTGCAGTGGCCAAGGAGAAGTCTCTGGGCCAAGCCCCGCAGCGCTGGGAAAGCGCACTCCTGGAAGCCACTGCCAGCCAGCTCAGCTGACCTGAAGGAGACGGACCAGTGGCCTACCAAAGGCAGACGCCAGCCCAGCCTGCAGTAGACTCTGCTGCAACACCTCACCTGTGTGAAGTCTCTTTGCTGTTGGTGAAGCAGAGCACTCGGGAGAATTTCAGCCTCAGCAGGAAATGCAAGAGGAACAGTGGCTTCCAGCTCAGGCTGCAGGGCACGTAGTATTGCTGGAGGAAGCGAGAAGGGACAGCTTTAGCACAGGGGCTCGTCACCCGGCGCAGCGCCTTCTGTTGCCACTCGGCAGACCCCTGGGCAGGGTTTCCCCAACCAGGAACAGAACACCCTGCATGCCAAATGGCCGAGACGTTTGCTTCTCAGCCAAGTGACGCCAACATGCAGCTTTACAGGGATTGTGTTTCCAGTTAACCATTTAAGACAGTCACTGTATATTTCCTGCAACCCAACCATATCAATTTCAGAACTGACAGTTCACATCACGCTTCAAGACACCGAGTTTAGACACCCCAGCCACAGGTTACCAGTTTAGAAACAGCAGCTTTTATACATCTTCCTATGGTGTCTGCTTCATCTTCAAAAGACTGAAGCCGCCACAAAATCACCAGCTACAAAATCTAGGTGCTTAGTTCCAAAACCAGTGTCCAGTAACTAGCCACTGAGGGGTTGTTTCAGTCTGCTGCATTATTTTATTATATCTTACTACTTTGTTAGCCAGTCTAGGAACATACACTTATGCTGATGGTGCAGGACAGAAATTATGTAAATGAAGGTAGCCCTTTTCCCAGCTTTCCCTGTTCTCCCAGGAACTTCTTAGGCCTGATGCCCTGTATAGATTTCCCGGGTCCTAAGGAGTCTGCTGCCAAAAAGGAAGGATTTCTGCCTGCCCCCTGCCCTCCAGTTACGGGTTGCTTCTCCAAACACTTGCCCCTTTACACTGTCTTGGCCCTCCTGTGGAAACAGATGTCGCAAGAGGCATTTGCTGGAGAGGCAGTGGGTCCTGCCCTCATCCACCACGCACTCAGCGGAAAGGCGCCCTCGCGCCACCAGATGTGGCAACAAGCACCCCCAACAAGCCACACTCCTTACTGAGAGCCCCTCAGGGAGGGTATATTTCTTCTCGGATTCCTGTTGGACCTCAGCCTGTTTCTCAGAGGAGACTGGCATGAAGAGGCGAGGCTGGTAGAGGCCGAGCTGCTGCAGCTTCTCGGGGTCACGCGTCAGAGTGGCTGAGAAGAGGAGCTTCTGCAGAGGGAGCCGAGGACAGCAAGCCCTGGAAAGCAGAAAGCCCCGGGAAGAACAAACGTGAGCCCGGCAGCTCCAAACAAAACACCTCCCCTGCGCCTCTTTGGGCAGCCCCGCCCAGGCCTGCTTCACTCTGCAGGCGGATGCGGAATTCTGTGGACATATCCACAAGGCCACCTCCCACGCAGCAGCCCCTCCCCGACACGGCGGGCAGTCTCTGCGCAAGGCCTGAATTTGGAAGGGGGGGCTCCCAGGAGACAGGCGGCGGGGGCTCCCCGCCATGACCGTCTTGCCTGCCAGAGGCAGGGGGTTCAGCGCCTCACCTGGCGGCTGTGATGGGAGGCCCCTGCTCTGCCCGCCCGAACAGCCTGGGGGGACCAGCGCCCTCTCCAGCACGGCAGGCGGCCTTCACCACCTGCTGCAGCCAGTCCTGGTGCAGACCATCCACCATGCGGTCGGCTTCATCGATGACCTGCATCACACGCAATCAGGCGGAAGAGAAGCGTTCGGGCAACATGCGGCTTGTGGAATCGGGTCGACAGGCTTGGGGGCCAACATGCAGCCCCAGCTGGCTTTGCCTTGCCAAGGAGCAGGGAAAGGACAGAGGACTGCCGTGGTTTGAGGGAAGAGCACAGGAATGGCCTGAGGGGTCCTGGACTGGCCAGTCCACGCTTGGGCTGGTGATGCTTGCTTTAGCGGTTTATTGCTGTGGACCCAGCGGATGCCAGTAAGAGCCTGGAGCAGGAAGGAAAAGCCCAACTTCACGGGCCACACAAGGCACTTGATGGAAAGTACCAGCAGAAAGGTCTTTGTTAAGTAAATAGTGAAACCCTTCATGTATTAAAGCACGGATACTTAGAGAGAAAACAATATTAAGGGGTTACGGGGTATTATGGGTCAAAGTGTTCTTACTTCGTATCTCACTCCACACGTGGGTTGAGCCCTGCCATGATCCATCAAATGGGCCTTTCTGGGCATGAAGCTGTGTGTGATAGAAGGCCCAAATACCAATGTGTGGGGAACAATGTTGTTGGGCTGTTTCCCTTTGCTGTGTGGTTGAAGTGAACTAGCCACATGCAAGCTTAGCTTGTTCTGAGGGCCACAAAACTGCCACTGTAACACCCCCCCCCCCCCGCACATGTACAAAACAAAACAACAACGTGGTGGCAGGATTCTGCCAAAATGGAGTACATTAAGCTCCCATTTATTTCACTGGGGGAGATTTAAGCCTATGCTTAACTGCTCCTGTTTCCCTTCAACCATGCAGCAAATGGGTTCTTGGTGGCAGCCCCGCAAGTGTCGGACTCTTTCCCTGGGGCTCCTCAAAGCTTGAGCATCCCCTGAGAATGGAACCGGCTACTAGACGGTTCCGTTACTCTTTCACCCCTATGCCCAGGTTGGACAACCAATTTGCCTGTCAGGACTGCTACGGACCCCCACCAGCCTCCTCTGGCTTTGCCCTGCCCAGGCCCAGTCGGCCGCCTTTCAGGCCCAAGCGCGCGCGGGCCACCTCTGCGAGGAGGAGGGCCGGTGGCACCCTCCACTCAGCAGCCTCACAATCCCACCTTGGGCTGCACGCGCCAGCTATCCTGAGGCTAATCAACCCATCCTCCGAGAATGCCAAGCGGTGCCTTTATTTGGCTGGCTTTTAGCAGCGACAGGGCTGGGGGTGGGGATAGCTTTGATTTTGCCAATTCTTTAAAAACCAGCTGCAATAGATTTCCTGAGCAGAGTGTACACTGATCTGCTCCCAACCTCTGGGCTGAGGAGAGCTGTGCTTGTGAGGGGGGCCTTTCCCACCAAGACGTCCCGCCATCCCCACCCAGGTGCTCTGTGGCAGTCAGAGGCATGGTGGGACCTTGGAGCTCCCTGGTGCGTGTTCGGGGGGAAAGAAAACGGTTTCTCCTCACCAGGAAGCGAAGCTCTCTCAAGCTGAACTGGGGGCTCTGCTGGAGATGGTCCACGAGGCGCCCAGGAGTGGCCACAACAATGTCCGCCAGACTGCGAAATCCAGTCAGCCTGGGAAAAGGAGCCCAGAGATAATGAGTGGTGTCTTCTGCCCAGCCCTTGTTTCAGCATTTGGGGGCCTCAGGTCAGGGGGTGATTTATTTCAGACCTGGATCTTTTTCCCGCCATACCCCAGAGGTTCAATACAGCTTACAACGTACTGAGAATATTACTGTCAGGGTTCCCTTGGCCCCCTCCTTCCTCAAGCACTCACAAACAACACAAAAAGAGAGGCTTCAGTCTCACGCTTTTAAGTCATTATTCACAGGTTCATTGCAGATGCAAGTCCTCTAAGACTCTCTGGCTACAAAGGAATCCCTCCAGGGGATTCAAATGGCATAAACGAAAGTTGAAGGGCGGCTGTCTGCTAGACTGACCTGGGGAGGGGGGGAGGGAGGGAGGTCCCGCCCTCGCCTGCTGCTCCCCAGCGTAGCCTCTCGCGTATCCTCTCGCGCATCGCTAAGGGTTCCAGCGTCTGAGCTCCGCCCCAGACTTCCCTCTTAGCTCTGCGTCTCCGCCTGGCGTCTCTTAGGTCACAGACCTCAAGCCCCACCTCCGCCTCCCCGCTGCTCCTCACAGAGGGGGTAGGGATGAAGCTTCATGCCCGGCCATCTGGGAGTTGGTAACCTGAGAAGCACACCTATCCATATTGGAACTGACCTGTGAAAAAACCTCCCCCAGTTCTGGCTGCTCCTCTTCTGAATCTGAGCTGCTGACTATCTCCCTGCGCTCAGAATCAATCCCGACAATTACAGTACTGTCAGGCTGAGTGCCAATCATTTCCTCAGGAACGCAGCTGAACAAAAGGGGCTCTGTACTACTGGACCCACAATGCTCCACACTAGCTTGCAACTGTTGTCCTCGTGAGGCTGCCTAGGAACCACACGTTGCCTCGCTTTGGGCCCTGGGCAAGCATGGCAGGGTGTCTCCACTTGGCAACCATTTTATACAGTCCCTTTGTGTGCACAATCTGATTTTCAAGACCCAGGTTTTGCCCAATGGGAAGGCTGGGAGGGAGGACAATGGACTGGCCCTAGTCTAGACGCAAGATTGGAGCAGCAGCCCGGGGGGAGATTCGCAGCACGTGTTTCCAGGCTGAAGCCCCGCCCAAACCTGCCTTCCGAAGTCACTACTCAAACTGGTCAGCACAGCCAAGAGCACTAGAAACTTGGTTTCTTTATTAAAAGCCCAATTCTGTGCCAAGTGCCAGATTCCACCATTATCTAAGGAGCTGTACACACACTCTCTGCAGGCGTGGGCCATAAGTGCTGAGGCAGAACTGCTCCCCTCCAAGCAACCTTTAAAGAGCAGCAGCATCAGACAACTTCCTTGCTCAGGGTATGGAGGGCTGGTGTTTGCAGCCCCCTCCTGACAAAGTTAATGGGCCACACATCAGAATCAAATCAATGTGTGAAGCCAGAGAGAGGCTAAACTTACGTTTTCTCAGCGAGTGACTCTTGCTCCTTCACAAAAGATTTCTGCCCAGTAAGCTGCACCACTTTCAGCCCTGTCCCGTCAGTGTAGATGTTGAACACTTTACCCACCTACAGAAAGGAGTGAATGAGAAACCTAGAAGAGAAGGAGCCCTCAAGAGCAGCCAGCTAAAGGCAGTCCTGAGGGGAGGTATCTACCTTCTGCCTCCCCAGTCCCTGACATAAGTGATTTGTTAATTGGAACATAGCGGGTGGATCTCCGGGTGATCTGAAGTAGATCTGCAATGGTTTCTGGCTCCCACTTGGTTCACAATAGCAACAAAATGACTTTTTTCACCTAACTTGGGCTGCTGAAATGAAAAAAGTTTGTGGTAAAGAAGAATAGATTTTTGTGTGAAGGACTGGGAATCAGTTCCATTCTGGTATCAAAAACAAATTCCTGGGATTAGAGTGGGCTCAGAGGCACCCTTTTCTTTAATGCTAATTGTATGCCTTTTGGATCTGGTTGGTAGATCTTGGAGCTCTACTAAAATATAAAGTAACCCTCACAAGCTTGACGTCTGCCTGGCCCTGATCTGTGGGGCTGTCTTCAGGCTCTGCTGCAGGGCCAACAGGCTGCTGTAGTGTTGACAGGAGGTCTGCAGACCCCCCCGCCCCCAGGAGGGCTGGTGCTTGTTTCTCTTTCCATCCCAAGCCCCTTGCTTTTCACCCATAGCAGCTCATCCCACAACCAGCTGTTCCTGTCACTCAACCCATCTTGCACCTGGTGGGAGCATGCCATGCCTATAAATCACCAACAAGATCCTGCAACATCTTGACAGAGAGGCACATTGGAGGAACCCATTCCTTGGGTAAGATGCACACCCAGCAGGGGCAGAAAGGTCCGCTCTCCTCGGGGATGTACCTGCTGTGCCAGCTCTTTGGTGGGCAGGACTGCCAGGGCCCGCACCTGGCAAACGACTCGGTCTAGCAGAGCCTGCCAAGACAAAGACCAGAGGTCAGGAAGAGCCGAGGGGCTCCTTGTTCGCACTCTGCACAAACAGTGTGCAAAAAGCAACACGGAGAGACATGTGTGCAGGCACCCCCCAAAATGTGTTAGCTCATCACCTTAAGTTCCAAGGCAGCATTTTATACAGCACTCTCTAAATTCATCAGCCTGCAATTTGCCTCTGCATGGCCTGGATTCTTCCCCCCATTATTCAATTTGACATCCCCTCTTATCCAAGGCGCATGGAATTTGATACAAAAAAATCATGATTTTGTAGCCTGAAGACTTAAAATGTTGCAAGTTATGCGAGATGCATGAAGGCTGGAGGGAGGGCTGAAAGAGAGGGGCAGCAGCAAGAAAAGAGCTGGAAGGAGAAATGAGAGCACGGGGGGGGGGGGGCGGGGAGGCTCACACTAGGGGTTCACACACTGCTGCAATTAATCTTGCCCGCTAAAATGAAACACTCTTCCAATGACCCACTGCTTAAACAGGCCCCAGACTCATCTTTGGCTACCAAACACTTGCCTATAAGGACCTGGTTCACATGACACAACAGCCCACCATGGCTTGATCTACCTGCAGGGGCTGTTGCCTCATGCTGCGCATCTGTTGGTGCCATTTTTGCATGGTGCCCAGCTTGCTATGTTGTGCCCACCCAGGCAACAAGGGTTGTTTGAAGGTTAGACAACCCTAAAAAAACCCATGGCTAGCCCTCAAACAACCCCCGCCACCTGGGCTCACACGACACGACAAGCCATGGCAAGCCAGGCACCCACAGGCACTGTGCAAAAATGGTGCCTGCAAGTGCACAGCACAACGCAACAGCCCCCATAGGCAAATTAACCCACACTGAGCTGCCATGACATCGAAAATGGCTCTTGAGGCTGCTTGACTGGCTTCAGAAACGCCAGCAGGACATGAGGGAGGAGGGGCTCCTCTGCTTGCAAGTGCTGGGCGCCTGTGACCACCAAAGCCACAGAACCTGCTTCCTGTGTTGAAGCTGGCTTGACAAAAGGATGGCACACGTTGACACTTCAGCACTTGCGCCCAGCAGTTCTCCTCTGGATGCTTCCGGGATAATTCCTCTGACAGCACAGAATGGGCTCCAGTCAACTAGCCACTACCCCTCTCGACCCATGCGGCAGCTCTGTTCTGGCTGTAGACCTTGGGATGAGGCTAGTGCAGAACACCCCTCCCCCAGCCGCTCTTCGCCACGCCCAAAGCTCACCTGCACCACAGGAATGATGAAGGCCAGTGTTTTACCGCTGCCTGTGGGGGCCGAGACACAGATATCACTTGGCTGGTAGCCACCCCTCCCAGCCAAGAATCCAGTGGACATGCTTTCCAAGATGACTGGAATCACCTCAGCCTGAACTGAAGAAAGAGAGCAGGAGAGATCAGCACAACCAGCCCTTGAAGAGGGCACTGGGGGAGAGGGGACTGCTCTTGATTGCTTATGGAGAACTCCAGTTCCATCTTTAAAACCAGCCACCACCATGGTCAAGACCCCATTTTAGGAAGAGTCAAGCCTCCTTTCAAAGCAGCCCTCGCTCTGGCCAGGGCCTACATCAGCAAGCACACAGCTCCCTGTGTGAAATGGGGGGCATATGCCACCTAGCTGACCGCTCTCTCCAAACGACTGTCCCTTGTCCTGCAGCAACCTGTTTCTTGGGCACCCTGGAGTGGGGCTGCCCATCGCCTCGCTCGCGTTCATGTAACCAGAGGCGCTTCCAGTTTAACCAGAGGTTAATCAGTTTCCTGCCCCTTTGGGGTTTTACTATATGTGGAGAGGAGAGCTACTCAGCGAGCTGGTTCTCTCTCTCGAAGAGGCTCTCAGAGTTTTTCTCCTTGGACAGGAAAGAACAGATACTGGATTTCAAGATTTTGTGAACCGCCCAGAGAGCTTCGGCTATTGGGCGGTATAGAAATGAAATGAATGAATGAATGAATGAATGAATAAATAAGATGACTTAGGAATTTTAATATTTTCATTTATTTATTTTCTCTTTATCTCTTGAGAGAAAAATTTCCAGAGGGACAGCTGTGTTAGTCTGCTACAGCAAAACAACAATAGTCTTGTGGAATCTTAAAGACTAATGCATTTATTCTGGCATAGGATTTCACGGACAGTGTCCATGGCAGAATACAGTTGTTACTCTTTAAGGTGCTACAAGACTCTTTGTTATTTTTGAGAGGGAAAAAAAACAGTGTGGCCATGTTGTTAAGATGAAGAGTGTGGGGTAGGTCACCCACCTACTGGCATGCGGCCTCCAAGGGATTCCCTCTGAGGGAATGCAGTCCTCAATGGGAAAAAGTTGCCCACTCTTGCCTTAAACGGGTGTCCTGTAGGGATCCCTGCAGCCACTCCATACCAGGGTTCTCAGAAAACATGCATTTATTTGCAATATTTATATACCACTTCTCATTTTATACAAATCCTAAAGCAGTTTACAAAAGAATAAACTAAACAAAATAAACAAAAAAATCTCTCTCACACACACACACACACACACACACTCACACACAACAGTATCATGAGGTTGGTACAAAGACTGCTTTGGTTTTCCTCCAGTCATGAGCTAACAGCTGTCTTCAATAAATGTCTAAAACACGCCTTAAACATGGGGCTACTTCTCTCTCACCAACTCAAGAATGGATCCATAGACCTCGACAGAAGGTGGAACTAGCTGAATACAAAAAACAATACATGTTCATATCCAGCCCTATGTTCAGATACTAGAGCTCTAACCCAGATAAAGACCAACTAAAACCCACTCCTTTTATATATCTAATACGTAACTGGCAACCAAGGAGACACTTAATATCAAATCTGTCCCTACATTAACCATTGCAGGGAGGTTACAGTGGGCACCTGTAACCTTAAGGTGTCCTTAAGTAGCACCTCTGCAAACAACTCCCACCAGCATTCATTTAAAAAGCAAAGATGCCTATCAGCTAGTCACAAAGCATTTGTATCACTGATCCCCTAAAACTGCAGCTTTATATATATAAAGACAAAACACAAGTTCTTACTATTTCATGACCATCCACACTATTATGATACCTGGAAACAAAGATTCTATTCCATTTGCTTTCAGTTTCTTTGTGATTTTAGGGTGGATTACTGGAACATCCTGAAGCGAGAGAAGGTTCTCTTTGATCCGTCTCTGGACTAGCTTTGGTTGAGCAAGCCACTGAGGCAGAAGAGGCTGCACCTGAAAAGACACACAGGCACACAGAAACTGTGGCTACGATCCAGAAAACTGCATGCGCAGCTCTGTCCCTCTTCATTAGGCACACAGGAAACTTGGACTCTAGTTTGAAGACAGGGCACACCCTGTCTCCCAACTGAACAGTTTGTTTCCAAATGTTTCTTTTCCCTGTAATTTTCCCCCTCCCTTCATTTAGGACCAATAAAATGTGGTCTCGATTGTAGGAAAAGGGGGGAAAGCTGATGGTGGTGGAGATGTGGGAATAAGGCTGCAATCCTATGCATGTTTAGACAGAAAAAAGGTCCTGCAACTCCTAGCATCCCTCCAGCCAGGCATGCTGGCTGGGGCATGCTGGGAACTGTAGGACTTTTTGTGTCTAAAGATGCACAGGACTGCACCCTAACTGACTTAAAATGGAGTTACATTCAGGCATTAAGAAATAACCAAACCCAATTGGCACTTTGGTCCTCCCCATTTTGCTTCACATTAAGTATCACTGACTTCACTGCAACTTACATCTACAGCCCGCATCAAGTATAGGGTGCAACGCACATGGATAACCAATTATCATTTCCAGCCCGTGAGTTCTCTCTCTCTAAAATTATGCCTACACCGCCTTTAAGGGTGGGAGCCTCTCAAGGCGGACTCAGTTACCTTCTGCACAGTCTTTTGATCACAGTGGCCAAGAACAATCATGCTAGAAATTGGAGGAGTTCCCTCCTTTGGACTCGGCGCCAACATCATCTGCTCCTCTTGGCCTTGACTCGCTCTGGCTCTGGCATCCTCCTCTCTCTCTCCTGCTGCCGCACCACCTCTGTTTTCCAGAAGACTCTCTGGCTTACTTTCACTTCCTGGTAAAATAAGTACGACAAATTATTTGAGTCCTGATTATCACATAAGAAAAAAGTTGCTCATAGCCGTCTAAGAAGCTAAAAGGAAAGTTTGCGGGGGTGGGGGAGAGAAGAGGGATTCCAGGTGGGAAGGAGCTTCAAAAACACACAAAAGGGAGACCCATTCCAACTGCCTCCAAAGTGCCAGTCAATAAAGCATGCAGCTGCTACCTTTACACTGACTGGGATACTAGGGGAGAAAAGCCAGGACCAGCAGCTGCTCACACAAGCGGCCTATTCCTGCAAGCAATGGGAAGTGGGAGAAGAGCTCTCGTGAAAGACAATGGCAATTTTGCTAAGCAGCTACACTTCAGGATGCAGAAATCCCAACTGGTGGAGGTTTCTGCCACATCTTGCCTGGGAAAGCATCTCTCATCTTATGCTGCTCGTATGCTCCCGTCAGCTGCTATTTACGGACATCAGAGCCAGTTCATGCAGGGCAAATCCATGCTTAGACTCTTCAAAAGGTGAACATCAGTGACCCAGCTCAGACAGCGGGGGGCTGCCGACTGTGCGGATGACAGCGTTTCGCAGCCTAAGCCCAGCCCGGCAATGAGAGATGCCTGACTTTGGCCCCCTCCCAGAGTTTCCAGCTGCCGCCCACGGTGTGTTTTACCTTCACTGGCTTCAGTCCTTCCTTGGGGCACTTTGGATTTTGCTCCATTCTTTTTACTTCTGGTGGAACCAAGACCACCATCCGCCTCACCCAAGCTTTCTTCCCCGTCAACACCTAGCCTCCTTCTCCTCTTTCTAGGGCCTATGACAAAAGAGGATCCCTCACTTGGCCTCCTCTTTTTGTTCTTCGACTGTGATGCCTTCTCAGAGACCAAGCCACAGACTTCATTCTTCAGTCCCCTCAGTTCTGCAGAAATGGGCTCATTCCGCTGTTTCTGCAGCTGCCGGGCTCGTGCCTGGTCCTGCAGCCGTTGCAGGAGCACTTGTGACTTGTCTTCTGGGTCATCCTCTTCACCACTAACATACCTGTGGATTTCACAAGGGCAATTGTTGCAGTTTTAAGTTCTCCACTCCCTTGGCTTTCAATTCTTGCGCTTAATCTTTTGCTTAAATGTTGTTCGTAATGTTTTAAATCAGCTACACATTTAATGGTTTGTCTGTGTACTATACCCCTTCATGGATCACTGCCTTGTTGTGGCGAAGGGGCTTGCGTAACTCAGTGAAGCCATAAGCTATGCCGTGCAGGGCCACCCAAGACGGACAGGTCATGGCAGAGAGTTCTGACAAAATGTGGTCCACTGGAGAAGGAAATGGCAACCCACTCCAGTATTCTTGCCAAGAAAACCCCATGGAACGTATCACAAGGCTAAAAGAGATGACGCCGGAAGATGAGCCCCTCAGGTCGGAAGGTGTCCAATATGCTACTGGGGAAGAGCAGAGGGTATTTCCAAGTAGCGCCAGAAAGAGTGAAGCGGCTGGGCCAAACCCGAAAGGACACTCAGCTGTGGATGTGTCTGGTGGTGAAAAGAAAATCCGATGCTGTAAAGAACAATATTGTTTAGGAACCTGGAATGTCAGATCAATGAATCAAGGTAAGCTGGAGGTGGTCAAACATGAGATGGCAAGATTGAACATCGACATCTTGGGAATCAGCGAACTAAAATGGACAGGCATGGGCGAATTTAATTCAGGTGACCATCATATCTACTATTGTGGCCAAGAATCCCTTAGAAGAAATGGAGTAGCGCTCATAGTCAACAAAAGGGTGGGAAAAGCAGTACTGGGGTACAATCTTAAAAATGATAGAATGATCTCAGTACGAATCCAAGGCAAACCATTCAACATCACAGTAATTCAAGTCTATGCCCCAACCACTGAGGACGAAGAAGCTGAGGTTGATCGGTTCTATGTAGACCTACAACACCTTCTAGAACTAACACCAAAAAAAGATGTCCTCTTCATCATAGGGGATTGGAATGCTAAAGTAGGAAGTCAAGAAATCACCGGGATAACAGGCAGGCATGGCCTTGGTGTACAAAATGAAGCAGGACAAAAGCTAATAGAGTTTTGCCAAGAGAACACGCTGATCATAGCAAACACTCTTTTCCAACAGCACAAGAGGCGACTCTACACATGGACGTCACCAGATGGTCAATATCGAAATCAGATTGATTATGTCCTTTGCAGCCAAAGATGGAGAAGCTCCATACAGTCAGTAAAAACAAGACCTGGAGCTGACTGTGGCTCAGATCATGAGCTGCTTCTTGCAAAATTTCGGCTTAAATTGAAGAACGTCGGGAAAACCACTAAACCGTTCAGGTATGACCTAAATCATATCCCTGATGAATATACAGTGGAGGTGAGGAATAGATTTCAGGGATTAGACCTGATAGACAGAGTGCCTGAGGAACTATGGACGGAGGTCCGTAACATTGTTCAGGAGGCAGCAACGAAATCCGTCCCAAAGAAAAAGAAATGCAAGAAAGCCAAGTGGCTGTCTGATGAGGCTTTACAAGTAGCTGAGGAAAGAAGGGAAGCGAAAAGCAAGGGAGAAAGGGGAAGATATACCCAACTGAATGCAGAGTTCCAGAGAATAGCAAGGAGAGACAAGAAGGCCTTCTTAAATGAACAATGCAAAGAAATCGAGGAAAACAACAGAATGGGAAAGACTAGAGATCTCTTCAAGAAAATTGGAGATCTCAAGGGAACGTTTTGTGCAAAGACGGGCATGATAAAGGACAAAGAAGGCAGGGACCTCACAGAAGCAGATGAGATTAAGAAGAGGTGGCAAGAATACACAGAAGAACTATACAGGAAAGATCTGAATGTCCCTGATAGCCATGACAGTGCGGTCACTGAACTTGAGCCGGACATCCTCGAGAGTGAAGTCAAGTGGGCCTTAGGAAGCATTAGTAACAACAATGCTAGCGGAGATGACAGTATTCCAGCTGAGCTATTTAAAATCCTAAAAGATGATGCTGTTAAAGTGCTGCATTCAATATGCCAACAAATCTGGAACACTCAACAGTGGCCACAAGACTGGAAAAGGTCAGTTTACATTCCAATTCCAAAGAAGGGCAATGCCAAAGAGTGTTCAAACTACCGCACAATTGCGCTCATTTCACATGCCAGCAAGGTGATGCTCAAAATCCTACAAGCTAGGCTTCAGCAGTATGCGAACCGAGAACTACCGGAAGTACAAGCTGGGTTTAGAAGAGGCAGAGGAACTAGAGATCAAATCGCCAACATTCGCTGCATCATGGAGAAAGCAAGAGAATTCCAGAAAAACGTCTATTTCTGCTTCATTGACTACACTAAAGCCTTTGATTGTGTGGATCACAACAAACTGTGGCAAATTCTTAAAGTGATGGGAGTACCAGACCACCTTACCTGTCTGCTGAGAAACCTGTACGAGGGTCAAGAAGCAACAGTAAGAACCAGACATGGAACAACCGATTGGTTCAAAATTGGGAAAGGAGTACGACAAGGCTGCATATTGTCACCCTGCTTATTTAACTTATATGCAGAGTACATCATGAGAAATGCCGGGTTGGATGAATCAGAGGTAGGAATTAAGATTGCCGGGAGAATTATCAACAACCTCCGATATGCAGACGATACCACCCTAATGGCAGAAAGCGAAGAGGATCTCAGGAGCCTCTTGTTGAGGGTGAAAGAGGAGAGTGCAAAAGCTGGTTTGAAACTCAACATTAAAAAAACTAAGATCATGTCATCTGGCCCTATCACTTCCTGGCATATAGAAGGGGAAGAAATGGAAGCAGTGACAGATTTTACTTTCTTGGGCTCCAAGATCACCACAGACTGTGACTGTAGCCATGAAATTAAAAGACGCTTGCTCCTTGGGAGGAAAGCTATGGCAAACCTAGACAGCATAGTAAGAAGCAGAGACATCACCTTGCCGACAAAGGTCCGTCTAATCAAAGCTATGGTTTTCCCAGTAGTAATGTATGGCTGTGAGAGCTGGAGTATAAGGAAGGCTGAGCGCCGAAGAATTGATGCTTTCGAACTGTGGTGCTGGAGAAGACTCTTACAAGTCCCCTGGACTGCAAGGAGGTCAAATCAGTCCATCCTAAAGGAAATCAACCCTGAGTGCTCATTGGAAGGACAGATAATGAAGCTGAAGCTCCAATATTTTGGCCACCTAATGCGAAGAGAAAACTCCCTGGAAAAGACCCTGATGCTGGGAAAGACTGAAGGCAAAAGGAGAAGGGGACGGCAGAGGATGAGATGGCTAGATAGCATCACGGATGCAATGAATATGAACTTGAGCACGCTCCGGGAGAGAGCGCAGGACAGGAAGGCCTGGCGTGCTATGGTCCATGGGGTCACGAAGAGTCGGACACGACTGAACAACAACAACTGTGTACTATAAACTGCCCTGGGGTTGCATGAGTAGATAACTTGTGTGAGCAGCTGCTGGCATGAACCAGCCCTACTGTCTCTCCTTTCACTGATGTCTTTTGGGCAGGCAGTTAACGTGTTTTTATTCTACCAAGCTTTTGCTGTATTTTATTTCTCTCTCCCCTCAACCCTTGCCTGTGGATTTATTAGCTTGTTTTAATGCTCTCTGGTTTTAAGTGTAACTGATTTTTAAATCACTGTGGGGAACCTTTTTTATGGCCGAAGGGCTGTATATAAAGCTTTTCATAAATAAAACAAACACAGCAGTTGTGGTCAGGGGGGCTTGATTTAAATTAAGACTATTCAAATCACTTTTAAAATCAAGTTTCACATTGACACTCTTATATATTTCCTGGAAAATGGTGCAAGTCTGACCACTAAACTATGTTAATGTACAAATTAATAGAGAATTATTTATACTGTTTCATGCTTACAAGCAGGGTTTGCATCTCTTTGTCTCACCATATATATTTTGCATGCTTTTACCTGTAGTGGGAATACGTTTAAAGTATTCCCATATAGGGACCAGCACCCATGACAATTTGAGGCGCAATCCTATACATGTCTACTTGGAACTATGTTCCATTGAGTTCAATGGGTAGAATTCAACTGATGTCTCCTAGAGCATCTGAAGACAATCAAAGAATTTATGGAGGAAAAAGGAACTCCCATCAAAGAACTTTGTGACCTACAGTGGACACCTCACGTTGTGTTTTTGGCAGGTAATTCCACACATCTTGACTCCTGAAATCTCAAACAGTGGAATAAAGTTTAATTGGCATTTTATTTTACCCACTGAAAAGATTTGAGGCCTAATTTTACATTTTGTGGAACAGCTTTCAATAATTATGATCGTTACCAGGGTATGTAAAAAAAGAAAAAGAAAACCCAAGGGTGGTATGTTACATTTTCTATGCCCAACAAAATATGAACTGGCTGCCAGGGGTTTCCAAATTGCAGACTTTAATTCCAGCTCAGAAAAACACCTCATTCCTTGGTTAATTTCTCTTGAAATCCCTGCATCTTTGATGGGCACACATATTTAAGTGCTTTTTATTTTCAAAATACATGAATGAATCATGCCATTATTGCTTTGAAGTAGATAACTATTGTCCTTCCGCTATTAACGGGTAGATGGAAGGAAAGTTTATTTCTTTTGCCGTTATTGCCATGTGACTATTAAGATAATGGGATAAATACATAAATGTGGTTTAAGTAAGCTCAACAAATCTGTTGAGGCAGGCATTTGGGGTGGGGCAGGGTTTTTTAGAGCGATGCTGTTTTGTTCAGCTGATTATGTGAATCTGTTGTACTTCGTGTTATTTGTATTGTACACCGCCTAGAGTGGCCGGCTAGCCGGCTAGATGGGCGGCTAATAAATCTAATACATAAATAAACTGTGCCCCAGTGCCAACGACGCTGTACTAGCGTAAATCAACATGTGCACAACCTAAACTAGCGCTCGCGAAGGGAATGGGGAAAAGCAGCCATCTGCCATTGCTCTAACAAGTGCTAGTTAAGTTGAATAAGCACTGATTTATGTCAGTGCAATGTCATTAGGATACAGTTGGATTCTACCCAATGGGGCTTACTCCCACGCAAGTAGTTATAAGACTGCAGCTTAACTATGGGAATACAGGCAGATGCACCCTGGACAATTTTGCCTTTTCCTTTCGGGTGTTGCTCCTTTCTACTTCGCACTGTCTTAGCCCAGCTTGCCCTGGCAAAACCAAAGCACCAGACAACAATGGAATTTCCATCAGGTAAAAGTGAAGTGCCTATGTTTCGGTAGAGCATAAATATTTATATCTGAGAAATGATCAGATTGGTTCTTCATTTCCATAGATGAACTTCCTTTAATTCAATGACCTGGTTTGCATGACATGACAGCCCACCGTGGGTTAATTTATGAGCAGCGGCTGTTGCATTGTGCCAGGTGCCCAGCTTACTGTGGGTTGTCATGTCATGCGAACTCATGGTGGGTTGTTGTGTCATGCTAACAAGCTCAGTGAATTTCCTACCAATGTGTGCGAGTCTAACAGAGCTATTAAGGGTGCAATCCTATGCACGCTAAACTGGCTGGGGCATGCTGAGAACTGTAGGACATTTTCTGTCTAAACATGCATCGTATTGCACTCTAATTCATTACTGTGAGTCTGTAAGTGTTGGTTTAGCGTCTTAATTGTAATTATGTAATGTTTTAATTAAGAGAGAAATTGAGTATTTTACTTATGGGGTTTTGGGGGGGTGTTAAATGATCTTTTTTTTTTTTTAATCCACCCTGGTTGTGACTGGATGATCAAAAGTGATAAGCAGAAAAGCAACTTCCAGCTCCTTCAAGCTAGTTGGGGCAATAAAGCTCAGGGGTAGGGGGGTGAGTTCTAATAAACATTGCAGTAAGGCTGCTCTCCACAACAGCCCCAGATGCAATATAATGAACACACCATAATACATTCTGCTCAGAATGGAGGACAAATCAAGATGGGCCGTCACACGGAAAGACAGTGCACTATCAACCCCAAACGGAAACGCACCTTGATCCCCCAAAGGGTACTGCACAGCTGGAAGGGTGCAAAAAAAGGGCAATCATAGAATAGTAGGGTTGGAAGGGGCCTACAAGACCATCGAGTCCAATCCCCTGCTCAGTGCAGGAATCCAAGTCAGAGCATCCCTGACAGATGGCTGTCCAGCCTTGTCTTGAATGCCTCTGGTATGGGAGAGCCCACCACCTCCCTAGGGAATGGGTTCCATTGTCGTATTGCTCCAACAGTCAGGACATTTTTCCTGATGTTCAGATGGAATCTGGCTTCTTGTCACTTGAGCCCATTCTTCCGTGTCCTGCACTCTGGAATGATCGAGAAGAGATCCTGGCCTTCCTGTCTGTGACAACCTTTCAAGGACTTGAAGAGTGCTATCCTGTCTCCCCTCAGTCTTCTCTTCCCAAGGCTAAACATGCCCAGTTCTTTCATAGGGCTTTGTTTCCAGTCCCCTGATCATCTTTGTTGCCCTCCTCTGAACCCTCTCGTTTGTCTGCATCCTTCCTAAAGTGTGGTGCCCAGAACTGGACACAGTACTCCAGATGAGGCCTAGCCAGTGCTGAGTAGAGGGGGACTAGTACTTCCCGGGATTTGGAAGCTCTGCTTCTCTTAATGCAGCCCAAGATGGCATTTGCCTTTTTGGCAGCCACATCACATGGTTGGCTCATATTCAGCTTGTGATCGACAACAATTCCAAGATCTTTCTCGCTTGTAGTGTTGTTGACCCATGTATCCCCCAACTTGTAACTGTGCATTTGGTTCCCTTTTCCTAGGTGCAGAACTTGGCAATGATCCCTATTCAATGTCATTCTGTTTTCTGCCCAGCGCTCCAGTCTATCCAGATCCCTTTGAATGTTGTTTCTGTCTTCCTGTGTATTAGCTATCCCGCCCCATTTTGTGTCATCTGCAAATGTGATCAGGATTCCCGGCACCTCCTCCTCCAAGTCATTCATAAAAATGTGCTAGAGCACTGGGCCCTGGACATAGCAACAGCATTGGACCACCTTCCTGTAAAGAAAGGCTGATATGATGGGGCTTTTTACTTCAAAAAAAGAGTAAATACGATAAAGGTATTCAAAATTACGAATCTTTTAGCGTTTGTTTAGCCTTTGAAGGTTCCAATACACAACAGGCGGAATCACTACTTTGACACAGCCCGGCGATCCGCTCCCACCTCGAAGGGGCGACGTGGAGGAGGGCGGCGGCGGCGGCCCCCCCCCACGACTCGCCCCCCCCCGCCGCCCCCACACTACGCAGAGCAGCCCGGCGAGGCCGAGGGAGCTCCCCGCGATCATGCACCCTGGCCCGCGCCTCACCTGCGCACGCGGAACAGCGCCATGGCGCCCGGACTCGGCCGCTCGGGCGGCGGCTCCGCGGCGCTCCCCGATGACGCGGCCGCGCCTGGCGCGAGGGGCGGGGCGGCAGCCGGCGGGGCGCCCCGGGGCCCGCGCGGAGGCCGGCCCGCCGAGGGCGCCGCCCCGGAGCCCCGCCCCGCCCGGGGGCCGCGGTGTCCGCGCGGCAGAGGAGGGAGCCCCGCGCCTCCCCCGCCCAGGCCACGCGCCGCGCCAGGATGCGCCCGCAGGCGCCGGGCCTCCGCCAGCAGCGCCGCGGCGAGGGCAGCGCCCAGGTCCGCCGCCCGAGCCCACCGGGGCCAGCTGCGCCCGGGGCGCGCCGCACCTGCCCGCGGCCCAGCCGCCCGGCGCACACGGCCTGCAGCAGGGGGCGGCAGCCTGCCCTCCTCGGGCGGAGCCCCTCGACGCCGCGCCGCCCCCGGCCCAGACACTGGACGCTCACACAGGCTGCCTTCTCCGCTTTTATTTGCCCTCCCCGGCACAAAGAGACACCGTGCCGGCCGGATGTGCCTGCAAGGGGCCACCAAGCGGGGGAAGAGGTGGCTGTGGTCATCGGGGGGGGGGGCACGAAGGGGCCGCTGCTCAAAAGGCGGCCTGCTAGGCAAAGGTGGATCCGTTCCATCCCACGTTGGCAGCATTCATGTCGAAGTAGTTGATGTAGACCCTGCGGAAGAAAGAAACTGCAGGATGACCTCCGGAAGGAGCTGCAGGGCTAGCGGCTGCTCCCATCCCCATTCTGCTAGCATCCGGGCAGAAGAGCAAGCTGCCCCATCCTGGCGCCCTCCCGATGTTTTGGACTAGAACTCTCATCAGCCAAGCCAGCAGGGCTAATGGTCAGGAGTTGGAGGGCACCAGGGTGGGAAGGCTGAGGCAGGGACGCGCTCCCTGCAGGAAATGCCACCCACAGTTCATCAAGCACATTCCCTTCCTCGCCCCCGGCACTGCTGCCTTTTGGTTTGCATCTCACCTGTCCGCAGGTATGTGCAGGTGTTTAGTGAGCAGGTCACACAGCAGCTTCGTGTAGGTCTTGTTTTGCTGCCCACTTATCTTGCCGATGCTGTGCAGGCTACAAAGGGCACAAGGGTCGGAGGAGCCCCCGAAGGACATCAGCTGGTCAGCCACAATGTGGATTGCAACGTACTGTGACAGAAGGAAACGAGGAGGTTTCCTTTACCTCTGGCCTGGATTGATGTACACGGGCTAGGAGCGGCGTTAACAGCTTCAATTCCATGCGTTTCTACGTCCCTCTGGCCAGCTAACGTGCATTCATCCTGCCCCCCCCTCCCCGACGCCACAAGGCGCGTTTCCCAGTCCGGCACCGCTCCGTGGCGCAGGGGGCGCTGGCATCATCTGCGCGCCCCGCGCTGCCCCTCCGAGCTCGGCTGCGCTCCTCCCGACGCCGCGGGGAGCGGGGTTTCCGCGGCGCCCCCGCGCTGGGGTGTCTGGGGCTGCAGGGGCCACTGAGGCCCGCTGGTCTCCCAAGAGCCCTGCTCCTCGCGGAGACGAGGCGCCGGCTCTGCTTCGCCGCGGATGGACGCGGCGGCCTCCAGCTCCGGGCCTCCCCGGCCCCGGGACGGCCACGAGGGGCGCCCGCGCCCCGGCACGCGCGGAAGAGGCCTGGCCTTCGCGCCCGACCGCCTGCCGGGGCGCCCCGCGCTCTGGTGGCCGGGCTCTCCCCTCCGGGCCAGAGCCCGCCCGCGTCCGCTGCCCCGCGGCCGGCGCAGAGGCGGGCTGCGCTCGCCCCGCCCGCCGGGCCGGGCGATGCCGACGCGGGGAGCCCGAGCGCGCGGAGCGCCTTTCCCGGGGCGGCCTCGGCTACGTGCCCGCGGGCCGGGCGGCGAGGCCGGAGCCCGGCGTTCGGGCGCGGCCCCGCGGGGCGCCCGTCGCTCACCTGGGCGGGCTTGCCGGCGGCCGCGGCCAGCTGCTGCGTGAGCTCGCCGGGCAGGCCCTCGGGCACGGCGGCCCGGCTGACGTTGGTGCTCAGCACGAACACGGGCATCCTGCAGGCGCGGCGGCGACGGCGCGACTGGGCGGCTGCCCGGGGCGCGCCTGGGAGCCTGCGCGTCGGCGGGCGCGCGCTCGTCAAGCGGCGCCGATGCTGGCGGCCCCGAGCGCGCGCGCGCCCAGTGCGCGCAGCTGGCGGCCCCGCGCCTCGGCACGCAGCGGCCGCCCCGGCTCCTGCGGAGAGCCCGCAGGCCGGGGTCCCTCGCGCCCCGCGGCGCGCCCAGGCCTGACGGAGCCCGGCGCGGCACGGGGAGCGCTCCTTCGGGCTCGCCGCCGGGGCTGGGGGCCTTGGCGAGGGGGCCGCGCCGCGCCGGGCTCGGCCGGCCGCTCGTGCCGGGCAGGCCTCCGCAGCTCCCCCGCGCCCCTTGCCGACGGGCGCGTCTCGGGCGGCGGCGCCGTCGGGAAGGGCCGCTCGCGCGCGCCGAGAGCGAGGTCGGGGGAAGCGGCGGGCGCGCGTCGGAAGCGGTGCCCGGCCGAGCTTCCCCGGGAGCGCCGGCCCGGCCCGGCCCGGGCGGAGAAGGGGGGGAAGCGGCGGGGTTCCTTGCGTCCCGCTCTTTGGCCGCGCCTTCGAAGGCCTGGCCTTCCCCAAGCGCTTCACCGAGAAAGAGCAGCCGAGCGGCCCCGAGATCGCGGCGAGCCAAAATCAGCTTCCCTGAAATTTCCACCCCTTGGTTCTATTCCTGCCCTCAGGAGCAAGAGAGAACAAGCCTGTTCAATCTTCTGCATCCCTTCAGATACTGGAACAGCGCTCTGGTGTCTCCGCTTAATCTTCTCCAGGCTAAACATACCCAGCCCTTTCAACTGTTCTTCATAGGCCTGGGTTCCTGGACCTCGCCCCATCCTGGTCCACATATGGACCTTTGGACACCCCCCAGTTTGTCAATGTCCTTCTTACAATGTGACACGTCGAAATGGCCTTGGACCATCTCTACACCAGCCTAAAATTCCGCATTTAAAACAGGGCTTTATGCTTCTGTTTTAAATGCAAGATCACGATGGACCCCCTTTACACACACTTCCTCTAAAAGCAGCATAGAATCATAGAATAGTAGGGTTGGAAGGGGCCTACATGTCCATCGAGTCCAACTCCCTGCTCAATGCAGGAATCCAAGTCAGAGCATCCCTGACAGATGGCTGTCCAGCCTCGTCTTGAAGGCCTCCAGTGTGGGAGAGCCCACCGCCTCCCCAGGTCATTGGCTCCATTGTTGCACTGCTCTAACAGGAAGTTTTTCCTGATGTTCAGCCGGAATTTGGCTTCCTGTAACTTGAGCCCGTTATTCCATGTCCTGCACTCTGGGATGATGGCGAAGAGATGCTGGCCTTCCTCTCTGTGACAACCTTTCAAGGACTTGAAGAGCGCTATCCTATCTCCCCTCAGTCTTCTCTTCTCAAGGCTAAACATGCCCAGTTCTTTCAGTCTCTCCTCACAGGGCTTTGTTTCCAGTCTCCTGATCATCTTCGTTGCCCTCCTCTGATCCCTCTCCAGTTTGTCTGCATCCTTCTTAAAGTGTGGTGCCCAGAACTGGACACAGTACTCCAGATGAGGCCTAACCAGTGCTGAGTAGAGGGGAACTAGTACTTCCCGGGATTTGGAAGCGATGCTTCTATGAATGCATCCCCAAATGGCATTTGCCTTTTTTGCAGCCACATCACATGGTTGGCTCATATTCAGCTTGTGATCGACAACAATTCCAAGATCTTTCTCGCTTGTAGTGTTGAGCCACGTATCCCCCGTCTTGTAACTATGCATTTGGTTTCTTTTTCCTAGGTGCAGAACTTGGCATTCATCCCTATTAAATGTCATTCTGTTGTTTTCTGCCCAGCACTCCAGTCTATCCAGATCACTTTGAATTTTGTTTCTGTCTTCCACTGTATGAGCTATCCCGCCCAATTCTGTGTCATCTGCAAATCTGATCAGCGTTCCCTGCGCCTCCTCCTCCAAGTCATTAATAAAAATGTTGAAGAGCACTGGGCCCAGGACTGAGCCCTGCGGTACCCTGCTAGTTACCTCTCCCCAGTTTGAGAAGGTCCCATGGATAAGCACTCTTTGAGTCCGATTCTGTAGCCAACTGTGGATCCACCGGATCGTTGCTTCATCTCACCCACTTTGAGCTAGTTTGCTCATCAGGAGATCATGGGGCACTTTGTCGAAAGTTTTGCTGAAGTCGAGGTATATGATGTCTACAGCATTCCCATGGTCCACAAGGGAGGTTACTTGATCAAAAAATGAGATCAGATTTGTCTGGCAGGACTTGTTTTTGACAAAGCCATGTTGGCTTCGAATACCTTTCCTTGGGCTGAAGCCCTTTCCTGCAGACAGGAACTAGTGCGGGTCACAATTCCTGGTCGAAGGGGAAGGAGAGCAGAGAGCCTTGGCCAGGGCTGGCGACGTGCCCTCTGCTGGCCACTTGCTCTGGCGAGCGAGGAGCTCAGCGATCTCAGCAATGTCCGCATGGAGCCTTTTCTCTGGGAGGAGAGAGACTGAGTGATCTCAGCAGCACTCAGGGTAGCACCATGCCCCTGGAGCGGGGAGGCACCCAGTGATTTCAGCAGCATGGTCCCCCGCCTCTGGGAGGAGGGGACTCGGGAGCGCCCCAGCCTGAGCTTTCTTATACAGTTCCGAGAGAGGCAGCAGCATCACAGCTTGGCTGAGCCAGACACTGCTCAGAGGCACTGGAAATGGTGCTGCTTGCTACCGGAGGAAGACTGAATTGGCCTCCCGTCCTGTATAGCAAAAGAGGGTGTTGGGGATGATGGCCGCATTTGCCGGAAACAAAAGTCCCACTTGCACTCTCTTGTTCACTTAACAAAGGATGGCCTTGCATCTTAACGACTGTCTTAAAGACAGGAATCAAGGGTGGAGTTCAACAATGGGAGCATATCGCAGGTGGCTGACTAGGTAGCTTACCAGGCATCACTGGTGCTATCCAGCACATTCATGTAGGGGTGTACGGATTACTTACCCCGTTCCGCTGGGGCCATCCGCTGGGGGGGGGAGGCGATCCGTCACTCCTCCCCAGCCAGCTCCGCTCTGCGGGGAGCCCGCACAGCTGCCAGCCGGGGCTGCCCGCAGCTGGACTTCTGTCTGCTGCTGGGCTGCGGCCGCAAATGGCAGCTGCCGTAGCCGCCGCCCTTTGCGTCCCTGCATTAGCCATGATAGGCTACGTATATATTTACATAGCCTATCACAGCAAAAGTAGAGAGGAAATGGCCGCAGACCAGGGCAGCCATTCGCGGGGCAGAGGACGGACAACAAAGGTAGGCTCCGTCCTGGGTAAATTTTGTGGGGTGGCGGGGGGGATTGCTCCGTTCTGCCACAGACTCCGGGGGGCCGGATTCTTTAGAATTTTCTAAAGAAATTTAGAATTTATTTAGAATTCCGCCACGGACTGGAGTCTGTGGCGGAATTCTCTAACATCCCTACATTCATGTTTTGCTGAATTTTGACCCCCCACCTTTGCCTTTGGGAAGGCATTTTAAGCAGTCCAGTAGAAACGGAATGGCTTGATCTAGTCTTGCACATTGCTCTCAACCCCATTCCTGTGCCTTCCACCTTTGCTGAGGCTGGGGATGAAGACACTGGGCTTCTTGGCTGTGTCTCACAATGGAGTCAGTACTGTTCACTCAAAAGAGAGCTACTTCGTAACATGGCGCTGTGGTCTAGCACCTCTTATTGCTGGTTTTCCTCTTTTCACAGAGGGAACTCAAGTGCTGTAATTTGATAGCAGATTATCTCCCATCTTTTAAAAAATGGAATAAAGGTCATTTAGTGCAGGAGATGCCCTGGAGGCTGATGACGTCATCTAAAGGACCTGCAAGCTTCCGTGAATAACCGATCTCAATAGCAGGATAAAAGCTCTGTGTGAAGAAGCCGTCACTACTCCAAATGCATCCTGAGCAGCACAAAGTAGAACAGGGACGGAGACCCATAGGTCAGCAGGTGTTGAGGTGTTGTTATTAGAGCTGTTATTAGAGCTGTTAGAAGTTGGACTTCAACTTCTAACAGCTCCAGCCACCATGGGTCAATGGCCAGGGAAGATGGGAGCTGTAGTCCAGCAACATCTGGAAGGCTGCTGCAGGCTGCCCACCCCTGGAGTAGAACCAGTACTTGTGATCTGAACACTCGATTTCTGTTAATGTAGCCTAAGCCTGCATTCACTTTTTTTTTAGCATCCAAATTATGATCAACTAAGACAATTAGATCTTTTTAACATATGCACTCTTACACTTTTGGGGTTTATATTATTGGTATTTGTGAAATTGTTTTTAATTTTGTATGCTGCCTTGAGCGGCGCACAGATAGTTTGTTGCTCAGTAGCCAACCAAGCTTTTGCAAGTAAAAATAAGCTGCCTTGAGGGTGGTTTATATAAATACAATAAATAAATATTGCTGCTGCCAAGCCAGGGAGGGTGTCTCCACAGCAACGGCAGGAGGAGCGAATGGTGGCTCAGCTGGACTTTTCAAGGCCCGGCTTTGGTTGACGCAGGGCTCCTCGATTCTAAGTCGCTTCAGAGGAACATACTTCCGGGTGGGATGGGGTGGTGGGGTTGGAGGGAAGGTCATCTGACTGGCAGTGGCTGCTCAACCAATAACAGAGGCTCCCCCCATCCAGGTTCTCCCCCCTTTCTCCTTCGATAAAATCACTCTACTTTTCCCCCCACCCCATATAACTTAGTCCTTTAAAGCAGCAATCATTACAGGAAGGAAAACTGTGTTCTCTTTGCCTTGAAACTGCCAAAGCTGTGAACTGTCTCCTTCTCCCCCCACCCCACATTACTTACTCCCTTACTTCCTTAAAGCAACAAAGAACATAGGAACACAGTGTTCTCCCTGTCATGCTGCAATCAATCGAAACGTCAAAGCTTTGATGTTAGGGCTCAAAAGGGTGCAATCCTAACTAGATAGGCAGCCCCCTCTGAACTTGGAGGTGACTGCCTATCCAAAGCAAGGCAGGAGAGACACGGGGGGATCGTTCCCTCTGCACCTCTTGTGCCTTGCTATTTTTCGCTAGACAGCCGTTTTCGGATGTGTCGTACACGTAGCTCTGCTTCCCCCCCCCCGCCCGGAATGCCCCCCCCCCGGATGCCCCTTTTCAGTCACTTCGCTCCGTGCTCCTCTTCCGAGCGCGGAGGATGGGGCTTTTCTGCACTGCCTCCGAGGCAACGCGGATGTAGGGGGAGGTCAGTTTTCCGGGAACCAACCTCTGAGTGTGGGCTCCAAGGTCGGTTCCTGGAAATGAGCATATCCTATGGCCCTCTAGACAGTGTCTAGTGGCCATAGGATTGCTCCCTAAATGCACTATTTTGGTTCATGGGATCTCAGTAACTTTGGGAGTATGCATTTCAGGGACAAGTGTCATTGACCACAGTGAGATTTACTTCTGGGTAGACACATGTTTGTGCTGGGAAAGACAGGGAGGAGAAACAGGGATAGGAAACCAGCCCCCTTTCTAACCCGATGCTGTGCAGGATCAGATGATCAAAGGTAGAAGTAGTTACTTCTCGATGGCAATAAACTAAACAACTGAGAATCACAGCATCGAGATCATGCTTCAGAGCCTGTAGGGAATTACTGCTTTAAAATGTGCTATTTTGATTGAGTGGGATCTCTGTAAATTCTGAAGTGTGCATTCAGAATTGACCACAATGGGAGTTACTTCTGAGTAGACATATATATGTTTGTGGTCGGAAACACAGAGATGGGAAACACATGGACAGGAAACACCCCTTGACTGGGGTCACAGTGAAAGGTGCACCCCCAGACAGAGCTAGCATACCCAAGGTCAATGCGGGGGTTGGGGCACACAACAGCTATACTGTGAGGAACCCGACTGAAGGAAACGGATCAGACTATAAGCAATCTCAGGAAATCCGGTTTTTCCACAATAAGCTCCAGGGTGGCTGCGGGATGGCCAAGACGTTATGTATCCCTAACAGCCTCCAAACACAGCCAGCTCAGAGGAAGTCACTTACTTTGGTCCTACACCTGTGCTTTTGCTATGTGTTTGTACCAAAATGCAGGCAGCTCTTTACAATTATCTCTGATGGCTTCCATGTTGTTAGTTTTGGCCCAGCATTTGAACCTGCCAAGATCCTTTTGAGTCTTGTTCCTGTCTTCTGTGGTGTTGGCTCTCCATCCCGCCTTTGTGTCGTGTCATCTGGTTTGATCAGCACCCTGTGCCCTCATCCAAGGCCTTTACTTGAGACCCGAGTGCTCAGCCTGTGGGGAGGGGAAGGGAGGCTGCCCTCACCATAAGTACACTCAACCTTACCCCATTGGGGCTGCAAACTCTCTGGGCTGGTTCACACGATTACAGGGCATAAGCCACGGTGGCTCATTTCCCCCTCCATGATTGTGCGAACCCAGCAGATGTGTACGGCGGTAGCTTGTTTTGCTCCCCGTATCTGGCTGAGATCCTGCCAGGCTAAATGCTCGTGAGGGTTTTGCTAGCGGGGCAGTGCCGGAGGCGGAGGGCCTGGCTTGGGCCCACAGTGAACGCGCCTGCTGGAGGGCCCAAGGATCAGGGCCACGCAGCTCAGACACGCCCCACCCAGAGGGAGGCGGGGGGACAGCTGTGGCAGTCCCCCGGTAGCTGGTGCACTCGCCTTGTCTTGCGTGCCTGTGCGGGGTGCTCTGTCCTGGCAGGGCAGTTGTCGGAGCGCGGTGCTGGGCTTTGGGCCTGGAGCCCAAGATAACGTAGCTGTGAGGGTTCCAGGCACAGCAGTGCTAGCAAGTCCTCCGGTTCCCCTGTGTGTTCTGAAGCCTGGCTGCTTTGTATGAAGGGGTCGCTTAATGTGCAAAGCGCTCATCCCCCCA